>NC_136238.1:13640000-14240000 GCF_053564925.1 Oryzias latipes
AGCACATTTGATAGATATTAAAAGTGATGCTAAAGTTTTTGAGAACGTTTTGTCACTATGTGGTATATAAAGAAGGCTGAAGGTCAACAAAGGTGATTGGATATCTCTGTCTCATTAAAAATCAGCATTGGCTCAGTTTTATGCAGTCAGGTCGTTCTGAGTTTTAATCAAGAAAGCTGTAAACCGTTTTGGGCCGCATTTAAATATCCTCTGAGGCTCTGTGTTCCCAGGAAAACTTATTTTTACCTAAAGTCGAGGTAGGGTGCAGTTTCACTTTAGATGAAGGCTTTGTGTACCCACTACAAAGATAATGCTGTTTTTAACATGATGTTGGGACATTTTTCTGATGATAGAGGGCATATGTAAACAAAATTGAGCTCAAAATTACATTTCTGAGTATTTATTTATTCAAATAGTTGTGAATTATGGGAAAAAAGATTGTATTCGTGATGTAGAAAATGCACTGCATTCTGATGCATCCACTTGTAGACAAATAGATCCATGTACGTCTTTGTTTTCCTCATCTGAGTTGGAATCTGGATCAAAAATGTATGGCTGGATAACGCTGATATCACTCGCCATTTTTGTTGCACCAGTAATGTTAGGTTGGGGTTATGAGGGGTTGTGAAGCTTGGAGAAAAGCGTATAAACGGGGAGCTCTCAGCAACAGGGAGGGGAATTCCGAGGCAAATTTCCCAAAACCTCCTGCTGCTCTGCAGAAACTATGTCCTAAAAGATGACAGCTTTTTTTAAGTTTTGTCTAAAAATTACTATAATAATTGAAAGATTATTTGGAACGCTTTTAAAATAAATCAAAATAGGATCGGAGTGTGACTTTAAGTGTACTTTTGACTACACATTAATATGACATAGAGTTGGGGTTGTTTGACTCATTTAATACATCTTTTTCTTGATAATCTGAGTGGGGCTTTACTTTTACATTTTCTTTTATGTGCCTCATACAGAGGATGCAATTTGGTGACGCTCGGCTGAAAAGAAATTCATTGACACAGTTAGGTTGTACCAGATTTTAAAATAGTATAAGTCGGGGTCAAAAACAGGCTAAGAAGTGCTCTTGAAACATGGTAACAACTAAACCTTTTTGTTGTTATTTAAAGGCTCACTTATTTGTTTTCTGAAAGGTTTTGTTTGGGGATGCAGATGCAGATCTTAGATTGAAATTCTTCTTCCTCTTTCGGCTTTACCCATCAGGGGTCGCCACAGTGAACAAGTCGCATAGTAAACTTAGCAATGTTTTACGCGGATGCCCTTCCTGACGCAACCTTCTCGAAGCAACCGGGCTTCGGACCGGCACAGAAGTAGAGAAGGGAACAGGAAGCAGCCCGGATTCGAATCCTGGTTTCACGGACGGAAGGCGCCGCAAACCAGCACGAGCTAAACCGGCTCCCCTTAGTTAGATTGAAATGATGCTTGCATAAAATCGACAGTTTTTTGGCAGCGCTTTCTGGCTCCTCTCTCTCTGTGTGGGGTGGGTGGTGTGGGGCCTGCTGGGGTATCAGCGCCTCGGGGGATGGGACCCCTGGGCTGGGGGGACCTGGGCCCTATGCTGGGGGGGGCTGGGGGACGGCTGTTTGACCACCGGGGGACAGTCCATCGGCTGTCCCCGATTTACCCACTTCCTCATATAATCTCATATTAGGGTGAGGGGGTAGGGGGTTTAGCTTGCGATGCACCTTGGGGGGAGGAGCTACTTGGGAGTGGTCCCCCTCCCATGGTTGTCGTATGGAATGGGCCCCCCATCTTTCGGTTTTATTTGCACCTTAGACATGTAAGACTCTTGGTAGGGGGGGGGTGCTTGGACATCACTGCTAGCAAGTAGCAGATGTCCTCTTAGCGTCTTACCCGCCAATTTTAACCGTACCTTAGACATTTAGGGCCCCTTGGTTGGGAGGGTGCTGGGACATCACTGTGAGTAATCAGGAGATGTCCCCTCAATTTTAACTGCACCCCTTAGTACACACACCCTTTACTCCTCCAAATATACATTCCAACATAAACACACACACATGCACACACATACCCTCACAAACACACACGCATTTTGCAAGGAAGGTGGGACCTTGGACCATCTGTCCCCTACCCCTTCCCTGGTAGGAGGAACTGGGCCCTTGGCAACGATGGCCGCGTCCCCTGGGTGCTGGTTTTCTGGGCCGGCAGTGCTCTCTCCATGCAGGGAGAGGGATCCCTGAGCTCTCTGGCAAGGCCAAGAGCCGGGGATCGCATCACACCTGAGCCGGGGGTGTCCGTGTCCCTGTGGTGTGGGTTCTGGTCCTTGCCCCTGAGTGCTGAGCCTCGCCAAATTTCCAACTGTGGGTGAGCCTGGTCGGGCCATGTTTACAACATCTCTTGTGGACCCCCTCTTCTCCTGTGTGCCCTCCTCCTGGGCGGGGACGGCTGGCCCCTGCCTTACTCCTTCCTGGACCCACCGTGGGCCGAGTGGGTGGCTGCCTGGAGCGCGGAGCAAAAAAAAAAAGAACTCCTGGGTGGTGATGAGGCGCTTGCCTTGGGCTGCAGGCACTCTTCTCGGGTGGGGCCCGGCGCTGGGCCCTCCTGGCGCGGTGGGGGGGCTGCTCTCCTGGTTGGGCCGGGGCTGCGCTTTCTGTCTCTCCGTGCCTCCCTGCTCTCTGGCTCTGGGGGCCTAGGGGCAGTCCTGCTGGCCCTGGCCTGGGTGGCGGATGTGGTCACCCGGGGGGCGGTTGTTCTCTGCCTACTGCCGAGTGGCGTTGGGGGGGGGGTTGTGGCTGCTGCGGCGGGGGTCTTGGTGTGGGGAAGGCTGGGAACTCGCCCTCCTTCTTTTCACATTCCGCCATCCATTTTAGAAGAACATAAACACTCACCTGAGCACAGTTAGCTCACCTTTGCACAAACACTTTGCGTGATTGAATGAAATATTTCACGCTAGTTGGTCTGAAGGCATAGGTATGCGTGTGTGAACATTTTCTGTATTGTGTACATGTTGACATGTGGACATTTTTGCAGCCATCAGGTGTGTTTATAACATTTGAGTGTCTGTGTGGACAGGCCCCGCCCCTTCTAGATTTGTATTACATCTGAACCTGACCGTATTGATAAACATCCAGCAACTGGTTGCTTTATGCTGCTTCATGGTTTTACCCCCCCCCCCTATAATCCCCCTTCTACCCCGTCTCTCTAACATCCCTCTCTCTTCTTACCACCTTTCCTTTTCCGTCCGGTCCAACACAAAAAATCTTCAAATACGATTCAAATGAATAAAGTTTTACCTTGATTACAAAAGGGGTTTATTCAGACACACCTGTGGTTTGTCAGAAAATTCATAACCCCTGTTGTTAAAGTAAAATATGTCCAACACAAGAGGCCTTCAGCTCTCATCTGTTTGCCCAGCTGTAGGACAGGACAAGTAAAAAAAAAAAAGGGCATTAAAACTTACATTAGCGTTAGGGCAATGGGTGATTGTTCTCTGGGAGTTAGTAGTTACTTCTGGGTGGGATGTGGCTCACAGGCTGATTATTATGAAAAATAATTAACACTCTACTTGTGTTTGGGATGTTGGTTGTGAACAATGACGATAAATATTCTTTTCTTTTTCAGGAAAAAAGAAATTCTTCCGCTTTCGCTTCTCGGCCTTACCTCTCCTGGGAATCAGCAAACAGTCCTTACCTCAGGAGGACCCCGACGCAGTCATGGTGGATTCACCGCACCACAGCGACGGCTCTGCGGCCACCAACGACTACCAACTGCCCGCCACCCGTGAGAGCTGCAGCCCCACCTACGGCAACGACACGCGCGCGCTCATCGGCCCCAGCCACTGCTCCACGCCTGTGTCCGGACCTCTAGATCACTCTTCGCCCAAAGGAGCCTGGGATCGGTTGTACCCGGACAGGCCCACCGCCGAGACCCATCATAAGAGCCAGGAGGCCACACTTATAAGGGCTCCTTCAATCCCAGGCCTCACCCCGACCGCCTCTAGAGAAAGCATGTGCAGCATTCGTAGAGCCTCCTCCGCACATGACATTGAAGGGTTCGGGTCCAAATCCAAGGCGGTGTTCAGGGACAGACACGCCAGTGAAGGTAGGAGTTCCCTCACTGGTTTAGGTAACTCTGGTTAGATATTTTCTCTAACTTTACCAGTTAAACTCCGACCAGGATATTATTGTCATGCCTGTACACTAATCCTCCGTGTGAACATTTGCTCATTAACAGTTAGTAGTTTTCTTTGGAAAGGACTTTTTTTAATGCTATAGGTTATTTTTAAACTAGTCCGACTGTGGACTCTGTGTAATGGATCTTCCCTGGAGTCCTAAATCCCTCATTAGCATTTCTGTCTCGTTAGGCTGAGGGTAGAAGTATTCTTCCCAGTCGGCTTTGCCCCACCCCTAAACTCTCATTTCCATTCAGATAGCTCTGAGATGCTGACATGGTCATACGTCTCCTTCTCTGTAATGAATTGTTCATAGTGAAGTGGTGGCGACTCCGATGCCAGCACCAATTTATCAAAGAAAGCCAGAGTTTTTCTCTTACCTACATCCTCTTTTCTTTTCTTCTCTTCTGCCGGGTGGCTGCCATCCCAGACAATGGTCGCAATATCAAAGGTAACCAATGGCAGCTTGCTGCATTTTGAAGTTTGTGGCTTTTCCCCAAGCCTAATAGATGAAACGTAGAATACACAAACCCTGCTTGTTGCATGAGTTTTACCCACACAAGGTTCATGTTAGAAGCAACGGCTTTGGCGGCTGATTGTAAGGTTTTAGGGCAAATACCCAAATGATCGTCACAGCTCTGGGGGGCTGGATCTCGGTGTGCATGAGCGGCCACGGCCCGCGCCAGCCGCTGTGGGAAGAATCTGCTAAGAAGACGCTGAGCTGTGCACGCGCCTGCATGCAGCCACACTTTCTCTCACTGCTGCTGACGTCATTGCAGGAAATCAATGTTTCCCATGACGGCTTCAAACTCTGCTTTCGTGCAACTCCTGGGGCCGCAATTCTAAATAAAACTTCATAGCTTTCACATGATATATTATGTTTCAAGTGGAGCGCCACCTGGAGTTGTACTGGCAACTTACAAAAGTCGAGATCACATTGCTTTTTCAAAAATTCTTGATCGTTTCTGCGCCATCAGATTAAATAATCAAGATTTTTTTTTTTAAAGCAATTTATCTAAATGCATGAAACAGGAGGGCTTGATGCTGGCATCAAACACTTATGGATTGCCAAAAGCCAATTTTGTCCAAGAGGACAATGTTTAGGTTTAAAGTTTTATGTCCTAAAATCTCAAACTGCGACATAAACAAATCGTCTGTGAAGCCTCAATAAAAAGTCGCTGAAAATAAGATGTATTGCAATGGACTGTAAATCATTATTGTCTCTGATTGCATGGTTCCTAAATATATCTGTATGATTCATTAGGATAAACAGTTGGTTAAACCCCCATTTGGGACTTGTTTTGTCCTCCAGAATGGCGCTCATGTCATGCGACTTAAAACCATCAACTGAAACCTGACTTTCTCTATGTAACCGGTTTTTGTGACCAGCACTTTTCTTCTTTGACGTTACGCAGCTTAACATTCGCAGTGTTGCTGCTGCATGGATGGACATTCAGTCATGTGAGAAGAAAGAATTTGATTCCCACCATTTTTCAGATTTAAGTTGGGTTTTTTTAACATGTCAAACAACTGAGCAAAGTGATCTTAAAAAATTTAATTAACTGTCATAGAAATTCTGTCAATAAAAACTTTGTGTTTTTATTGTAATCAATCAAATATAAACCTCCAAAAGTCTAGTGTCTTTTACTAACACTAGAGTGGTTAGTTTTGAGCAAATGCTGTTTAAAACTATTAAAAATGACAGTGTTGTGTGTTTTGTGCCTCACATCTTAAAGAATACGACAAAAAAACAGTTTATCCTAAATGTTTTGAGTTTCCTTTGAATGATTGGATTCTACTTCCGTGTTGTTTAAATAATTTAAAAGTTAAAGAAGGAAAAATATCATGTTTGACTGTCTGGCATTTTTTAAATTCAAATAGATCTGCTGCAGCAGCAGGAAGATCTTGTTTGACGCAGGGTGGGTTTTATTTTGAAAGGAACTTGTGTGTGCTGCTATCAAAAGTAAAAGAAAGGAAAACGGTTTAAACTAAAATCATACAGACACTGTTGTAATTCAATTAATGTAATATTTAAAAGCTACATTTATAAAATAAATATGTGTGATGGCCACAAAAATATTAATATTGTTAATTTTCTAAACAATAAAGTGAGACTATGTGGCTCTTGTTGGGTTCTGGTCTGTAAGAAACTGTCAATCGGTGTGACATTCATGAAAGGAATTTGTGTAAATATGTACTTAAGTTACCAGGCACAATGTTAATAGTTAGTAAAAAAAAGAAATGAAGCAGAATAGTCGCATTCTTAATTAAATGTATTAGAAAACACCAAGTGTCCTATGGTGTTTCTAATCTGAGGTTGCATTTATGTATTTTTAAACTTTAAGAAGGTGCATTTTGACAAAAACCTTCATTGCAAACCTACATTCTCTCTTTATTTTCATACTTTTATTTATAGTGAATGACAGGATTCTAGCCTGACTGGGTCGCTAGCTCTGGAATCTTACATCACTGAATGTCCTTTTCAATTCTGCAATAATTTCCTATTAGCTGCTGCTGTAAATCAACTGTTGATGCCATAATGTTGATTTTTGTTTAAACCCATGAATGCACAGTCCTGCCAACCTTCCATAATCCCGCTTTCCCCTTTACTTCCTGTTTCTTCTCTCCTCTGGTTTGCTAGTATCGCGTTCCTGGATGGCTGGGGGTATGGCTTCAGCTTTTTCCTTTAAGTTATTCTTTATGACTGCTGTGATGTTTCCTGACTGTGGCATGTATTGAAGCTACGCATGCAATCGCTCATCCTCAGCTGTCCGTTTTTCTGTCCTTGACTCTCAATCACTGCGCCTGTTCCTGGAGAAAAAGGCAGGAAAAAAACAGCGCAGCCTTCCTGCGCTGCTTCCCTCAACTGAATCAGCAATTCTCCTTCACTTTTTATCACTCTCATAGGACCACATGTCACCGTGGGTGTGTCACTGTCACGTATTGTTGCAGCGTTGAATGCTTTCACTACAGTTCAGGGAACTCGAATCTCCAAAGCAGTTTGTATTCAACTGTGAGGAGTGTTTTATAAATTCGGCACACCAGTGATGTCTAATCTTCATCAGACTCAGAGATGATGACCGACTCTGCTGCATTCTTTGACCATACACCTGACAGTTTCTTCTGTGAGGAGAAACTTCCAGTCTGTTCACTCAGATGATGTAGTTTGTGTCATCAGTGCTGTGGTTCACTCCAGAAGTTATTATCGCTCCATGGTCACCGTGTTCAGGCAGCTGAAGGCCAAGGTTGCTCACGGGCGCCGTTCTCGCTCTGTCGCTCTCTTTCTCAGGGCCGCTCAGCCACATCAAGTCCAGCCTGCTCGGTTCCACGTCCGACTCCAACCTCAACAAGTACAGCACCATCAACAAAATCCCACTGATCACCCTCAACTTCTCTGAGGTCAACAACGAAAAGAAGTGCCCGTCCCCTCCTTCGTCAGAGAAGACCATCATTGCACCGAAAGTCAAAGACAGGACGCACAACGTCACAGACAAAGTCACGCAGGTGAGATATGCGTCATGTTATCACAAGAATTATGTTGTTCACAGCAAATTGTTTTCTCTTTATAGTATCTTCCAGAACTGTGTAGCTACAGGGATGAGCAACAAAACTTCTTCTAGATAAAAGTCCAGGAAAACACAGATTCTGTGACCACATAATGAAAAACAAACCCCTCTGTGTCATTCCTCAAAGAGCAGTCTAAACTTAAACTGAATGTTAACAAAAAAAAATTGATAGTATCCCATTGAAGTTAATTGAAATGTTATTAGTTTAAGTTTTGTACAAATAAAAATCTTGATTATCTAAGGAATGGACTTCCCTATTGTACATATGTCCAACATGTGGGAGGGGTTGAGTCTCCAACTCTCACATGTAAAAAATAAAATGAAACATGAAAACAACAATGCAAAAACTAAATCTTACATAGAAAGACCATTATTTTAAGAAAAAAATATCTATTCTGTCTGGTATTACAAGAAAAATCTTATCAAGAAAGTTTTTTAAAAGCAAACTAATCTCAGTTTCAGAAAATGTGTCTGTGACTAGATTTTATTTATCGTTGCATGACAATTTTTTTTCACCCCAATTTTTGCCTATTTAACGAAAATCTACCAAGGGGGTAAAAACTTTTGACTTATTTCTGAGAGGCCTGTTTTTGCACTGAATATAAGTCTCAGAAAGAAGTTAGATCTTTCTTTGGTCACCTCCAATAAAAATTATCCTAGATTCTCAAAATTAACTGGATTGCTTTAATATTGCTCACCATTTTTGTTGCACCAGTAATGTTCGCTTTGGGTTGTGAGGGGCTGTAAGCTAGCAGGAAAGAGTGTAAACAGAGAGCTCTCAGCAATAGGAAGGGGAAGAGGGGTGCTGGGTTGGCCTGGAAGGAGTTGGCCAGAGCAATATGCACTTCAGTGCCTTGCCCAATAAGACTTTGACACGCAGGCAGATAGAGCAGGAACCGAACCTTCCGATCAAAGGTAGATCGTTTTACCTCTCCCCACAGCCGCTTTCACCCCTTTATGAGAAAAAGGAAGACGATGTGTCCACCCTGAAGAAAGCAGATTATTGAAACCTTCTTACTTCCTGTGTCACTGTGTATCTCTTGAGTTTGGAGGGATAAACTGTTCCTGCTGTTTCCAGGCTGATGGTTTCTGCTGTTGTTCACAGATCCATGTCTCATCACCTAAAGCTGTTTTTTCCTCTGGAAACTCACCCTTTAACGCCAGACACACTTTATCAGGAGGAGCTTTTCTTCTCCTCTTTCAGTGTCTTTCTTTAATGATTAATGACCCCATTGCCCACTTCCTCACTTCATTTTGCTGCTTTGCTTAGTGGCATTGCAGCATCTGGAACCTTTCATACTAAAAGCACGCCATCCCCAGAGGCTTACAGCACTGTTCAGGTTTAAATAATATGATTTTAATCAATCATGTAAACAGACACGACCTGTTAGCTTATTGCTGGCCAGTAAATGAGCGTCAAATGACTCTTGAGGGAACTTAATGATTTTTTTCTCTCAATGTTTCCTTGCTTTCAGTGTCTAATTATAAATCCAATTGGTTTTATAAAGACCTTTAGCTCAAAATATCCATATATTAATGTCACTCTGTGTTTAAGAAACACTGGAAATAAATATTAAGGAACTTGAATCTATAATATTTCACCATCAAAAATCAGAATTGAGCAGATTGAGGAGTCGATTAGGTCAGCAGATTGCATCCAAAGCGCCCATCTGTCCTCTGAGAGCCTCAGGGCGATTAATTGCGCCTCGCAGGGTCTAAAGTGTAAGAACGGTAGACTTTTCCATCCCTTGCACTGGATAAACAGGGATACTCTTACAGCTGCCAGACAGCATCCAGAGCTCTGGCCAGATTTCTAAAGTTACAGTCGTGGATAGAGGTCAGAGCTGAGACGGGCACTGTATCCCCAAAGGTGGGTCAGAGCCCCCAGATTAGGTCTCAGTTTAGTTCATTCACAGTGAAATGGATAGAGGACAAAGAAATTGACCTCAGTCTGCACTCAACTTCAGCTGAAGGCTTCAACGGCAGCCTGAGGCTAAGATGGAGCGGAGCGTATCACACTGACCCTCCCAGAACAGAGTCGGTCAGTTTAGCTTGGCAGCAGAAACGTCTTTCAGTGTGAATGACAGGCCAGAGAACCTGTTGGCAAGTAAATCCATTTCATCTGGGGCCATAGTGGGGTTCAATTATCAAGGTTACTGGGTTTTTTTTCCTCATCATGAAACTTGAACATTTTTATTGAATCCTGACCAATTCTTGCATTCTTTTATAGTAGCTATTAAAGCAATGATGATCACTTTGGTTGATTTATCACTCGAAAGCTTGGCAAAAATCTTTAAATGTGAAAGAATAATAGCCTCTGATTAAATCCATCCAAGGACATGCCCATAGTGAGACACGGTAGTGGAGCAATAGTGGTTTGCGACTTTTATGTTCCTTTTGGCAGATATTTGTTGTCAGGAAAAAACAAAAAATGACCTCAAGCTATTTCTATTGTAAGTCAGATAACTTTGAACTTTAGGAAGCAAAAAAACAGCAATTTGCTGAAATTATTATATTTATTACATTTCATTTGATCACATTTCAACCAAAATATACAAAACAAAAAACAGAAAATAGTATTTAGTGGAAAAATGTAACATTTAGTTATTTACCTTATGAAGCTACATACACACCGGGTATTTGACTCGGGTTCTTGAATGCATGTAGAGACCATGGTGTTCACGCTAGAATAACAGGGTGGGGCTTTTTTTTCCCTTTTTCTACCGTTTACTAGCGCATGTCCACCACCTTGCTCCAGGTTTTTACTTCCACAGGTCTTTTCCATTATATAAACTTGGCGTCATGTGGATCCAGACAGGCATAAAACGCAATTAATCATTTTATTGTCCATGATCAATGATAAAACGATTGATGCGATCCATTCGTCACTACCCAAACCGAAACCCTGATTGGTCAAAGTTCAACCTGGTTTAACTTTCGACGCGTGTTCGATTGCTCCGCGATTTATACGTAGAGCTTGAACATGGTCCTAAAAATCTGCGTAGCTAGGCGTCAATGCGGGAGTTTTGAGCACAGAAGCCTGTTTAGAGACTATGGGATGTGACCACTCAAACACACGTTACCGACGGCGATGTGAACATAGTTTGATAATTTGGCATCTGTCCTAGCAGATATACTTCCTGTCAAGTGGATGTCATGGGGGTGACTGAGGTTATGGAAATAAACACATGGACTGTTTTTTTTATCATTGACTGCATTAATATCCCAATAGCAGCAAAGACAAAAACAAGCCTTGGAGGGATTGGGGGAACCCCCCCCCCCCCCCCCATCCTCGGCTGTGAAGAACACAAAATGACAGCAGATGTCTTGAAACGAAATCTGAACTCAAGGGTTCATCAGAAGCTGCAGTCGAGCCTCTGAACAGACATGCTGTTTTCCTTCTCAGCTTCTTTAAAGTTGTCCGGAGCAGATGGAGGACTGATCTGAGGAGTCGGACAGCAAAGAAAGCTTCTCTCCCGATACAATTTTCGATCAAAATTTAAATTCACGCAGACGTATAAAAAAAAGCCCGCCTAATGCTGTAAAACAATTTACAGAGCCCATGCTGACTGAAGAAAAAATCAATCCACAAAAGCTTTCAATTATCCAATGAGAGCTGATTTACACACGGATACAGTGGATAAGATAAATTATTAAAATGCAATCTTTTATTTACAAACAGATTGGCAACAACAAGCTGATCTAGGACGTTCAGTCTGCCAACCAACCGACTCCTCCCAGGCTTCCAAGCAGGGTGAGGGATAAAGTATCTGCACATGAGATCCGGAGTTCTGAAATATAAATTAGTTTCCATCTTTAATTTTTTTCCCCTCCATTAAAGATACGCACGCCAAAGGGAGATTGTTCCAGTTTGACCACGACTCTGATCTTATTGACAATTTACCATTGAGGTACCTGGAGTTTTTAAGTTTAAACTGTGAATTGTTGGAGATTTGAAGGTTTTGATTTGGTTTTTATAGTCAATTGTTTTTGCGATCTTTCCCAAACCTGTTATGACCTTGATGTTTTATCTGTATTTTATGCTGTTTCTAAGAGCAGCTGATGGATCAAATGCTCCCTTTAAGATCATAAAAATCTGCATCCACCCATCTATGTTTTCGTCAAGTCTCTGAATCTGAATCTCTGAAGCTACCTTCACACTGCCCTTGGCAAAGCAGATTCAAGCGAATCTCTCCCTAACAAAGGTTTGTGTAAATGTGCGTTTCAGGGTTCTGCGTTAAAAATTAGCGCCTTCACGTGTAACTAGTTTTTACTAACGTTTGTGGGGTTTGCGTACAAAACATGCAGTGCAAGTTAAATCAGTTGAACTTTGACCAATCGGGGACTCAGATCTGGTAGTAATGTATGGATGCTTTTCATTCACAGAAGTACCAACCATTTGAAAATTGATCGTGGAGGAAAAATTACTAATTGCACTTTGTGCCTGGTCGGAATTATACGACAGCAAGTCTTTCACGTATCAGAATACAGCTGTAAAAGAAAAAGCCTGGAACAAGATTTATGAGATTCAACATTTCGCTCCAAGCCTCTTCCAACTGTCATGTTCCAGTGAATGTCAGAAAACGACAAAGAAGAATAAGCTCCTCCCTGCTCATCCAGTGTGAACACCATGAGCTTTACGAGCATTCAAGCACAGCATTTATTACATTCTTAAACATGTGTTTAGCCTTTTCTTGAGTGCATGTTTTAAACGCCTGGTGCATAGCTTTACACCAAATAATTAATGTAATATACTTAGTCTGATTTTTTTTTTTAAGCTTACTTTTACTTTTATAAAACCCACATCTAAGCATATTTATTTAAAGGGCCTTAGGAATTAGGGAAAATAGGCGTCTTAGTGTTAATAAATAATGCTTCCATCTTTTTGTTCCTGATGGGTTTTTAAAGGTTGCTCGATATGAAGGGGGTAATGGTGTTGACCCTGCTCATCACATGACCAGTTGAGTTGAGAGGGAAAGTCCAGCTGTTTTGAGTGCAGATAAAACATGTTTGTGCTGCTCACAAACACAGATCAGCAAAGGGAAAAATGTAGGATCTTTGAATTGTTTCTGCAGTATTTTAGTCATTAACACATTTCATGAAGACCTTGTTACGTTGCTTTCTCTGAAAAGGACAAACCCTGTTTCCATTAAATAGCATCGCTCATTTTCTCAGGCCTCATAGGGATTATGACGGCGATCAGAGCTGAGAGATAAGGGACAAGCAAACATGATGATCCCCAAACGAATCCTCCCCCCATACATAGAAACCGTCTCCCGGTGCTTTCAGTCTCAACTTTACCCAACATGTCTGTTTGCTTTCCTTTTTGGGATTTCCATAAGAAGCTCTAAAAATTCATCGTCTAAACTCTGAATGGATAGATTTATCATCTCTCTGCACCTGCAGTATAATTACCATCAAGTCGGTTAGTGCTCTGGAACACTTTAATGCCATTGAAATAATACTGATGTTAAAACAGTTACTGAAACCACATAAGGACATGAGGGCTTCATCTACTGTGAGGGGTTTTAAGAGAAAGCTTAAACCTCGTATTTTTAGCTTAGCTTTAAAGCAGGTTATTTACCTGTTTATGTATCTGTTGACTCCTGGTAAATGTATTTTTTTGGTCGATTTTGTAGACCGTTTCTGTTGTAGTTTGATGTGCCTATGTGATGGTTATTTGTTTTAATGTAAAGGACTTTGAGGTGTTGAAACATCTATAAATAAAGTTGAAATGTAGTGTAATCAAGTCAAAAGATTTATAAAAAGAAAGATGGGCCTTAAATAGTTTGCCACATTATTTGTTGCTTTTTTGCTTATTCTGATTACTTAGTTCCAGCTCTCAATTTTGCCAATCAGTTTTCTTTTCCCGTTTTGTTTTTCTTCAATTTTCATTATGTGATCATACTGTCACACACTACAGGGCAGCACAGATATGTTTGCTGTAGCTGTATCTGTTGTAGAATTTAGCTTTTGTGGAATATTTATGCCAATGACATTGATTATATTTATATATATATATATATATATATATATATATATGTATGTATATATATATATATATATGTATGTATATATATATATATATATATATATATATATATATATATATATATATTCATACAGCTACTTTCACACCTGGCATGTGACGCGCTTTTAAGAATGAACAAACACACATTCTTGCATGCACTTTCTGCGTATGGTGTTCACACTAGACGAGCAGGAACGGGATTCTTCTTCTGTTTCTTCTGCTAGTGTTTCCTAGCGCATGTCCGGCATCTACAGTTGGAAGAGGCGGTACAAATGGCGTGAATTTTGGTCCAGGCGTTTTCTTTCACAGCTCTACTACGATATATGAATGACTTGAGGTCATGCAGACGTCCAGACACAAACCACAATGATTAATTTCCCTTCTACAGTTAATTTTAAAATGAATGAAAAGAGACGCCATCCACACATCACTACCAAACCAGAGTCACTGATTGGTTGAAGTTCCACCTGGTTTAACTTGGAGCGTGTGTTCAGTGGCCACGCATTTTGTACATAGAGCCTGAAAATGGTCTTAAAAATGCTACACGCGAACGTGAGAGTTTTTAACGTGTTGCTGTTGCCGTAGCCAAACCAAATCAACTGGTACAGTTTCAGCTCCCGTGTTTCCTTGGTATAAATTTGACTTTACACTAAAGCTGTCCATTGATTCAGGTTTATATTAATCAAATTTCAAAGGACGTATAGCTAATTTTTTTGCTGTTTGTCATTCTAAAAGCTTGTTTTTAATTTGTATACTAAGAGATTTAGTATTATAAGCTTATCTGATAGGAAATTTATCATTAAAAAAGGTTGATGTCAGAGAAGTCCAGATACTCCTGATGCTTTGTGCAGCCTGACTGCTCTGAAGACATTTGACACCTCAAGTTCAAAGTCCCTTTGTTCCTAAATACCTTCAATCCTTTCACTAAGACATCTTTGAAGTGGTCCGTTTGAAGTTAGCCTGTGCTGAATTTTCAGCAAACACCTCCCAGCTAATGTCTAATATATTGTTTTAAGTTATCTCTGGTCTCTCCCAGGTTCTTTCTCTCGGTGCGGATGTGCTGCCGGAATACAAACTGCAGACACCACGTATAGACAAATGGACCATCCTCCATTACAGCCCCTTCAAAGCAGTATGGGACTGGCTCATCCTGCTTCTGGTCATCTACACTGCCATTTTCACCCCCTACTCTGCGGCCTTCCTCCTTAACGACATTGAGGAGCGGATAAGGCGGGAGTGCGGCTACTCCTGCTCTCCCCTCAACGTGGTGGACCTGATGGTGGACATCATGTTCATTGTGGACATCCTAATAAACTTCAGGACCACTTACGTCAACGCCAACGAGGAGGTGGTCAGCCACCCGGCCAAGATTGCTATCCACTACTTCAAAGGCTGGTTCCTCATAGACATGGTGGCAGCCATCCCGTTTGATCTGCTGATATTTGGCTCAGGATCGGATGAGGTGAGTACGATTTTAGCATACAGCCTTTTCTCCTTTTATTGTCCTTTTGATCTATTTAAAAAGTGTTCGCAGTGGTCTTTTAATTGTGGTTATGCTGTTTGTAGGCTAGATGTTAATAACAACCTGTGCCATTTTCTAAGCCATAGTTTCTGCAGAGCAGCAGAAGTTCATTTGAAATTTGCCTCCTAGTTGTGGGGCAGGCCTATTGGTAGTAAACCCACACTTCCCATCATCCATCTGTTCAAACTCTCTCCCGCTAGCTTACAAACCCTTACAACCCCAACCTAACATCACTGCTGCAACAAAAAACAGAAGTATTTGAGCTACCCAGCTGTATATCCAACTCGGACGAGAGAAAAAAAAGTGCATGGATCTAGTTGTTTCAAAGCGGATGCATAAGAATGAAGCAGAGCAGGGAGCTTGTGGCCCGCCGAACAAACTGCATTTTGTTCATCTGCTCCAGGTTCAATTACATTTTATTTCATTCAACAATTTGGATGGAAAAATACACAGAAATGTAATTTGATGCTTAATTTTCTTTATACATTTTCCATCATCAGAAAAAGGCCACAAGAACGTGTTCTAAACATCAAATACACCATTTTCATCAGAGTTGGGGAGAATCGTATACCTCTGCATAAAATGTGACGGATTATGCAACTTTAAGTGTCATCACTCCTATAACAGATAAATGCCTTCAACATATTTTGTGAAAGTGTTGAACTAAGTGGCTGAAACAATTAAGTTATTCTATCCAGGTCTTAAACATGAGAATCAATCACCCTGATCCGTTTTAACATCTGGTGGTGCGTTTCACGCTTATCAGACGTTGGGATTTTGACTTGAGCAATCCACAACCCTGACTCACCATAATGAGTTGTTCAGATCATTGGTATGCAGCCAACGGGAAATGTTTTGGCGACATGATCGGAGGCGTGAACTGCTGTGAAATTACCTGGGAAGTAGAGTTGTAATAGGTGATGCCTGTGGTCATCCTTTAGTTTTTCAGCAGGTTTCCGAAGTTGGACACAGTGGACAGTCAGTTCAACAAAGCTGAATGGTGAATTTTATAGCAAACTCCCTTTGGGCTTTCATTCAGCAACCTTTGGCACTACAGGGTTTGTCACAAGCCAAACAAGTTGCTATGGTCACCTAGGCGAATGAAATGTTACATTGGAAAAACACCGTCTCTTGGGGATTTCGGTGCTAATGTGGTTACCATCAAGTTGCTAGAATCAAATGAGCCTAAAAAAGGTTTGCACAAAGCAGTTCCTGCCATCTGCTATGTGATACTATGGTATAAGTCATAGATCCTTTAACTTTTTGATGGTCGAATTAGATGAGAGGACAGCCAGAAAGAGTTTTACCCACCAATTGATTTGTAACCTTGTTGGGGCATTTACAAATACCCCTTAAACATTAAACTCATTACATTGTTCCCTCATTTATCACAGCGGTTATGTTCTTAACACAACCCGCAACAACTGAAATCTGCAAAGGAGTATTACAGATGTTTTGAAGGCCTCACTAGACGCTTTACAATTTTCTCAGACATTTTCTCTGTTGTTTAAACTCTTAAAGTTCCACCTTTCCTAGTCCAGTATAATAGAATGAAAACAAAGATCTGCCTGGGATTTAAGAGTTATGATTTTGCTGCACACATTCTGTACGGCACAGAGGAGATTGATTGGCTGTAGACCATTGTCAATGCATTTAATAGTTTATCTGTTTTTTGTTTTGTTTTATCTGTTCTGCTCCTTTTTTTAATGAACCATACTTTCTACTCATAAGGTACTTTGTCACACAAAAGTGAGTACATCCTTCACATGTCTGTAGATATTTATATCTTTTAATGGGACAACAATAAATCATAATACAGGCATTAATAGCAAGACATCAGCCAATACACCCCCAAGTGAAAACGTCTACATCTAGGACAGTTAGTCATTTTCCTTATCCAGTGCCATTTGACTCATTGATGCTATATGGTCTCAGGTGTCAATAGACAGCAGGTGTGTTGAATTTGGTATTAAAGCTCTTACACTCTCAACCGGGTCACTGGAAGTTCAACATGGCACCTCATGGCAAACAACTCTCAGAAGACCTGAAAATAAGAATTGCTGCTTTACACAAAGATGGCCTAGGATATAAAAAGATTGCCAACACCTAGAAATTGTGCTGCATTGTTGTGCTGCATTCTGATGCACCAACTTGTTGAGAAAAATAGATCCATGTACATTATTAGGTTAGTGGTGTCACAAGCTGTAAGCTAGAACCAGCCTTTTTTTTAAGTTTGGCTAAAAATGGGATAATCATAATTAAAAGACCACTGGGAACTTGTTTAACAATAGATCAAAAGATGATCAGAGTGCGTCGTAAAGAGATTAATTTAAGTTAGTTGTAGTATACATCGTTACCACTACGAGGCTCTAGCTCATAAATTTAACCTAATTTGACAAAGTTAATGAGGGGCTCTAAGGGGGTCTTCTGAACAGTCTTTATAAAAATAAAAATGAAATCAATTAAACTACGTTGCATTTTTGTTGTCGACAAATAAAAAAACGTGTGTCCAATGAACCATATTTGCTAATTATTCTCTGAGCTGACATAAATGAAAGTCTTAGACCTCCATCAAAGTCTATTTATTCTACTTTTGCATAAGAAAGGTGGGCATCCATCTTTGTGCAGATCTCTTCCTTATCCCTGTTGCAGCCACCTCTGACACAACCCCCCCCACCACCACCACCACCACCACCACCACGATGTGCACTCACACCGTTGAGCTGTCACATCTGCTTTCTCACCCCGCTTTTTTTTTTCTATCAGTACCAGACAGAGGGCCCGCAAGCAAAGCGAATCCGTTAGTCTCAGCCCTCCCAGCACCTCTGCTTGGAAGATTTTGTTTTGTTGGTGAATGTCTGCAGTGGATTGCTGAGCAAGTGATCTAATACTCAGAGTGCAGCTTGGAGAGCGTAATTACAGTACGCACATCCCAGCAGGGAAGACGGCAAAATTACTCTGTGTATTTCACCAGGCAATATAACTCACTGTAAAGCCGAGAGTTGTGTTATTGTGTCCCTCTTCAACAGTGATGACTCAGAAACGACGGCTTGGCTTTTCCCTTACCAGAGCTAATCCTTACCTTATTGTTGACGTCAAAATCAGAAAGCTTTTTGCAGTGATGTCACAGTTGTGTTTTTTGTCCTCATTTATGTTTGCCTTATTGATTTATTAAAGCAAACTTTAAAGATTTCTTTTGGTTAGAAAAAAAAAAAGAAACACTTTTCCTATTTGAATCATTACAACGTGCGATTGCTTTGGTTTAAATTTTCTGGTGCTCTTTGTCACGATACCATTATCAGCTACGCCAGAACTGTGTTCCCTTGCTAAAATGCTGTGTCACCTCTTGGAGGCTCGCTGATTTAAGGATTTGTTTTGTGCAGTTTTGGATGTTTTTTTGTTTTTACTGTGCATTGTGTTCTGCATCCTGATTGGCTATAGACCATTGTCATTCGGCCTCTTCTGTGCTGTGTTTTGTGCACAAAATACATGCCAAACTAGCCAAATCTACATAACTCTTCCATCGCCATCAGGTTTTTCGTTTTATTCTATAATCCTGGACTTATTTTCCTATGAAAATTTGAACTTGGAGAGTTTAAACAAGAGAAAAGTGTGAAAATGTTCAAGTGTGTCTGAGAAAATATGTAGTAAGGAGTTTTACTGCCTTAAAACAGTTAGAATTCTACTTTGCAAACTTCATCTATCATGGGTTATTTTTAGAACGGAAACCCTGCGATAAAGGAGGGATCACTGCACCTCCAATATGACAGCTGCAGTGATGGGAAATGGTAAATGGTGCCTTTTCATATGGCGGATTTCTACCTTGATTTCGGTCCCAGTCGCTGTAAAGTCACTGTCCCGTTCACTCACACATTCATGCTGTGTTGGCGACTCTAACCACCAAGAACAATGTGGGGTTTAAAGTCTTGCCCAATGACACTTTGACCTTTGTGCAGGACGTGCGATCTTCTGATCAGATGTTAAACGCTGTACCTCAGCACCACAGCCGCCTCCCATTATTAGCCGTTTTGCGCTTTTACCAAGAATACTCAAACAATGCCAACAATGCACAGGTTATCTTGCTTTTCTTTGTTAAATCAAAAAAAAAAAATTGGTGTGAGATTCCAACGGTGAACCTGTGCAGAAATGAGTTTAAACAAACAGACCTCCTTCCAGTTGTATGCGTGTGTTAAGCGTGAGCACCTGATGTCAGCCTGCAGGTTAGTGGTTGTTTGAGGTCTGTGCTCCTCAGAGGGGGTGGGGGGCTGCGCTGACTGGCAGCAGGAGTAAAAAGAGCAGACAGCTGGCCAACACGATGGCATGATGTTGCTCGTCCTCATGTTGCCACATGAGTAGTGCAGAGACAGAATGTGTCTCCCTTTAATGTTCGAGTCCAAAGCTTGCTAGGAAGATGTATTTTTAGCTCCTCATCATCGGCAGAAACTGGAAATACCACCGTTTCACCAAGCGGGGAGTTATTTTGGAGTGTTTTTTGTGCAGCCGCTTGGACTATTTTTAGACGTCATCTCGTTGCTCTTTGTTGCCTGGAGACCAAATCCCACAATATGTTACTTTTTTTTTTCTCCTTTTTTCTGCTTTCATTAGAACGTTGGCAGCAGTTGAATCCCCCGAGAGCGTCTATCCACAGTCAATGCGAGACCTCGGTGTTGAAAGCTGGCTAGCGAAAAGAAAGTGTGCAGTCCTTAATTTACCTACAGGATCCATTTGCACCCCTCCCTGATTTTCATATCAACTTCATGTCATGAACAGATGGCAGGATTTGCATGCTGCCAAGTGTGTAGTGTTCAGACTGAGGAGATTTGCAAATGGAAGGTTTTGACCAAGAAAACTCGACAAAACCTAAAGTTTAAACTTTTATTTTCTTAAGCGGGTCTTAAATGAAGCCTTGGGTGAATCCTCCAAATCAGAAATGTGTTAATGTTATCGTTTTGGTCATGCAGAAGGATTCTTAAAGTTCATACAAAAGCAGATATGAGAATGCGAATGATCCCAAACGTTTGAGTGCATTTGAAGTTCAGACAACATTCTGCAGCTTGACCTGCAGTGATTGTTGATAAAAGGTCTAAAAATGCGTGTTGGTTGTAGCTGCCAAGCTGTTGCTTACTTATCCAGATCCCGCTCACATCCGTGTCTCTATGTCCCCAAACAACTCTTTACACCGGCCCTAATACAGGTATGCATATTCCGTTTGTTCTCCTCACAGACGGGATGAAAAAGTCGAGCTGTCGGCCCGGTTTGGGACGTGCGCGGGCGGCTTTTCCCGTTTTGAAACTGCAAATTAGCTGTAAAAGCAGCCAGAGCATCTCCAAACAGGAACCTTTATGCTGGCTGAGATCTAACCCTCTGATGTTGTGACTCGCAACTTTTCCCATATTAACTCTCTAACTTCTGCTTCAGTTGTGAGTCCAGCGCCACCATGAGGAGGGAGCTGGTAAATGAGCTGATGTGAACAGGCAAATAGTTTAAAAAGCACCTAATTTTATTATGTAAAACGTCTGAAAAGGAGGATTAACTGGTGAAGGATGCTTGGATGGAGACAGTCATGCAGTTTGTTTTTTTTCTCATTTCTGTTTTTATGAGGCAAAGAGCTGCACAAAGATCTGATCATTTTTTAATCTTCTTTATTAAATACTTTATTTATTTTGTCATGTTTTAGTGCTTTTATTAGTTTTGTCAAGTTGTAACTAAAAACTAAAAGCATCTTTGTGTAGAACACAGCTCTACTTTTTCAAATATCATTGTAGTTTTGTGGTTTCTGCAACTTTTTTGAAGTTTTTAAGATGTTTCCTTTGGCAAAACCTTAATAAGAAGTAACAGTACTGTTTTTTTTGTTTTGTTTTTTGCTTTTAGAATTTCGTGATGGGAAGATATTAAACATTTTTACCAAAGCATATCGCCTCTGTAATGAGGTGTATAATAAAAATGTTAATAAATGTCTATTTGGCAGATTTGAATTGGTGAGGAGGTGCAGGCACTTAATATGTAGCCTGGTTTAAATGCAAACTACTGCATTTTTTTGTACTATAGCGCACACTAGATTATAGGGGACTCCGTCAATGGTGTATTTTTAAACCTATGTCATATATAAGGTGCATTAAGCCAGAAAAGAGCCTGTCGGTCAGTCAGACTCTGAGACTGCGTTTGACAGGCTACACATTAGACACGTTAGTGTATGCACGACACCTGTTACACCCAACCTTGTTTGCAACACATAACAAACAGGCTTATATAGCTAAAACAAACGTTAATGTGACTCCATATGTCACAACCAGAATTATTCCATAAATAAAACGCTCCAAATTATAAAATGCAATGTTCATTTTGGAAAAAGTTTAGGCTTTTTCGTGCGGCTTATACAGTGAAGATACAGTGATAGTACTTTTTGCCTTGTGCTTTTGTTAAGTAGCTGTTCCCTTGTGGGAATATTTTGGTCCCCTCTCAAAAGTGCAGTGTGAAAACAAATACAGGTTTATTTGTCCTGCACAGTCATAATTTAAAATGCTCCACTAAACAAAGAGCCTTTCGGCAGTAATTACAAATGAAAAGATATAGTCATAAATTATATATATTTTTTCAAATCTTAGCACATCAAAAACTGAAAGAGAAGAGTGCAGATTATGATGTGCGCCCTTATGCTAAAAAGCACCTTTTTAGCCAAAACTGAAGCAATACTGGAGTAAGTTTGGTCATCAAGGTGCCGAACACTTCAAAAATCCGTTTTGTTCATAATAGAAAGCCAATCTTAAATTTTAGTTGAGTCTCCGATTTGCTGTGCAGCAGGAACTAAATGACCCGAGGGGCATTTTCCACAAATGTTATCACGACGTCTGCTCAAACCTGAGACACTGGAAGCTGAGTTTTTAAATCAGCCCGGCGTCATTTGTGCAGGTCACTGAGTCAGCTGTGCTACACCTCCGGCGCTGCACGCTCACAGATGATGTTCGCTGGATAATTCAGAGCTCATCTGCCTCCGTACGGTCGAGTCTGTCTTCATTGAGCTGTCTGATGGAGCTGAATGATTACAGTTATTGGGGGGGGGCTCTTTAATAGAGCTGTGAATCATTACCCTTCACAGGTGCTTCAGTTGCTGTCCTGCTTTCAAAAACACATCTCTGGTTGAATGCTTCCTTAAAGAGCTATTTTTCTGAAGATGGAGGACAGATATAAAGAAAGTTGAGCTTAAAACGGTATATTTGAGTATTTCTTTATGGGCAAGATGAAAAAAAAGCCATTTGAACAAGATCAGATAAGTGACAGAAAATAAAAATAGATCCATGAACATCTTTGTTTTCCTCGTCTGAGCTGGCATCTGGCTCTGAGCTGTAAGGCTGAATATCTCTATTGCTCGCCATTTTTGTTGCAGGAGTAATGTTAGGTTGGAGGTGCTAGGGGCTGTAAGCTAGCAGGAGACGGTGTAAACAGAGAGCTCTCGGCAACAAGAGGGGGATAGGGTTACTTTATGCCAACAGTCAACTCAGGAGAATTTCTCAACTGCAGAAAAAAGTTGTTGTTTTTTACCAAAAAAAATAAAAAAGGCAGAATACCTTATAAATAGATCAAAAGAGGATTTGAGTGGGTTGGATGTGGCTTCGCTGGTTTCCATGACGATGTTTGGGTCATGTCCAGGTATGACTGAGACTAACTTATTATTAAAGGGATGAGTAATTGCTGGAATGAAAATAGTGTAAGACATTACTTATGACTTTTACTGAAAGCAAATTGGATAAAGCACATAAACCAACCCGAAATGCAATTATTCAAAGCAGGAGGCATTAAGTGATTGAAAAAATATATATATTACTGTGTTTGGATCACTTAAACGTCATTGTTGTGTTGCTAAAAAGTGCGTTTAGTGGTACTTCTTTCAGAGGCAACATCCGTCTTGTTCGTCGCAGGATGAGGTGTTTGTATTTCTTGAAACAGGTTGGGACATGTGTCATGGCCGTGTAACAGGTGCTTTAAAATGAGTTTGACTGATTCAAAAATAATAAACAGATTAGTGGACAAACAAATATCCTCTTCAGTTTGAGCCTTAAAGTGAAGACACTGAGAAGAGGAGGATTAACGGGCTTTGATTCTACCAGAGGAGAAGGTGTCGTCTGCACATTTCAGCATGTCGCTCTAATCCCGTCAGCTTTCTGCGTGCGTGTCTGTGTTAAATCTCGGTTTTCTGCTTAATGCCCGGCTCCCCGGCTTTGATGGAGCCGTGGATGTTGAAGCTAAATCTTCCGTCGCCACTGCAGAGAAATGCTTTATCAGCAGATGAGTCACTGGAGTAAACCCAGCTCGTCCTCGTGCGTTTGTTTTCATGCCAGCTGCTTTGAGCGTGGAGCCGTCCTCATCTTCTGCTCGGCGTGAGGAGGATGTTTGACTGCTCTGTCTGAGCGCATGACCTTCATTTGAAATCAATAGACGATAAAAAAAAGAAGACAAAAACACATACAAACATTTCTCTTCATCTTCAGATTTGGAGCAGTTGCTTTAAAATGTATTGCCTAAGGGTTTTTATTGATTTTTCTTTAAAAGTGGGTCCTATCCTGGCACTGATTCATCTTTCATTTTTAACGCCACTGATTGGCGTCTCAAATCTTTTGATCTTTTTATACATTTTCTGTATTATCTCTCTTAGCATCTTCTCCTGTTCTATGCTGCATTGTCAATCACATAGCCAAAACAGAAAACTAAACTTAAAAAAAAAAAGGATGCCCTTGAATCCAAACTTTTTAAGCTATTTTAGTTGTTCATGAATTATTGTACAATGAGGCAATGTTTTAACAGTGTGTTTCTCTTCTGTGCCTTTTAACGCATCGTAGAAAACCTTTTCAATTAAACAATTTTGTCAGGATGGTTGTAAAGTAAACTTAACTGCAGAAAATGTTTGATTTGTTTCTTTGTATCAAATCTCTCTGGGAAAACATTTTTTTTTTACCTTTTTAGGATCTTTATTTGTAAAGAACATCCATTTCTAAATACCATGTGCATGCAGAGAACATGCAGTTCACATGGACCAGTATACGGGACATGATTTTTTTTAAATGGCATGCATATGTAAGGAACGTGCAGTTGTACGGAACATGAATTTGCAAAAAAACATGAATTTAAAAGGAAAATGCATTTATGAAGGACCTGTAGCGATTTTTCCATTTGTAAGGAACCTCTAATTTCTGGGGAGGACGTATTCGTAGCGACATGCATTTGTTGGTTGGGCCCAAAAAAGTGTAAAAAGAAAAGAAAATACATTGGTTTTTGTGGATAATGAGCAGTCTCTCTCTGTTGGTGGTTGTTTCCTTCATGGTTCTTTAACCACACCTCAAATTTTCTTTTGGGACAAGTCACTGAACTCCTAAGTCAAGTGGCACACCTTCTTTTAAACAAGAGAATTTGTGAAACCTTTCTTGATATGTTTAAACCTGAATAATTTATCTGTACTTACATTTTAAAATGATCGTAAGCATCTTTAATGTTTGCCTTTCTCAAACCGAGACCTAAAAATAATGTTTGCGCTTGTTTTGTCATAGTGGTTTTTCTCCTTAGAACAGCCCTTTAGGAAAAACAAACTCAGAGTCAAGTCTTTTTTTCCTTTCCTTGTTCTTAGACGACCACTCTGATTGGTTTGCTGAAGACGGCCCGTTTGCTTCGGCTGGTTCGAGTCGCCCGTAAGCTGGACCGGTATTCAGAATACGGGGCTGCCGTCCTCATGCTGCTCATGTGCATCTTCGCCCTCATCGCACACTGGTTGGCCTGCATCTGGTATGCAATCGGTAATGTGGAGAAGCCATACCTGGAGCATAAGATCGGCTGGCTGGACAACCTGGGGGTCTCCATAGGTACTTCCAGACAGGAATTCCATGAAATTCCACCTTTAGAACAGACGCTTAGTTCTATTTGATTTCCAACAGGAAAAAAGTACAACTACAGTGACCCCAACTCAGGCCCCTCCATCAAGGACAAGTACGTGACAGCGCTGTACTTCACCTTCAGCAGTTTGACCAGCGTGGGCTTTGGGAACGTCTCCCCCAATACCAACTCAGAGAAGATCTTTTCCATCTGTGTCATGCTCATTGGCTGTGAGTCACTGAGTTATTGCACCCTCAGGTTTTTCATCCTTGAATCGCAGAAAGCTCTGTAATATTTGAGAATAGATGAAGTCTAAAAGCATATTTGTGAAATATGAACAATTAGATCATAAAGATAAAGTAAGAAAATGTTGTACAAACATAATGAAAATGGAATTGCAAAGTCAGGATAGAGCACTAAAATAATACAACAAACGCACAGTGCTGGAAATACAAGTATATAATTCTGTGTTCAGTGCAGCTTACCTCAGATACAAATAACAAAAGGCTGAGAAAGAACGTAAAACCGTGAAGGTGCCTCATGATTGTCAGCAGGACAGTTGGGTACAAGACCACAGATGCAACAGAGTTCACATCAACAACTTTTTTTGCTTTTTTCTTTCTAATGTAGTTATAGTTTAACTTGTAAGTGTGAGTTCAACCAAAGACGCATATCATAAGTCACTTGGCATCCAGACTAGTTGCGCCCACAATAGCCTTTGTGGTAGGAGGGCGAGTTCAAACTCCAATCAGCAATAAATACTCTTTAAATTCTTTATCAAAACTCTGTTTTATTCAGAATTTTCAATTTGCGATTTCAAAAAAACTCCTTCCTCCTCACTGTCACTGTCTCCAAGAGGCTGAGACTACAGGTGAGCACAGATTGGGAGGGAGGAGTCGTGATACAAGTCAGAATTCAGTCTTATAATAAAAATAAGAAGTACAAACTATAATATGGACACTAAAAACTTAAAATATGGTTTTAATTTGATAAATTTGATATTCTACACTATAAATTAAACTGGATGTGGCTCCAAAAACTCCCAAAGTTTTAATAAACTCTATTAACTGCTATCTTATGGTACTTCTCACCAGCTCTGATGTATGCCAGCATCTTCGGGAACGTGTCCGCCATCATCCAGAGGTTGTACTCGGGCACCGCCAGGTATCACCTTCAAATGCTTCGGGTCAAAGAGTTCATCCGCTTCCACCAGATCCCCAACCCACTGAGACAGAGACTGGAGGAGTATTTCCAGCACGCCTGGACGTACACCAACGGCATCGACATGAACATGGTACGAAACCACCGTTTTTGCCCATGAGGCTTTTGAAGTTAGTTTCCTTTTATTTCTGTTGGGTTTCTGTTGAGTTCCAGCCATCCGTTATCACTGCTGTGTGGTAGTTGTAGCCACCAAGGGAAAGCCATAGTTCTTGTAAATGCGTTGGGTAAGTGGGCTTTTCGTGAAACTGCTCTTGGAACTTATCAAAGTTTGTCTCTTTCATGTCGGCCTCATGGCAAACGGAATGACTCCACCAATCTGGTAAGAGCAGGAGGTACATGTCCCAATTGAGCTGCTGTGTTTCTGAATGTCCTGCTGTGGTAGACCACCATAGTGGAATGCTTTTAGCATGGTTGTTGTTTTTTCATTCCAAGTACAAACATCATCAAATGCAAAATGTGAAACTTTTAATTTTTTTTTTTTTTTGTGAGGATGCATGTTTCAGGTCATTCCAGTATTTATTAATTTGTTTGCTGTTTTTTTATTTATTTTTTATTAAAGTGTAAATACAGGTTTGCTCATAAGTTTGCATTCTGGAATTATAAACAATTGTCACACATTAACACTCACTTGCTAATCATTGAAGAATATTTAGACTTTTCTCAAACTATGAGGTACCTAGTAAAAGCATTAGAAACCACTTCAAATCAAAAACAGTTACAGCTTTGTAAATTAGAAATTTGGTGGATTTGGTGTTAGTCTGTAGAACTCAAGTCTTGAAAACTGTGATTGAAAACTTCTCTATCAAAACTTTTTGGTGCTGCAGCTTCACAAGAATTTGCGGAGAAGTGTATTTTTGCTCATTCGCTCCGCTGAAGCCTCACCTGCTTTCCAAACGTTTGTCCATCTTCATCGTTTGTGCAGAGCAGCTGCATCCAAGTTCTTGAAATTTAAGAAACGTGAAATGTTGTGATGTTAGCAGCACTTCCTGTAATTACCCTTCTCCCCCTCCAGTGGGAGAATTATCTGTGTGTTGTTTCTATCTTTCGTTCCTAAAACCAGCGACAGTGGTTATAATTTAAAAACTGGAACGATTTTAGTTGGTGATCCCAACATCATCGAGGATGTCTGTGTGGACAACAGGTCAATTTTCTAGATTTTGTCTTCTTCAACAGTCTTTTTCTTGCTTTCAAGTAGTTCCAAAAAGCAGCCAGAGTTAGTAAACTTTTGAGCACAACTGTGAAGCCACTTCATGAATGGACTCCAGGGTGCATGCTTTAGCCGGAGACGCCCGGCCCTCCGTGTTTCCCCGCAGGTCCGGGTAATCGTCTCTCACTGGCACACTTGCATGCGGCCTGCCTCCAGGGCTGTTTGCATGAAATCTGTGTATTCAAACAGCTGCCTGTGAAATTCCTGCGGCACCACAGACAGAGTGAGTCACGCCCGTAGGAGTGGGCAGAGCCTGGCGGGGCCCTGCCAGCTCGCTCTCCCACCGTGGGAGGCTTGGCGGGCGAGCTCGACAGCGGCACCTGCTCCTGCCAAATGTTCTTCAGACTTTCCCTTTTTTTCTCTCTCTCTTTCAAATCTGATAACGTTTTGTTACAAGCAACAAAGACGGCTTTGTCGGAGCCTGAGAAGCCGTTTCTTTTTTGCACGGCTCCAGTCATTTGATGTGTGAAGATGACGAAGATACGAAAAGTGTCTTCTTGTTTCCAAATGTCACTGACGTGTCCTCCAAGCTCTTTTCCTTCCAGAGCCTGAAAATGTGCTCCTTTTGCCACAGTCTGTTCAAGCTGTGCAGGATTTTTTGGCTGTCTGCATTTTTGCACAACAAAAATTGTAGTAAATTTGGTTTTTGAAAAACCTCTCAAAAAAGGTTGATGTTAAAACCATTTCTGCAGCTTTTTTCTTTGATCTCTTATTTTGAGAAATGATTGCCTTTAAATCCTTTTTGCTTTAGTTTTCACTGAACAAAAAAAATAGACCTGTAGATATTTTTTTTATGATCTTTTTCTAGACATTTTTCGTTTTTTTTCCCCCTTAGATTTTCTAGAGCTTCTTACCTAGTTTGAGTTAAACATTTTTTCTTGATCTGCTAGTTACTCTTTTTAGGGATTTTCATGTCTTCACTGCAAGTGTATTTTTTAAGTTATTTTCCTTTCATCTTTATTTTGCTAAAACTGAATAATTTGCTTTTTGAAAAGCAAATCTTAAATCCCAGTTTTACCTATAGGCAAATTAATCTGCCAAAATCTTTATTTGTTGTCTTTTTTTCCTTATTTTAACCCACATTTGCCACATTTCTGATATTTTTGTTTTATATCATACATTTGAAGTTAATTTGACTGAAATTTTGGCCAATATAAATGATGATGGGTAGATTTTTTGCAGTGATACAGGTTTTTTTATGTTTCTGAACTAAAAAGAAAAAGAAAAGCTGCTGCTGCTGAAAGGAAAAAGCTAAAGCTAATAAAAAAACCCAGATGAGCTGTCATCAGTTTCTCAGACAGGAATACTCTCTGGACCAACTTTAACTTGAGACTTTTTTAACGTAATAACCAGTCATAACCAGTGTGTTGTTCTTCTGGTTTGGTTAATCATTTTCCAGCATTCTTTAAGTTTAACCTGTGTAGCTGCAAAGAGGCTCACAGAATGTCAAACCTGATCTGTGTGTGAAATTCTGCAGCTCTGTCTGGGCCCTAGATTATTCTGTTTTGAAAAACGGAATGAACACAAAATTTCTCTAAAATGCTCTAGATTTGATACAAATGTATAAAAATAAAAATAAATCACATTTTTCTTGAGGTCTCTCACTGTCCTAATCTGTACCTCGCTCCCAGGTGCTGAAGGGTTTCCCAGAGTGCCTGCAGGCGGATATTTGCCTCCATCTCAACAAGAGCCTCCTCCAGGGTTGCAAGGCGTTTCGTGGAGCCACCAAGGGCTGTCTGCGGGCGCTTGCCATGAGGTTCAAGACCACCCACGCTCCTCCTGGAGATACTCTGGTCCACTGTGGAGATGTGCTGACGGCTCTCTACTTTGTGTCCCGCGGGTCCATTGAAATCCTCAAAGATGACATCGTCATGGCCATCCTGGGTGAGTTTACACCTCAAGGGTTGTCCTTTGGGTTCAGCACCATCGCTGCAAAGCAGAAACTAAACAACTTCCCAATAATGGATTTCCTTTTCCAGGTTTTTTTTCAAAATTATTCCAAACAGATGTCATAAAAAATATTACTATGGTAAAGAATATTAGAAAAAATGATCACATTTTTGCCCATCTTTGGGCAGGTCAATTAAAGACCTGAGACCTTTTAGGAAACCTCCTCCCCAACAGTTTTCACCTCCTTGTTTGTCCACAAACTGTCAGGTTAGGTCAGACTGCAGCGCTGCTGCGGCCACAAACAGCATGTGCAAACTGACGAAGCATCCATCACGAGCCTCCTTATCCTAAGATCTCCTCATTAGCCTCGTTGACGAGCGTCTTTGATAATAATTCAACAAGAAAACCACAGAGGATGATACTCCTGCTCCTTTGCTGGAACTCGCCCCCTTTAGCATAAAAGCAGGTGGGCCAGCTAAAAGCAGGAGGCTCTGGTGTGCCGTGATGTATTATGGATGGCGAGCAGAGATCCCTATTGTGCACCAACTCTCTTAACATGAAAAAAGGGACAGAAAGGAGTAGGAGGACACCAAAGTAACAAGTTCTGTTTCCATTAAATTAAAAAAAGAAAAGCTGAGAGAAAAGAACAGAGACTGAACAGACGAAAGCGGATCCTCAATTTCTGCTCATGACATGGTTCAGAAATGTCTCATCCCCTCTGCTGGCAGGTGTTTTCTGCCAAGCCGTTTCCTTTTTCCCACCATTTCTATGTAGTCCATTAGATGCAGTGAAAGCTTGTGACACAACAGGGTCACCATGAAGAACAACTGTGGATGCTGAAGTTACACACTTTCTGCAAGTCTGCAAATTCTCTCCAAGAGCTGCTGCGGTTTATTCCAGTCCTTTCACTCAGTGCCCTTTTACTATTTCACACATTAAGAACTGCTTTAAGATGGGAAATTAGCTTTAAATTAGACAAAGATTAGATTATTCATGACAACCAGAGTCTCGAGTCATAAAAGTATCAGATCTGTGCTGACCAGTTATTATAGCTTTTTTTATTTGATTAGGTAAAGTTAAGATGGAACAGACGACATGAAATGCTTGTTTTCATCTTCATTCTGTATGATGAATTAATAAAAAATAAAAAAAGAATATGCCCAAAACAAAGAATTGCTGTATAAAACTAGCCCAAACAGAACTGGGATGCTCCATTAAAAAAACTGCATTTTTCATAAACCTTTTGTAACTTAAATCACGCTTCAGCAGTTTGTAAAGTTGTTAAATGTTTATCCTTGCTTGTTGTGATCCTTTTCTTATTTGATGAATTTATATCGCATGTTATAAATGTGTCTGACTGAGCTTTTCAAACTTAAATAACCCAGAGATTTAAAAAAAAAGAAGAAAAACTATATGCAGTGCACTAAGTAACCACTTGGGGTTTGTTGCACAAACGGGTGACCCTAAAAATGTCATATATTTTTAGAAATAGACCAAAGAAATTCCTAACAAAAAGTCTTTTGATAACAATTATTAAAAAATAACTCACTAGTCTTGTTGATTTCTGGACATTTTCAGAAGGCCCAGGGTTCTGTGATGTCATATCCTGCCAAGCTATATATATAAAAAAAAGGGAAGATAGTTTTTATTAATTGATTTTCCAGAAATGAAAAAGCTGTGATGCTAAGTACTGACCAGATAACCTAAAAACTCGTGTAGTGGCGCATGAACGCGACAGTTTTGAACATGGAAGCCCAAAACTCACACATACGCACATTTACATGGACCTTTCATTAGGAGCCCGGTCTAAAAGTAGCACCAGACTTTCGGATTGTAACTTATTTAAACATGAAATACCAAGAACCACCAGTCTGTTTTCTTTTTAAGCTGACACAGAAGCGTAAAATGGTCTAACTATAGAATATAAAACAAACTTGCAGTTTAATCCCCAAAACATTGATTAACCGTGACGGAATTTGGTGATGTCATAGCCTACCAATACAGCAAGACAATGAAATATTTAAATCAGCTTTTTTCTATTCATCAGCTCTTGTTCTTAATGTATTCCTTATTGAAAACAGTTAAAATAGGGTTAGGGTTAGGATACGTCACATAAATCCGAAACACTCACTCGTTTCAACAAGTAATTTATTTAAGACGCACATGGGAGAGAATAACAATGACGATGGGTGGAAATGTGATGGAAAAGAGGCCAAAAATGACATGTAGTGATATATGTCCTAAGTAAAAAACAAAACAAAAAAACAACAACTTCTAATTGCACCAGGATTAAAAAACAGTATATATTGTGAAAATTAAGTCACATAGCTTCAGACCTGCTGTTTTTAACGTCTGAGTTTAAACACAATCTTTAGAGACAATAATGTCTTCAAACATTTCATTTAGACGTAAATTTTTTATTATGAATATAACTCAAATGACTTAACTTTTTTTACAAATGTCTAATTAGCAGCTTTGTGACTACGTTGATGTTCATTTAAAAATGTAAAAAAACTTTTTAGGCTTCATCCGATTTTAAAATCGATCTGGTGTCGTTTCATACAATGCTTCCCCCAAAGGAGCACTTGTTGGAAATGCATATTTTTGGAAGGTTTACTTTGCTTTCTAAAGTGCAGTGTGAAAGCAATCCAGTAGAAAGTGTTGCTCTTTTTTTTTTTTTTCTGCCATTTTACGCGTACGCTTAAAACTTGTTCTTACAATTTTCACCTGAAAAGATGTGAAAACGAGTTGAGGAACATGACAAATCAGTTCCTCCTTTTCTCAGATAACATCTGGTACTCGTCCGACAGAAGAGCTCAGCCTGGGCAGATTAGTCGTGTTCATGTCTGAGTATCAGCATCCGGCAGATCCGAGTGTAATTCAGGATTTTACAGAAACATGAACAGGCATCCTGATGCTCTGTTTGTTTGCCCACAGCTGACTTGACTGATGCAGGCGGCAGAGGAGGCGACATCTGATCACAAGTGGTCACTTGAGATGCTGGTGTAGATGCATTGAAACACCAGCTGTTAACTGATGCTCTCAGAGCTGTCCTCTGGCGCTTGGATCAAGTTGGGCTCATCTTATCGGCCGCTAAAACCGCCTCTTTGTTTTATTCCTCGGATTTGCAGCTTAGTGCTTTGGCAGAAGCAGCCTTGCTTTTCACTTTTTTACACTTCCTGGGTTTTGTTGAACTGCAGAGTTTCCACAGTAACTAAAATGCTTTAAGCTGAATTAAATGGACTCCAGAATCCATATACACTGCATGTGGAAGAAAGTTCATTTGTAGGACTAAACTATTTTCTCGCCTTCCTTACCTTCCTCATCTTTTCTTCTTCTTTTTTTTAAGTTTATGTTTCTGGGTTGTTATTCATTGTCTCTTATCTTCTTATAGACGTTCCAATGTTTTTAGTTCATCTCCTCCCTTGAACTTTGTTCCAGATGCTGACATGGCACTAAAATTTTCTCAAACATTTCTGAAGAAATATTTTAGATTCTTATCGAACAAAGTTGAGAGTTTTAGTGCATAAAGTTTGAATCATCTGTCAGGCAAAATTAGCTTAGTCCAGATAAAAAGGGGCACTTGAATTAACAACATAGTTTTCTGGAAAAAAAAGTTATTTTGGTCTGGGTAGTGTAAGTTACATACATTATATTAAATCAAAACAATCTTTATGTAGCACTTTTCATACTTGGTAACACAAAGTGTTGTAAATATGACTCTTATTTCACTCAATGTGCCCTACATTTATGATGTACATGATTGCCAAAAAATACAGTATCCTTGTGTCTCAAATGTTCCATTGGTTTTTGGGTTCTCTTGTTGCCGCGGTTACTAGCATCTCTTTGGCGTTTCACAAATGATTGGTTATTAAGTGCTCATTTATGTCCTGGTTTGTTACTGCTGCAACAAAAACGTAGTTTTTCTGTCCTAAGACAGATATTCCAAGGATTTTGTCTTTTTCCACCTGCTTCTCCTTCAATCACTGCTGCAGTCATAGGTCTACCTTGTTTGTCTTCTGTCCTGTCCTCTATGACCCCAACCTGCCACGGCTCCTAATAAGTCTGGTACTGCTGGACGCTTATTTTTAGTTCAGTATGGGGGTCACTCCACACCCTTTGGATGTAATGCGTTGATCACTTTATCATTCGCTATATCAAGTTTCACCCCTCTGGCAATTTCACATTTCTTGGATTTATTTTGGTGCAGTCAGACGTGCTTTTTGTTTGTTTTTTTAATAATGCATTGTGTTCTGCGTCCTGATTGGCTGTAGATAATTGTCAATCAATCTCAAGTTCCTGTACAGGATTTAGTTTGATTTTCTAATTTACAAAAAACCTTCAATTGAAAGTTGGTTTCATTCTATAATACTGGACTTATTTTCTATGAAGGTTTGAACTTTGAGAATTTTAGCAAGAGAAAAAGTGGAAAAATGTTCAGGCCTGTCTGAGAAAAGTGCAGCCCTATAACATCTAGAATAATTGTAATAAAAAATAATAAAGCTGACTACTTTCAGGATTTCCACTATCAGGTTATTTTTAGAACGTAGCTCCTACGCTAAACAAGGTGACACTGTCTAGACAATTATAACAATCTTCCTTGATGGATCTGGGCTGAATTGTTTTATTTTATAGAATACTAGACGTGAATTGGATTAAACCAATTGTAGAGTAGTTAATCTAGTCTGTTTTCTTGTGTAGCAACTTAAGACAACCTCAGTTTTAAGCTAGAGCTTTATAAATGGAATGATTTTCTTATTTTTAAACCCACCCATGATCTCCTTCCCCAGGTAAGAATGATATCTTCGGCGAGATGATCCACATCTACCCTAAACCGGGGAAATCTTGTGCGGACGTGCGCGCCCTGAGCTACTGCGACCTGCACACGATTCAGAGGGAGGAAATTCTGGAGGTGCTGGACATGTATCCGGAGTTTGCCGACCATTTCTTCAACAACCTGGAGCTGACCTTTGATCTGCGAGACGAGAACAGTAAGGTAATTAACTGGAGGGGGACCACTCCCTCTTTCTCCGATCAAAGAGGCTCTAAAGTGGACTAAGTGCTTTTATGTCCAATCAGCTTCACTAATTCTTTCTCTGCTCTGAAAGAGACCATTAAGCTGAATTAGCTTAGTTTGTCTGCCAAACCTCTTCCTGATTATTTCCTCTCAAGGCTTCTTTGATGAACTCTTACAGACCATAACATCCACAGATTTAAAAATGGGGAAAGATGTTTTGATCTGTCAGAAAAAGGTGTTTAAGCTGCAAAGGTAGAAATGGTGGGAATAATGTCACAGATCAACTAATTATAGTTTCGTGAGGGAAAAAATGATGTAAACCCATAAATACTTTTGATATATCTATAAAAAAAAGAGCCATAAGTGTTCTTCTGTGGATAATTTTAGAAAAAGATCTGTCTCCGCGTGTCGGTAGGAAGCAGATTTAAAATTCAGAACACGTACGAGGAACCAATTGTTTAATATAAATCGTGTGTTTTTCAGGCACAACCAAACACGGCTGACATCAAGTGTCGACGAAGAGTTTCATACAAAAGGAAATCCTCCTCAGGTCAGACACACTCATCCTTCACCGACATGCTGATTCATGTTCTGCACCCTCATTTTCAAAATAAAAGGATCAAGACACTGTTGACCGTCCAAGATACAGACCATTGGACCCCTCTGTGGTTTCAAGTTTATCCTCTTGTACTTTGTACAAAACAACAGCATTGTGATAAAATCATACATATAAAAAAACGTGTTTTCTATTAAATAACATCTCATTATTTAACCAAAATGTAAAAAAAAACTGTTGTCCATACAAAGACCGAGTTTGCATTATTCCCCTACCCCTCTGGCTTCTCCCTATTGCTCCAATTGTTGGGGCATTTGAAGCTGTAGTGGTGTCCTAACTTGTTTTATTAAAGGGTAGCCATCGTGGCTTAGGGCTGGCTATCTCTCCACCAGGAGGGGGATGTTGAAAATAATTTCTTCACATGGGTGCGCTCTGAAGCACAGAAGTAATGACTTTTTGTTTTAGCGTGACTTTTATATAACCAATGTTGTGCATTATCTGAGCACTGCCAGCTACGCTCCAATGTAGATGACCGGCGACTGTTGATGACGTCATCTAGTGGTGGTAACATGCAGATTTGAAGACACTATTTTTCCATAACTCTATACTTGGAGGGCTTAATGTAGGGGAGGCAATCTGATCAAGTATCTGATGAGTATCTCAGAATTGAACAGCTTCTAGATTCACCTTTAGCTTCATTAACTTTCAGTAATTAATTCCTGCATCATTTGAGTTGAACCTAGCTAACCCTGACCCTCTTAGCCCTCCTTTTAATGACTAAATACAATAACTAGGCCATGGCGCCTTCAAGCACTCCTAGGTGTAAAAAAATTACATTAAGAAAATCTTTTTGATTAACTCCGCATTCCTACCTTTTATAAAAGTTACGTACAGACTTGTCTTGTTTTTTCATTTGCCTAAATTTGGAGTTGGGTGGAGTAAACTCCAGTCAAGATGGCCGATCCACTTCAGGCTTTGTTCTTGGCCGCTCAGAGTCCTTAGGGTCATTTCCAGTGTATCTTTTAATGTCTGTATGGTAAAACATGCAGACATTTTTTTAACATGTTGTTGTACAGCCTGATGGCTGAAGTTGTTTTTTTTTCACACCAGCACACAAAGTCAGAGATGAGCCCCCTGTACTCCTGCTCGACCCCCCCCCCCCCCCCCCCCGATACACAGCCCACAAGAGAAGAACCTCTGCAGGTGACAGTTTACAGGGTGAACAGGAGTGGGGAGAGCACAGTGCCATGAGGTGCCCCCGCGCTGCAGACCACCACATCAGACACACAGCCTCACAAACTGTGGTCTGTCTGTGAGGTAGCTGTTGGTCCAAGCAGAGATGTTGGTCCACGCCTGCAACCTCCAGCTTCCTCCTCAGCAGTGATGGCTGGATGGTGTTGAAAGCACTGGAGAAACAAAAAAAACATGACTCTCACAGGGCTCCCAGGGGACTCGAGGTGAGACGGGGCCCGATTCCTGGTCGATATGCAAACTGCAGCGGATCCAGTGCTGAGCTCACCTGGATAGTGGCTGAGGATGATCCTCTCCATGGCCTTCATCAGGGGGGAGGTTAAGGCGGTTCGGCTCCGTTTGTCATTTATTAAATGCATGAGTAATGAGGAGAAGGTGACATGTTCTCACCTCTTTGTTTGTCTTGGTGTTTGAGAAACCGTGTAGTCCTCTACATTTTCAAATTCATTGCAGATGAATAACTTTGTGTGTTTAAATATGAATTCTATTTGGACTTTTCTTTTGTTTTGTCTCCTGAGACATGATGCTCCACCAGAACATGTAGATGTCAGTTTATGGTTCAGACACTTGAACTATTGAGGTTCATTGTCTTAAAGTCAGTACAGGAGTATTAAATTACGATCAGCTGTAAAGGTGCATTCTAGGTGACTCATCTGAGCTTTGGTTGTGAGTCATGCACGTTTCCACTGTTGGTTGAGTCAGCTGGCCAAACTTCCACATGTACTTCTTCAAACAGGATTAATACCGGCTCCTTAAACCATGGAAGCAATGAGAACATACGTCATCATTTTAAAATTTTCAGTTTGGTTTTATTTTAGTTTCCTAGAATCAGAAAAACAAAAAACGGTCTCTTTACCTTTGAAGACGTGTAGAAGCCATATTGAATCTTTACATTTTGTCCAGCTGATGTCGCTGTCTTAATATCATTTTTATAGACACAGACGATGTGTTTCAAAGGGATTTTGATCACTGCTACAGTAAGAAGAAAATTCTGGATTGATGGTGTAAATAAAAAAAATAACAACTGTCTGCAAACATATATAAGTAGCATAACAGCCAGATCATTCTGCCGTTACCTCAGATTCAAGGATCAGGCTAAAACACTTTAATTTTTTTTAAGTAAAACATCCAATATTTATATTGAAGTACTGAAGTATGTTTGGGACTTATCTATGTAGTTTTCTGCAGAATTATAATGCAAAGCACTTTATAAAAAAGTATCATTTTGATATTCTGTTCTAAAATAGTTATAAAGGAACACCAAACAATCAATCTTGAAGAGTGACTGAGGAGAAATATTTGTCATAGATGAGAAAGTTGTTGAATCTCATTTAAGGTCCCACTCCAATCAGCTTTTGATCTATTTTCAAAGCGTTTCCAGTGGTCTTTTCATTATGATTATGCGGTTTTTAGCCAAAATCTAAAAAAAATAGTGGTTTTCTAGGATATAGTTTCTGCAGCGCAGCAGTAGTTCATTAGAAATTTACCTCTGCATTGTGGGAGGAACTGGTGGAGCGGAGAAACCTCGCCCCCTTTCCAAGTTTTAGATTGGAGTGGAGCAGGAAGCTTGTAGCCCGCCCAGTGGGTTTCTACGTCACTAATATGATCTTTTTAAAACAGGATGTTTTGTCAAAACAAATGATAAACAATTTGAGTAAAGAAATACTCAGAAATGTAATTTTGAGCTGTATGTTATCAGGTAAATCCCACAAGAACATGTTCCGAACACCCAAAACAGTCTTTGGAGCTTTTGGAGCTTTTATTAGAAGTGAAGGAGTTTTCATCCCGACGGTCTGACCTCCACGCAGCTGCATTCTCTGCTTCAATTCAGGCAGCGCTGATCGGTCGCCATGGTTACGGGCCATCCAAATACAGTGTCGCCACTTGTCAATGTAACGTGGAGGGTTTCAGTCCAGCCGCTGTCAGCCATGCAGGACTGTGAAGTTGTGTGGAACATTGGGGGGGATTTATTTCCCGCCTCAGCTGCTGTTAACGTTGTTTGTCCTCACTTCAGGCCCGAGGCTAAACACAGACGGTCTGCTGTCAGGGATAATGAGGAGGATCTGCCGCCCCAGAGGAGGCTCCAGCACAGAAGCCTCTGTTCTCCCCGCTGATAACCGTTTCTCCCCGCAGGATCCCACAAGGAGCCCGTGGCCACCTTCTGCGGCGCAAAGCAGAGGCGGCATGCGTACGCCTCCTCATCACCTGAGAACAGGGAGTCCGCAGAGGAGGGGGAAGATGAGGAGGACGAGGAAGAGGAGGAGGGCAGGGAGGAGGAAGAGGAACAGAGGCCCTTGTGTTCTGGTGTTCTGGGCTACCCGGTGGTCCGGGACCACAGCCTGGTAGTTGGGCTGAGCAGCACCGCCGAGGCTCCAGCGGCAGCACAAAGTCAAAACTACAAGGGTGAGAAAAGTTGGATTCCTTTCTTTCCCCTGGTTACTTTTTGACAAATTTGTAAATGTTTACATTTTTTTGCATATCTTTACTATTTATTTTATGGAAAACACTTGGAGGCGTTCTGTTGAATTTGAATTTAAAAAATAAAAAACAGGATGTTCTTTGACTGAAGACTCAAACATTTTAACAAAATCTGAAGAAAATAATTTAATTTTATATTCTCTTAAAAAAAAAAAAAAATTAGAAAAAAGTCCTGCTTTTCCTTTTAGCCCCGCCCATTTCACCTGTTTTGATTTGTCTCACCCACACACATTGACTCTCGTGAAAAATTTAAATAAAAAGCCTTTTATCTAACAAAAATTAATTTTTAGGTAAAATGATATGCTTTTATTTTGACAGGCAATAGATTGAATCATTTTAAAGCTCTGATGGATTAAAAAAAAACAACCTTATGGAGTTTAATCAGGGTTAGAAACCCATCGACATTTTTTAAGCCTTTTATTTTTGGATATTTCAAAGAAAACTGACCTGACAAGCTCAAAATAATTCATTACATGTTTTTGTGTTACGTTGATTTGCATCATTTCCTGTTGTTCACTTGCTTTCACTCATAACAGACTTCTGCATCAGCAGAAGTATAATCAAACCAATTCTTTAGCATCTTAAGTTGCTGAACTAGAAAATAAAAATTCAGAAGATTTTTTGTCACATCTAAACCATCTAAAAACATTAGATATTAAACTGCACCTTTTAACCTTATTTACTTAAAGGGTGAACAAAAGTGTATTAAAGTTCCTGAAAAGCACACTTATGTGCGTTCAGGCCCCAGCATGACCACTTCCACCTTAAATCCACAGAACTTCCTCCTTTCATCTCTGATGTTTTCTGCTGAGGGTGTAGTGAGCGGCTCAACCAGGAGTTAAGAAGTGTGATGACCCCCACATGTCCCCCTGCAGAGCTCCGCAAGGAGGGCTGGGGGCGTCCGCATCATAAGGGGGGCGCCGAGGACTCCCCCCAGTGCACGGGGCTGCGCGCCACCGAGGACGACAGCGACTCGGACCTAACCTACGGAGAGGTGGAGCATCGGCTGGACCTGCTGCAGCAGCACCTGAACAGGTGAGGGGGATGAAGAGGAGCCGTTTCTGCTGCTGACTCCCTTTCTATTTTTGGAACAGAAACTGCAAAGACGTCACACCGACTCCCATTTAGAAATCTTCAAACAGCATTTTTACAGCTTGGAGAAACGAATCTAAGTTTCTTTAAGCCTTCAAAATAAAAGTTAAGAAAGCATGACCCTCTTTTTTAACCCCACTTCTGTAAACGTATCGGTATCTGTGCATAACTTCCTAAATAGAATAAATATTGTTGTTTTTTTTTCACTTTTCTTTTCCCATGGTTGCATTGAACACAATCTAAGTTCAAAGTCTCCCCCTAGTGTTCAGTGATGATAAAGCATCTTATTTAAGTTTACATTTCTGCTGCCATAATATGAAGTTTTTACATTTTAAAATGTTTAGTTTTATTTTCTATTTCAGATTATAAAAGAACAATTTTTGTGGGAATATTTTTCATTTGGAATAACACTGAATTACCTCCTAATGTCTCCAAATGTGTCACAATGTTGGAAACAAAATAAAATGTTTCTATTATGTCTTATGTTTTATTATGTCTTTTTGAGACATTTTTGACAATGCATAATAGTATTTTTTAAAACTTCTTCCTAACTGTTGCAGTTTAATACAGCAGGTCTGAAAATAAAGTTCTTAAGGAATTAATTACGCATAAAAAGCAATGGAAGTTTTTCTGGTGTCTTTAGAAGTGTTGTTTTGTGGTAATGTTTGACAAATCCTTATTTTTTATTTTTCTAGTTCAAAAAGTTTTTTTTTTCTTTATACTACACAAAAATTCCTAATTAAATGTAAAACTGTACCAGAAAAACTCCATTCAGAGTAGTAAATATTGTCATTTTTTACTGCAAGAATTGATATCAAACTGACTTAAGATTCATGCTACATGAGGTTGAAATGATGGACAAACGTCATCATCCAATCAGCGATGTCCTATAGTCCATGCCGGCCTCTGATTGTGTTTCATTTTTTTTAATGTTTTGATTTCTGAAATTTCTGTAATTGCGTTTTGGTTTCTGGAAATTTGTTTTTAATTTCCGAGTTGTGATGTTCTTTGCATTTTGACTGTTGTTGTGATCTTTCGTATGTTTCTGCGTTAGGTGATTTGTTGCGATTTGTCCTTCAGGGCCTCAGTACAAACCTCTAAACGATCACTCGAAACGTGTTTGTTTTTAAGCAGAAATGTCAAAACTCATTTTTTGAAACATTCCCGTTAAATTAAAGCTTACGAGACCTGTTTTATCCTTTTTTCCTGTTTCTCTGTCATCAGACTGGAGTCTCAGATGACAGCGGACATTCAGGCCATCCTGCAGCTCCTGCAGAGGCAGACTGCAGCCGTCCCCCCCGCCTACAGTACCGTCACATCCGATCCAGAGTACCAGAGCGCCGCTGTCCCGCCGTTCCTCCAGACAACCGTCATCCAGGTGCTGAACCAACGTCCTCCTCGACAACTTTGACCAGAGTTCAGAATGACCCCTAATCGGGCTTTCTTCCACAGAGTTGTCCTTTGAAATCCAAAGAAACCCCCCCAGTCCTCCCGCCTGCTGAGGTCCATCCAGACAGGCACGCCGCCACGCGTCTGCACGGCGAGCAAAAGCGCCCCGTGGACGCCGTGAACCCTGCACAGCAGCAAAGGCTCCCGACGGGCCGACAAGCATCTCTGCCCATCGTCCCCAACATCTCTGGAGGAGCGGCTGAACTCCACAGACCGCTGTCCGACCCGGCACTACCGGGGAAGTAGGCCCCGCCCCTCTAACCCTTCTCTGATCACTGAAGGTATTCTCTCACGCTTGACTCAGGGTCTAAGAATGAGACTGAATATGCAAAGGATTCAAACTGTAGACTTTCTTCCATTCCTTTTGAGATAATGTCTCAGCCGTCCTGAAGCTGAGTTAGCTGTACAAACCCATTTATACGGAGGTATTTATACATGATATAGTCAATATATAGTCATCTCTGTGTACATAGCTCATGAGAACACTGCCAGCAACGCCAGGCACCGACTTGCGTTCTCCAAAAGGATATGCATGATTTAGTTCCTCCTTTCTTTTCTCATCTGCTGCATGTTCCTCGCACACAGATCGCCGGCGTTCAGGTGGGACGCTCACTCCGCACGCCGTCACGTCTGCGTTTGCCTCCCGACGGAGGAGGCGGCGGCGGCAGCAGGCGGGTCCGAACATTTTGTGTGCCTACTGTCCACCTCATTGCCGCGACGATAACTAAATAAAAGCCCCCCCCCCCAGACGAAGTAATGTGAGGAAACGTCTGAGAGCAATAACGACCTGTGAAGGCGTCACTCTGGAAGACGAGCGCAGCGCCAACCAGCAGCTGTTTGATTTAGATCATCTGAAAACATCAGAGCAGCACTGCAGGTCCTCCAGCTGTGGCCATTCCTGTAGAAAAATGTCTATAGTCCAAAAATAATCTACACAAAGGGTTTTTTTCTTCTTTAAATATTAAAACATTCATTCTAGCCTGTTCTGCATCCTAGTTGGCTGTAGATCTTGTCAATCAATGTCCTCCATGCCCCGCCTCCTGAAACTGAATGCGTTTGCTAATCGTTATAAAGCGTGTAGCGAAGAGTTTTCCTTAAAACATCTGTCCTCCTACTTTGAGGATTTCACCTGACAGTTTACATCTGCAAAAAAAAAAACTGTTTTCATGCGTTACCGAACTCAGCATCAGCAATTAGCCTTTGTCTAAAGCAGCTACAGTAAATCTTCTGATTCTCTTAGTTCCCCGTCGCATTACTGAATAAAAATACAAATAAGTGTATTTGTTTGTAGCTAATGGTTCTTCATATGCGTAAAATGAGTCAGAACTGTCTAGTTCTTCTTCTTGAACATTTAAAGGGTAATTAAATCATCTAAAGTCATCCGTTTGACACTCCAGCTTCACATGGAATTCTTTTTACACATTGATGGCGCCCCCTGCAGGACAAACCCTATAAATGTCACGGAGCACCTTGAAATGTGTGAATCCCTCCCTCCAAGCCACTTTTAAATGTATTAATTCATTATTATTTTTTAAAGAAAATAAATATCTTGGACCTTGATAAGAACCTTAGTGAATCTTCACAGCTGGAAGGAACTGCTGGTTGTTTTAGGTCTTCCACTGCATTTGCTTCCTTGAACAATCTCTTTAATAAACCATTACTGTAAAGTTACGCAAATTGGTCTCTGGTTTCAGGAACCTGAGACAGCCTTAGCTTTACTCACCTGCTCCGGCCTTTCTGAAGCGTTCCGCGTGTAACCGTAGACTGAAGTGCATGCTGAAAACCACTTAGTCCTCCTAGTTTTTGCATCAAATCCTCTGACACGAGCTGCATGGAGACTGCACTCAATTAATCGATATCAGACGCGGCGTTAGACCTATTTTTCTAAAAGGATAATCTTTCATTTATGGTTATTTTTCTATGTTAGGACGACGCCTCTTAACGTAGCACGCAGGCGGCCAACACTGCATGCTGTTGCACTGACTGTTTGCCCTTTGCGTAGTTTTGATTTCTTGTCGCACATTTTCTTGATTTTCATATCATTTTAGCTGAGTTTCTGATCCTCACCAGGAAAGGACTTTTCCTGCGGGTCTGTGGAAGAAGGAATGTGTGGAGATAGTTTTGTAACCCCAGCAGGAGGCTGGGCTCTTCCTCTGTCTTACCCCCAAAACTCTTCGTGTCCAGAAAAGGCTCGTCAGAACTTTTATGGGATTCGCAAACTTTTGCACAGAGATAAGAAAAACCGGAAGAAAAAAATGTCACTTTTTAAATCTAGTGCTGTTCACAATTGTTTTTATGCATTTTTTTAAAGGTTTGCCACTGTATTTTATACAATGCAACACTTAAAAGCTGACCTGAATGTTTCTGTTGACTCTTATTTAAAGGAAAACTGTAAATAGATTGGGATGATGCACAATTGTACAGACGAATAAACAAATTACACAATGATTCAGACGTTTACTGAGTGTAACAAACTCGTTTGGCTGTGTTTGGTAGCAATTTAACATTAAGTCACTAAAGCGGTTCCACATAAGTGTTTTTATACAAGTAAAAAAAAAAAAAAGCAGAGGTGAAAATGGCACAGTACATTGCGATTAATGGCCCGTCTGCCCTCTTGTGGCCGAATAAGGGATTGCAAACACATCTGGCTTTAAACAAACTCCCTTATTTCAAGCTGTTCCCTTGTGTGAAAGGAAATATCTAAGTGCACCTGGTTAAATTATGTCCTTCACACGGCGCCGAGGCATTAAAACTGAGGTTACACTTCAGCGCCGACACCTGCTGAAATCTGGACCTCCTGTTGTGATGGCGACGCTTAGACAGCCATGCTGCACAGGATGAACTGTGAAGACGAGAGCAGACGACAGAAGAAAATCAACATCACAGAGGGAAAAATGGTAAGTAAAATAAAAGCTTTGGTTTGTTCCGTTATGTACGGTGGCCCTGAGGTACAAATCACTCCACACAAAAGCATTAAAAAGGTCGCGGACACACTTTAAAAAAGCAAAACAAAATGTGAGACAAATGATTAACAAAATAAAAACTTACTAACCAGAACATGGAAAACAAAAGTAATTTCCAGAAAAAAAAAGAGAAATGTTAAAAAAGGTAAAGGTGTGTACTATTTGGATGATATCCAGCATCGCTTCATGTTAAACGTTCAGTAAATCAGTGACGTCACATAGTCCCAACCTTTTCTGGTTTCTCTGTTTCATTTTTAGGAAATTACTTTTGTGGTTTCTGGGATTTCTTGTTTTATGAAATGTATTTCTTTTTTTTTTTTTTTTTTTTACTTTGTTTGGCTTTTGTAATAGGCGCTGTGATCTTTAAAATATTTTTGCGCTAAGGGATTTGATGATGTTTTAAAAGCAATTATTATAGAAACCCTGTAAATTCATCCCTAGTCTCCGCAAAATGCCTTTATTTATAGTAAAAATCCAACTTGAAGTCTACGTTTGCATTTTAGAAAAGAAATCTCCAATAAATCAAATATGGAAACCGGCAGTGATGTCCTTTTTTTAAGTTCTGCATTGAGAAAGTTCTCTGGTTTTCTGGCCAGTATTCTGCTCTTTAATAAATCTAGACTTTGCTAAAAGTATTATTCTGATCAAAAAAACAGAACTAATAGCATTTTTCATGAAATGAGGAGGAGAAACTCACATCGTCGTACTGGAAGGTGACGCTTCCTTGCTGCATGGTGTCTCTGCGCCTGAAGTTCTCTGCAACAGGAAATCCATGTCAGAAAAAAAAGTTTCACAACAAAAGCTCAACTGAAAGAGCCGGGGTTTGTACCCGTTAGCGTTCTGAGTTTGACGCAGCACGCCACGTAGTCGTCGAAAAAGATTCTTCCTCCTTTGTTGTAGCGCTGGATGATGACATTTAAGGCCTGAGGACTGACCCTGAAACCTGGAGACGGAAACCGTAAGATTTCACACAACAAAAAGCCCAATCTGCAGATGAATCTTTGAGCTGCTGAGTTATAAAACAGAAATTAACAGTAGAAAAGACAGACTCCTAAAGTGGCTTTTTGGATTTCCTAAAAGCATACAAGCTCTGGTTTCAGTTGGAGAGATGAGGAAGTCGGCTCTGCTTCAATATGTCAGTGATTCTCTGTTTCTGCTTGCTGGGATTTATCAGAACCGGTTTGAGTTGGACTCTCACCCATGGCGTTGATGGCCTGCGACAGCTCCCGGGGCTCAACCGTTCCGCTGCGGTCCTGATCAAACATCATGAAGTTCTGCTTCCAGCCGTTCAGAGCTACAAATAGCTCCTTGAACTCGTTGAAGCCCATCTTCCCCGTATAGTCCCTCTGGAGACGGTGCAGTTAAGGTGGCGTTTGAATGGCGACGGAGCGGTTAGAAGAGGCACAAGGCTGAACCGAAGGAGGCAAAGGATACGTCGAGCATCGCGATCATGATCCTGCAGGACTCCAGGCTAAACGCTGTGGAGGAGGAGAAAGACGGGTCAGCTGACATGATTTTAATGTGTTCTTTGTTCCCGTTTCATTTTTACTCGTTTAACACACATTTAGGTTTGGGCTTTCTCCCAAAACTCAAACAAACCAAGTATTTAATAAATTATCTTGACCAAAACGTAAACAAATTAAGGTTTTTGATCGACAAAAATGACCAAAAACTGGTGTCAAGTAGGACATTTTAGCCCTCATGTTGTCTTGCAGGTAAAAGGTGACCCACTACAGTGAAGCCGTCCATTTTCAACTACACTCTCTGGCTTAATCTTCCTCAAAAGTGATTCTTTGTTTTAGATAAAGTTTACATTTGGCCTGTACACCACTAAGGTACTAAGATTGTCTTAAGAGTCATTTGTTGACCCGTGACTTAAAAGAAAAAAGCATTTGAACACCAGATACAATATGATATTAAACATTTTTCCACAACATTTCGCTGTTTAGTTGTGTTATGAGTAAAACTTTTATAATTTATAATAAACTGTTTTTGCCTTATCAGTTGAATTATTCCAGAAGTAACTACTTGGCGTGTGTGTAACAAAACAAATATGATGAATAAAGTTTAGCTGAATTGATAAGCAGCACAGTTTTTTATCAAACCAAATAGATTTTAGATTTGAAATTCAATGAAGTTAGTTTATTTAGAGGTTTCGGTAGGGTGGGTCATTTATGACCCTCTTTTAAACTAAAGCTTAATGGAAGCAGGAGTGTGGAAATCGGTCTGAATGTAAAATCTGCTCTTTGAACAGTTTAAAGCTCGAGTCTAAACATCTGCAGACACAACACTGAACGGAGACATCGGCGTTCAGGTTTCAGTCGACTTACGGCTGTAGCTGCCGGTGAAGCCGGCCTGAGTCAGACACTTCTGCAACTCCTCAGCGTCGACCTCTCCATCCTGCATGGAACAAAACACACAAAGCGTCACTAAACATCCTCAGAATTGTCTTCTAATGGCGGAGCAGCACTCTGTACTCTGATCAGAATCCGTCATTTTCCTGGGAGTTTGTGCAACTTCAGAGAACTGAAGGTAGAGTTCAAAGTCTTGTCCGGGCACGTCAAGTCGGAGTGAAAACAATCCAGGAGATGATGCACATACCTGCCCCGCTATGGCTGTGAAGTAACCCCACATGGGGTCGTTGGCGGCTGGAGGCGGGGCGCCGTATGCTCCTGGGTAGCCTCCACCATACGGTGCATATCCTCCTTGGGGTGGCGCGCCCCCCATCTGTCCAAACATTTGGCCGGGCATGTGTCCACCTGGCATAGGAGCCCCCGGCATGGGGCCTCCCTGCATGGGGCCTCCCTGCATGGGGCCTCCGTACTGGAAGAAACAGGTACGGTATAAAATACAGCTTTTGCTCGTATTGGTAAGAATTTGACCCAACTATGCATGAGGTGGGGCTCCATGTTCACATTTGACATTCCAATCATCCTTTGATCTGTTGTAAAGGTGTTTGTAGTAGTCTTTCAAATATCACTGTACTGTTTTTAGCCAAAATAAAAGCAAAAACCGTGTTGTTTTCTAGGACATAGTGTTACGTCTTGCTGCTGTGCTCCATCCTTTGCCCCGCCCTGTCATTCTGCTCACCTGGCAGGTGGGGCCAATAAGCTTGATCAGCACCTGCCAGGTATTTAAGGCAGGAGGCAGTTTTTTTTTTTTTTGTTTTTGTTTTTTTATAAGGCTGAAGCTTCCACTTGCTGGAGAGAGGGAGGTCCCTCTACACTACACTCCCAGTGGTAAGACTGCCGGAAATGTAGAAGGACAACCAGGGGGCAAAGAGCCGGAGCAGGGTCTGAGTTGGCGCAGTGCTGGTTTGTTCGTTTCTCTTCGTCCTCAGCCTTCTTCTACCGCTGGGTGTTGTCACTTTAGTTTGGGGTTGGACCTTGGTAGTCTTGATTAGTGGGCCTTATTTGTTCTTTTGGATAGTTAGATTTTGGATGAGCAGCCTTAGCAGAAACTGCTGACTCCTCTGGTCGACGTGGTTATTTTATGTTTGGCCGCTCCTTTGTATTAACCAGCACACTAATTGTGTTCATTTTTCTTTACAGGACCATTTCAATTTTTTTTTTCTTCAATAAACTGTTTATCTTCCTGGTGTCCATTTGTCATGTTTTTTTGGTCGTTCTCCATGACTGCCCGATGGGGCAGTAACAGGAAGTCATTAGAAATTCACCCGAGTCGTGGGTGGGACTGTCGGCGCAGGAAGAGTAAGCCTGCCCCCATTTCCCACCATCCCTTTTGTTTACAATCTCTCTCCCACTAGTTTATATTCCCAACCTAACATTACTGGTGCAACAAAAATGGAGAGCAATATAAGAGCTATCCAGCTGTACAGTTTAAAGGAAAAACAAAAGACAGACATGGATCTATTTGTAGTGGATGAATCTGAATAGAGCAAAGCAGGGAACTTGTGGCCTTTACATTGTAGGACTTTTTTATTTTTATTTTTCCGTCTCTGCTCCTGATTCACCATGATTTCTAGTACAGAAATGCCTAGAAGTGCAATTTTTCAGCTTGTCTTTATCCATTGGGAGTATTTCAAATTTTTTCGTTGGAGTGGATCCTTAACTATTGCCACTAATGAGAAAAAAACGATCAAAAACGTTTATTCTGGATTTAGGGCTGAAAGGAAAATGTCAGAGCTGCAAGGCATGATATACTGTGGGGGAAGGGGGGGGGGGGTATTTTTACCAAAAAAAAAAGCTGCAGGTCAATTCTATTTCCTGCAAAGAACTGAGAAGTTCCAGGAACTTCAGGCCATGACAGCGGCCGTTTCAGATAAGAGCCACACCTTCGTACTTTCCTCCAAGTGTTCAAAAAAAACCTGAAGTTTGTCTTTTGTTTAGTCTGTTTTGCTTTGATTGAAAAAAAAAAAAAGTGAGTGCAACATTAATATTTAGTACGTCTAAAGCTGGAAAAACATTAAAACAACAAACTTTAGCAAAGGGAGGGGCTTTCTGGGGGTCTAAAGGTGACTGTTCCCACTACATACATCCCGGAAGTCATTATTTCGGTTATAAAAACACATCCAAACCAATTTAAATGTCAAAGTAGATCACAAACCATTTAATCCCGAAAACAGTCACGTAAAATTACAATCAAACCATAAACGTCGCTTTTGTTAAAGTATTTTACAGCAAAAAAATGAAGAAAAAGGTGTCAACGAGCTACAGGTTTGTTAGCTAAAGTAGCGATAATGACGCATCGAAAAAAATAACTAGTTCAACTCACCCCTCCGTATCCGGGATAAGCCATAGTGGTTTGAAGACGGGAAACCCTGAGGGTTACAAGTTTTGACGAAGGTAAAAACGAACTTGGTTTATCGCTTTAGAACTACCGTCACGCTTCCCATAAGTCTGCACTACCTCCTACGTCACGTCCGGCTGTCCGAGTGCAAAACGTCAATGATTGACAGCTGGACGAGCCAATAAAGACGCTCGCGGGCTTGGCTTTTTTATTTTATTTACTTTTAGTCAGTTTATTTGATAAGATCCAGCATATTTCTTTGACAGCAAAAATGGAGAATATAATCTTATTTAAAAAATAATTCAAAGGTAGACTTTTATTCAAACATGACGTCATAGTTAATGGATGACCAATGCTGAAAAACACAGACTTACATACTAGAACTGGGGTTCTCAAGGTTTTTGTAGCAGAGGGCCAAATTAGGAACTCGACATTAGGCTGGGGGCCAGTTTTGATGGGGGGGGGGGGATGGATAAACAGGAGAAAAGTTTTTTTTAATAGCTTTAACCCTTGCACTATCCTAGGCACTTTAACATTGGGAGTTGGGTCATCTAGACCCACTAGACAGTGCTCTGAACCTTTTTTCTACAATGATTTGTGAACCTCACTGGGGTCCATGGATTACATGAAATCCTCTTCACCTTTATCCACCTTTTTCAAGGTAGGAATAACACGTCAATGCAAGTTGGGGTCATCTAAGATAGCACAAGAGTTTGTTGTTTTTTTTAAACTTTATTGAATGTATCAATTCAATACAGAACAATGCAAAACAGCAACAAGGAATGAACAAGCCAGGGAGTTATTATTACATTTTACACAAATACATTGAAACTGACGCACGGATCAAATCTTTTAACGGCTTTTTTATCGTCAGATTTTCTTATTGTGATCATGTATTGTTTGAACTCATTGGTAAAGAGAGAAAAAATGAGGGGTATTATTTGTAACTTTGGATTTATGAATGTTCCATTTGCATAAAAACAATAAAAGGTTAATGATGTATAATTGTTCTTTTTTATGAGATGGACAGTGGGTGAGGCCAAACATACCGTGTTCTAAGTACAGGCGGAAGTCTGGGTCAATGTGGGCGGAAATGAAATTACAAACTTTAGACCAGAGAGTAGTGGAAAAGGGACACAACCAAATTAAATGTTCATAGCACAAGGGTTAATGACAAAGTGTCATTTGTACAATTAACCAGGCCCTCCAGATGTTTTCCCAGATGCGGTGGGAGGTTGCTGCCCAGATCTTCTACTGATTTAGTATTTGTATCATTTGACAGACTTAATTCTTCAAACTTATTCTTTTGCTCTGGACAATGTCAGCTACTTTCAGCATACATTCTTTTTACAAACTTCCCGTCACTTACGGGCTTGCATTTCAAAAGCCATGATGAAACTTCTGACACAGCTTCACTGGATTTAGCCATTTTTTGTAAACAGTATCTGATGTGCAGCATATAGCCTTGTTGTAGTTGTTGAAGCTTTTTGTTGCGCACCTTACTGGTAAATTTGTCATAGTTTTGATGATTTGTTGCATATAGTGATGATTTATATTGAATTCTTTGAACATTGCCTTGACCTGCTTGCAAATTAGGCACAGGACTTTATCCAGCCCGTGAGGTACGACAAAGTAAGCATTTGTCCTCTTAGCTCGAAAGCGCCTTTTCTCCTCGCCAACACAACGTTTTTTCCTCAAAGGAACCTGCTCTGGTTCTCTCTCCGAATCCCGCTCTGAGTCAATTTCTACTGCGTCATGATCCTGCCTTTTGCAGAGGCAGTGACATACAAAAATGTTGTCTGTCCTCTTGTGGTGAAATTAATACATTGTACCATTGACACTGAGTGTAATTACATTTTTTTCCTACAGATGTCGCCAGAAACCACAAAACAATATTTTTCCAAGCAATCTACAGCTGGTTTAATAACCATTAATTAGGATTTATTTAGGGCCACAAAAAATCTTCCAGCGGACTTTGAGAACCCCTGTACTAGAAGAAGAACTAAAAGAAGACAAGAGGGCTTTTTATGTTAAAGTCAAAGATTTTTTGTGACAAAAGGACTTTATTTGCAGGTGAAGGTGCTTATATGGGCTTTAAAATTGACACAAAGACTTTCTTTAACATATTCATCAATGATAGGATCAATGGATAGTTATTTTTAATAAAACAAATGTTCCCGCTGTTAGGGGCTTCAATAAAAAAGATGACAGAAACTACATTATCGACTCCACAAACTCGCTTTTCTTGAGGTACTTTTTAATTTGTAAAAAAAAAATATCAAAGGTTGTGTCCGAATTCCTTCACTACGCACTATATTGTACTGTATAGTGCACTATATAGTGCGTTTGCCATTTTGTAATGCTGTCCGAACATACAATTTCCAAAATCGAGTGCCCTAGATATTTCCCAGAAGTCTCTGCAAAAAACCATAGTGCATCAATGCTCACTAGATCGGCAGATATAGACCACAATGCATTGAGTCGGAACATTTTTAACCAAAAAAATGTAATTAGATGTTATTTTCTTGATAAACCATCAACGTTTTTATCTTCAGAAGACACTGGACTCATAAATAATCATGGCAAAACGCTCATGTCAATCCGATTTTAACTTCGTTGAATCGATTACGTCACAACCGCCGTTTAAAAAAAAAAAAAAAAAAGTAGTGGTGTCCAAATTGTTTTCAGGGCGCTACATAGTGCCACACTATGCCATTCACCCTCCCCATTTATGGCACTAAACAGTGAGTGAACTCAGACTCTGTTTTTGGAATTCAACCACACATTGTCAATGAAAGCATGGATTGAAACCCACAACCAACCATCCCAGAACAGCAGTAGTGTTCCTCACAGCTCCATGACCAGCGATTTGTACCGAGCCCCCGTATTGAACGAGCCCCAGGGCAACATTCTTCAAGACCGCAGTATTGGTAAGATCTGACCTCAACAGTTCTGCGGTCCTGGAGAAGTCGCATTTTTTTTGTGGCCCACAAGATATAACCCTTGCTCTATCCCAGGCACTTTAACATTGGGAGTTGGGTCATCTAGACCCACTAGACAGAGCGCTGAACCTTTTTTCTTCAATGATTTGTGAACCTCACTGGTGTCCATGAATTACATGAAATCCTCTTCACCTTTATCCGCCTTTGTCAAGGTAGGAATAAGACGTCAATGTAAGGATGAGGTCATCTAAGATAGCACAAGGGTTAAACTAGAGCTGTGACAGTGTGGGATTTTTGATCACCGCGGTGATGAAGAAGCAGGAGACGCGGCGTCGCGGTTAACCCCCCACCCCCCGCCGCTGCTGCCGATAACATCATCCCCCGGCGGCCGCGTTGCAAATGAATACAATTCCTATTTACAACGCAGTATTCTTTATAAACAAATAACAGTTACAACCAACTACTAACTATCTAATTAATGAACCAACTATATAGGTGTTGTAGAATGACTATGTGTATGTGTGTCAGCGCGCTGCGTGTGAAGGAGGAAAGAGAGCATGTCGCGCGAGAGTGAGTGCGAGCGTGCACAAGTGTGTTGGGGGTGCACGTTCATGTTTGGTGTTACAGAGTGAAGGAGAACAGTAATAACCGCGTCGTGCACTCAAGAACGCACGCAGCTTGTAATGGAAATGAATACAAAGGAAATTCCCCCAGAAGCCCTTGAAGTTTGAACACAGGACCCGCAGGAATAGTACATTTTTAGCAAAAATGAATGCGTTTTTTTATAGTTCAAATCACGCACCATATGATTATCAACGATACCCATCCCCATCCATGACTCCATCCATTTAATCTCATTTAGCCAGTTTGGTTCAAAAGTCTCTACAAAACTGCAGATTTCAATGAGACACAAACAAAAAGGAGGAATTTCTCTCATTCAAAACTGAAATAAAGGAGGATTTCAATTACATTAATTTTTACAGATTATTTTTCTAAAAATAATGATATCCGTGTGAAAACCATTCCTCCATTCAGCTGCTGATGTCACTGATGGATCACAGACTTCTATCTTCTAAAGAAAGTTTCTGTTTAGATTTTGTTTGTCATTTTCTTGAAATAGGAGTCGATCTGCTGCTGCTGTGATGCAATGCAGACAGAGCGGCTCAGTGGAAGCATCTCCCTCCCTGAAGCAGGAGTGTCAGGGTTCAAAGCTTCACCTCATTAGAACGGTGATCTGCTGACCATATTCAGACAGGAAGGCTCTGTTTTGGAATGGTTGACCTTTAAATAAAAGATAGATGGTTCAAATCCCACAAAGTATTGTACAAATAAACACTTTTTTCATCTTCATCTTAAATCAGAGAAGAGCTGTAGCACTGAATCAGACAAAGCAGCTCAGTGGTTATGACTTGTTCTCATAGCCACAAGGTTCAGGGTTCAAATCCCAAGTAGTGACTTTGGTAATCAGAGTTTTTTTTCACAGTGTAGAAAATCTTCACTTCAAAAGAGAGACGAGCAGCTGATCTGCTGCAGACAGAACAGCTCAGTGGTAATGACTTGATCCTTGGAGCAAAACACTGAGGGTTCAATTCCCACTGAACATCTTTCTTAATAAAATAACAGTTTTTTCAGAGTCTGGAACGTCTTCACCTCATAAGAACGACGAGCTGCTGTTCTGGTGCAGACATGAGGGCTCAGTGGAAAAACATCAGACCATCAAAGCAAAAGGTTAAGGCTTCAAATCCTGCTATGTGTCTTAGTATATAATCTAATAGTTTTTCCACAATGTGGAACGTCTTCACCTCATTAAAACGATGAGCTGCTCGTCCAGTCTAGGTAGAATAGTACAGTGGTAGAGAGCAGGTTATTAATAATCAGAAGAGTGCAGGTTCAATTCCCAACTTGAGACAGAGGCAGTAACTTACCTCTGTCAGATAGAGACTTAAGATAATTGAAGAGAGTATGATAGGATTAATAGAAAATTCAGGAGGAAGTTAGGTGAAGACCGAGTGAGTCAGGTGAAGCAGTCAGGGAGGAAGGTCAGTGGTGGGTGGGTGGAGATTGGCCACAAAAAGGAGGGAAAAAAGGAGGTTGCAAAGGAATGTGGCCAGTCTCCAATGGCAGCAAGGCAGTGAAGGATCAGAGAAAGAAAGAGTGGTGAGAGATATTAATCTAATGAATAGATTAATTTATATTTCTTAATATTATTGAGACTAACAAATTTCCTTAGGCCCCCAAAAAATTGAGATACAGAATTATTTATCTACTCTGTTAAACTTCTGCACTCTCCCCTCTCATCCTTCCCCTGAGAGGCTGGCCACATCTTTCTTTTTGTTGTTGTTGTTGTTTGTGGCCAGCCTCTTCTCCTTCTGTTCCTCTCCTCCATCTGAGTTACTCTTCTCTATCCTACAAGCTTTTCAAGCATCTGCTGCTTTCTCCCATTTATTTGACCTTTCCTAACTACACTGACTTATTTATCTTCTATCTGACAGAGGTAAGTTACTGCCTCTGTCACAAAGTGGGAATTGAACCTGCACCCTCAAACTTGTTAATAACCTATTCTCTACCACTGTGCTACTCTACCTAGACTAGGACAGCAGCTCGTCGTTCTTTTGAGGTGAAGATGTTTCTAATTTGTGGAAAAACTTCTTGGTTACATATAACAGGCTTCTATGTGACTTGAACCTTCAATGTTTGTCTTTGATGGTCTGATGTTTTTCCACCGAGCCCTCATGGCTGCAACAGAACAGCAGCTCGTCGTTCTTATGAGGTGAAGACTTTCCAGACTCTGAAAAAACTATTAGCGGTTTGTTGCAAATACATTTGGTGGGAATTGAACCCTCACTCATCTGCTAGTGAGATTAAGTCATTACCACTGAGCTTTTCTGCTTGTGTCAGATCAGCAGCTCATCTCTCATTTAAGATGAAGATGTTCTACACTGAAGAAAACTACAAAGACAAACAAAGGGATTTGAACCCTCAACCTTGTGTCTATGAGTTCAAGTCATTACCACTGAGCTGCTTTGTCTGTTTCTGTACAGCAGCTCATCTCTGATTTAACATGAAGATGATCTACACTCTAAAAAAAACTGCTGTGTTTTTCAACAAGATTCCTTGGTGGGATTTGAACCCTAACACTTTCACTTTAGTGGTCAGACGTGTTTCCACTGAGCCATTCTGTGGATGAAAAGCAGCGTGAAGATGAAGGTCTGATGAAGACAATCAATAGATCAACATCCTCTTCACCAAACTGGATTGAAATTCTAAAGATCTTCATCAGTTTAGTCGTTATGTAGATCTTCATCAGTTTTTTCTTCCTGCTTCTCTGATCCAGAAAAGCAGGAAAAGGTTCATCAGTGAAGATGTTTCAACATTTGTTTCATACTCTTATTGGTTCATTTGAGCAGAAATGAAATATTTATACAAACAAATAAGAAGAAATAAGAGATAAACAAAAGACGGTGGCTCTCAGAACAACAGCTTTCTTAGTCAGTTGGATGCTGGTGTCTGTTGCAGGTTCTGGATGCCGGTCGGATCCGGGCCTTTGCAGAACCCTTGGTGCTGCTGCAGGATCCAGACGGCTTCTTCTTCAAGATGGTTCAGCAGACGGGCAAACAGGAAGCTGCAGCTTTACATGAAGCAGCCATAAAGGTCAGTTCCACAGGAGACACCTCAGAGGATCCAGCAAAGTTCTGACAGAACCAAACCGGGCCTTTCCTCCTGCAGGCTTTCAACAGCAGCCAACGTCCCGCCGCGCCGGCTAACGGACACGCAGAGACGGCGGACGGTCACCTGGTCATCTTTGAAACGGCTCTGTGAGCTCAGACACGCTGCTGCCTCAGAACGGAGGAGTCCGGCCCGAGAGGGTCCAGCCTCTGATGGAAGCACTTCCCTGCTGCTGGGACGCTGCTCCACAGCCGGCATCAAACACCACAACCATGCACAAAGCTTGTAGAGAGAAAGAGAGCTGAAGAGTTCTCCTCTTCCTCACAGGCGAGCGTTGTTGAGAGGATGAAGAGTTTGTTTCTGTAAATACTTTGCTGCACTAAATGAACATTTCAGTTTTTGGACTTTATGTGTTTTTGAAGCAGCTGAAGACTCAAAAACTCTTCATACAAATATTTATAAAAAACCTCAAAAATAAATTAGGCTTTCAAGAATTTTTTCCATCTTTGTGTTTCATTAAAAACATTTGAATCATGAGTTCATTTCACTGAAAGCCATTTCTGGAGCGTGAAATCCCTCAGTTTGGAGGCTCCGCCTTGTTCCCGCCTCACCTGTGTTCAGAGTCTGCAGCCCATCAGGACGGCTCTGCTCTCTGTGCTGCCTTCAAGAAGATCAGGAAAACATAGTTTTAGTTCACCCAAAATGGGAGAGGGGTGGAGCTTTTCTTTCAGGGGGTGGGGTTTTCCCCTCACCTGTCTGGCGGCCTCCAGCAGGGCTGCTGCCTCCGCCCGGCCCGTCTGCTGCACCAGCTTGGACAGAGCTCCCTCTTTGTTCTGCAGCAGGAGGAAGGGTCGGTCTGATTCCTGGATTGGAGCCACTGTCCATCACCTTGGAACCAACCAAAAGCATCATTTTAGCACCAAACGATGCAGGAAAAATATTAAAGAACAAACTTAGAAATGAGCAGGAGTACAGGGGGCTCATCTCTGTCTTTGTGGGCTGGTGTGAAAACAACCGACTGCTGCTAAACACCAGCAAGACAAAGGAGCTGGTCCTGGACTTTAGGAGGTCCTCACCAACACACTCACCGGTGAACATCCAGGGCTCAGACATTGAGATTGTGGACACATTGAAATACCTGAGTGTTTACCTCAACAACAAACTGGACTGGTTTAACAACACTGATCCTCTGTACAGGAAGGGCCATAGTCGCCTTCATTTGCTGAGGAGACTGAGGTCTTTTGGCATGTGCAGACAGCTGCTCAGGACTTTCTACCACACTGTGGTGACCTCAGTAGGAGTTGTGTGCTGGGCGGGGAGTAGTTCAGGCAGATACAGGAGGAGGTTTAACAAACTGGTTAAGAAGGCCGGCTCTGTACTGGGCTGCACACTGGAGTGTGCATACATATTCTTTTTATTAAAGGGGAGGGAGAAAGAAAAGGTGTGTGTGTGGATGGGGGGTGGGGGGGGATACAAGTGTAGAGTTGCTAATTTGAGTGGGTTAGGATTTTAAGCTGTGAAATATTTATGCTAGATCTGCAGAAAGGCAAGTGCTACATCAAAACGTGAAATTCTGACACTAAAATAAGTGGAGGATATCTATCCATCAATACACTGTGGGTTAGGAGGCGGGATCAAGCAGACAGGGAGCAGTGTGACAGTGTGCACGTGCACGAGGGGATGGAGCTACATGCACGCTGCTAAAGTGAACCGTGTGTTCATAAGGGGAACCAGATCCTCCCCAGCCTCACCAGCCAGACCAGGAGAGAGGGGGAGACCCCCAGACCAGGGACAGGACCCATGCAGCCCGGGCGGAGGGGGGTTGCCCACCTACCCAGCCAGGTGCAGAGAAGGCCCCCCTACAGAGGCCCCTCCGGCAACGGGAGGCATAGGCGATCCCGGCGTCAGGACCCCCAGGCCACAGGACAGGCGCGCTCTGCCATACCGGGCAGCAGCCATTGGGACACCGGGTGCCGGACACCGAGACGCGGGCCAAGGACGAAGCCAGGTCCCAGACGGCCCAGGAGCCCCCACCATCCAGCCGGAGCCTTGTCTCAAAAGGCTACCCTCGGCGCCCGACCCAAGCAATCCAAAGATCACGATGCAACCACAGCTCCACCCCTACCTCCTCACACTACACTACCATATACAACACGTTCTTTGACCCCTCCTCCAGTCCCCCCCCCCCCCCCCCCCCCATTCCCTCCCCACTCTGCAAGAGGGAGGGTGAGCCCCAGCAGGTCCTGGCGAGGTAGCCCCCAGGCCTATCCCCACCCATGCACTCTCACACACACACACACACACAAACACATTCTTCTGGTTGCCCCTTGCCCCAGTCACCACAGAGTAACCCCCTCCAGCCCTCCGACCCCCCAGCACTAGACGCCCGGCCACCCCGAGGTGGCCGGGCGTCATGTGCTGTCTGTGTGGTGCCAACATGCAGTGTGTGGTGTCTAAAGTGAGAGTTAAAATTGGGGGGACGGACTAGTGAGAGATGAGCCCTGATGTTTCACCGTGGCCCCCTCCACCAGACCATCCCCACAAGACCCCAGCTGAATCAAGGACGGGTCCAGGTTGTTCATCACACTGTCAGTGAAGAGAACAGGGTCCTGGAAAGAGAGAAGGGGTGGGGTGGGGGGCAGCGTTCAGCAGATATTTTTCTATAAACTGATCTGAAGATCACAGAAGAATTTTGATCCGTCTTCTGATGAAAGAGGCGAGAAATTTTGAAAGCATCAGCCATTCTGTTGTCTGTGACTCATCATCAATCAGGAAATCAGGAGACCTGAATAAGGCTGAATTCTGCTGTTTCAAGGAGTGAAACGTTCTGGATCTTCATCAGGAACTCAAACAAACAGTTTGGTCTTTACTCATTTAAGGCTTCAGCTCTTAAATGAAGCCGTCAAACTGGTTTGCTTTGTTTCATTTAACTGCAACATTTCCAAAAAAGTCTGAAGTTCAATGTGATGCCTTAAAGACTTATGAGAATACTCCCCCCACCATGTTTCATTTAGTCTGTAAATAAACACAACCAGTTTGACCAGTTTGGTCAAACTTTTTTGACAACATGTTAACAAGTGACTTAATAGACCACCATCACTGACAGTGAAACTCTGGACTCATCAGGACAGATTGGTTTGCCTAAATAGTTCAGGAACTGGTCTTTGCAAGTTTCTGTTGCAAGGTTCAGTTCCTTTGTCCATAATTAGAGTGGAGAATCATCTGCATTGAAGTTTTACGGGATTTAGCCCAAAATAGCAGTAAACTGAAGGGTCTCAGTGTGAAGCCCTGAGGTACTCCTGTCAGGATGTCTTTGTCTTCAGTGTGTATGTGAGGATACGTCTGCGTACTTGAGGAATGATGGACATCTTCTGGCGCAGGTCGTGGAGGCCGATCTCAGAGGTCAGAACGCCGTCGATGTAGATCTCTCCCTTAGGTTCAGCCAGGCGGAACAGAGCTGAGATCAGGGAGCTTTTCCTGTTCTCCCAACAACACCCACCTGACTCCAAAAGAAACCAAACCCCATTTTAGTTTGTCCAGAACTCCACCCAAACGTTAGTTATAAGAAGATTTTATTCCAGCAGGTTCTTCACCTTCTCGCTGGCTTGGAAGGTGGCGCTGATGTCTTTGAGGACCAGAGGCTCGTCTGGGCTGTGGGAAAAGTTCACCCGGTTGAAGGACACCATTCCTCGGCTCCTCGGTAAAGCAGGTGGAGGACGCCTCTGGGTTTTCCAGGCTGCTTCCCTCACCAGCTCCATGTACTCCACCACCCTCTCCACCGACGTCATATGGATACACAAGGTTTCTCTTTTTTTAAAAGGGGTCTGAGTGTGTTCATCAAGTCTCAAAATCAAATTTTCTCTGGTCCAGAGAGAGAGAGATGGACAGACAGATTCACGTGGTCCAAATCTTCTATATGACTGCGTTGGCTGAGGTTAACTTTCTGTCTGAACTTTGCTTTATTTCATCTATTGTGACGATCAGAATATTCACAGCTCTTCTTTTCTGGTAGTTGTCCTCAGTGAGTAAAAGTGTCTTGTTTTCAGTTCTACATTGTCAGGTCACCTAAGTTTCATTTCTCCATGGATTTTGTTCTGTTTAAGTGTATTTATTCAATGTTTATGTTTCTGCCACCAAGTCCAGTTTCCTGCATTTTAGCTCCCACACCTCCAGATCCTGACAGTTGAATCCAATGAGACTCTTGTTCTATGTCAGGATTCACAACTAAATTCTCTTTTGCATCATATCCTCTAAATACTTGTTTTTGTTGTGACTGGAAAGATTTTAATATAAAAAGATGATAAAACTGAAAAATACAGAGTTTAAAGAAGGTCAATGTCATCATAAAATACTACATTAAACAGATAAATTTAGTTTCAGACCCGTAGAACTCGCCATAAATTCTGCTCACTTATTTTTAACATTCCGCCGGTGATTTATTTTGAACTTAGTACCCAGCGTAGAGACTGAGGGGGGCAGGGGGGGGGGGGGGGTGCATTCATGTTGTGTGTTAGGGAGGAAGGAAAACGATAATAAAAGAAGGCTTCCCCCAAAATGAACGGGGAAGTGAACCCCGAAAGAGGATCCGCCTTGGGTCCCCTGCGCTTCTGACCACGGTCGGAAAGGGAGAAAAAAAAAGTCGCGGGGAAGGTTCAACACCACGCTCGGCCATTTAGCTGGAAATCTTTTTCAAAAACCACCCGGTTGCCCTCGAATTTGGCCTGAATAGAGCTGTTACCCCAAATATTAATAAAATCGGTGACCTCGCTTCTCTTCCACTGACTGGTCTCAGCAGCATCGTCCGCCATGTTTATGGTTAATTGATGTTTATGTTTTCGTTCCCGCCTACTTCAACGCAGAATTCTGAAGTTTGTAGCGTCTCAATGACGTACGGGTCAGATACATGTGGCCTGGCCGTTCAGACGGAGGTCGCATTTGAAAAGATCAGATCTGTGTCGTTCAGACTGTCATGAAAAGATCAGATACAGGTCGCGTAGGGGCAAAAAAATCGGAATTAGGTCGTTTCAGCCTGCAGTGTGAACGTAGCCTACAAAAGAGCAATGTCCTTGTTGCATTGAGAATAAAGGCAATTCATTCTTTTATCCATCTTGCAGTAGTGGTCGGCCGTCACAATTTGCTGTCCTGCCACCTCCTCTTCATCCTTTGATAAGACTTCCTAGCAAGTATGTTATAGAATGCCAGATTAGAATCACTCCCCCTACCTAAATCACCAAAGCAACATGAAGTTATATTTTTACCAAAAAGAATCAAGATTTGTTAGATGTTACTCAATATTTACATAATTAATTTCCCTGTGGGTGTGGCTAAAGATTTTAAAGATTGAGAGACAATTTTTAGAGACATGACATCACTGTGAGGATGACATCAATGTGTGGCTGACATCACATGACATTACATGACATCATGTCATGTGATGTCGTGTGACCTCATGTGACGTCATGTGACCTCATGTGATGTCATGTGATGTCATCTATGCAGTGGGTGACATCACAATGATCAATGATTTGTCAGTAAAATTCTCTGCAAATAACCCATCGTATGTAACTGCTGCAATTGTAGCACAAACCAAGATTGTATGGTTTATACTATTATATTGTTTTATTATTTTGAAACAAAGGATTATGATGAACCAAACTGAGATGGATCAAGATTTTTTCAAAGTTCTTGATGATATAGATTTTACTGAATTCCTGGACTCTGTAACTGCTCCTGCCCCTGACAACAACCCTGACACCCTTGTTGAAAATACTGACAACCTTTTTAACAAAAATCCAGGACCAACATTAAACTCCCAAACTTTTGGAGCTTTGGAAAAAAATGTTCAAGCAGAACCTGGAAAGTCGCTCAAAAGAGGCACAGATGATTCTTTAAATGATCAAAATTGTCAACCCAAACGACTCAGACAAGAAGCTAACCAAAATCCTGCACCTATCAGTCGTTACCAGTTACCTAGCGTATTTGAAGAGCCTAACCCCCTCGGGTCATGGCTGACTCTAGACTCTTTCAGACAAAACTTAAATTATAGAAGAAGACGTGATACCTCTACTGCACAGGTTTCTGAAGAGGCAACTAAAACCAAAGAGGACAACGAACAGAAAAAGAGGAGAAAACACTCTGAGATGGGACCAGATTTGACAACGGTACCCACAAAATCTCCAGTCTTATGCCAGGCTCATCCACAACCCCCAGCTCACCCCTTCCAAGAATCTGTTTCACAGAATGTCTCTGCAGACATACATTTAGATGAATTACTGGAGTCTGTAACTCCTGCTGCCCCTGAGGACATATTTGACATTCTCGAAATAAATACTGATAACTTTTTTAATGAAAATCCAGGAGTATCATTGGACTCCCAAACTTCTGGAGCTTTTGAGAAAAATCTTCAAGCACAGACTGGAAAGTCACTCAAAAGAGGCAGAGATGATTCTTTAAACGTTCCAGATTATCAACCCAAACGGCTCAAAAATCCCAAACTTGTCAATCATTACCAATTACCTAGCCTATCTGAAGAGGCTGAACCCCTCAAGACGTGGATGTCTGCAAACCCTATCAGGAAAAAGTTCTACTGTAGGAAAAGACGCCACACCTCTACCCCACGGGTTTCTGAAGGGGTAACTAAAACCAAAGAGGAAAACGAGCAGCAAAAGAGAACAGAAAACAACAATCCTCAGCCTTTCATTCAGGACCAAATATTTCATGTACCTAAACCAGTTCCCTCAATCTCTCAAGAGATGAGCACACCTTCACAAGAGATTCCAGAAAACTGGACTTCTAGTAGCACAGACAACAATTATTACCCACAAGGCTTTGAAGAGGCAGCTAACACCAATGTTGGATCTGAACTGACAGAAAGGAAAGAAAATTTTCAGATGGAACCAAATGTTGAGGAAGAACCAGAAGAATCTTCCTCTTCATGGCAGGAAGAACCATCACCTCAGCTCCTCAGAGAATGTATTTCAGGAAATGTCAGTTTTGATGATTTAATGAATGACTTCTGGTAAAGATTTAAAAGAAAATTTAAAAACATTTTAGGACTCCAAAAAAAAAAAAAAAAGTTGGAAATACAAAAATACAGATGTTACAAGTTGACTTTATTGTTCATTGTTCAACAGTTTTAGTTTTAATTTTGTTTAATTTTAAGTTTTAAATTTATCTTTATTGAATTTGTATATTAAAATACTGTAAATATGTTTTTTTTTGGTAAACATTTCCTTTAAGCTTACAATCTGTTTTTTCATTCTAATTTGATCACATAAATCTGTACAGAGATATGATCAAAACAGCTAGAAAACCTGTCATTAAAAACATTCTGTTTATTTTCATTGATTTAGTCTTGTTTGTGTAGTTAAAGGATTCATGGTATTTACAATAGATTGTTTGAAAATTTAAAATGTAAAAAATATTGGGTGAACAAAGATAGTACACATCACTGTAGTATGGTATGTATGGGGGAAGAATGAACAATGGCTGCTGGGCGCTCCCTCAGAGATAGGGGGAGGAGCTCGGTCACCGGGAGAGAGCTCAGAGTACAGCAGCCGCTCCTCCTCATCAAGAGGAGCCAGTGGAGGAGGCTCGAGCATCTGGTCTGGATTCATCCTGGACACCAAGGTGTTCCAGGCATGTCCCACTGGCTGGAAGCCCCGGGGAAGACCCAGGACACACTGAGGAGACGATGTCTCTAAGCTGGCCTGGGAACGTCTCAGGGCACCCCCCAGAAGAGCTGGGGGAAGTGGGTGGGGGGAAGGAAGTCTGGACAAGTTGTCTGGAAGTGTTTTTTTTCTGCACAAATCACTCTATGTGCAGAAATAGTTTTTGTGTTTCTTTGTATATTAGTGGGTTCTCTCCGGGTGCTCCTGCTTTCCCTAGATTCTAAAAAAGAATTTTTTTTTAAGTGAATTGGGCATCTTTGCTTAGACTGCTGCCGCCCTGACCCGGTCCCACAGACAAGCTGAAGAAGAAGGATGGATGGATGGATGGATGGATGGATGGTTAGTTGTTTGGAAGTGTTTTTTTCTGCACAAATCTCTCTACATGCAGTAATAGTTTTTGTGTTAATTTGTATATTAGTGGGTTCTCTCCGGGTGCTCCGGCTTTCCCTAGATTCTAAAAAAGAATTTTTTTTAAGTGAATTGGGTATCTTTGCTTAGACTGCTGCCCCCCTGACCCGGTCCCACAGACAAGCTGAAGAAGAAGGATGGATGGATGGATGGATGGATGGATGGATGGATGGATGGATGGATGGATGGATGGATGGATGGATGGACGGACGGACGGACGGACGGACGGACGGACGGATGGATGGATGGATGGATGGGTGGATGGTTAGTTGTTTGGAAGTGTTTTTTTCTGCACAAATCTCTCTACATGCAGAAATAGTTTTTGTGTTAATTTGTAAATTAGTGGGTTCTCTCCGGGTGCTCCGGCTTTCCCTAGATTCTAAAAAAGAAGATTTTTTTTAAAAGTGTATTAGAGGCAACAATATGGTCAGTGACTGCTGTGGGCCATGGTAATAATGACAATTAAAAATAGATAGTAAAATACACAAATCAATAATATAATAAATAGATAAATAAATACGTAAATGGATAGATAAATAAATAAATTAAGTAATTAATTAATATCAGTCAACAAAATGTATAGATAATGAACCAAATTAAAGTTTGGCAGTCCTGTGGGTTTTCTCCGAGAACTTCGGTCTCCCCACAGTAATTGTCAGTGATTGGCTAGTGACTGATAAATATCCCCTCCCTGAATCGCCACCTTATCGTGGTGGAGGGGTTTGCGTGCCCGAATGATCCCAGGAGCCGGTAGCCGGGTGGTGTTTTCCACCTCAAACTGGTCCTGGGAGACGGGCCAGACTGAGGGCGATTCGAACAAAAACCTTTTCATTACTAGATCCACTTACTCCCCGCAATAAGAGTTACCAGAGCCCCACCCTGGAGCCAGACTAGTCAGTTCTTGTCTGGTGACAGAAGAAGCCAATTCCCCCTGCAGAGAAACCCCATGCAGTCATTCCCTGGGTGCCTCCTTTCCCGATAGAGGTGCATCTTTAACTACGACCTATCCCCAGCCCGCCTACTTGTAAAGAAATGCCTTCTGGATGCTCTCTGCACAGTAGGGTCTGTATTGGTGCCTGACTGAGGATCCAGAGCAGAGTGTGAAGTTCTGGTGTTCTGCACAGCTTCATCAGATCCTCAGCACCACAGGAACCTGCAGAGATGAGGCTGTGGTAACTGAAGACCAGCCGCTGCATGGGATAAAACAGGTTGTTGCCAACAGAGAGGCTCTCCAGCTGAGAGACTCCTTAATGATCCACTTTCCTGCAGAGGGAGCAGACCCATGGCAGCTCCAGAATCATGTTTTCTGTCCTCCAAGGACTTACCCACAACGGCTCTTTTGAGAGCCCCCTACAAAACCTTTAAGAGCTTGATTCTCTTTTTCACAGTTTTTACCCAAAACTTTTAAAGTACTACTTTAGTTGAAAAGGTAAGAGATTAAAACAGGTTTCTAAAGAGCGTTTGACGCCCTTCAGGACCTGAACTCAGGTTTGGATTTGCCCTTTGTGGGTTCAGAGCGAGGCCCCTGACGGTCCCTGCCTGCCTTTGCAGCTTCACATCAAGGCAAACTCCGGCTGTAACTCGTTTGATTTAGTGGCACCTGTTATGGTGCCTCTGGCAGGATCTCCTCCCCCTCCCCTCTCTCCTTTGCTCTGATGATTGGAACCAGCTGTGGACACTCACCTCATCTGCTCACGCCTTCTTAAGGAGGTCCAGCCTACTATTCATCGCCAGTTCGTTGCCCTTCACGGTGCTTAGTCTGGTCACCTAGTCTTTTCATGCCTGCTATGTTTGCTCATGACTTACCTTGCCTTGTTGTCTCGCTTTCAGGTGCATCTCCACGAGTGTCCACCTGAAATAATCCTCTCCAAGATCTGCCGCTGCCTTACCTCGTCTTCTGCCACGCTCTGTTCCAGCCACGCCACAACTCTTGCCACAGCCACGAAGAGAACTCCTACTACGGCAAGGCCACTGCCTTTTCTGATCACCAGCCGAAAGGAAATAAACTCCAAAGACTACTGATTCTTCCAGCCAGAGAAAGAAAAACTTTATTCATTCTTCGTTTGAGTTTTCTTCTGGGTTCCAGCATCTGGGTCTGCTACGGCATACAAATGACAGCACTGACTGCAAAAGTCACTGAAATGTGTTTCTTTTTAGTTTGGGAAATTCAGTGAAAGTTAAGTTATGGAAAGCTATTGCTGAAAAAGTGTACGAACCCAGAAATACCCTCCATTTCAAACAGCTTTTTTTTTTCTTCTGATTCCCAATTTGGATAAATAAATTCTCACAAATTGAATTTTTGTCCTGCCACAAGAACACGTTAAAAAAACCTTTTTCATCAGAGTGGCTTTTTAAAAAGAAGTCATCTTAAATTCTGAAATCTATGGATGGATTTTTGCTTGAAATTTGATAAAACTTATTTTAATATAATTTCTCTTTAAAAATTCCTCCCTCAGCTTTAGAGTTTAAATCAAGTAAATGAAAGAAAATGAGTGACAAAGGAGTTTGCATAAACTAGTTGAAAGTTCTGATTGGCTTCGCACGATTGTCCCGTTAGCAAAGCCTGGACTGGTGGCTGGCCTACTGATAAACAACACTATAATAACAAAAGGAATGTTGGCAAAAAGCTAATGTACCGTAATTTCCGGACTACAAGCCGCTACTTTTTTCCTGCACTTACAGCTGTGCTGCTTATTCAGTGACGCGGCTAATTATTGGATTTTATTGGCGGCCGCCGTGTACGTATTTTTGGACACAGTGAATGGTTTGAATTCTCTAACACCAAGCACAAGTCATTTCTTTTTCAACACACCTCTAAGCAGCCAAACAGCATGGATCTCACTTCAGGTCTTAGACACTTCAGTCATGGTTCAACAAAACGAAACACGCATGTCCAGCCGCATCCCAGAATCCTTTGGTGCCATTAGACCCAACGTGCACGTGATCGCCGCTACAATATGATGAAGCTTTCAAGTTAAAAGCAATAGTTAAAAGCAGCTGAAAAAATCACCAACGGGTTTGGAAAAGCCGGTCAGCTGCGTGACGGAGAGAACAGCGCATGCTCAAGAGTGCATTTACCTCTGAGTCATAGTGACTCGGCTGGCTGCACGTAAATATGTGGCAATAATATCAGCCTTTATTTTGTCGGGACACGACTGGAAACACAAATCGACGTGATCGTTTTAACGGTTATTAAGGACTGAGCGGAGTTTTGCATTGAAACGCTCACAGCCTCCGTGTGAGATGGAGACTGCGTGTCGTGTGAGCTGCGGGGCCGATGGCAGTCTGAAGGCTCCCACACGTAACAACGCATCCGCCCCTCATACACAAAACGTACAGTATTAAGTCCGATTGCTCTGCACAGACACGATTTGCTCCGTCCACCGGCGCAATGGGGACGAAGCGCTCCTCCCTGTAGCCGCGCTGGCCAGAGCTGTCGGAGTAGATAGGAAGGGGAGACAGGGAGCGCGCGGGAGCGCGGAGCGCAGAGGCGTCGAGCCATTCTGCAGGCTGCAGCCAGGGCTTACTCGAGGCGTCCGCGGAGCAACAGTGTTTGTTGTGGAAGGAAACTTCTGACCCACGCGCCGCGAGGAGGCGCGCGTATCGCGCTGAGGCGCGCGCTTTTCAGTCGTCGCTGCTTTATTTTACTAGCGTGTTTTTTAACCAGCCTTGTTACTCCCATAACGCTGCCGCGACACAAGCGGAAGGAGAGCTTTACCCGTTCACCCCTCCATGCACTGCTGCTCATTCTTAAAAATGTACAACAGTATGGCGAGCTGGGCGTTGGCCCCGCCTTTAGCCCCTAAGACTCATGGGAAATGGGGGATCGGGGATGTAAATTTCCTCATCATAACTGAGGGATGTAATGTTGATTATATGGTTACTGTTTGTAATTTTATGTGTGATACCTAGATTGTCAATAAGTTAAAAAAAATAAAATAAAATAAAAACCATAACTGAGGAACTTGTGAACAGAATAGAGGTGCATACTGTTTGGCAGATGCAGATAGACTCAAAGACATGAGCCTGAGGCAAAAATGACTCCACCCACTGTGTGCTAATAAATCACACTTACACTCTGAGTCAGGAAGTGATCCGTCAGGATGACAATGTTGCTTAATTCATGCGGCTTGTACCCCGACGCGGCTTGTGTATGTATAAAATTAGTTAAACACGTGAAAATGTGTGGGTGCGGCTAATTTTCAGGTGCGCTTTGTAGTCCGGAATTTACGGTAGTTTCCTTACCTGGTTTGTTTGGGCTGAGCAGGACTACAAAACAAGAGAAACTGAACCTGGACAACAGCAGCATCCCCAATGGACAAAACTCCACAGAGGAGTTGGATCTGAAACTTAACCTAGGCCAGGGGTCGGGAACCTTTTTGGCCGAGAGAGCCATATACGCAACATATTTTTAAATGTAATTCCCAAAGAGCCAAACAATAATTTAGTGTCCCTTTCCCAACTGAGGCACGTAGACTTAACCTCTTTCAAGGTTCTTTATTCTGGTTACTGTAGACCGCAACGAACGCCGTACAATTAATTCAGCAACTCCTGAATCTCTCCCGCCGAGACAAGATGAGAGCGCTTCTCCTAACTTTATATTCCCCTGCTCCCGCTCCAGCCCTTCCATTTCCCTTATTCGGCCCATAGCTGAACCCCATTGGTCCAAATTACCTAACAACAGGCTGAGCGACAGAACTGAGAGCCAATCAGATCTCTGCTTGATGCGTTTAATGAACTCCAGAACTTAGAACGCGGCCCAACAGCCAAGTTAAACTTAGTCCGCGACAATATGTTTAAAACTAAATATACAAATAAATATGTGCATTTGATGTAATTTCAACATTTTTAAAGTAAAATAAGTCTGTGGATTATTTTTAATAACATTGTTATGCTGTTGCTGATAAATGATGAGTATTTCTCGTGGTAGTTCTGCTGATGGTCTAGTCTGGTTGATCCGTGGTGAGTTTCTGCTTCATGCAGGCGTTGAGACTTTAAACGTGATCTTAGGTTGGTCTGACTGTTCTTTAGATGTGACAAAGACTGCTCACATGCAGACGGGAAGCCAAACACTCACACGCCGCAGTGAGTGACGGGCAGCGGGTTTTACGTTTTTACAATCCCTGCGCGATTCACCTGCTGCCCGTGCCCACAACCCCCCCACCCCCACCCCACCCTCTGCTTTCTTCCTCACACATCCCGTCCCCGAAACTGCGCGCTCTTCCTCAGAAACGGGAACGCGCAGTTTTAGGCACGGCAATTCACAGGTTTCCGGCTGGTACAAACTCTGTGAAATAATGGAGAATAGTAAACTGAGAGTTTTCTCTCCAAGCACCGCTACTACTGCGCGCCTCTGGCATCGCATCGTGCCCGAGAAGGACTGGTCTAATGAAAAATAAAAAAAAAGTTTAATTAAAGATTTGTCTGCGAGCCAAATGTGACCATCAAAAGAGCCATATATGGCTCGCGAGCCATAGGTTCCCGACCCCTGACCTAGGCGTTTATGCAGGTATTGCTCACAAGGCTCCTCCCACGCTGCAGTCACGCTGGTTAGCATCGGTTGGCATGCTGTTTCATATTAATAATATAACATGAACCTTCCAGTTGTATTTTGTAACTGTCTGGCAGTTTTACAGTTGTCCAAATGGAGTAATAAAACTCAAAACTACCTCAAAACTTCTACTTGTTTTTGAGCACTGTAAAGCTGTCTGGCAAACGGGGCTCAGTCAACTGCGGTGAATATAGCTTTTGGTTGGATATTCAATGGACATTCAGCGCAAATCTCCAATGGTGTCTCTTCGGTACCTTCAATAAATTACCGTAAAAAGTGTGTGATATTGCAAAGATTTTAGATCAAATCCTAGACTAAATGCTTTGCAAAAAGAAATAACAATAAAGCATTTCCTCAGGATGTGCTCAAAGGGTTGAATTTTTTTGCAAGGTTTTATATGAAAAATGGTTTAAAAGTTAATATTCTGGTATTTTATTCAATAGCTCCCAAACCATGTGACCTTATGAATTCTAAATACATGCTGAATTGTGGCATGGATTTACTAACACCATGCACACCAATTTATTTTGCAATCATAGATGCTGAATATTTTATATGAATTCTTTTTCTTAAAGTTCCAAAGGTTTTCTTATGAATCTGGCAGATTTTTTTCAATAGCTCCCAAACCACAAGTCCAAATGTATCCCAAATTGTGGCACTGACATCCCAACATTTATTTTGCAATCAAAGAGGCTAAATACTCTATATGATTTTTTAAATTAAAACTCCAGAAACTCCAAAGGTTTTCATATGTGTGTTCAAGAATATTCTACAAGCAATTTCATGAACACGCATTCAGCCTGTGGTGTTCACAACGGATGAGCTTCTTCGTCTTTTATTATTCTACTGTTCACTACTAAGAGGGTTGGTGCCAAGTGTCAAAGCGGTACAAATTTCACAAATCTTGTTCCAGGTTTTAGTTCTTGTATAAAATGCTCTTTTTGTCAGGCAGATGGAGAGAGCATTGAACCTCTGTTTGTGGACTGTCCTTTAGTCTGTGTATTTTGTAGTAACCTGTACATATCTTACGGACATGTTTTCTACTTTTTTTTTTTTTTTTACATTTTATTTTCTTCTTTTTTTGCTCTTTTTCTATGTCATTTTTAGTTGTCTTGTAGTATTTATTTCCTTTTTTGTGATTTCTGCGATTTCTGTGATTTTCTTTTTTTTTGTATTGGTTTTTGATTAAACTGTTCTTTTTGGTTTTATAGTTGGGAAAGTGGAGTGCCCTGAGAAAACCCACGGATGGTTCTTCAAATCTTTGAGGTTATGTTGGGTGTGAATGGACCTCCTTACTCTTCTGAAGCCCTTTGGTCTTGATTTTGTTTTTTTTCTTCTATGGAAGATCTGCCTTTTAGTTTTCCTTCCCTGCCAGTTGGAACTTCTTCTGATGTTTTGTTTGCTAGTTTTTCTGAGGAAGCCGCTGGTGTTGGTTGATTTTCTGTTGGTGGTGGACCATCCCCAGCAATGGTTTTTAGTTTTTCACTAACAGTTGTGTCGGAGGGTGACGGTTTGTCTGATGGAGATGAAAACAGTTCTTCACACACTGAAGTTACTTCCTCTTCTTCCAGATTCATGGAAAACTTGCTTGAAGTTTTCTTCTTCCTGAAGCTGGATCCCAGTTTCAATTGATTTCATGTCACTGTGGCCTGATTTCTAGTCAAAATGCACACGGTGAAGAGTCTGGACCAAGAGAAGATTCTTTGTCACAGAAGAGGATGTCCTCTGTTTTCTGAAGGTCATCTTCAAAGATCTAGATATGTGACATTTAACCATTTGACAGTCTGTCCTGCAGTTCTTCCTCGAAGGCCTCATTCACATCCACAGCCACACCATCAGCTGCTGGAGACTTTCCCTCCATTCCTGGAAGCTGGACCTGTCTGATTGTGTCCTCTGCTGCGGCAGCATAAGATGCCTTACTGTCCAATGAAAGGTGCCTCATGGTGATAAATTTATGAGCTTGACTGGGAGTGAATCTTTTGCGAGGATCAAAAGCCAGCATGTTCTTGAGCAGATTCAGAAATGCTTGGTGGTCGTCATCATCAAACTGTTGAAAGGTGTCTCTGTGGATGTTTTTCATTTGATCCAGATCTGGAATTTGATTCAATCTTCTCACTGCTTCCCAGGTTTTTTTAGTGCACTCGCTTGGTGAGTTTAGCCTCCAGCCTGGTTTACTGCAGACCTTCTCAAATGTGAAAACCTCATCTTCAGGTAAACCCAAAGCACAAACTATTTCTTTTTCTTGCTAAAATTATGGAAAACCGGCACTTGCGTTCGATCATGGGGACGGCAGCCATGATTATGATTGTGGGGTTTAAAGCTTCATGCAGCGATTGTGCACCGCGGAACGCGAACTCGCGAGCTTCAGCACGGCGGCGGGAATTCTACCTCTGGTCTCAGAACATTCCAACTTTTCAACAAATCAAATGGCTGGATTTGTTCCAATTTCAAGTATCAAAATTTGGGGCGTCCAATCAGAGAGCCGGACTTGTTCCAATTTTTCAATACCTCGCCCACTCTTTACTGTCGTCTTCCGGATCGGACGTGAGTTCCAGTTTTCCTTTCATTTAAAAAGAAATCGATGGTTTTAAGTGCCGAAATGATATGGACATGTTTGTGGAAAAGTTTGCTCCCTTTTCTGTGGCATGTTTTCACTAAAATATGCGTTAATAGATTTGAAAACAGTCAAGTTACCAGTTGTTTTTTTCTGCTAGATTTGCTGGAGGATGGTAGCCATGACAGTAAACAGTGGACATGATGTCGAGAAATTGGAACTAAATTGGAACAATTGCAAAAATATGGCTCTCTGATTAGGCGCCCGAAGTTTGATACTTTGAAATCGGTTCAAATCTGGCTGTTTGATTGGTTGAGAAGTTGGAACATTCTGAAACGGCCCCCGGCGGTGGGCCTCTTGCTGCTGTGCTGAAGCTCACGGGTTTGCGTCTCGCTGTGCGCAACTGCAGCATAAAATTTTAATTTCCACAAATACCTCAAAAATCTGTAAATTAAAAAGAAAGACGTCAGACAGTATTTGAATGAAAAAAACATTCTGTCGTGTTTATAAAAGAAATAAGTCTGATCTTGGATTGAGGTGTTTTGGGTGACAGGAAAAAAGATTCAGACTCAAAGTGATGTGAAGCCTTCGTGTAAAGAGTTCGTCCTTTGTTGATGATTTATTCAACAACATGAAGGTAAAAATGGTTCTTTTTTTTTTTTAAGGGAAGAAAGTTCTAGAGAAGATGTATGGAGCTATGATTCATCATTCAGTCCCTTTTTTTAAAACTGCTTTCATCACCAGCAGTTTATGCTCACTGATCATAAGGCAACACAACAAACAGCTTCATTACAATGTTCTCCATGACCCCGTTCTTCACAGTGATACACTGATTTCTGACTACTGAGCCAAGATTTGATTTTGAAAACTGCCTATCCATCAATAAAAGACCACTGGGGACGCTTTTACATTAGATGAAAAGATGATGGGAGTGGGACTTTAAAAGGTAAACCTTTCAAAGCTTTTAATTAATTTCTTTTTTTTTTGTTGTTGTTAAACTTATCCGTTGACTATTTGGGAGGATAACCTTTCCTCCTCTTTAGTGAAATTAAATTGAAGCCAGTGATGAAACTTCCTCTACAAAATGATCGGACTTAATTTCAAACTGTTTTCACTTTTGTGTTCTGGTAGGTTATTGACTACGGAGCCCGTGTCCTGACATTAAGATATAAAAATATATCTTGTTCCCACAGATTAATATCTTGTTCCCACAGGTTATTATGTCGTTCGCACGAAATACTATTCCGTTCCCACAAGATACTATTCCGTTCCCACAAGATACTATTGCGTTCCCTCAAAATACTATTCCGTTCCCTCGAAATGATTAACTCGTGCGAACGCAATAATTATGTCGTTCGAACGCAATAATTAATCCGTTCGAACGCAGTAATTATTCACGTCATAAGTCATTCACGCGGATATGCTCTCTGTACGCCGGCAAAACTAAGCCGCTTTCAGCGGTAACTTCCGTGTCTCTGTAACCCATTTTCGTTCAAAAAAGGAACATGAAAAACAAAAATGATCAATTTAATACTGTCTCAATGAATATAAGAAAAATATCAAAAGATTTATGATAACTAGGCTGCTTTGTCATACGATAGCTCCTGCTAGGCCACTACTAGCGCCGCCGCAGAGCTCTTTGATGTATGCCGGCATTTGGGCAACTGGCTGGTCTGTTGTCAGACAGCTGATATTGTAGTTTAGGGTCGAATAGGAATAATAATATTCAGGACTTGTCTTTTATTAACTTTAGCAGTCAGTCGCTTTACATTCGAAGGCTATAAGGATACATGCTAACTGACTAGCCGATCATTGATCCTGTTATTAATTTACGTCATAGATTTACAGCAGATACCTTCACATTTCTGTCTGTGTGTGTCTCATCACATTGCATTGAAGACACGGAGGATGTTTAGAGAACAGATTTATTTATTTCAAAAAGCACAAAGCATCCATCGTATTCACGTTCATTCACATGATGATGATCTGTGGTACGCCCTCAGTCATCTTGCTGCAAAAGCCGCTTCCTGCCGCTACTTCCTTGTCTCTGTGAGCATTCAATAGGGGTAAAAATAAAAGCAAGAATGGTCGATCTGTTATTGTCTCGATGACAATCTGAAAAATATCATATTAAGCTGGCTACTTCGCCGAAAGCACTTACCTTTAGCTTGTAGCATAACAACAATAGCAGTACGTCACGTTTCCCAGAATGCTTTGCGGCCAACCATTGGTCTTGTTGTTAGACCTTGGTCACAGCGACACGGTGATTGGCCAATGATTATTACCCACAAGGCTTTGAAGAGGCAGCTAATACCAATGTTGGATCTGAACTGACAGAGAGGAGAGAAAATTTTCAGATGGAACTAAATGTTGAGGAAGTACCAGAAGAATCTTCCTCTTCATGGCAGGAAGAACCATCACTACCTCAGCTCCTCAGAGAATGTATTTCAGGAAATGCCAGTTTTGATGATTTACTGAATGACTTCTGGTAAAGATTTAAAAGAAAATTCAAAAACATTGTAGGACTCCAAAAAAAAAAGTTGGAAATACAAAAAAGTAAATGTTACAAGTTAACTTTATTGTTCATTGTTCAACAGTTTTAGTTTTCTTTTTGTTTTATTCAAGTTTTAAATGTATCTTTGTTGAATTTTTATATCAAAATAGTGAAAATGTGTTTTTTTAAATGGTAAATTTTCCTTTAATTTTTCAATTTTTGTTTTTTATTTAAGTTTCAGTTTATATTGATTATTTCTTTGAATTTTAAAAATATCTTTTTGTTTAGTTTAGTTTAAAATATAATTAACATACATGTTTTCAAAATTCTAATAATACTTTTCAATAAATATTGAGTTATATTGGGTGAACAAAGATCGTACACATGACTGTAGTATGATGGTATGGGGGAGGAATGAACAATGGTGGCTGGGCGCTCCCTCAGAGATAGGGGGAGGAGCTCGGTCAGTGGGAGAGAGCTTGGAGTAGAGCCACCGCTCCTCCTCATCAAGAGGAGCCAGTGGAGGAGGCTCGAGCATCTGGTCTGAATTTCTCCTGGACACCAAGGTGTTCCAGGCATGTCCCACTGGGTGGAAGCCCCGGGGAAGACCCAGGACCCACTGGAGAGACTATGTCTCTCAGCTGGCCTGGGAACGTCTCAGGGCAGCCCCCAGAAGAGCTGGAGGAAGGGGCTGGGCGGGGAGTGGGGGTGGGGGGGTGTCTGGGCATCTTTGCTTAGACTGCTGCCCCTCAGACCTGTTCCCAGACAAGTAGAAGTGGATGGATGGATGGATGGATGGATGGATGGATGGATGGATGGATGGATGGATGGATGGATGGAAGGATGGAAGGAAGGAAAGATGGAAGTGTCACATGCCTCTATGTGAATAAATATTTTTTGTGTTCCTTTGTGCATTAGTGGGTTCTCTCCGGGTGCTCCGGCTTTCCCTAGATTCTAAAAAAGACTTTTTTTAAGGTGAATTACAGGCTAAACAATATCATCAGTGACTGCTGTGGGCCGTGACAATAACAACAATTAAAAATAACTAATAAATGACACAAATCGATAATAATACATTAATAATAAATTAATAAAAAGATAAATACATACATGCATAATAATAATATACATACACTATGTCTCTCAGCTGGCCTGGGAACGTTTGGATGGATGGATGGATGTATAGATAGATAGTTGTCTGGAAGTGGGTTTTTTTTCTGTACAAATGCCTCTATGTGTAGAAATAGTTTTTGTGTTCCTTTGTGCATTAGTGGGTTCTCTCCGGGTGCTCCGGCTTTCCCTAGATTCTAAAAAAGACTTTTTTTCAAGGTGAATTAGAGGCTAAACAACAGGGTCAGTGACTGCTGTGGGCTATGATAATAATAACAATTAAAAATAAATAAGAAAATACACAAATCGGTTATATAATAATACAGTTATAATAATTAAAAGTAATCAATCAATGAATACATAGATAAATCAATAATTTTAAAAAAAAGATATCAGTCACCAATATGTTTAGATAATGAAATTACTTCAAGTTTGGCAGTCATGTGGGTTTTCCCCGAGATCTTCGGTTTCCCCACAGTAATTGTTAGTGATTGACTAGTGACTGATAAATATCCCCTCCCTGAATCGCCACCTTATCGTGGTGGAGGGGTTTGCGTGCCTGAATGATCCCAGGAGCCGGTAGCCGGGTGGTGTTTTCCTCCTAAAACTGGTGCTGGGAGACGGGCCAGACTAAGGGCGATTCAAACAAAAACCTTTTTATTACTAGATCCACTTACTCCCCCCAATAAGAGTTACCAGTGCCCCACCCTGGAGCCAGACTAGTCAGTTTTTGTCTGGTGGCTTTTAATTGCTCAAGGACAGTGGACAGTGGACAGCAGGCATGTTGTCCTGAAGGCCCCCAAAGCAAAGGCACTTTTTCTGTAATTCTTCTTGTGGCTTTGGTTGGTTGTTGGGTGATAGATGTTGGAGCAGGACTAGCGACATTGGGACACTGGCTTTATCCACCTTTGAATAGACGCTTCACAGTGGATCAGTCAATCATCCGTCTCCAATGAGTAACCAGAGAAAAAACAAATAACTCCTTCCCCGTGTCTTTGTGGCAGATGTGGCCACTTCCCCCTGCAGAGAAACTCCATGCAGTCATTCCCTGGTTGTCACCTTTCCCTATAGAGGTGCATCTTTAACTACGACCTATCCGCAGCCCGCCTGCTTGTGAAGAATGTTTTCTTGATGCTCTCTGCACAGTAGGGTCTGTATGGGTGCCTGTCTGAGGAATCCAGAGCATACTGTGATGTTCTGGTGTTCTGCACAGCTTCATTAGGTCCTCAGCACCACAGGAACCTGCAGAGACGATGCTGTGGTAACTGAAGACGAGTCGCTGCACGGGATAAAACAGGTTGCTCCCAACAGAGAGGCTCTCCAGCTGAGAGACTCCTTCATGATCCACTTTCCTGCAGAGGGAGCAGACCCATGGCAGCTCCAGAATCCTGTTTTCTGTCCTCCAAGGACTGACACACAACGGCTCTTTTGAGAGCCCCCCACAGAACCTTTAAGAGCTTCATTCTCTCTTTTCACAGTTATTACTCAAAACTTTTAAAGTCCTACATTAGTTGAAAAGGTAAGAGATTAAAACTGGTTAAATACATTCGGACTTTAGCCAAACTGCCCTCTTCCTCGTAAACTAACACTGCTATAGGTGCAGGATGCTGCTCAGTAGCATAAAAGCTGTCGCCATTGATAAATATTACTGGGTTGGCCGTCACGTGACATAAGACGTGACACACATGCGCCATTACTATGCATTGAGTCTTGCCCGTCTTGTCAGTCTTGACAATGTCCAAAAAGGTACACAAAGAATCACAAAAGGGGATCCAATGTTTTACCATCAAAGGCAAAAGATTATGACAGCAAAATTTTACAATACCATGTTTTTTGTGTAATTCAATTGTTTTTTAGTTTTGTTTAAGGCCTGATGCTGGGGCAGAGGCAGGAGCTGAAGAAGTTCCTGATGAAGGGGCAAAGGGAGGAGCAAGGACAACTTTCTGAACACTTCCATCTGGAGAAGATGGAGGGAGAAGACAAAGTTTATTCTTATGTTGGACTATTGTTGGTATTTTTTTTGAATTAAACTTGTTTTGAAGAATGACTTCAATTTTTTTGTTGACGCGTTAAATTACTAGTAATTTTACTGTTTTAGTTAATATTTAGGTTTTGAATGTTTTGTATTTGTGATTCCCTTCCTATTGTGTCATTGGCCTGATCAGCCAGTATAAAATCTCCCTAATGTTTCCTGTTGGTGGGTCAGTTTAGGTTCAGTTGGTTTGAGCTTTTGTTATTGATTCTCTCAGTTACATTTTTGTTAAGTTGACCCCATTTTATTTAAGTCCATGACGTTTTTGTGTTGGGTAAAATAAAACCCCTGATTTGAAGGTGTTTTTTGTCCTGTGGCTCAATCTCTGCCGAGTAGACCCTGACAAGAAGTCTGCAAGGTACCGGGATGGACATTCTCATCTGTGGTGGTGGGGGGGGACTGGATGGCTCCCAGACCTGGTGGTGCCAGCTGGGTCACCTGGCCAGGCGGCTGTGTCAGAAGAGATGATGACTGACCTGGTCTTCATCCTCCTCAATGCCCTCATCCTCCTCTTGGAGAGCAGTGACAGCAGCAGCCTCGTCTGGAGCCTCAGGGTCCAGGCTGACATCCTCAAGCACGCTGCCCGTCTGCTGGTACAGGTACTCCACCCCTATGAGCTCCCCTGCAGTGACGACAGAGAGCTCAGGTCACTTTTGTAGGTTGATATGAAGTCAGATCTACACCTCTGGCCTCTTTTGTCATTATACACCTGTGTATGCAGCAGGTTTGGTGAAATCCTAAACCATCTAAAGACCAAGCACCCTTTGGCTCTTCTGGCTCAGGGCGTGCTTGAGGTGGCCACTGTAAGAGTGCAGAGGCCACAGATGTTCCTGAGCTGCAGCATCTGCTACGCGGTCCTTTTTCCACCTCACCAGTCCATCTATCAAGAACGCCTGGAAGTACTTGGGGCTTGTAGACTTTCCCAAATGGAACCGTGTAAACATCAGCAGTTAAGTTTACGGATGGGAAATTGCACATAAAGTCTAAAGTTCCACCATTTACTCCGTTAAACATAACAAAATCTGCAGTTGCCTGAGATGAACTGCTGGAGGTGGAAGGACTCCAGAAAGGTGGAGCCTGCTGGAGTAATAAGCAAACATATGTTTTCTATGCAACTGTGATTATAACTTTTAAAAGTTATAATAAATATATATTGAGTTATTTAACATTAAGGAGTAGTTGCATTTGTTTTTCATTACATTTAGTTTCATGTATAAGTTATTGTAGCGGCTGCGGGCTTATGAGCCGCTAGAGAGGCTGCGGCAGGTCCTGTTTGCGACGCGCTCCACAAAAAACTATGACCATGAAATCCACTTTTCTTGTGTGTCGTGATTTATTCCACTTCATTATTGCCTCAGATGACATGTGGTACGATCCATCAGAAAAGTATTGTACATAATCAAGTGTAAAAGCAGTCAACAAAAAATACTGGGCCCTGTGCACCCTCTCTGTATCAAACGAACAAACCAAACTAACACAGGTGACAGGTGCGCCTAAATGAGATCTTAACTAGTCACGTGACCAAAAAAGGGAATTATATACAAACATGATAATGGCGACTACACACCAGCCCCTAATTATTTTGCAAATAGACAAATAATTACACACACACAAGAAACATTAAATCAGCATAAACAATACAAATTCATTCAGTTCCTTTTTTTTCACATTTAAAAAATCACGAGTCCTTAAATCCATGAAATCTTCACTTCTTCATGAAGCTATTCCTTTTGGTTTTCAGCCTCCAGCAGTAAAACCATCTTTGTAATTGGTCGTTCCAAGCAGCTGGTCTTTGTCTTGACTCGAACTTGACGTACTAATCCTCTTCTGTCTGGGAAAGTCTGTAGTACTTTTCCTAGAACCCATGAATTTCTGGGTGCTGTGCTATCCACGATGAGCACTATGTCTCCAGGCATTAGGTTCCTCTTCATCCCAAGTGCTCTTTGTCGCTCCTGCAGTTGTGGCAAATATTCTTTTGTCCATCTTTTCCAGAACAAGTCTGACATATATTGAACTTGTTTCCAACGTCTGCGTGCATAGATATCTGCTGCATCGAAGAGTCCTGGTGGCAGTAATGGTGAAGTCTTCAGTAGTAGAAGATGATTTGGAGTCAAGGCTTCTAGATCATGAGGATCCAAAGACGTTGTAGTCAATGGACGACTGTTAATGATTGCTTCAACCTCACAGAACAGAGTATGAAGATTTTCTTCATCCATTGTTTGTTCAGTCATTATGGAATTAAGAACCTTGCGTATGGATCTGATTAGTCGTTCCCAGGATCCACCATGATGGGAAGCAGTGGGTGGATTGAACTTCCACTTAATTCCCTTCTGGAGAAGCATGCTGTTGATCCTTGCTTGGTTCCACCCTTCCATAGCTGTCCTAAGCTCACGTTCTGCTCCAACAAAATTTTTGCCATTATCTGACCGGATCTCTTTGATTTGACCACGTCTTGCAATGAAACGTCTTAAGGCATTTATGAAAGAGTCTGTATCCAGCGAAGATGCTACTTCAATATGGATTGCACGTATGGTCATACAAGTAAAAATAACTCCATATCTTTTCACAACACTTCTTCGACTCCTTACTTCGAAAGGCCCCAAACAATCAATGCCAACATATGTAAACGGTGGTTCATCAGGTGTTATTCTTTCTTTTGGCAGATCAGCCATGTGTTGAGACATGGGTTGTGCATTTAGTCGACGACAGAGAACACATTTCCTTAAAATACTTCGTATAGCAGAGCAGGCCCCTGTAATCCAGTACTTTTCTCGAAGCTTAGAGAGCATGTGATTACGACCACTATGCCCCACTTGATGATGGACGTGTTGTAGTATAAGGTTGGAAATATGCAAGTCCTTAGCCAGTATAACTGGATGTTTAGTCTCCAGTGGCATTGAAGATCGGCTAAGCCGTCCACCTACTCGTAGTACACCATTTTTTATGATTGGACGGAGTTTGTAGACATGGCTGGATCTTTTCACTGCGGCTTCACTTTGTAAACAGGAGAATTCTTCTTTAAATCTTATTTTTTGGCAGTACTTGATTATCTCCTCTTCAGCTTCTTCTACATCCTCCACAGTTAAACATCTTTCAACATATTCTTGTTTACTTAGGGCCTTTCCATTTTTCTTAGAGATTGGTTGTTGCTTTCCATTTATCTTTGTAGTTTTTGCGATTTAAAGAGGTTTCTCTCGGTGGGACACCATAATCCACCTCTTGAACTTCAGAAGCCAAGCAACAGCAGTCTTTAACCTGGTCCAAGAGGAGAAATGATGAATAATGGTCATAACTGGATCAACCTCTTCGCTGGCTTGAAGTGGATTTGCAACCATTTCCTTGACCTCAGGGTCATGTAAGGGAAGTTGGTCGATATCTTCAGGATTCACCGGCCATTCTCTTTCATGTTGCATGAGGAAAGAAGGTCCAGAGGTCCACATCATGTCTTTAAGAAAGACTTCCACTTTTGAACCACGAGAGGCCAGATCAGCTGGATTGTTTGTGGTGTTGACGAACCTCCACTGAGATGACTTGGAATCCTTAAGTATCTCAGAGACTCTGTTAGCAACAAAAACTTTAAATCTGGATGTCTCATTCTTGATGTATTTGAGAACAGAGGCGCTGTCAGTCCAAAAAATAGACTCTTGCAGATCCATGTTTAGTTCTCTGTGCAGGAAGCCTTCAATTCGACTTGCCATTGTGGCAGCTGTGAGCTCCATTCGTGGTATGCTGACTGTCTTTAAGGGAGCTACTCTCGCCTTTCCGATGAGAAAAGCACAGTGTACTTGTGACTCTGTGTTGCGTGACAGCAAGTAGGCAACAGATCCATAACCAAGTTGACTTGCATCACAGAAGAGGTGGAGTTGTGCTTGTGTTACCTCTCCAAAGTTCTGTGGTTTCAGGCATCTTTTAGTGTTAAAGTCCTTCAGAAGATGTAGTTCTTGTAACCATTTCATCCATTTTTTGGCAACATCTTCTGGTATGGTGTCATCCCAACCAACTCCTCTTCTGCATAGGTCTCTTAGCAATAATTTTGCTGATAACACCACAGGACTCAAAACACCCAGTGGATCATACAATTGAGAGGATTCCTCTTCGGGTCAGAGGTCTGTTTTTAATAGTGATTTTGAACCCAAAGGTGTCGGATTGCACACTCCAATGCATCCCAAGCACTCTTTCCACCCAAAGATTATCTTGATCTTGGTTGAAATGGAGAGCCATTGTGTCTTTGGCTTGAAGATCTTCTGGTATAGTTTTGAGAAGATTTTCCCTGTTGCTCATCCACTTTGTAAGTTTGAATCCACCTTTAGCACAGATGGAGACAAGTTCTTGTTGTAAAACTGTTGCTTCATCTTCAGTAGACACTGAAACAAGGCAGTCATCCACATAGAAACATTGTCTGATTGTGTCCACTGTGTTTTGATTAAACTGATCATTGTGGTCTTCGGCACATTTCCTGAGGGCAAAGTTAGCACAACTGGGAGATGATGTTGCCCCAAACAAATGTACAGTCATTCTGTAGTCAGACAGCTGTGAGTTCAAATATCCGTTTGGCCACCAAAGGAATCTTAGTAAGTCTGCATCCTCAGAGGGTACTTTCACCTGATGAAACATTGATTCAATGTCTGCCATGATCACCACCTGCTCTTTGCGGAATCTAGTGACAACTCCTATCAAAGAACTAGTGAGGTCTGGCCCTTGTAGCAACTGGGTGTTAAGAGATGTGCCTTGAAAAGTTGCAGCACAGTCAAAAACAACCCTCAACCTTTTCTTAACTGGGTGGTAAACCCCATGATGTGGGATATACCATACTTTCCCATCAGAACGCTCCAGGTCTTCCTCCGGTACCTGTTCAGCGTAACCCTTGGTGAACATGTCATTCATAAAGGCCATGTAATCTGTGTAGAAAACAGGGTCTCTTTGGAGTCTTTTCTTTAAATGAACAACACGCTGCAGAGCTAAATCCTTGTTGTTAGGCATGCAGATGTTTTTATTTCGCAGTGGTAAACCAATCTGATAGTGTCCATTTATGATGTTTACTGAATTTGAAACTGTCTGCATAAATTGTTGGTCTTCTTGTGACAATCCAGACTGTTCATCCATACTGCATTCAGGAAAATCAATTTGGAATTGCTTCTGCCAAAGTTCATCCATCTGTACAACAGACACTCTGTTTACTGACAATTCTGGTTGTCGTTGATCCATTGTGTTTCCACTGTTTCTTCCCAGCGGTCCATTTATTGTCCAACCTAGCATTGTTCTGATAGCAAAAGGTCCATCATGTTCACTTTGGATCACTTGCAGTGGTTCCAAAGCTTTGGGAACATTGACTCCTATCAGAAGTTCAATCTCTCCATTTATTTGTGGTAAGTAAATGTCCTTTAGATAAGGCCAATTTTGCAGATCCTTTTGCAGCGGTATATTACATTTCTGCACTGCAATGCTTGGTTGTGAGTATGTTTTAGGAATAGCAACAAAATCATTTCCTTGAATGGCTGCTACCTCTAGTCCATTGACAACATGACTGTCCACAATTTTCTCTTGACCCATTGTCCTGAGAAGAATGTGTGTTTTCCGTCCTTCCACATTGAGTCTGTGCATTAAACTGTCGGTACAGAACACCGCAGTACTTCCTTGATCCAAAAAAGCATATGTTGTGATAATCTTGCTTCCTTTGCTGAGTTTCACTTGAACTGGAACTATTGGTAATTTGCAGTCTTGATCACCAGCCCCAGTAAGACCATTGGACACCAAAGTTCTCATTTGCTGAACCTCTGGTTTCTTTTCTGTCTCTATAACGTCTTGAGTCTCTTTTTTCCTAAGTGAAGTAATGTGAAGCAGAGTTGGATGTTTAAAGCCACATTTAGCACAAGAGATGCGCCTTTTGCAATCTTTACTGATGTGTCCAATACACAGACAGCCAAAGCAAACACCCTTTTCTCTCAGGAAGCCAATCTTCTCTTTTCTGGATTTCTTTTCCAACTGTTCACATGAATCCAAAGTATGTTCTTTTCCACAAAAGAGACATTTCATTCTCGACGTTTGGGTAAATTTCTTTTCCTGGGTTTCAGCTTTTAATATTTTATTCACTGGGGTTACTGTTGTAGCAAAACTGCTTTCTGTCAGATAAATGCATCTAGACATTAAAGAAAAACACAATTATAAACAACAAACCACAACAAGAATCAAGTTTCTCATGCACGAGGGAGAGGAGCAAGAGTGACAGAAAACGTCTACCACGCTTCTCTTCTCAAAGGTTCTGCTCTCCCTGTGCACCTTTTATTAAGAACACAAGAAGGAGGTAACAGTTTCAAAACAAAGAGGAAAAGTTCATTAGGGGGTGTCATACAATGACCCCTTTGGTGGATTCTAACTTCAAACAGTATCCCTTATCAGCTGAGGATAGTGTGTCGTAAAACCCCCCTGTTCCTGGCTGGGCATGAGAAGCAGATGACCAAACACACAGAACTGTTTTCAGAAGAGGTAAAAAGGTCAATCTGAGTTAACATTTAAAGAAATACATTTAAACAATGATAATAATAAAACAAATTCCTTCACATACTCCCTCCTGTTTATCATTGATAAATGTTAAAATCTCACATCCAATATCACATCTCTTTTCAGTTTTCTGTGACATCTTCATTTTCATAACACTTTCAATTTACACTCAGATGAGAAGTTCTTTTTTTTTTTTTTCAAGTCATTTCAGTTTCAAAATCATTACAGTCATCTTGTTCTCCCTTTAATAACAAGTTGTATTCTTGACTCAGAAGAACACTTTGTACTCAACCATTCACTGCTCTGGAAATCATAGATTGAATACAAGGAAAAATGCACATAGTGAACACACAACATATGATCAGTACCATAAAAATAGGTGTCACTATTTTTAACAAAAGTTGCCACCAGGAACCAAAAGCAAACCAGGAGAAGAAATCCCAAGATTGGGGTTTCCTGTCATCCTGCATTGCCTGCTGAACCTTTTCAAGTTGATGTAATGCTTCGGTGATGCTGTGACCTTCATCGATGTTGTCAGGAATAAATGTACAACAGGTATAATTTAACATTATACAAACACCTCCCTCCTGAGCAACCAATAAGTCCAAAACCAATCTGTTCTGTAGAACCTTAAGTCTCATGCTTGACATTTCTTCATTATAGCCTTTAAATGCTTTAATTGTAGCGTTCAAAAATAAACCTAATCTATAATCAATGGTCTCAATTCTGAGAGCGTTTTTAGCATTTCCCACCTAGGGAAACAATGCCATAGTTACCTTTTCCCCAGTATTCCAGTGTTTATGGTCTTCGGGTACATCTGATCCCCAAATAGAATCATGTGGCTTGACATCAATAAGGTTACGTCTTTGGCGCAGGTGAGGCTCATGGACTGCAGAAACTATGAAAGTGTGACCTGTGACCTTTACGGGAGCACAAATCCCACTCCAGTCTCTAGGCAGACTGAGGTAGAGGGCCTGCCCACATAACCAAAACATTTGATCAACCACATAAGTACCATTGTTACCTGGCATTAAATCTGGATTAGATCCAACACAACGTCCTCTGGGGCAGGGAACTGCATAACCATGGGAAACTCTGTCATTGATTATCTGGACTGTGAAGGGAACAAGAAGTTCATGACACATCTTTGTCGGCAAAGTTCCTAAAAATTCTGTGCCATTGTTAGTTACGCAATGTGGAAACACAGTTCCTGGTTCCACACTAGCATATGGAGCTAATGATTTTGTCAATTTCAGTTTTTTAAACTGATACAAACTCTTGCAACTTGGTCTTACAAGAGTACCATTTGAAGTGGTGACGGCTCCAGTACTAATATACCCTCTGGTACTATATTCAATAACACAGTCGCTTTTCCACTCAGAAAATTGCTTTGCCTGTAGATTAGGATGTAGGGATGAAGCTGGAATTACAGAACAACATAGCAATCAGATCTATGCATTTCCTTAGCCAGTAACATAACATACCTATACCAAGAATTTGTCATATACAGGTGAGTTATGTTCATTTTTGGACTATTCAAAACATCATGTTCATCAATATTCAGCCATCGTCGAGAAACATTTAGTCTTTCCTCGTTGGTGGTTCTTCTTGTAGGTGGATAATGATTCCAAAAGAACCAAATCCTTTTGGTGGCTCCTGCTGAGAGTAGCAGGAACATTAAACAAAATAAACTGTCTCTTAGCCCAGTTGGACACGCCATGGTGGATATGTACCTATCTTCGGGAGGGAGAGGTTACTAGCACATCACCTCCTCAAGTCCTCTAACAGTGTAGGATCCGTGTAGTGCAAAAGAGTTCTGGTGTGCTTTCTTCCCTAAGACTAGGTGGATGTCTCGGCTTCGCTGACGTTGAGACAAGCAGCTTCTATACAGCTGCCTCCCTTTGTAGTCAGACTTCCCCACCTAGCAGTTGGAATTAGCCTCACCCAGATGCTTTTTCTTGCAGTGTGACAGGTGGATCCAAAACGTCCTTTCAGCAATCTTGACAGCTGTTGGTGTAGTCAGCAGGACTTGGAATGGCCCTTCCCACCGTGGGCAGGACCAACACTTCCTTTTTATGGCCTTCACAAACACCCAGTCACCAACCTGCACTGGTGAAGTGTCCTGTGGAGATAAAAAGGAATCTGGCACTTGATTTGTCCTTTGCACATCTTTAGTGGTAAACATTTTTCTCAAATAATCCACTAAATTTGCATCATCATCTGGAGAATGTTGCTGTGTAGGATCAAGGTCTGGTAACCTATAAGAACGTCCATACAACATTTCAAAAGGCGTTAAAGGTTGACCTGCTGTGCGTGTGATACGCATACTTAGCTGAACTAAGTCTATGCAGTCAGGCTACTGTCTGTTTGTCTCTTCCATGCATTTCTTTAACTTTGATTTGATAGTGCCATTAGTTCTCTCAACTAATCCTGCACTCTGTGGGTGATAACTACAATGTCTCTTTAGATCTATCACTTGATTTACAAAATGTGTACCATTATCACAAAAGCCAAAAGTTGGGATTATTCTTTTACAAATAGCTTTAGCTACTGTAATAGCATCTTGTGTTGCACATGGAAAAATTCCAACCCATTTGGAAAATGCATCAGTAATCACTAAACAATATTTCAATCCTTTGCTTTTATTCAATTCAATAAAATCCATATGGATTGTATGGAAAGGAAAAGGTGGTTCAGAAAATCTTCCTCTCTTAAATTTAACATTGCCTTGGGGATTATGATGCATACATGTAACACATTGTTTAAAAAAAGTTTTTTGAATAGAGAATAAATCCATAAGTTGTATAATATTTCTCTAATAAATTCATCCTCCCCCCTGTTGAATCATGGCAAAGCCCATGACTCAAAATTGCTGCCCATTTGTACATGGATTTTGGTAAAATAGGTTTACCTTCTGTGCTGATATAAAGACCTTGTTCAACTTTGCTCCTTTTTCAACCATAAATCTTTTTCTTGTTTCGGTGCGCTGGGTGACATTTCTGTTAAAACATCAGCGGTTGCATCTGCAGTCACATCCTCATTCGTGCATATTTCTACATCTTTTATTGCAGCTTGCTTTGCTGTTGCATCTGCAAAGGCATTTCCTTAAGAATTATGATCTGTTCTTCGTGTGTGTCCCTCAAATTTACATATTGCCAATTTAGATAGTAACATTACAGCAGTCAATAATTCTTTCAGTAAGTCTACATGCGTTACTGGTTTTCCTGTTGATGTCTTAACCCTGAGTTTTTCCACTGTTGACAAAACAAATGCACTGTAGCAAACGCATATTGGCTATCAGTATAGATCGTAACTGGCTTATCTTAAAACAGTTTGCATGCTTCAGTTAAAGCTGTCAACTCTGCTGATTGTGTTGAGTAATTTCCACGCAGGGTCCTGCCTTCAGAACCTTATCTTGAGTTACAACAGCATAGCCTACATTGTTTCTGCCTGTTTCAATTTTTTTTTTTTTTGCTGACCCATCAACCAAAACTATTTCCCTTCCAGTGAGTTCTAAAAATTCATCAGTAATTCGTTGAATTTCTGGTTCAGATTCATTGTTAATCTTGACATTACTTCTACCATCTAATCAATCTGATTTCTTCCTTTCAGGACAATCTCTCTCTCCCAATGATCTCTCTGTCTACAAATCCAACATCCATCAACCTGCTCTGACCCTCTGTTGCTACTTCCTCTAAACCTTCTTCTAAAACTTCCTTTAAAATTTCCTTTTCCATGACCACGATTTCTTCCTCTGTTCACATTCCTTCCAAAAAACACATCACTACTTTCCTCCTGCCAAAATGTATCTACACTTTGATTCCTAAATTTCTTTCTATTCACCATCACTTTTTCTGCATGAACAGCAAAATTCATAAACTGTTGTAGTGCTCCTGTAGGCAGATCTATGTAAAGTGTCCTTATCTAGTCTGCAATCTCTGGTCTCATAGCTTGCAGTAAAGCTTGTTTCAGCTGCTGTCTATAGGGACTTTTATCATTATCATTATCTCTGAGTCCACTATTAGCTTTAAAACTTCTTCAAATCTGACTCGAAAATCAGACACTAACTCTCCATCTTTTTGTTTAGTTTGACCAATCTTTCCATAATCAGGTCTCATTGGAAAGGCTTCTCTAATTCTTTGTCCTAAAAGTGTTAGACTTTGAATTAACTCTTGACTGTTATGTGGAAGAGGTCTGGGTGGATCGTCATCATTCATAGGATTCCTTTACTTTTGCCCAGTCTGCTTTCATAGCAGTCATACATGCTTTCTGACATTTAATGCCATTCAGATGGTAAACTCTCTGAACTTTCATCATTTTCCCTGTGAGAGATAACTCCCCTCACTGCCTTCCTAACATCCTCTAATGTCCAGGTCCTAAACACAAGAAGTGTAGGCCTCTGGCCATTTTCTCCAGCTCTGGGATTGGGCACTTCAATGATTGGAAATGTCTATGCAACTTTAGATGACTCCCAGCTTCTTCCAAACCAACCCCCATAGTTTTACTCCATTCAAGTTTTTTCCCTTTTCCTCCTAACATTATTTTTTCTTTTTCTGGTGTATTTAAATCAGTCACTGGTGGGTAAAAACCCGTCAACAGAGGAGCATTTGTCCCCTGGTAGGGAGGAGGTGAGAAATCAGCTGGTTTCTGCTCTCCCCCCCTTTCATCCTGCTCCTGCTCGGTCTGCAGCCTGCTGCAGCCAGCTGGTGCAGGGGTCTGAGTCTCACAACTGATTTATCCTCCTTGTTTTTTAGGAATCAGACATGCTTCTCTAGGTTTACTTTTCTGAATGCCATTCTTTATTTTTCGTTGCTTCATTTAAGCACAGTTTTGCACAAATTAATTCTTCACTATTTTTTAGTTTCTTTTTTAGTTTTTATTCTAGTTTTTAATTGGTAACCATTGAACTAATTCAGTACATTCCCCTTAAAATTGTAGTTTTATCCCATTTTCTCAAAAATGTAGTTGAATCTGGATGAACTCTTCACACATATTTTTAATCTCATTTTAATTCAACCTTTCCATTTGAATTCCCCCATTTTTTTTTCTTTTTTTCTTTTATTTATGTTAGTCACAGAGTGTGATCAGAACCAACAGAGAATTTCTCTCAGGACCGAATTTCACTCCCCGTGCAACAAGCTTCTAGGTCAGACCTATTGTCTGATCCGGTCACACGTTTAGGGTCCTCCCAGGAGCAAAACACGTTTTAGACTCTGAGTTCTTTTCACCTAAAGCCTAATGAGATGAAATCTTGTTCTACTCCAACAAGCAGCCTTGTGTTAACACCGCAAGGTTTCCAGCTGCTCACTGCTTCGAACAAGTTCACTCCTTTCACACATGCACACACACATTCACACCAAAAAAAAACTTTTTTTTTATTTTATTTTTGTTGTTATTCTAGGCCTTTTAGGGACTTGAACCCTCTTACGCGTTTTAGGCTGCAGGACTCGAACCTACACCTTTATTTAGAATTCTGGACTTTTCCGGGACTCCAAACCCACACGTGTTTTAGGCAACAGGACTTGAACCTGTCCCTCAGAATTCTGGGCCACTTCGGGGACTTGAACCCCTGAAAAAGCGCTGTACTTGCCTTGTCGTTGTGGTCTGACTGGTTAACGAATAACGTCAATCCGGACCCAGGGATCAGACCAGTCGATTGGCCGGCGTAGAATTCACTACGACGGACTTTCCTCCGGAGACCTAGTCTCACGGGCTGTGCACAGACTTCAATCGGCATGGTCCTCCCCCAAGGACGCAGATATGTTGTCATCCGGCTCGAATGGACCAAAGAATGTCAGATAAATGCATCTAGACATTAAAGAAAAACACAATTATAAACAACAAACCACAACAAGAATCAAGTTTCTCATGCACGAGGGAGAGGAGCAAGAGTGACAGAAAACGTCTACCACGCTTCTCTTCTCAAAGGTTCTGCTCTCCCTGTGCACCTTTTATTAAGAACACAAGAAGGAGGTAACAGTTTCAAAACAAAGAGGAAAAGTTCATTAGGGGGTGTCATACAATGACCCCTTTGGTGGATTCTAACTTCAAACAGTATCCCTTATCAGCTGAGGATAGTGTGTCGTAAAACCCCCCTGTTCCTGGCTGGGCATGAGAAGCAGATGACCAAACACACAGAACTGTTTTCAGAAGAGGTAAAAAGGTCAATCTGAGTTAACATTTAAAGAAATACATTTAAACAATGATAATAATAAAACAAATTCCTTCACACTTTCTTTCCTTCCAAAACGGATATGTGACTCTGGTTTGGTCAAACTCCTGGTTGCAGGTGGAACATCCTGTATGTTTCCAAACACTGGATCCGTTAAGACTCTTACTTGTTTTTCTATGAACTCTGTGATGTCAGATAACTTGCATCTTTGTCCAGTTCTCTCCTGTAGTTCACAAGCTACTGTCCTCGATTTGTCTTTAATCTTGTAGGGAAGTTTCTTGATAACACTGAGCATGTTAGCAGGAACATTAAGATCATGCAGGTAATGCAAATCCTCCATAACATTGCAACAGCTTCTGAGAAAAAGACTATAAACTTGAAGAGTCTTAGCATCTTCTGTTTTAATTGAAGGCCATGAAAGAACCTTGTCCATGTAAGCCGCTGCCACCTTGTGTTCATTTCCAAAGTGTTCTTTGAGTAAGGTTTTAGCTTTGAAATAACCTCTGTCTGGACTTATGTATTGGCAGCTCCGAACCAGTTCCTTAGACAAACCTTTGGTATACTGTTCCAAGAAATAAAGTCGATCACTGTTATTATCAGTCTTTTTCTCTACGTTGTTCTCAAATGCTCTCATGAACATGTGGTACTGTAGTGGATCTCTGTCAAACATGGGTACATCTCGCTTTGGCAAAGATGAAACACGTTGCTGATTCATCAGAAGCATTGTTATTTCATTTTGATTTCTCATTATGTCCAACATTGATTGTTGATTGTCCATCACAGTGTTTGTGTTTCTGGTGTCTTGGATGTGGAAACTTGGATGGACTGAGAGAACTGTTTCTTTTCCGTGTCTTTGGTCTTTAATCATTGTAATTTTAGCCCCCACAGCTTTCACTTTAGGCTTTGTCCCTGTAGCCTGATGATCCCGTTGAGCTGTTTGATATGAAAATGGTACGAATGGGTCAGCTTTCCAATCCAGAGTTTTTTGTTTTGTTGTTTGTCTGTCCAAATAGGAGTTCATTCCATCTGATGCTTTAGAAAGCCTTTGACTTGCAATACTTTGTGATTTCAGCACTTTCAGTTTGGCCTTGTGTGCACAGATTTCCTCTTCCAATTGAAGTTGTTCTTTTCTTTGACGAAGTCGTTCTTCTTCCTCTTCCAGTTGATGTCTTTGTTTTAAAACCTCTTGTTTTGCCATTAATGCAGTCAGATCTGATTCTGTTTTAATGCATGATGAAGTTATAGAGGACGTTATTGACTTTTCAGAATGTGATCTTGTTGATTTTTGCTCCACATTTGACACACTGTCACTGGGTTTTATGTCATCATTTTCCTCCATTTCTTGATTTGTGATTTGGTGTATGTTTATGTTTGAGAGCAAATTATATGTTGCAGCAGAAACATCCTTTTGTTCCTTAACGTCACCAAGCCATTGTGTCACACCTCCTATGAAAGCATTGCTGTGATCCCGAATATTAGAAAACCACTCATCTTGAATGTTTTGTTCATCCTGTGGCAAAAGAGGGAGTAACGTTGCATGTGATTCACCAGCCTTTGCGCACAGTTCTGTCAAGTCCACCATGAGAGACTGAACATGTTCAGCATTCTTTTCGTTTGTCATAAGTTTCTTTATTTCTGGAATAAGGCCCTTTATTTTATTCACAGCAAATTTGCGTTCCTTTTGAAGCCTTTCAATTTTATTACTGAGAGCTTTCACAGTCAGTTTAATTTGTCTTTTTTCGTTCGTTTCCATCGCAGAGCACTCATTCTCTGGTTCACTCATGGTTCACCCTTCGTCACTTGCGTGGTGTTGCGCAACACTTTCATTCATTCGACTCCGTTGTTTGTGCAGCTTTACAGATTCTGCAATGACTTGCTCAGCGCAGCATTCGTGCGGGGATCGCCATACAATCTTGACTTAGTCAAACAGACACCGTTTGATTTTTGTTTTCACCGGATAGCAGTTCAGAGTTTCACTAAGCCGGATTCCTGACCGAGCGCCCGTCGCTTCCGGGTGCTTACCTCGGCTTGGATGACAGTGACAGAGGCGCTTTGATTGCAATCCATCCCGCTGGCGACTACAGTTATATCTGGTCCTTTGAGGACAACCACTACGCTGATGTGGCCCTTGGTGAAAATGAGTTTGACACCCCTTGCTCTAAACACTTGTTTTTGTTGTCACTGGTAAGATATAACATATAAAGATACAGAGTTTAAAGAAGGTCAATGTCATTATAAAATACTACATTAAACAGATAAATTTAGTGTCAGACCAGTAGCTATGAACTCGCCATAAATTCTGTTCACTTATTTTGAAAACTCTTCCGGTGTTTTATTTTGAACTTAGTACCCAGCTTCCTTTCCCTGCACCATCTGCTCAGTGTTGAATCGATGCGCCGCTCACACGTCTAGCAAAAGTAAAAACGGAGTTTTTCTAAAATATGAACCATATTTAAGCTTGTTAAATCAGTGGACGGCCACTAGATAGACCAGAACTCACAGGTACAAGTTGCTTCACTGTCACATCGTCTCTTCAGTTCTCTGTGAGACCGCAACTTCTGTCCCCGACTGTTCCTAACTCTCTGTGTACGAGACACTTAGTCCGAGAAGAGCCGCAAACACAGAAGCAGCAGCTCAGAACCCCCCTAATACAAGAAAATGGGTTTGATAGAATACCAGGGGGGGAGGGGTTGTAAAACATTCACATTTTTTTACACAAATACATTCAGGTTAATACAAAAATAGAAGGGCACTTCTTAATATGAGGCAAAAAGGGTAGGTACTCAAGCACCCTGGGGGCCCTATGTGTGCACATGTCGGCCTATATACATACACAGAATACCAAACATATCTGCTCATCTATTCAAATGATCAGAAACAGGTGTCCTCATCAGTTGTCCTGGTCACAGGTGTATAAAATCAAGTACTAATTCATACAGGCTGCAAGGAGGTTGCACACTTTCTGCACAGTCTATTGCTACAGAGCTCCAGATGTCATGTGACCTTCAGATAAGCCCAAGAACAGAACGCAGAGAGCTTCATGGTATGAGTGGTTTTCCATGGCTGAGCAGCTGCATCCAGGGTTAGTTCTATGTTTCGTTTTCAGTAAAAGTGTAGAAACAATTTGAACCCCTAAGATTTATATACAATTTGAGGTTCGGTAAGCCTTTCTGCCTTTTTCACTCTGATTTACTGAGCTGCTCTATGAATTGGATTTTTTTTCCATGAGAAGGAACGAGATCACACCAGCAATCCATGGGGCAAGTAGAGGCAGGTGAGTCTATCCCAACTGTCTTGGAAAAATGTTGAAGACGTAAACCTATGTGGGTGTTTGATGACTGGATTTCTGTCAACTGGGATTTATCTGATTTATTCAGCAGTTTCCAAGCAGGAAACAGCAATGGGGCAGTTTAGACTCAGACTGAGAGACAGTTGCAGCTCGTCCAAAAGCTCAGGCTCCTAAACTTGGGAAAAAATGGACGACAGCTCCAAGAAACTTTGTAGACAGATCTGAGAAAACTCAAATTCCTTTGAATTTTGGACCAAAAAGTGTCTCAAAGTTTTTCAGACCAAAGACAAAGCTCATTATTGGAAAACAACAATGAATAACTAATCTGACTTTCCCTGAGCTGAGTGTGCTTTGCCCTTGGCTTTTCAATTCAATTCAATTCAATTTTATTTAATTTTTTTTCAAAAGAGCTGTTCTACAGAGAATGACATATAGTTTGTATGTTAAGGCAGGGATATGCTGTCTTTGGCTGCTCTGCCTCTCTTTGCCTGTGGTACTCCTACCCCTCCAACCCATGTACAGTGCTGGAGCTGGCAGCCTCTCGATGCTGCAGTCACCCGCAAGGTGGTGTACTGGAGCCCCGATTTCCCCCACCCTCCACCTAACCCCCATCCCAATCAGGCATATCTGTTTTGGATTGTGGGGGCTTTCATTTTCTTCCCCTTTATTCTGCCCCCAAAAGAGCAGAATGCAGATGTATGCTTTGTTGCCACCACAGAAATGCTCACGTTTTCCCCTTTTCTCCCAATCTAAAAAAAGAGCAATGTCCTTGTTGCATTGAGAATAAAGGCAATTCGTTCCTTTGTTTCATCTTGCAGTAGTGGTTGGCCGTCACAATTTGCTGTCCTGCCACCCCCTCTTCATCCTCTGATACGACTTCCTAGCAAGTATGTTATAGAATGCCAGATTAAAATCACTCCCCCTACCTAAATCACCAAAGCAACATGAAGTTATATTTTTACCAAAAAGATTAAAGATTTGTTAGATGTTACTCAATATTTACATAATTAATTTCCCTGTGGGTGTGGGTAAAGATTTTAAAGATTGAGAGACAATTTTTAGAGACATGACATCACTGTGAGGATGACATCACTGTGTGGTTGACATCACATGACATTTCATGACATCATGTCATGTGATGTCGTGTGACCTCATGTGACCTAATGTGACCTCATGTGATGTCATGTGATATCATCTCTGCAGTGTGTGACATCTTAATGATCAATGAAGTTGTCAGTAAAATTCTCTGCAAATAACCCATCATATGTAACTGCTGCAATCGTAGCACAAACCAAGATTGTGTGGTTTATGCTATCATATTGTTTTATTATTTTGAAACAAAGGATTATGATGAACCAAACTGAGATGGATCAAGATTTTTTCAATGTTCTTGATGATATAGATTTTACTGAATTCCTGGACTCTGTAACTGCTCCTGCCCCTGACAACATCCCTGACACCCTTGTTGAAAATACTGACAACCTTTTTAACAAAAATCCAGGACCAACATTAAACTCCCAAACTTTTGGAGCTTTGGAAAAAAATGTTCAAGCAGAACCTGGAAAGTCGCTCAAAAGAGGCAGAGATGATTCTTTAAATGATCAAAATTGTCAACCCAAACGACTCAGACAAGAAGCTAACCAAAATCCTGCACCTATCAGTCGTTACCAGTTACCTAGCGTATTTGAAGAGCCTAACCCCCTCGGGTCATGGCTGACTCTAGACCCTTTCAGACAAAACTTAAATTATAGGAGAAGACGTGATACCTCTACTGCACAGGTTTCTGAAGAAGCAACTAAAACCAAAGAGGACAACGAACAGAAAAAGAGGAGAAAACACTCTGAGATGGGACCAGATTCGACAACGGTACCCACAGAATCTCCTGTCTTATGGCAGGCTAAACCACAACCCCCAGCTCACCACGTCCATGAATCTTTTTCACAGAATGTCTCTCCAGACATACATTTAGATGAATTACTGGAGTCCGTAACTCCTGCTGCCCCTGAGGACATATTTGACATTCTCGAAATAAATACTGAGAACTTTATTAATGACAATCCAGGAGCATCATTGGACTCCCAAACTTCTGAAGCATTTGAGAAAAATCTTCAAGCACAGACTGGAAAGTCACTCAAAAGAGGCAGAGAGGATTCTTTAAATGTTCCAGATTATCAACCCAAACGGCTCAGACAAGAAGCAAACCAAAATCCTGAACCTCACAACCATTACCAATTACCTAGCCTATCTGAAGAGCCTGAACCCCTCAAGACATGGATGTCTGCAAATCCTATCAGGAAAAAGTTCTATTCTAGGAAAAGACGCCACACCTCTACCCCACGGGTTTCTGAAGGGGCAACTAAAACCAAAAAGCAAAACAAGCAGCAAAAGAGAACAGAAAACAATCCTCAGCCTTTCATTCAGGACCAAATATCTCATGTACCTGAACCAGTTCCCTCAATCTCTCACGAGATGAGCACGGCTCTACAAGAGATTCCAGAAAACTGGATTTCTAGTACCACAGACAACAATTATTACCCACAAGGCTTTGAAGAGGCAGCTAACACCAATGTTGGATCTGAACTGACAGCGAGGAGAGAAAATTTTCAGATGGAACTAAATGTTGAGGAAGTACCAGAAGAATCTTCCTCTTCATGGCAGGAAGAACCATCACTACCTCAGCTCCTCAGAGAATGTATTTCAGGAAATGTCAGTTTTGATGATTTACTGAATGACTTCTGGTAAAGATTTAAAAGATTTAAAAGAAAATTCAAAAACATTGTAGGACTCCAAAAAAAAAAAGGTGGAAATACAAAAAGTCGACGTTACAAGTTAACTTTATTGTTCATTGTTCAACAGTTTTAGTTTTCTTTTTGTTTTATTCAAGTTTTAAATGTATCTTTGTTGAATTTTTATATCAAAATAGTAAAAATGTGTTTTTTTAAATGGTAAATTTTCCTTTAATTTTTCAATGTTTGTTTTTTATTTAAGTTTATATTGATTATTTCTTTGAATTTTAAAAATATCTTTTTGTTTAGTTTAGTTTAAAATATAATTAACATACATGTTTTCAAAATTCTAATAATACTTTTCAATAAATATTGAGTTATATTGGGTGAACAAAGATCGTACACATGACTGTAGTATGATGGTATGGGGGAGGAATGAACAATGGTGGCTGGGCGCTCCCTCAGAGATAGGGGGAGGAGCTCGGTCAGTGGGAGAGAGCTTGGAGTAGAGCCACCGCTCCTCCTCATCAAGAGGAGCCAGTGGAGGAGGCTCGAGCATCTGGTCTGAATTTCTCCTGGACACCAAGGTGTTCCAGGCATGTCCCACTGGGTGGAAGCCCCGGGGAAGACCCAGGACCCACTGGAGAGACTATGTCTCTCAGCTGGCCTGGGAACGTCTCAGGGCACCCCCCAGAAGAGCTGGAGGAAGGGGCTGGGCGGGGGGTGGGGGTGGGGGGGTGTCTGGGCATCTTTGCTTAGACTGCTGCCCCTCAGACCTGTTCCCAGACAAGTAGAAGTGGATGGATGGATGGATGGATGGATGGATGGATGGATGGATGGATGGATGGATGGATGGATGGATGGATGGATGGATGGATGGATGGATGGATGGATGGATGGAAGGATGGAAGGAAGGAAGGAAGGAAAGATGGAAGTGTCACATGCCTCTATGTGAATAAATAGTTTTTGTGTTCCTTTGTGCATTAGTGGGTTCTCTCCGGGTGCTCCGGCTTTCCCTAGATTCTAAAAAAGACTTTTTTTAAGGTGAATTACAGGCTAAACAATATCATCAGTGACTGCTGTGGGCCGTGACAATAACAACAATTAACAATAACTAATAAATGACACAAATCGATAATAATACATTAATAATAAATGACACAAATCGATAATAATACATTAATAATAAATAAATAAATAAATAAATAAAAAGATAAATACATACATGCATAATAATAATATATATACACTATGTCTCTCAGCTGGCCTGGGAACGTTTCAGGGCACCCCCCAAAAGAGCTAGAGGAAGTGGCCGGGGGGAGGGAAGTCTGGGCATCTTTGCTTAGACTGCTGCCCCCCAGACACATTCTCAGATGAGTGGAAAAAGATGATGGATGGATGGATGGATGGATGGATGGATGGATGGATGGATGGATGGATGGATGGATGGATGGATGGATGGATGGATGGATGGATGGATGGATAGACGTATAGATAGATAGTTGTCTGGAAGTGGGTTTTTTTTCTGTACAAATGCCTCTATGTGTAGAAATAGTTTTTGTGTTCCTTTGTGCATTAGTGGGTTCTCTCCGGGTGCTCCGGCTTTCCCTAGATTCTAAAAAAGACTTTTTTTCAAGGTGAATTAGAGGCTAAACAACAGGGTCAGTGACTGCTGTGGGCTATGATAATAATAACAATTAAAAATAAATAAGAAAATACACAAATCGGTTATATAATAATACAGTTATAATAATTAAAAGTAATCAATCAATGAATACATAGATAAATCAATAATTTTAAAAAAAAGATATCAGTCACCAATATGTTTAGATAATGAAATTACTTCAAGTTTGGCAGTCATGTGGGTTTTCCCCGAGATCTTCGGTTTCCCCACAGTAATTGTTAGTGATTGACTAGTGACTGATAAATATCCCCTCCCTGAATCGCCACCTTATCGTGGTGGAGGGGTTTGCGTGCCTGAATGATCCCAGGAGCCGGTAGCCGGGTGGTGTTTTCCTCCTAAAACTGGTGCTGGGAGACGGGCCAGACTAAGGGCGATTCAAACAAAAACCTTTTTATTACTAGATCCACTTACTCCCCCCAATAAGAGTTACCAGTGCCCCACCCTGGAGCCAGACTAGTCAGTTTTTGTCTGGTGGCTTTTAATTGCTCAAGGACAGTGGACAGTGGACAGCAGGCATGTTGTCCTGAAGGCCCCCAAAGCAAAGGCACTTTTTCTGTAATTCTTCTTGTGGCTTTGGTTGGTTGTTGGGTGATAGATGTTGGAGCAGGACTAGCGACATTGGGACACTGGCTTTATCCACCTTTGAATAGACGCTTCACAGTGGATCAGTCAATCATCCGTCTCCAATGAGTAACCAGAGAAAAAACAAATAACTCATTCCCCGTGTCTTTGTGGCAGATGTGGCCACTTCCCCCTGCAGAGAAACTCCATGCAGTCAATCCCTGGTTGTCACCTTTCCCTATAGAGGTGCATCTTTAACTACGACCTATCCGCAGCCCGCCTGCTTGTGAAGAATGTTTTCTTGATGCTCTCTGCACAGTAGGGTCTGTATTGGTGCCTGTCTGAGGAATCCAGAGCATACTGTGATGTTCTGGTGTTCTGCACAGCTTCATTAGGTCCTCAGCACCACAGGAACCTGCAGAGATGATGCTGTGGTAACTGAAGACGAGTCGCTGCACGGGATAAAACAGGTTGCTCCCAACAGAGAGGCTCTCCAGCTGAGAGACTCTTTCATGATTCACTTTCCTGCAGAGGGAGCAGACCCATGGCAGTTCCAGAATCCTGTTTTCTGTCCTCCAAGGACTGACACACAACGGCTCTTTTGAGAGCCCCCCACAGAACCTTTAAGAGCTTCATTCTCTCTTTTCACAGTTATTACTCAAAACTTTTAAAGTCCTACATTAGTTGAAAAGGTAAGAGATTAAAACTGGTTAAATACATTCGGACTTTAGCCAAACTGCCCTCTTCCTCGTAAACTAACACTGCTATAGGTGCAGGATGCTGCTCAGTAGCATAAAAGCTGTCGCCATTGATAAATATTACTGGGTTGGCCGTCACGTGACATAAGACGTGACACAGATGCGCCATTACTATGCATTGAGTCTTGCCCGTCTTGTCAGTCTTGACAATGTCCAAAAAGGTACACAAAGAATCACAAAAGGGGATCCAATGTTTTACCATCAAAGGCAAAAGATTATGACAGCAAAATTTTACAATACCATGTTTTTTGTGTAATTCAATTGTTTTTTAGTTTTGTTTAAGGCCTGATGCTGGGGCAGAGGCAGGAGCTGAAGAAGTTCCTGATGAAGGGGCAAAGGGAGGAGCAAGGACAACTTTCTGAACACTTCCATCTGGAGAAGATGGAGGGAGAAGACAAAGTTTATTCTTATGTTGGACTATTGTTGGTATTTTTTTTGAATTAAACTTGTTTTGAAGAATGACTTCAATTTTTTTGTTGACGCGTTAAATTACTAGTAATTTTACTGTTTTAGTTAATATTTAGGTTTTGAATGTTTTGTATTTGTGATTCCCTTCCTATTGTGTCATTGGCTTGATCAGCCAGTATAAAATCTCCCTAATGTTTCCTGTTGGTGGGTCAGTTTAGGTTCAGTTGGTTTGAGCTTTTGTTATTGATTCTCTCAGTTACATTTTTGTTAAGTTGACCCCATTTTATTTAAGTCCATGACGTTTTTGTGTTGGGTAAAATAAAACCCCTGATTTGAAGGTGTTTTTTGTCCTGTGGCTCAATCTCTGCCGAGTAGACCCTGACAAGAAGTCTGCAAGGTACCGGGATGGACATTCTCATCTGTGGTGGTGGGGGGGACTGGATGGCTCCCAGACCTGGTGGTGCCAGCTGGGTCACCTGGCCAGGCGGCTGTGTCAGAAGAGATGATGACTGACCTGGTCTTCATCCTCCTCAATGCCCTCATCCTCCTCTTGGAGAGCAGTGACAGCAGCAGCCTCGTCTGGAGCCTCAGGGTCCAGGCTGACATCCTCAAGCACGCTGCCCGTCTGCTGGTACAGGTACTCCACCCCTATGAGCTCCCCTGCAGTGACGACAGAGAGCTCAGGTCACTTTTGTAGGTTTATATGAAGTCAGATCTACACCTCTGGCCTCTTTTGTCATTATACACCTGTGTATGCAGCAGGTTTGGTGAAATCCTAAACCATCTAAAGACCAAGCACCCTTTGGCTCTTCTGGCTCAGGGCGTGCTTGAGGTGGCCACTGTAGGAGTGCAGAGGCCACAGATGTTCCTGAGCTGCAGCATCTGCTACGCGGTCCTTTTTCCACCTCACCAGTCCATCTATCAAGAACGCCTGGAAGTACTTGGGGCTTGTATACTTTCCCAAATGGAACCGTGTAAACATCAGCAGTTAAGTTTACGGATGGGAAATTGCACATAAAGTCTAAAGTTCCACCATTTACTCCGTTAAACTGAACAAAATCTGCAGTTGCCTGAGATGAACTGCTGGAGGTGGAAGGACTCCAGAAAGGTGGAGCCTGCTGGAGTAATAAGCAAACATATGTTTTCTATGCAACTGTGATTGTAACTTTCAAAAGTTATAATAAATATATATTGAGTTATTTAACATTAAGGAGTAGTTGCATTAGTTATTTTTCATTACTTTTAGTTTCATGTATAAGTTATATCTGGTCCTTTGAGGACATCCACTACGCTGATGTGGCCCTTTGGTCAAAATGAGTTTGACACCCCTTGCTCTAAACACTTGTTTTTGTTGTCACTGGTAAGATTTAACATATGAAGATGGTAAAACTGAAAGATACAGAGTTTAAAGAAGGTCAATGTCATTATAAAATACTACATTAAACAGATAAATTTAGTGTCAGACCAGTAGCTATGAACTCTCCATAAATTCTGTTCATTTATTTTGAAAATTCTTCCGGTGTTTTAATTTGAACTTAGTACCCAGCTTCCTTTCCCTGCACCATCTGCTCAGTGTTGAATCGATGCGCCGCTCACACGTCTAGCAAATGTAAAAACGGACTTTTTCTAAAATATGAACCATATTTAGGCTTGTTAAATCAGTGGACGGCCACAAGATAGACCAGAACTCACAGGTACAAGTTGCTTCACTATCATGTCGTCTCTTCAGTTCTCTGTGAGACCGCAACTTCTGTCCCCGACTGTTCCTAACTCTCTGTGTACGAGACACTTAGTCCGAGAAGAGCCGCAAACACAGAAGCAGCAGCTCAGAACCCCCCTAATACAAGAAAATGGGTTTGATAGAATACCGGGGGGGGGGGTGTTGTAAAACATTCACATTTTTTTACACGAATACATTCAGGTTAATACAAAAAAAGAAGGGCACTTCTTAATATGAGGCAAAAAGGGTAGGTACTCAAGCACCCTGGGGGCCCTATGTGTGCACCTGTCTGCCTATATACATACACAGAATACCAAACATATCTGCTCATCTATTCAAATGATCAGAAACAGGTGTCCTCATCACTTGTCCTGGTCCCAGGTGTATAAAATCAAGTACTAATTCATACAGACTGCAAGGAGGTTGCAGACTTTCTGCACAGTCTATTGCTACAGAGCTCCAGATGTCATGTGACCTTCAGATAAGCCCAAGAACAGAACGCAGAGAGCTTCATGGAATGAATGGTTTTCCATGGCTGAGCAGCTGCATCCAGGGTTAGTTCTATGTTTCGTTTTCAGTAAAAGTGTAGAAACAGTTTGAACCCCTAAGATTTACATACAAGTTCAGGTTTGGTAAGCATTTCTGCCTTTTTCACTCTGATTTCTGAGCTGCTCTATGAATTTGATTTTTTTTCCATGCGAAAGAACGAGATCACACCAGCAATTCATGGGGCAAGTAGAGGCAGGTGAGTCTATCCCAACTGTCTTGGAAAAATGTTGAAGACATAAACCTATGTGGGTGTTTGATGACTGGATTTCTGTCAACTGGGATTTATCTGATTTATTCAGCAGTTTCCAAGAAAGAAAACAGCAATGGGGCAGTTTAGACTCAAACTGAGAGACAGTTACAGCTCGTCCAAAAGCTCAGGCTCCTAAACTTGGGGAAATGGACGACAGCTCCAAGAAACTTTGTACACAGATCTGAGAAAACTCAAATTCCTTTGAATTTTGTACCAAAAAGGGTCTCAAAGTGTTTCAGACCAAAGACAAAGCTCATTATTGGAAAACAAAAATGAATAACTAATCTGACTTTCCCTGAGCAGAGTGTGCTTTGCCCTTGGCTTTTCAATTCAATTAAATTCAATTTTATTTAATTTTTTTTCAAAAGAGCTGTGCTACAGAGAATGACATGTAGTTTGTATGTTAAGGCTGGGATATGCTGTCTTTGGCTGCTCTGCCTCTCTTTGCCTGTGGTACTCCTACCCCTCCAACCCATGTACAGTGCTGGAGCTGGCAGCCTCTCGATGCTGCAGTCACCCACAAGGTGGTGTACTGGAGCCCCGATTTCCCCCGCCCTCCACCTAACCCCCAACCCAATCAGGCATATCTGTTTTGGATTGTGGGGGCTTTCATTTTCTTCCCCTTTATTCTGCCCCCAAAAGAGCAGAATGCAGATGTATGCTTTGTTGCCACCACAGAAATGCTCATGTTTTCCCCTTTTCTCCCAATCTCAAAAAAGAGCAATGTCCTTGTTGCAGTGAGAATAAAGGCAATTAGTTCCTTTGTTTCATCTTGCAGTAGTGGTTGGCCGTCACAATTTGCTGTCCTGCCACCCCTTCTTCATCCTCTGATACGACTTCCTAGCAAGAATGTTATAGAATGCCAGATTAGAATCACTCCCCCTACCTAAATCACCAAAGCAACATGAAGTTATATTTTTACCAAAAAGAATCAAGATTTGTTAGATGTTACTCAATATTTACATAATTAATTTCCCTGTGGGTGTGGCTAAAGATTTTAAAGATTGAGAGACAAGTTTTAGAGACATGACATCACTGTGAGGATGACATCACTGTGTGGCTGACATCACATGACATTACATGACATCATGTCATGTGATGTCGTGTGACCTCATGTGACTTCATGTGACCTCATGTGATGTCATGAGATGTCATCTATGCAGTGGGTGACATCACAATGATCAATGATTTTTCAGTAAAATTCTCTGCAAATAACCCATCGTATGTAACTGCTGCTATTGTAGCACAAACCAAGATTGTATGGTTTATACTATTATATTGTTTTATTATTTTGAAACAAAGGATTATGATGAACCAAACTGAGATGGATCAAGATTTTTTCAAAGTTCTTGATGATATAGATTTTACTGAATTCCTGGACTCTGTAACTGCTCCTGCCCCTGACAACATCCCTGACACCCTTGTTGAAAATACTGACAACCTTTTTAACAAAAATCCAGGACCAACATTAAACTCCCAAACTTTTGGAGCTTTGGAAAAAAATGTGCAAGCAGAACCTGGAAAGTCGCTCAAAAGAGGCAGAGATGATTCTTTAAATGATCAAAATTGTCAACCCAAACGACTCAGACAAGAAGCTAACCAAAATCCTGCACCTATCAGTCGTTACCAGTTACCTAGCGTATTTGAAGAGCCTAACCCCCTCGGGTCATGGCTGACTCTAGACCCTTTCCGACAAAACTTAAATTATAGGAGAAGACATGACACCTCTACTGCACAGGTTTCTGAAGAGGCAACTAAAACCAGAGAGGACAACAAACAGAAAAAGAGGAGAAAACACTCTGAGATGGAACCAGATTCGACAACGGTACCCACAGAATCTCCGGTCTTATGGCAGGCTAAACCACAACCCCCAGCTCGCCACGTCCATGAATCTTTTTCACAGAATGTCTCTCCAGACATACATTTAGATGAATTACTGGAGTCCGTAACTCCTGCTGCCCCTGAGGACATATTTGACATTCTCGAAATAAATACTGAGAACTTTATTAATGACAATCCAGGAGCATCATTGAACTCCCAAACTTCTGGAGCTTTTGAGAAAAATCTTCAAGCACAGACTGGAAAGTCACTCAAAAGAGGCAGAGATGATTCTTTAAATGTTCCAGATTATCAACCCAAACGACTCAGACAAGATGCAAACCAAAATCCTGAGCCTCACAACCATTACCAATTACCTAGCCTATCTGAAGAGCCTGAACCCCTCAAGACATGGATGTCTGCAAATCCTATCAGGAAAAAGTTCTATTCGAGGAAAAGACGCCACACCTCTACCCCACGGGTTTCTGAAGGGGCAACTAAAACCAAAAAGCAAAACGAGCAGCAAAAGAGAAGAGAAAACAACAATCTTCAGCCTTTCATTCAGGACCAAATATCTCATGTACCTGAACCAGTTCCCTCAATCTCTCAAGAGATGAGCACACCTTCACAAGAGATTCCAGAAAACTGGACTTCTAGTAGCACAGACAACAATTATTACCCACAAGGCTTTGAAGAGGCAGCTAACACCAATGTTGGATCTGAACTGACAGAGAGGAGAGAAAATTTTCAGATGGAACTAAATGTTGAGGAAGTACCAGAAGAATCTTCCTCTTCATGGCAGGAAGAATCATCACTACCTCAGCTCCTCAGAGAATGTATTTCAGGAAATGTCAGTTTTGATGATTTACTGTATGACTTCTGCTAAAGATTTGAAAGAAAATTCAAAGAAATTGTAGGACTCCAAAAAAAAAGTTGGAAATACAAAAAAGTAGATGTTACAAGTTAACTTTATTGTTCATTGTTCAACAGTTTTAGTTTTCTTTTCGTTTCATTCAAGTTTTAAATGTATCTTAGTTGAATTTTATATCAAATTAGTAAAAATGTATTTTTTTATTTAAATTTTCCTTTAATTTCTCAATGTTTGTTTTTTTATTTAAGTTTAAGTTTATATTGATTGTTTCTTTGAAGTTTAAAAATATCTTTTTATTTTGTTTAGTTTAAAATATAATGAATAAATATTGAGTTATATTGGGTGGACAAAGATCGTACACATCACTGTAGTATGATGGTATGGGGGAGGAATGAACAATGGTTGCTGGGCGCTCCCTCAGAGATAGGGGGAGGAGCTCGGTCAGTGGGAGAGAGCTTGGAGTAGAGCCACCGCTCCTCCTCATCAAGAGGAGCCAGTGGAGGAGGCTCGAGCATCTGGTCTGGATTCCTCCTAAACACCAAGGTGTTCCAGGCATGTCCCACTGGGTGGATGCCCCGGGGAAGACCCAGGACCCACTGGAGACACAATGTCTCTCAGCTGGCCTGGGAACGTTTCAGGGCACCCCCCAGAAGAGCTGGGGGAAGGGTCTGGGGGTGGGGGTGGGGGGGGGGTCTGGGCATCTTTGCTTAGACTGCTGCCCCTCAGACCTGTTCCCAGACAAGTAGAAATGGATGGATGGATGGATGGATGGATGGATGGATGGAAGGATGGAGGGAAGGAAAGATGGAAGTGTCACATGCCTTTATGTGTATAAATAGTTTTTGTGTTAATTTGTAAATTAGTGGGTTCTCTCCGGGTGCTCCGGCTTTCCCTAGATTCTAAAAAAGACTTTTTTTAAGGTGAATTAGAGGCTAAACAATATAGTCAGTGACTGCTTTGGGCCGTGACAATAATAACAATTAACAATAAATAATAAATGACACAAATCGATAATAATACATTAATATTAAATTAATAAATAAATAAAAAGATAAATACATACATGCATAGTATTAATACATACATACACTATGTCTCTCAGCTGGCCTGGGAACGTTTCAGGGCACCCCCCAAAAGACCTCGAGGAAATGGCCGGGGGGAGGGAAGTCTGGGCATCTTTAATTAGACTGCTGCCCCCCAGACACATTCCCAGATGAGTGGAAAAAGATGATTAGATGGATGGATGGATAGATAGATAGTTGTCTGGAAGTGGGTTTTTTTCTGCACAAATCATTGTATGTGTAGAAATAGTTTTTGTGTTCCTTTGTGCATTAGTGGGTTCTCTCCGGGTGCTCCGGCTTTCCCTAGATTCTAAAAAAGACTTTTTTTTAAGGTGAATTAGAGGCTAAACAACATGGTCAGTGACTGCTGTGGGCTATGATAATAATAACAATTAAAAATAAATAATCAAATACACAAATCGGTTATATAATAGTACAGTTAATAATTAAAAGTAATAAATCAATCAATGAATACATAGATAAATCAATAAATCAAAAAATAAATATCAGTCACCAAAATGTTTAGATAATGAAACAACTTCAAGTTTGGCAGTCATGTGGGTTTTCCCCGAGATCTTCGGTTTCCCCACAGTAATTGTTAGTGATTGACTAGTGACTGATAAATATCCCCTCCCTGAATCGCCACCTTATCGTGGTGGAGGGGTTTGTGTGCCCGAATGATCCCAGGAGCCGGTCGCCGGGTGGTGTTTTCCACCTCAAACTGGTCCTGGGAGACGGGCCAGACTAAGGGCGATTCAAACAAAAACCTTTTCATTACTAGATCCACTTACTCCCCCCAATAAGAGTTACCAGTGCCCCACCCTGGAGCCAGACTAGTCAGTTTTTGTCTGGTGGCTTTTAATTGCTCAAGGACAGTGGACAGTGGACAGCAGGCATGTTGTCCTGAAGGCCCCCAAAGCAAAGGCACTTTTTCTGTAGTTCTTCTTGTGGCTTTGGTTGGTTGTTGGTGATAGATGTTGGAGCAGGACTAGCGACATTGGGACACTGGCTTTATCCACCTTTGAATATACGCTTCACAGTGGATCAGTCAATCAATGAGTAACCAGAGAAAAAACAAATAACTCCTTCCCCGTGTCTTTGTGGCAGATGAGGCCACTTCCCCCTGCAGAGAAACTCCATGCAGTCATTCCCTGGTTGTCACCTCTCCCAATAAAGGTGCATCTTTAACTACGACCTATCCCCAGCCCGCCTGCTTGTGAAGAATGTTTTCTTGATGCGCTCTGTACAGTAGAGTCTGTATTGGTGCCTGTCTGAGGAATCCAGAGCATAGTGTGAAGTTCTGGTGTTCTGCACAGCTTCATCAGGTCATCAGCACCACAGGAACCTGCAGAGATGAGGCTGTGATAACTGAAGATGAGCCGCTGCACGGGATAAAATAGGTTGCTCCCAACAGAGAGGCTCTCCAGCTGAGAGACTCCTTCATGATCCACTTTCCTGCAGAGGGAGCAGACCCATGGTAGCTCCAGAATCCTGTTTTCTGTCCTCCAAGGACTAAGCCACAACGGCTCTTTTGAGAGCCACCCACGACACCTTTAAGAGCTTGATTCTCTCTTTTCACAGTTATTACTCAAAACTTTTAAAGTACTACATTAGTTGAAACGGTAAGAGATTAAAACTGGTTAAATACATTCGGACTTTAGCCAAACTGCCCTCTTCCTCGTAAAATAACACTGCTATAGGTGCAGGATGCTGCTCAGTAGCATAAAAGCCGTCGCCATTGATAAATATTACTGGGTTGGCCGTCACGTGACATAAGACGTGACACACATGCGCCATTACTATGCATTGAGTCTTGCCCGTCTTGTCGGTCTTGACAATGTCCAAACAGGTACACAAAGAATCACAAAAGGGGATCCAATGTTTTACCATCAAAGGCAAAAAATTATGACAGCAAAATCTTACAATACCATGTTTTTTGTGTAATTCAATTGTTTTTTAGTTTTGTCTGAGGCCTGATGCTGGGGCAGAGGCAGGAGCTGAAGAAGTTCCTGATGAAGGGGCAAAGGGAGGAGCAAGGACAACTTTCTGAACACTTCCATCTGGAGAAGATGGAGGGAGAAGACAAAGTTTATTCTTATGTTGGACTATTGTTGGTATTTTTTTTGAATTAAACTTGTTTTGAAGAATGACTTCAATTTTTTTGTTGACGCGTTAAATTACTAGTAATTTTACTGCTTTAGTTAATATTTAGGTATTTAATGTTTTGTATTTGTGATTCCCTTCCTATTGTGTCATTGGCCTGATCAGCCAGTATAAAATCTCCCTAATGTTTCCTGTTGGTGGGTCAGTTTAGGTTCAGTTGGTTTGAGCTTTTGTTATTGATTCTCTCAGTTACATTTTTGTTAAGTTGACCCCATTTTATTTAAGTCCATGACGTTTTTGTGTTGGGTAAAATAAAACCCCTGATTTGAAGGTGTTTTTTGTCCTGTGGCTCAATCTCTGCCGAGTAGACCCTGACAAGAAGTCTGCAAGGTACCGGGATGGACATTCTCATCTGTGGTGGTGGGGGGGACTGGATGGCTCCCAGACCTGGTGGTGCCAGCTGGGTCACCTGGCCAGGCGGCTGTGTCAGAAGAGATGATGACTGACCTGGGGCCTCATTTATAAACGTTGCGTACGCACAAAAGAAGGCGTACGCCACTCTCTACGCAATAGTTGAGATTTATAAAAAGCAAACTTGACGGGAAAATGTGCGGTCCTTCACGCAAGCTCTGACCCAGGAGTACGCACAAAAACGGGTGAAATGAGAAACGGCGACACCGTCGGCAGATGGAAGAAACACGTGACAGTGAAAATGACGATCCTGCCTCTCAGAAATAACATGAAGACTTCACAAAGCAAGTCTTACAATTAACAGCTACACGAACACGAACACGTTTGATCGATCAGCAGTGAAACATAAAAAAATCAAACGAAAATTACAACAGAAATTCAAATGAACACATATTTGCAAAAAGAAAAGTGAAACATTTTCTGCAATATTGGCATGTTGTGCAATTCATCCTCATAAATAATATAAATAATATAGTTAACAGAACGAAATAATGTACACAACTGATATTCCCGTCAGTGTGTCCGTCTGGCGGAGCAGATATAGGAGCAATCCGACAGACAGATGGATAGATAGAGAGAGATGCATTAATTCTCCACTGGGGAAAGTTGTTTTCATAGTAAAATATTTCTTCATAAGCTACAGAATTATGGTATTCATGCATATGCCTTTAGTTTGTTTTATTTTTCATAAAACAATGTATGGCGTATGTCTCAACCATTCAGAAAGCAACAAGAAATTACATTTACGCTGAACAATTTCCCATTTCCACGTCGATTATTCCCGTCATCTGTAGCTTTTCAGATGTAATTAAATGGATGGAAATAAAATGCCCCATCACAATGCGTAATAACGCACAATGGCTGATCTTGCGCTCTTAGAAGATGTGGCAAATGGAAGAATTCGGAGTGAACGTATCTTTAAACAGCAAGGAGACTTGTTGGCAAACGAGGACGAGTGGCTTATGAGCCGGTTCCGACTTCCTCTGCGGGCTTTTGGGGGTGTGTCACCCCGTGCATCTGGCGCGTCGGTGTCCCCCTGCGCCTCAGTCACCACTCCACTTAAAAGGGATTCCCCAATTATTGCCGCCAGTCTCTCATCAGGAGGGGTCAGCTCCGGTGTCCCCCCCCCCCCCCCACCACACCCGTGGCAGACAGTGTGTGTGTGTGTGGGGGGGGTGGTACAGCGCTAGACGTTTTTTTGCTTTGACTTTGATGTCCGACCTTTTCTTTTTTATTTCGGCCACGGTCCGAGGTTGTGAGGCTACAGCATTTTCGGCGTCTGCCGCCGTCTGCCGCTCACGTGCCTTTTTGGCATTAGTAATGCCCACACTGTGCCCTCCAAACAACATTATTCTCCTCTTTTCCACCTCGCCAACGATAACTTCTACTTCACATTGAGTGAAGTTACGTTTTTTTGATTTTCTCTCCGTGTTTGGCATGGTTTCGCAATCAATGAATATTCATTTGTGGGCGTTTCACGGACTATTTATGGGCAACTATGGGCGTGTGATGAGGCCGCAAAAGCTGCGCAGCATTTAGAATTGGTTGTGATTTATTAAGGGAAAGATGCGTAGGATGTGCGTGCGCACGGTTTTATAACTCCGAATATTTCTGTGCGTACGCACGTCCTATGTTTCATCCGTACGCCACTTCTGACGCAAATCCTATGCAAAGTTTTATAAATGAGGCCCCTGGTCTTCATCCTCCTCAATGCCTTCATCCTCCTCTTGGAGAGCAGTGACAGCAGCAGCCTCGTCTGGAGCCTCAGGGTCCAGGCTGACATCCTCAAGCACGCTGCCCGTCTGCTGGTACAGGTACTCCACCCCTATGAGCTCCCCTGCAGTGACGACAGAGAGCTCAAGTCACTTTTGTAGGTTGATATGAAGTCAGATCTACACCTCTGGCCTCTTTTGTCATTATACACCTGTGTATGCAGCAGGTTTGGTGAAATCCTAAACCATCTAAAGACCAAGCACCCTTTGGCTCTTCTGGCTCAGGGCGTGCTTGAGGTGGCCACTGTAGGAGTGCAGAGGCCACAGATGTTCCTGAGCTGCAGCATCTGCTACGCGGTCCTTTTTCCACCTCACCAGTCCATCTATCAAGAACGCCTGGAAGTACTTGGGGCTTGTAGACTTTCCCAAATGGAACTGTGTAAACATCAGCAGTTAAGTTTACGGATGGGAAATTGCAAATAAAGTCTAAAGTTCCACCATTTACTCCGTTAAACTGAACAGCATCTGCAGTTGCCTGAGATGAACTGCTGGAGGTGGAAGGACTCCAGAAAGGTGGAGCCTGCTGGAGTAATAAGCAAACATATGTTTTCTATGCAACTGTGATTATAACTTTTAAAAGTTATAATAAATATATATTGAGTTATTTAACATTAAGGAGTAGTTGCATTTGTTTTTCATTACATTTAGTTTCATGTATAAGTTATTGTAGCGGCTGCGGGCTTATGAGCCGCTAGAGAGGCTGCGGCAGGTCCTGTTTGCGACGCGCTCCACAAAAAACTATGACCATGAAATCCACTTTTCTTGTGTGTCGTGATTTATTCCACTTCATTATTGCCTCAGATGACATGTGGTACGATCCATCAGAAAAGTATTGTACATAATCAAGTGTAAAAGCGGTCAACAAAAAATACTGGGCCCTGTGCACCCTCTCTGTATCAAACGAACAAACCAAACTAACACAGGTGACAGGTGCGCCTAAATGAGATCTTAACTAGTCACGTGACAAAAAAAGGGAATTATATACAAACATGATAATGGCGACTACACACCAGCCCCTAATTATTTTGCAAATAGACAAATAATTACACACACACACACACAAGAAACATTAAATCAGCATAAACAATACAAATTCATTCAGTTCCTTTTTTTTCACATTTAAAAAATCACGAGTCCTTAAATCCATGAAATCTTCACTTCTTCATGAAGCTATTCCTTTTGGTTTTCAGCCTCCAGCAGTAAAACCATCTTTGTAATTGGTCGTTCCAAGCAGCTGGTCTTTGACTTGACTCAAACTTGACGTACTAATCCTCTTCTGTCTGGGAAAGTCTGTAGTACTTTTCCCAGAACCCATGAATTTCTGGGTGCTGTGCTATCCACGATGAGCACTATGTCTCCAGGCATTAGGTTCCTCTTCATCCCAAGTGCTCTTTGTCGCTCCTGCAGTTGTGGCAAATATTCTTTTGTCCATCTTTTCCAGAACAAGTCTGACATATATTGAACTTGTTTCCAACGTCTGCATGCATAGATATCTGCTGCATCGAAGAGTCCTGGTGGCAGTAATGGTGAAGTCTTCAGTAGTAGAAGATGATTTGGAGTCAAGGCTTCTAGATCATGAGGATCCAAAGACGTTGTAGTCAATGGACGACTGTTAATGATTGCTTCAACCTCACAGAACAGAGTATGAAGATTTTCTTCATCCATTGTTTGTTCAGTCATTATGGAATTAAGAACCTTGCGTATGGATCTGATTAGTCGTTCCCAGGATCCACCATGATGGGAAGCAGTGGGTGGATTGAACTTCCACTTAATTCCCTTCTGGAGAAGCATGCTGTTGATCCTTGTTTGGTTCCACCCTTCCATAGCTGTCCTAAGCTCACGTTCTGCTCAAACAAAATTATTGCCATTATCTGACCGGATCTCTTTGATTTGACCACGTCTTGCAATGAAACGTCTTAAGGCATTTATGAAAGAGTCTGTATCCAGCGAAGATGCTACTTCAATATGGATTGCACGTATGGTCATACACGTAAAAATAACTCCATATCTTTTCACAACACTTCTTCGACTCCTTACTTCGAAAGGCCCCAAACAATCAATGCCAACATATGTAAACGGTGGTTCATCAGGTGTTATTCTTTCTTTTGGCAGATCAGCCATGTGTTGAGACATGGGTTGTGCATTTAGTCGACGACAGAGAACACATTTCCTTAAAATACTTCGTATAGCAGAGCAGGCCCCTGTAATCCAGTACTTTTCTCGAAGCTTAGAGAGCATGTGATTACGACCACTATGCCCCACTTGATGATGGACGTGTTGTAGTATAAGGTTGGAAATATGCAAGTCCTTAGCCAGTATAACTGGATGTTTAGTCTCCAGTGGCATTGAAGATCGGCTAAGCCGTCCACCTACTCGTAGTACACCATTTTTTATGATTGGACAGAGTTTGTAGACATGGCTGGATCTTTTCACTGCGGCTCCACTTTGTAAACAGGAGAATTCTTCTTTAAATCTTATTTTTTGGCAGTACTTGATTATCTCCTCTTCAGCTTCTTCTACATCCTCCACAGTTAAACATCTTTCAACATATTCTTGTTTACTTAGGGCCTTTCCATTTTTCTTAGAGATTGGTTGTTGCTTTCCATTTATCTTTGTAGTTTTTGCGATTGAAAGAGCTTTCTCTCGGTGGGACACCATAATCCACCTCTTGAACTTCAGAAGCCAAGCAACAGCAGTCTTTAACCTGGTCCAAGAGGAGAAATGATGAATAATGGTCATAACTGGATCAACCTCTTCGCTGGCTTGAAGTGGATTTGCAACCATTTCCTTGACCTCAGGGTCATGTAAGGGAAGTTGGTCGATATCTTCAGGATTCACCGGCCATTCTCTTTCATGTTGCATGAGGAAAGAAGGTCCAGAGGTCCACATCATGTCTTTAAGAAAGACTTCCACTTTTGAACCACGAGAGGCCAGATCAGCTGGATTGTTTGTGGTGTTGACGAACCTCCACTGAGATGACTTGGAATCCTTAAGTATCTCAGAGACTCTGTTAGCAACAAAAACTTTAAATCTGGATGTCTCATTCTTGATGTATTTGGGAACAGAGGCGCTGTCAGTCCAAAAAATAGACTCTTGCAGATCCATGTTTAGTTCTCTGTGCAGGAAGCTTTCAATTCGACTTGCCATTGTGGCAGCTGTGAGCTCCATTCGTGGTATGCTGACTGTCTTTAAGGGAGCTACTCTCGCCTTTCCGATGAGAAAAGCACAGTGTACTTGTGACTCTGTGTTGCGTGACAGCAAGTAGGCAACAGATCCATAACCAAGTTGACTTGCATCACAGAAGAGGTGGAGTTGTGCTTGTGTTACCTCTCCAAAGTTCTGTGGTTTCAGGCATCTTTTAGTGTTAAAGTCCTTCAGAAGATGTAGTTCTTGTAACCATTTCATCCATTTTTTGGCAACATCTTCTGGTATGGTGTCATCCCAACCAAATCCTCTTCTGCATAGGTCTCTTAGCAATAATTTTGCTGATAACACCACAGGACTCAAAACACCCAGTGGATCATACAATTGAGAGGATTCCTCTTCGGGTCAGAGGTCTGTTTTTAATAGTGATTTTGAACCCAAAGGTGTCGGATTGCACACTCCAATGCATCCCAAGCACTCTTTCCACCCAAAGATTATCTTGATCTTGGTTGAAATGGAGAGCCATTGTGTCTTTGGCTTGAAGATCTTCTGGTATAGTTTTGAGAAGATTTTCCCTGTTGCTCATCCACTTTGTAAGTTTGAATCCACCTTTAGCACAGATGGAGACAAGTTCTTGTTGTAAAACTGTTGCTTCATCTTCAGTAGACACTGAAACAAGGCAGTCATCCACATAGAAACATTGTCTGATTGTGTCCACTGTGTTTTGATTAAACTGATCCTTGTGGTCTTCGGCACATTTCCTGAGGGCACAACTGGGAGATGATGTTGCCCCAAACAAATGTACAGTCATTCTGTAGTCAGACAGCTGTGAGTTCAAATATCCGTTTGGCCACCAAAGGAATCTTAGTAAGTCTGCATCCTCAGAGGGTACTTTCACCTGATGAAACATTGATTCAATGTCTGCCATGATCACCACCTGCTCTTTGCGGAATCTAGTGACAACTCCTATCAAAGAACTAGTGAGGTCTGGCCCTTGTAGCAACTGGGTGTTAAGAGATGTGCCTTGAAAAGTTGCAGCACAGTCAAAAACAACCCTCAACCTTTTCTTAACTGGGTGGTAAACCCCATAATGTGGGATATACCATACTTTCACATCAGAACGCTCCAGGTCTTCCTCCGGTACCTGTTCAGCGTAACCCTTGGTGAACATGTCATTCATAAAGGCCATGTAATCTGTGTAGAAAACAGGGTCTCTTTGGAGTCTTTTCTTTAAATGAACAACACGCTGCAGAGCTAAATCCTTGTTGTTAGGCATGCAGATGTTTTTATTTCGCAGTGGTAAACCAATCTGATAGTGTCCATTTATAATGTTTACTGAATTTGAAACTGTCTGCATAAATTGTTGGTCTTCTTGTGACAATCCAGACTGTTCATCCATACTGCATTCAGGAAAATCAATTTGGAATTGCTTCTGCCAAAGTTCATCCATCTGTACAACAGACACTCTGTTTACTGACAATTCTGGTTGTCGTTGATCCATTGTGTTTCCACTGTTTCTTCCCAGCGGTCCATTTATTGTCCAACCTAGCATTGTTCTGATAGCAAAAGGTCCATCATGTTCACTTTGGATCACTTGCAGTGGTTCCAAAGCTTTGGGAACATTGACGCCTATCAGAAGTTCAATCTCTCCATTTATTTGTGGTAAGTAAATGTCCTTTAGATAAGGCCAATTTTGCAGATCCTTTTGCAGCGGTATATTACATTTCTGCACTGCAATGCTTGGTTGTGAGTATGTTTTAGGAATAGCAACAAAATCATTTCCTTGAATGGCTGCTACCTCTAGTCCATTGACAACATGACTGTCCACAATTTTCTCTTGACCCATTGTCCTGAGAAGAATGTGTGTTTTCCGTCCTTCCACATTGAGTCTGTGCATTAAACTGTCGGTACAGAACACCGCAGTACTTCCTTGATCCAAAAAAGCATATGTTGTGATAATCTTGCTTCCTTTGCTGAGTTTCACTTGAACTGGAACTATTGGTAATTTGCAGTCTTGATCACCAGCCCCAGTAAGACCATTGGACACCAAAGTTCTCATTTGCTGAACCTCTGGTTTCTTTTCTGTCTCTATAACGTCTTGAGTCTCTTTTTTCCTAAGTGAAGTAATGTGAAGCAGAGTTGGATGTTTAAAGCCACATTTAGCACAAGAGATGCGCCTTTTGCAATCTTTACTGATGTGTCCAATACACAGACAGCCAAAGCAAACACCCTTTTCTCTCAAGAAGCCAATCTTCTCTTTTCTGGATTTCTTTTCCAACTGTTCACATGAATGCAAAGTATGTTCTTTTCCACAAAAGAGACATTTCATTCTCGACGTTTGGGTAAATTTCTTTTCCTGGGTTTCAGCTTTTAATATTTTATTCACTGGGGTTACTGTTGTAGCAAAACTGCTTTCTTTCCTTCCAAAACGGATATGTGACTCTGGTTTGGTCAAACTCCTGGTTGCAGGTGGAACATCCTGTATGTTTCCAAACACTGGATCCGTTAAGACTCTTACTTGTTTTTCTATGAACTCTGTGATGTCAGATAACTTGCATCTTTGTCCAGTTCTCTCCTGTAGTTCACAAGCTACTGTCCTCGATTTGTCTCTAATCTTGTAGGGAAGTTTCTTGATAACACTGAGCATGTTAGCAGGAACATTAAGATCATGCAGGTAATGCAAATCCTCCATAACATTGCAACAGCTTCTGAGAAAAAGACTATAAACTTGAAGAGTCTTAGCATCTTCTGTTTTAATTGAAGGCCATGAAAGAACCTTGTCCATGTAAGCCACTGCCACCTTGTGTTAATTTCCAAAGTGTTCTTTGAGTAAGGTTTTAGCTTTGAAATAACCTCTGTCTGGACTTATGTATTGGCAGCTCCGAACCAGTTCCTTAGACAAACCTTTGGTATACTGTTCCAAGAAATAAAGTCGATCACTGTTATTATCAGTCTTTTTCTCTACGTTGTTCTCAAATGCTCTCATGAACATGTGGTACTGTAATGGATCTCCGTCAAACATGGGTACATCTCGCTTTGGCAAAGATGAAACACGTTGCTGATTCATCAGAAGCATTGTTATTTCATTTTGATTTCTCATTATGTCCAACATTGATTGTTGATTGTCCATCACAGTGTTTGTGTTTCTGGTGTCTTGGATGTGGAAACTTGGATGGACTGAGAGAACTGTTTCTTTTCCGTGTCTTTGGTCTTTAATCATTGTAATTTTAGCCCCCACAGCTTTCACTTTAGGCTTTGTCCCTGTAGCCTGATGATCCCGTTGAGCTGTTTGATATGAAAATGGTACGAATGGGTCAGCTTTCCAATCCAGAGTTTTTTGTTTTGTTGTTTGTCTGTCCAAATAGGAGTTCATTCCATCTGATGCTTTAGAAAGCCTTTGACTTGCAATACTTTGTGATTTCAGCACTTTCAGTTTGGCCTTGTGTGCACAGATTTCCTCTTCCAATTGAAGTTGTTCTTTTCTTTGACGAAGTCGTTCTTCTTCCTCTTCCAGTTGATGTCTTTGTTTTAAAACCTCTTGTTTTGCCATTAATGCAGCCAGATCTGCTTCTGTTTTAATGCATGATGAAGTTATAGAGGACGTTATTGACTTTTCAGAATGTGATCTTGTTGATTTTTGCTCCACATTTGACACACTGTCACTGGGTTTTATGTCATCATTTTCCTCCATTTCTTGATTTGTGATTTGGTGTATGTTTATGTTTGAGAGCAAATTATATGTTGCAGCAGAAACATCCTTTTGTTCCTTAACGTCACCAAGCCATTGTGTCACACCTCCTATGAAAGCATTGCTGTGATCCCGAATATTAGAAAACCACTCATCTTGAATGTTTTGTTCATCCTGTGGCAAAAGAGGGAGTAACGTTGCATGTGATTCACCAGCCTTTGCGCACAGTTCTGTCAAGTCCACCATGAGAGACTGAACATGTTCAGCATTCTTTTCGTTTGTCATAAGTTTCTTTATTTCTGGAATAAGGCCCTTTATTTTATTCACAGCAAATTTGCGTTCCTTTTGAAGCCTTTCAATTTTATTACTGAGAGCTTTCACAGTCAGTTTAATTTGTCTTTTTTCGTTCGTTTCCATCGCAGAGCACTCATTCTCTGGTTCACTCATGGTTCACCCTTCGTCACTTGCGTGGTGTTGCGCAACACTTTCATTCATTCGACTCCGTTGTTTGTGCAGCTTTACAGATTCTGCAATGACTTGCTCAGCGCAGCATTCGTGCGGGGATCGCCATACAATCTTGACTTAGTCAAACAGACACCGTTTGATTTTTCGTTTTCACCGGATAGCAGTTCAGAGTTTCACTAAGCCGGATTCCTGACCGAGCGCCCGTCGCTTCCGGGTGCTTACCTCGGCTTGGATGACAGTGACAGTGGCGCTTTGATTGCAATCCATCCCGCTGGCGACTACAGTTATATCTGGTCCTTTGAGGACAACCACTACGCTGATGTGGCCCTTGGTGAAAATGAGTTTGACACCCCTTGCTCTAAACACTTGTTTTTGTTGTCACTGGTAAGATATAACATATAAAGATGGTAAAACTGAAAGATACAGAGTTTAAAGAAGGTCAATGTCATTATAAAATACTACATTAAACAGATAAATTTAGTGTCAGACCAGTAGCTATGAACTCGCCATAAATTCTGTTCACTTATTTTGAAAACTCTTCCGGTGTTTTATTTTGAACTTAGTACCCAGCTTCCTTTCCCTGCACCATCTGCTCAATGTTGAATCGATGCGCCGCTCACACGTCTAGCAAAAGTAAAAACGGAGTTTTTCTAAAATATGAACCATATTTAAGCTTGTTAAATCAGTGGACGGCCACTAGATAGACCAGAACTGACAGGTACAAGTTGCTTCACTGTCACATCGTCTCTTCAGTTCTCTGTGAGACCGCAACTTCTGTCCCCGACTGTTCCTAACTCTCTGTGTACGAGACACTTAGTCCGAGAAGAGCCGCAAACACAGAAGCAGCAGCTCAGAACCCCCCTAATACAAGAAAATGGGTTTGATAGAATACCAGGGGGGGAGGGGTTGTAAAACATTCACATTTTTTTACACGAATACATTCAGGTTAATACAAAAATAGAAGGGCACTTCTTAATATGAGGCAAAAAGGGTAGGTACTCAAGCACCCTGGGGGCCCTATGTGTGCACATGTCGGCCTATATACATACACAGAATACCAAACATATCTGCTCATCTATTCAAATGATCAGAAACAGGTGTCCTCATCAGTTGTCCTGGTCACAGGTGTATAAAATCAAGTACTAATTCATACAGGCTGCAAGGAGGTTGCACACTTTCTGCACAGTCTATTGCTACAGAGCTCCAGATGTCATGTGACCTTCAGATAAGCCCAAGAACAGAACGCAGAGAGCTTCATGGTATGAGTGGTTTTCCATGGCTGAGCAGCTGCATCCAGGGTTAGTTCTATGTTTCGTTTTCAGTAAAAGTGTAGAAACAATTTGAACCCCTACGATTTACATACAATTTGAGGTTCGGTAAGCCTTTCTGCCTTTTTCACTCTGATTTACTGAGCTGCTCTATGAATTGGATTTTTTTTCCATGAGAAGGAACGAGATCACACCAGCAATCCATGGGGCAAGTAGAGGCAGGTGAGTCTATCCCAACTGTCTTGGAAAAAAAATGTTGAAGACGTAAACCTATGTGGGTGTTTGATGACTGGATTTCTGTCAACTGGGATTTATCTGATTTATTCAGCAGTTTCCAAGCAGGAAACAGCAATGGGGCAGTTTAGACTCAGACTGAGAGACAGTCGCAGCTCGTCCAAAAGCTCAGGCTCCTAAACGTGGGAAAAAATGGACGACAGCTCCAAGAAACTTTGTACACAGATCTGAGAAAACTCAAATTCCTTTGAATTTTGGACCAAAAAGTGTCTCAAAGTTTTTCAGACCAACGACAAAGCTCATTATTGGAAAACAACAATGAATAACTAATCTGACTTTCCCTGAGCTGAGTGTGCTTTGCCCTTGGCTTTTCAATTCAATTCATCTTGCAGTAGTGGTTGGCCGTCACAATTTGCTGTCCTGCCACCCCCTCTTCATCCTCTGATACGACTTCCTAGCAAGTATGTTATAGAATGCCAGATTAAAATCACTCCCCCTACCTAAATCACCAAAGCAACATGAAGTTATATTTTTACCAAAAAGATTAAAGATTTGTTAGATGTTACTCAATATTTAAATAATCAATTTCCTTGTGGGTGTGGGTAAAGATTTTAAAGATTGAGAGACAATTTTTAGAGACATGACATCACTGTGAGGATGACATCACTGTGTGGTTGACATCACATGACATTTCATGACATCATGTCATGTGATGTCGTGTGACCTCATGTGACCTAATGTGACCTCATGTGATGTCATGTGATATCATCTCTGCAGTGTGTGACATCATAATGATCAATGAAGTTGTCAGTAAAATTCTCTGCAAATAACCCATCATATGTAACTGCTGCAATCGTAGCACAAACCAAGATTGTGTGGTTTATACTATCATATTGTTTTATTATTTTGAAACAAAGGATTATGATGAACCAAACTGAGATGGATCAAGATTTTTTCAATGTTCTTGATGATATAGATTTTACTGAATTCCTGGACTCTGTAACTGCTCCTGCCCCTGACAACATCCCTGACACCCTTGTTGAAAATACTGACAACCTTTTTAACAAAAATCCAGGACCAACATTAAACTCCCAAACTTTTGGAGCTTTGGAAAAAAATGTTCAAGCAGAACCTGGAAAGTCGCTCAAAAGAGGCAGAGATGATTCTTTAAATGATCAAAATTGTCAACCCAAACGACTCAGACAAGAAGCTAACCAAAATCCTGCACCTATCAGTCGTTACCAGTTACCTAGCGTATTTGAAGAGCCTAACCCCCTCGGGTCATGGCTGACTCTAGACCCTTTCAGACAAAACTTAAATTATAGGAGAAGACGTGATACCTCTACTGCACAGGTTTCTGAAGAAGCAACTAAAACCAAAGAGGACAACGAACAGAAAAAGAGGAGAAAACACTCTGAGATGGGACCAGATTCGACAACGGTACCCACAGAATCTCCGGTCTTATGGCAGGCTAAACCACAACCCCCAGCTCGCCACGTCCATGAATCTTTTTCACAGAATGTCTCTCCAGACATACATTTAGATGAATTACTGGAGTCCGTAACTCCTGCTGCCCCTGAGGACATATTTGACATTCTCGAAATAAATACTGATAACTTTATTAATGACAATCCAGGAGCATCATTGGACTCCCAAACTTCTGAAGCATTTGAGAAAAATTTTCAAGCACAGACTGGAAAGTCACTCAAAAGAGGCAGAGATGATTCTTTAAATGTTCCAGATTATCAACCCAAACGGCTCAGACAAGAAGCAAACCAAAATCCTGAACCTCACAACCATTACCAATTACCTAGCCTATCTGAAGAGCCTGAACCCCTCAAGACATGGATGTCTGCAAACCCTATCAGGAAAAAGTTCTATTCTAGGAAAAGACGCCACACCTCTACCCCACGGGTTTCTGAAGGGGCAACTAAAACCAAAAAGCAAAACGAGCAGCAAAAGAGAACAGAAAACAATCCTCAGCCTTTCATTCAGGACCAAATATCTCATGTACCTGAACCAGTTCCCTCAATCTCTCACGAGATGAGCACGGCTCTACAAGAGATTCCAGAAAACTGGATTTCTAGTAGCACAGACAACAATTATTACCCACAAGGCTTTGAAGAGGCAGCTAACACCAATGTTGGATCTGAACTGACCGAGAGGAGAGAAAATTTTCAGATGGAACTAAATGTTGAGGAAGAACCAGAAGAATCTTCCTCTTCATGGCAGGAAGAACCATCACTACCTCAGCTCCTCAGAGAATGTATTTCAGGAAATGTCAGTTTTGATGATTTACTGAATGACTTCTGGTAAAGATTTAAAAGATTTAAAAGAAAATTCAAAAACATTGTAGGACTCCAAAAAAAAAAGGTGGAAATACAAAAAGTCGACGTTACAAGTTAACTTTATTGTTCATTGTTCAACAGTTTTAGTTTTCTTTTTGTTTTATTCAAGTTTTAAATGTATCTTTGTTGAATTTTTATATCAAAATAGTAAAAATGTGTTTTTTTAAATGGTAAATTTTCCTTTAATTTTTCAATGTTTGTTTTTTATTTAAGTTTAAGTTTATATTGATTATTTCTTTGAATTTTAAAAATATCTTTTTGTTTAGTTTAGTTTAAAATATAATTAACATACATGTTTTCAAAATTCTAATAATACTTTTCAATAAATATTGAGTTATATTGGGTGAACAAAGATCGTACACATGACTGTAGTATGATGGTATGGGGGAGGAATGAACAATGGTGGCTGGGCGCTCCCTCAGAGATAGGGGGAGGAGCTCGGTCAGTGGGAGAGAGCTTGGAGTAGAGCCACCGCTCCTCCTCATCAAGAGGAGCCAGTGGAGGAGGCTCGAGCCTCTGGTCTGAATTTCTCCTGGACACCAAGGTGTTCCAGGCATGTCCCACTGGGTGGAAGCCCCGGGGAAGACCCAGGACCCACTGGAGAGACTATGTCTCTCAGCTGGCCTGGGAACGTCTCAGGGCACCCCCCAGAAGAGCTGGAGGAAGGGGCTGGGCGGGGGGTGGGGGGGGTGTCTGGGCATCTTTGCTTAGACTGCTGCCCCTCAGACCTGTTCCCAGACAAGTAGAAGTGGGTGGATGGATGGATGGATGGATGGATGGATGGATGGATGGAAGGATGGAAGGAAGGAAAGATGGAAGTGTCACATGCCTCTATGTGAATAAATAGTTTTTGTGTTCCTTTGTGCATTAGTGGGTTCTCTCCGGGTGCTCCGGCTTTCCCTAGATTATAAAAAAGACTTTTTTTAAAGTGAATTACAGGCTAAACAATATCATCAGTGACTGCTGTGGGCCGTGACAATAACAACAATTAACAATAACTAATAAATGACACAAATCGATAATAATACATTAATAATAAATGACACAAATCGATAATAATACATTAATAATAAATAAATAAATAAATAAATAAAAAGATAAATACATACATGCATAATAATAATATATATACACTATGTCTCTCAGCTGGCCTGGGAACGTTTCAGGGCACCCCCCAAAAGAGCTAGAGGAAGTGGCCGGGGGGAGGGAAGTCTGGGCATCTTTGCTTAGACTGCTGCCCCCCAGACACATTCTCAGATGAGTGGAAAAAGATGATGGATGGATGGATGGATGGATGGATGGATGGATGGATGGATGGATGGATGGATGGATGGATGGATGTATAGATAGATAGTTGTCTGGAAGTGGGTTTTTTTCTGTACAAATGCCTCTATGTGTAGAAATAGTTTTTGTGTTCCTTTGTGCATTAGTGGGTTCTCTCCGGGTGCTCCGGCTTTCCCTAGATTCTAAAAAAGACTTTTTTTCAAGGTGAATTAGAGGCTAAACAACAGGGTCAGTGACTGCTGTGGGCTATGATAATAATAACAATTAAAAATAAATAAGAAAATACACAAATCGGTTATATAATAATACAGTTATAATAATTAAAAGTAATCAATCAATGAATACATAGATAAATCAATAATTTAAAAAATAAATATCAGTCACCAATATGTTTAGATAATGAAATTACTTCAAGTTTGGCAGTCATGTGGGTTTTCCCCGAGATCTTCGGTTTCCCCACAGTAATTGTTAGTGATTGACTAGTGACTGATAAATATCCCCTCCCTGAATCGCCACCTTATCGTGGTGGAGGGGTTTGCGTGCCTGAATGATCCCAGGAGCCGGTAGCCGGGTGGTGTTTTCCTCCTAAAACTGGTGCTGGGAGACGGGCCAGACTAAGGGCGATTCAAACAAAAACCTTTTTATTACTAAATCCACTTACTCCCCCCAATAAGAGTTACCAGTGCCCCACCCTGGAGCCAGACTAGTCAGTTTTTGTCTGGTGGCTTTTAATTGCTCAAGGACAGTGGACAGTGGACAGCAGGCATGTTGTCCTGAAGGCCCCCAAAGCAAAGGCACTTTTTCTGTAATTCTTCTTGTGGCTTTGGTTGGTTGTTGGGTGATAGATGTTGGAGCAGGACTAGCGACATTGGGACACTGGCTTTATCCACCTTTGAATAGACCAGGGGTCGGGAACCTTTTTGGCCAAGAGAGCCATAAATGCCACATATTTTGAAATGTAATTTCGAAAGAGCCATACAATAATGTAGTGTCCCTTCCCCACACTGAGGCACGGAGACTTAACCTCTTTTAAAGTTCTTTATTCCGATTACTGCAGACCGCAACAAACGCCGTTCAATTAATTCAGCAACTCCTGAATCTCTCCCGCCGACACGAGAGCGCTTCTCCCAACTTTATATTCCCCTGCTCCCGCTGCAGCCCTCCCATTTCCCTTATTCGGCCCATAGCTGAACCCCATTGGTCCAAACTACCTAACAACAGGCTGAGCGACAGAACTGAGGGCCAATCAGATCTCTGCTTGACGCGTTCAATGAACTCCAGAACTTTTAACGCGGCCCAACAGCCATCCAACTCAGTCCGCGACAATTTGTTTAAAACTAAATATACAAATGAATGTGTGCATTTGATTTAATTTCAACATTTTTAAAATACAATAAGTCTGTGGATTCTTTGCTAATAAATGATGAGTATTTCTCGTGGTAGTTTTGCTGATGGTCTAGTCTGGTTGATACGTGGTGAGTTTCTGCTTCGTTCAGGCGTTGAGACTTTAAACGTCATCGTAGGTCTGAATGTTCTGTAGATGTGAGACAGACTGCTCACATGCAGATACGGAGCCAAACACACACTTACACGCTGCAGTGAATGACGGGCAGCGGGTTTTAGGTTTTTACAATCCCTGCGCGATTAACCTGCTGCCTGTCCCCAGAACACCTCAGCCCCACCCTCTGCTTTCTCCCTCACACATCCCGTCCCCGCATCTGCGCGCTCTTTCTCAGAGACGGGAGCGCGTAGTTTTAGGCACGTCAATTCACAGGTTTCCAGCTGGTACAAACTCTGTGAAATAATAGATAATAGTAACTGATAGCGCTGGCGCAGATTCTCTCTCTCTAAGCACTGCTACTACTGCGCGCCTCTGGCATCGCATCGCGCCCGAGAAGGACTGGTCTAATGAAAAAAAAAAAACTATAATTAAAGATTTGTCTGCGAGCCACATGTGACCATCAAAAGAGCCATATATGGCTCGCGAGCCATAGGTTCCCGACCCCTGGAATAGACGCTTCACAGTGGATCAGTCAATCATCCGTCTCCAATGAGTAACCAGAGAAAAAACAAATAACTCCTTCCCCGTGTCTTTGTGGCAGATGAGGCCACTTCCCCCTGCAGAGAAACTCCATGCAGTCAATCCCTGGTTGTCACCTTTCCCTATAGAGGTGCATCTTTAACTACGACCTATCCGCAGCCCGCCTACTTGTGAAGAATGTTTTCTTGATGCTCTCTGCACAGTAGGGTCTGTATTGGTGCCTGTCTGAGGAATCCAGAGCATACTGTGATGTTCTGGTGTTCTGCACAGCTTCATTAGGTCCTCAGCACCACAGGAACCTGCAGAGATGATGCTGTGGTAACTGAAGACGAGTCGCTGCACGGGATAAAACAGGTTGCTCCCAACAGAGAGGCTCTCCAGCTGAGAGACTCTTTCATGATTCACTTTCCTGCAGAGGGAGCAGACCCATGGCAGTTCCAGAATCCTGTTTACTGTCCTCCAAGGACTGACACACAACGGCTCTTTTGAGAGCCACCCACGACACCTTTAAGAGCTTGATTCTCTCTTTTCACAGTTATTACTCAAAACTTTTAAAGTCCTACATTAGTTGAAAAGGTAAGAAATTAAAACTGGTTAAATACATTCGGACTTTAGCCAAACTGCCCTCTTCCTCGTAAACTAACACTGCTATAGGTGCAGGATGCTGCTCAGTAGCATAAAAGCTGTCGCCATTGATAAATATTACTGGGTTGGCCGTCACGTGACATAAGACGTGACACACATGCGCCATTACTAGGCATTGAGTCTTGCCCGTCTTGTCAGTCTTGACAATGTCCAAAAAGGTACACAAAGAATCACAAAAGGGGATCCAATGTTTTACCATCAAAGGCAAAAGATTATGACAGCAAAATTTTACAATACCATGTTTTTTGTGTAATTCAATTGTTTTTTAGTTTTGTTTAAGGCCTGATGCTGGGGCAGAGGCAGGAGCTGAAGAAGTTCCTGATGAAGGGGCAAAGGGAGGAGCAAGGACAACTTTCTGAACACTTCCATCTGGAGAAGATGGAGGGAGAAGACAAAGTTTATTCTTATGTTGGACTATTGTTGGTATTTTTTTTGAATTAAACTTGTTTTGAAGAATGACTTCAATTTTTTTGTTGACGCGTTAAATTACTAGTAATTTTACTGTTTTAGTTAATATTTAGGTTTTGAATGTTTTGTATTTGTGATTCCCTTCCTATTGTGTCATTGGCTTGATCAGCCAGTATAAAATCTCCCTAATGTTTCCTGTTGGTGGGTCAGTTTAGGTTCAGTTGGTTTGAGCTTTTGTTATTGATTCTCTCAGTTACATTTTTGTTAAGTTGACCCCATTTTATTTAAGTCCATGACGTTTTTGTGTTGGGTAAAATAAAACCCCTGATTTGAAGGTGTTTTTTGTCCTGTGGCTCAATCTCTGCCGAGTAGACCCTGACAAGAAGTCTGCAAGGTACCGGGATGGACATTCTCATCTGTGGTGGTGGGGGGGACTGGATGGCTCCCAGACCTGGTGGTGCCAGCTGGGTCACCTGGCCAGGCGGCTGTGTCAGAAGAGATGATGACTGACCTGGTCTTCATCCTCCTCAATGCCCTCATCCTCCTCTTGGAGAGCAGTGACAGCAGCAGCCTCGTCTGGAGCCTCAGGGTCCAGGCTGACATCCTCAAGCACGCTGCCCGTCTGCTGGTACAGGTACTCCACCCCTATGAGCTCCCCTGCAGTGACGACAGAGAGCTCAGGTCACTTTTGTAGGTTGATATGAAGTCAGATCTACACCTCTGGCCTCTTTTGTCATTATACACCTGTGTATGCAGCAGGTTTGGTGAAATCCTAAACCATCTAAAGACCAAGCACCCTTTGGCTCTTCTGGCTCAGGGCGTGCTTGAGGTGGCCACTGTAGGAGTGCAGAGGCCACAGATGTTCCTGAGCTGCAGCATCTGCTACGCGGTCCTTTTTCCACCTCACCAGTCCATCTATCAAGAACGCCTGGAAGTACTTGGGGCTTGTAGACTTTCCCAAATGGAACCGTGTAAACATCAGCAGTTAAGTTTACGGATGGGAAATTGCACATAAAGTCTAAAGTTCCACCATTTACTCCGTTAAACATAACAAAATCTGCAGTTGCCTGAGATGAACTGCTGGAGGTGGAAGGACTCCAGAAAGGTGGAGCCTGCTGAAGTAATAAGCAAACATATGTTTTGTATGCAACTGTGATTGTAACTTTCAAAAGTTATAATAAATATATATTGAGTTATTTAACATTAAGGAGTAGTTGCATTAGTTATTTTTCATTACTTTTAGTTTCATGTATAAGTTATATCTGGTCCTTTGAGGACAACCACTACGCTGATGTGGCCCTTTGGTCAAAATGAGTTTGACACCCCTTGCTCTAAACACTTGTTTTTGTTGTCACTGGTAAGATTTAACACATGAAGATGGTAAAACTGAAAGATACAGAGTTTAAAGAAGGTCAATGTCATTATAAAATACTACATTAAACAGATAAATTTAGTGTCAGACCAGTAGCTATGAACTCTCCATAAATTCTGTTCATTTATTTTGAAAATTCTTCCGGTGTTTTATTTTGAACTTAGTACCCAGCTTCCTTTCCCTGCACCATCTGCTCAGTGTTGAATCGATGCGCCGCTCACACGTCTAGCAAAAGTAATAACGGACTTTTTCTAAAATATGAACCATATTCAGGCTTGTTAAATCAGTGGACGGCCACAAGATAGACCAGAACTCACAGGTACAAGTTGCTTCACTGTCATGTCGTCTCTTCAGTTCTCTGTGAGACCGCAACTTCTCTCCCCGACTGTTACTAACTCTCTGTGTACGAGACACTTAGTCCGAGAAGAGCCGCAAACACAGAAGCAGCAGCTCAGAACCCCCCTAATACAAGAAAATGGGTTTGATAGAATACCGGGGGGGGGGGGGGGGGGTTGTAAAACATTCACATTTTTTTACACGAATACATTCAGGTTAATACAAAAATAGAAGGGCACTTCTTAATATGAGGCAAAAAGGGTAGGTACTCAAGCACCCTGGGGGCCCATGTGTGCACCTGTCTGCCTATATACATACACAGAATACCAAACATATCTGCTCATCTATTCAAATGATCAGAAACAGGTGTCCTCATCACTTGTCCTGGTCACAGGTGTATAAAATCAAGTACTAATTCATACAGACTGTAGGAGGTTGCAGAATTTCTGCACACTCTATTGCTACAGAGCTCCAGATGACATGTGACCTTCAGATTAGCCCAAGAACAGAACGCAGAGAGCTTCATGGAATGAATGGTTTTCCATGGCTGAGCAGCTGCATCCAGGGTTAGTTCTATGTTTCGTTTTCAGTAAAAGTGTAGAAACAATTTGAACCCCTAAGATTTATATACAATTTGAGGTTCGGTAAGCCTTTCTGCCATTTTCACTCTGATTTACTGAACTGCTCTATGAATTTGATTTTTTTTTTCCATGCGAAGGAACGAGATCACACCAGCAATCCATGGGGCAAGTAGAGGCAGGTGAGTCTATCCCAACTGTCTTGGAAAAATGTTGAAGACGTAAACCTATGTGGGTGTTTGATGACTGGATTTCTGTCAACTGGGATTTATCTGATTTATTCAGCAGTTTCCAAGCAGGAAACAGCTATGGGGCAGTTTAGACTCAGACTGAGAGACAGTCGCAGCTCGTCCAAAAGCTCAGGCTCCTAAACTTGGGAAAAAATGGACGACAGCTCCAAGAAACTTTGTACACAGATCTGAAAAAATCTCAAATTCCTTTGAATTTTGGACCAAAAAGGGTCTCAAAGTTTTTCAGACCAAGGACAAAGCTCATTATTGGAAAACAACAATGAATAACTAATCTGACTTTCCCTGAGCTGAGTGTGCTTTGCCCTTGGCTTTTCAATTCAATTAAATTCAATTCAATTTTATTTAATTTTTTTTCAAAAGAGCTGTGCTACAGAGAATGACATGTAGTTTGTATGTTAAGGCTGGGATATGCTGTCTTTGGCTGCTCTGCCTCTCTTTGCCTCTGGTACTCCTACCCCTCCAACCCATGTACAGTGCTGGAGCTGGTAGCCTCTCGATGCTGCGGTCACCCGCAAGGTGGTGTACTGGAGCCCCGATTTCCCCCGCCCTCCACCTAACCCCCATCCCAATCAGGCATATCTGTTTTGGATTGTGGGGGCTTTCATTTTCTTCCCCTTTATTCTGCCCCCAAAAGAGCAGAATGCAGATGTATGCTTTGTTGCCACCACAGAAATGCTCACGTTTTCCCCTTTTCTCCCAATCTAAAAAAGAGCAATGTCCTTGTTGCATTGAGAATAAAGGCAATTCGTTCCTTTGTTTCATCTTGCAGTAGTGGTTGGCCGTCACAATTTGCTGTCCTGCCACCCCCTCTTCATCCTCTGATACGACTTCCTAGCAAAAATCTTATAGAATGCCAGATTAGAATCACTCCCCCTACCTAAATCACCAAAGCAACATGAAGTTATATTTTTACCAAAAAGATTAAAGATTTGTTAGATGTTACTCAATATTTACATAATCAATTTCCCTGTGGGTGTGGCTAAAGATTTTAAAGATTGAGAGACAAGTTTTAGAGACATGACATCACTGTGAGGATGACATCACTGTGTGGCTGACATCACATGACATTACATGACATCATGTCATGTGATGTCGTGTGACCTCATGTGACGTCATGTGACCTCATGTGATGTCATGTGATGTCATCTATGCAGTGGGTGACATCACAATGATCAATGATTTGTCAGTAAAATTCTCTGCAAATAACCCATCGTATGTAACTGCTGCAATTGAAGCACAAACCAAGATTGTATGGTTTATACTATTATATTGTTTTATTATTTTGAAACAAAGGATTATGATGAACCAAACTGAGATGGATCAAGATTTTTTCAATGTTCTTGATGATATAGATTTTACTGAATTCCTGGACTCTGTAACTGCTCCTGCCCCTGACAACATCCCTGACACCCTTGTTGAAAATACTGACAACCTTTTTAACAAAAATCCAGGACCAACATTAAACTCCCAAACTTTTGGAGCTTTGGAGAAAAATGTTCAAGCAGAACCTGGAAAGTCGCTCAAAAGAGGCAGAGATGATTCTTTAAATGTTCAAGATTGTCAACCCAAACGACTCAGACAAGAAGCTAACCAAAATCCTGCACCTATCAGTTGTTACCAGTTACCTAGTGTATTTGAAGAGCCTAACCCCCTCGGGTCATGGCTGACTCTAGACCCTTTCCGACAAAACTTAAATTATAGGAGAAGACGTGACACCTCTACTGCACAGGTTTCTGAAGAGGCAACTAAAACCAGAGAGGACAACAAACAGAAAAAGAGGAGAAAACACTCTGAGATGGGACCAGATTCGACAACGGTACCCACAGAATCTCCTGTCTTATGGCAGGCTAAACCACAACCCCCAGCTCGCCACGTCCATGAATCTTTTTCACAGAATGTCTCTCCAGACATACATTTAGATGAATTACTGGAGTCCGTAACTCCTGCTGCCCCTGAGGACATATTTGACATTCTCGAAATAAATACTGAGAACTTTATTAATGACAATCCAGGAGCATCATTGAACTCCCAAACTTCTGGAGCTTTTGAGAAAAATCTTCAAGCACAGACTGGAAAGTCACTCAAAAGAGGCAGAGATGATTCTTTAAATGTTCCAGATTATCAACCCAAACGACTCAGACAAGATGCAAACCAAAATCCTGAGCCTCACAACCATTACCAATTACCTAGCCTATCTGAAGAGCCTGAACCCCTCAAGACATGGATGTCTGCAAATCCTATCAGGAAAAAGTTCTATTCTAGGAAAAGACGCCACACCTCTACCCCACGGGTTTCTGAAGGGGCAACTAAAACCAAAAAGCAAAACGAGCAGCAAAAGAGAAGAGAAAACAACAATCTTCAGCCTTTCATTCAGGACCAAATATCTCATGTACCTGAACCAGTTCCCTCAATCTCTCAAGAGATGAGCACACCTTCACAAGAGATTCCAGAAAACTGGACTTCTAGTAGCACAGACAACAATTATTACCCACAAGGCTTTGAAGAGGCAGCTAACACCAATGTTGGATCTGAACTGACAGAGAGGAGAGAAAATTTTCAGATGGAACTAAATGTTGAGGAAGTACCAGAAGAATCTTCCTCTTCATGGCAGGAAGAATCATCACTACCTCAGCTCCTCAGAGAATGTATTTCAGGAAATGTCAGTTTTGATGATTTACTGTATGACTTCTGCTAAAGATTTGAAAGAAAATTCAAAGAAATTGTAGGACTCCAAAAAAAAAAGTTGGAAATAAAAAAAAGTAGATGTTACAAGTTAACTTTATTGTTCATTGTTCAACAGTTTTAGTTTTCTTTTCGTTTCATTCAAGTTTTAAATGTAACTTAGTTGAATTTTATATCAAATTAGTGAAAATGTATTTTTTTTTATTTAAATTTTCCTTTAATTTCTCAATGTTTGTTTTTTTATTTAAGTTTAAGTTTATATTGATTGTTTCTTTGAAGTTTAAAAATATCTTTTTATTTTGTTTAGTTTAAAATATAATGAATAAATATTGAGTTATATTGGGTGGACAAAGATCGTACACATCACTGTAGTATGATGGTATGGGGGAGGAATGAACAATGGTTGCTGGGCGCTCCCTCAGAGATAGGGGGAGGAGCTCGGTCAGTGGGAGAGAGCTTGGAGTAGAGCCACCGCTCCTCCTCATCAAGAGGAGCCAGTGGAGGAGGCTCGAGCATCTGGTCTGGATTCCTCCTAAACACCAAGGTGTTCCAGGCATGTCCCACTGGGTGGATGCCCCGGGGAAGACCCAGGACCCACTGGAGACACAATGTCTCTCAGCTGGCCTGGGAACGTTTCAGGGCACCCCCCAGAAGAGCTGGGGGAAGGGTCTGGGGGTGGGGGGGTGGGGGGGTCTGGGCATCTTTGTTTAGACTGCTGCCCCTCAGACCTGTTCCCAGACAAGTAGAAATGGATGGATGGATGGATGGATGGATGGATGGATGGATGGAAGGATGGAGGGAAGGAAAGATGGAAGTGTCACATGCCTTTATGTGTATAAATAGTTTTTGTGTTAATTTGTAAATTAGTGGGTTCTCTCCGGGTGCTCCGGCTTTCCCTAGATTCTAAAAAAGACTTTTTTTAAGGTGAATTAGAGGCTAAACAATATAGTCAGTGACTGCTTTGGGCCGTGACAATAATAACAATTAACAATAAATAATAAATGACACAAATCGATAATAATACATTAATATTAAATTAATAAATAAATAAAAAGATAAATACATACATGCATAGTATTAATACATACATACACTATGTCTCTCAGCTGGCCTGGGAACGTTTCAGGGCACCCCCCAAAAGACCTCGAGGAAATGGCCGGGGGGAGGGAAGTCTGGGCATCTTTAATTAGACTGCTGCCCCCCAGACACATTCCCAGATGAGTGGAAAAAGATGATTGGATGGATGGATGGATAGATAGATAGTTGTCTGGAAGTGGGTTTTTTTCTGCACAAATCATTGTATGTGTAGAAATAGTTTTTGTGTTCCTTTGTGCATTAGTGGGTTCTCTCCGGGTGCTCCGGCTTTCCCTAGATTCTAAAAAAGACTTTTTTTTAAGGTGAATTAGAGGCTAAACAACATGGTCAGTGACTGCTGTGGGCTATGATAATAATAACAATTAAAAATAAATAATCAAATACACAAATCGGTTATATAATAGTACAGTTAATAATTAAAAGTAATAAATCAATCAATGAATACATAGATAAATCAATAAATCAAAAAATAAATATCAGTCACCAAAATGTTTAGATAATGAAACAACTTCAAGTTTGGCAGTCATGTGGGTTTTCCCCGAGATCTTCGGTTTCCCCACAGTAATTGTTAGTGATTGACTAGTGACTGATAAATATCCCCTCCCTGAATCGCCACCTTATCGTGGTGGAGGGGTTTGTGTGCCCGAATGATCCCAGGAGCCGGTCGCCGGGTGGTGTTTTCCACCTCAAACTGGTCCTGGGAGACGGGCCAGACTAAGGGCGATTCAAACAAAAACCTTTTCATTACTAGATCCACTTACTCCCCCCAATAAGAGTTACCAGTGCCCCACCCTGGAGCCAGACTAGTCAGTTTTTGTCTGGTGGCTTTTAATTGCTCAAGGACAGTGGACAGTGGACAGCAGGCATGTTGTCCTGAAGGCCCCCAAAGCAAAGGCACTTTTTCTGTAATTCTTCTTGTGGCTTTGGTTGGTTGTTGGGTGATAGATGTTGGAGCAGGACTAGCGACATTGGGACACTGGCTTTATCCACCTTTGAATAGACGCTTCACAGTGGATCAGTCAATCAATGAGTAACCAGAGAAAAAACAAATAACTCTTTCCCCGTGTCTTTGTGGCAGATGAGGCCACTTCCCCCTGCAGAGAAACTCCATGCAGTCATTCCCTGGTTGTCACCTCTCCCAATAAAGGTGCATCTTTAACTACGACCTATCCCCAGCCCGCCTGCTTGTGAAGAATGTTTTCTTGATGCGCTCTGTACAGTAGAGTCTGTATTGGTGCCTGTCTGAGGAATCCAGAGCATACTGTGATGTTCTGGTGTTCTGCACAGCTTCATTAGGTCCTCAGCACCACAGGAACCTGCAGAGATGATGCTGTGGTAACTGAAGACGAGTCGCTGCACGGGATAAAACAGGTTGCTCCCAACAGAGAGGCTCTCCAGCTGAGAGACTCTTTCATGATTCACTTTCCTGCAGAGGGAGCAGACCCATGGCAGTTCCAGAATCCTGTTTTCTGTCCTCCAAGGACTGACACACAACGGCTCTTTTGAGAGCCCCCCACAGAACCTTTAAGAGCTTGATTCTCTCTTTTCACAGTTATTACTCAAAACTTTTAAAGTCCTACATTAGTTGAAAAGGTAAGAGATTAAAACTGGTTAAATACATTCGGACTTTAGCCAAACTGCCCTCTTCCTCGTAAACTAACACTGCTATAGGTGCAGGATGCTGCTCAGTAGCATAAAAGCTGTCGCCATTGATAAATATTACTGGGTTGGCCGTCACGTGACATAAGACGTGACACACATGCGCCATTACTATGCATTGAGTCTTGCCCGTCTTGTCAGTCTTGACAATGTCCAAAAAGGTACACAAAGAATCACAAAAGGGGATCCAATGTTTTACCATCAAAGGCAAAAGATTATGACAGCAAAATTTTACAATACCATGTTTTTTGTGTAATTCAATTGTTTTTTAGTTTTGTTTAAGGCCTGATGCTGGGGCAGAGGCAGGAGCTGAAGAAGTTCCTGATGAAGGGGCAAAGGGAGGAGCAAGGACAACTTTCTGAACACTTCCATCTGGAGAAGATGGAGGGAGAAGACAAAGTTTATTCTTATGTTGGACTATTGTTGGTATTTTTTTTGAATTAAACTTGTTTTGAAGAATGACTTCAATTTTTTTGTTGACGCGTTAAATTACTAGTAATTTTACTGTTTTAGTTAATATTTAGGTTTTGAATGTTTTGTATTTGTGATTCCCTTCCTATTGTGTCATTGGCTTGATCAGCCAGTATAAAATCTCCCTAATGTTTCCTGTTGGTGGGTCAGTTTAGGTTCAGTTGGTTTGAGCTTTTGTTATTGATTCTCTCAGTTACATTTTTGTTAAGTTGACCCCATTTTATTTAAGTCCATGACGTTTTTGTGTTGGGTAAAATAAAACCCCTGATTTGAAGGTGTTTTTTGTCCTGTGGCTCAATCTCTGCCGAGTAGACCCTGACAAGAAGTCTGCAAGGTACCGGGATGGACATTCTCATCTGTGGTGGTGGGGGGGACTGGATGGCTCCCAGACCTGGTGGTGCCAGCTGGGTCACCTGGCCAGGCGGCTGTGTCAGAAGAGATGATGACTGACCTGGTCTTCATCCTCCTCAATGCCCTCATCCTCCTCTTGGAGAGCAGTGACAGCAGCAGCCTCGTCTGGAGCCTCAGGGTCCAGGCTGACATCCTCAAGCACGCTGCCCGTCTGCTGGTACAGGTACTCCACCCCTATGAGCTCCCCTGCAGTGACGACAGAGAGCTCAGGTCACTTTTGTAGGTTGATATGAAGTCAGATCTACACCTCTGGCCTCTTTTGTCATTATACACCTGTGTATGCAGCAGGTTTGGTGAAATCCTAAACCATCTAAAGACCAAGCACCCTTTGGCTCTTCTGGCTCAGGGCGTGCTTGAGGTGGCCACTGTAGGAGTGCAGAGGCCACAGATGTTCCTGAGCTGCAGCATCTGCTACGCGGTCCTTTTTCCACCTCACCAGTCCATCTATCAAGAACGCCTGGAAGTACTTGGGGCTTGTAGACTTTCCCAAATGGAACCGTGTAAACATCAGCAGTTAAGTTTACGGATGGGAAATTGCACATAAAGTCTAAAGTTCCACCATTTACTCCGTTAAACATAACAAAATCTGCAGTTGCCTGAGATGAACTGCTGGAGGTGGAAGGACTCCAGAAAGGTGGAGCCTGCTGGAGTAATAAGCAAACATATGTTTTGTATGCAACTGTGATTGTAACTTTCAAAAGTTATAATAAATATATATTGAGTTATTTAACATTAAGGAGTAGTTGCATTAGTTATTTTTCATTACTTTTAGTTTCATGTATAAGTTATATCTGGTCCTTTGAGGACAACCACTACGCTGATGTGGCCCTTTGGTCAAAATGAGTTTGACACCCCTTGCTCTAAACACTTGTTTTTGTTGTCACTGGTAAGATTTAACACATGAAGATGGTAAAACTGAAAGATACAGAGTTTAAAGAAGGTCAATGTCATTATAAAATACTACATTAAACAGATAAATTTAGTGTCAGACCAGTAGCTATGAACTCTCCATAAATTCTGTTCATTTATTTTGAAAATTCTTCCGGTGTTTTATTTTGAACTTAGTACCCAGCTTCCTTTCCCTGCACCATCTGCTCAGTGTTGAATCGATGCGCCGCTCACACGTCTAGCAAAAGTAAAAACGGACTTTTTCTAAAATATGAACCATATTTAGGCTTGTTAAATCAGTGGACGGCCACAAGATAGACCAGAACTCACAGGTACAAGTTGCTTCACTGTCATGTCGTCTCTTCAGTTCTCTGTGAGACCGCAACTTCTCTCCCCGACTGTTACTAACTCTCTGTGTACGAGACACTTAGTCCGAGAAGAGCCGCAAACACAGAAGCAGCAGCTCAGAACCCCCCTAATACAAGAAAATGGGTTTGATAGAATACCGGGGGGGGTGGTTGTAAAACATTCACATTTTTTTACACGAATACATTCAGGTTAATACAAAAATAGAAGGGCACTTCTTAATATGAGGCAAAAAGGGTAGGTACTCAAGCACCCTGGGGGCCCATGTGTGCACCTGTCTGCCTATATACATACACAGAATACCAAACATATCTGCTCATCTATTCAAATGATCAGAAACAGGTGTCCTCATCACTTGTCCTGGTCACAGGTGTATAAAATCAAGTACTAATTCATACAGACTGTAGGAGGTTGCAGAATTTCTGCACACTCTATTGCTACAGAGCTCCAGATGACATGTGACCTTCAGATTAGCCCAAGAACAGAACGCAGAGAGCTTCATGGAATGAATGGTTTTCCATGGCTGAGCAGCTGCATCCAGGGTTAGTTCTATGTTTCGTTTTCAGTAAAAGTGTAGAAACAATTTGAACCCCTAAGATTTATATACAATTTGAGGTTCGGTAAGCCTTTCTGCCATTTTCACTCTGATTTACTGAACTGCTCTATGAATTTGATTTTTTTTTTCCATGCGAAGGAACGAGATCACACCAGCAATCCATGGGGCAAGTAGAGGCAGGTGAGTCTATCCCAACTGTCTTGGAAAAATGTTGAAGACGTAAACCTATGTGGGTGTTTGATGACTGGATTTCTGTCAACTGGGATTTATCTGATTTATTCAGCAGTTTCCAAGCAGGAAACAGCTATGGGGCAGTTTAGACTCAGACTGAGAGACAGTCGCAGCTCGTCCAAAAGCTCAGGCTCCTAAACTTGGGAAAAAATGGACGACAGCTCCAAGAAACTTTGTACACAGATCTGAAAAAATCTCAAATTCCTTTGAATTTTGGACCAAAAAGGGTCTCAAAGTTTTTCAGACCAAGGACAAAGCTCATTATTGGAAAACAACAATGAATAACTAATCTGACTTTCCCTGAGCTGAGTGTGCTTTGCCCTTGGCTTTTCAATTCAATTAAATTCAATTAAATTTTATTTAATTTTTTTTCAAAAGAGCTGTGCTACAGAGAATGACATGTAGTTTGTATGTTAAGGCTGGGATATGCTGTCTTTGGCTGCTCTGCCTCTCTTTGCCTCTGGTACTCCTACCCCTCCAACCCATGTACAGTGCTGGAGCTGGTAGCCTCTCGATGCTGCGGTCACCCGCAAGGTGGTGTACTGGAGCCCCGATTTCCCCCGCCCTCCACCTAACCCCCATCCCAATCAGGCATATCTGTTTTGGATTGTGGGGGCTTTCATTTTCTTCCCCTTTATTCTGCCCCCAAAAGAGCAGAATGCAGATGTATGCTTTGTTGCCACCACAGAAATGCTCACGTTTTCCCCTTTTCTCCCAATCTAAAAAAAGAGCAATGTCCTTGTTGCATTGAGAATAAAGGCAATTCGTTCCTTTGTTTCATCTTGCAGTAGTGGTTGGCCGTCACAATTTGCTGTCCTGCCACCCCCTCTTCATCCTCTGATACGACTTCCTAGCAAAAATCTTATAGAATGCCAGATTAGAATCACTCCCCCTACCTAAATCACCAAAGCAACATGAAGTTATATTTTTACCAAAAAGATTAAAGATTTGTTAGATGTTACTCAATATTTACATAATCAATTTCCCTGTGGGTGTGGCTAAAGATTTTAAAGATTGAGAGACAATTTTTAGAGACATGACATCACTGTGAGGATGACATCACTGTGTGGTTGACATCACATGACATTACATGACATCATGTCATGTGATGTCGTGTGACCTCATGTGACCTAATGTGACCTCATGTGATGTCATCTATGCAGTGGGTGACATCACAATGATCAATGATTTGTCAGTAAAATTCTCTGCAAATAACCCATCGTATGTAACTGCTGCAATTGAAGCACAAACCAAGATTGTATGGTTTATACTATTATATTGTTTTATTATTTTGAAACAAAGGATTATGATGAACCAAACTGAGATGGATCAAGATTTTTTCAATGTTCTTGATGATATAGATTTTACTGAATTCCTGGACTCTGTAACTGCTCCTGCCCCTGACAACATCCCTGACACCCTTGTTGAAAATACTGACAACCTTTTTAACAAAAATCCAGGACCAACATTAAACTCCCAAACTTTTGGAGCTTTGGAGAAAAATGTTCAAGCAGAACCTGGAAAGTCGCTCAAAAGAGGCAGAGATGATTCTTTAAATGTTCAAGATTGTCAACCCAAACGACTCAGACAAGAAGCTAACCAAAATCCTGCACCTATCAGTCGTTACCAGTTACCTAGTGTATTTGAAGAGCCTAACCCCCTCGGGTCATGGCTGACTCTAGACCCTTTCCGACAAAACTTAAATTATAGGAGAAGACGTGACACCTCTACTGCACAGGTTTCTGAAGAGGCAACTAAAACCAGAGAGGACAACAAACAGAAAAAGAGGAGAAAACACTCTGAGATGGGACCAGATTCGACAACGGTACCCACAGAATCTCCTGTCTTATGGCAGGCTAAACCACAACCCCCAGCTCGCCACGTCCATGAATCTTTTTCACAGAATGTCTCTCCAGACATACATTTAGATGAATTACTGGAGTCCGTAACTCCTGCTGCCCCTGAGGACATATTTGACATTCTCGAAATAAATACTGAGAACTTTATTAATGACAATCCAGGAGCATCATTGAACTCCCAAACTTCTGGAGCTTTTGAGAAAAATCTTCAAGCACAGACTGGAAAGTCACTCAAAAGAGGCAGAGATGATTCTTTAAATGTTCCAGATTATCAACCCAAACGACTCAGACAAGATGCAAACCAAAATCCTGAGCCTCACAACCATTACCAATTACCTAGCCTATCTGAAGAGCCTGAACCCCTCAAGACATGGATGTCTGCAAATCCTATCAGGAAAAAGTTCTATTCTAGGAAAAGACGCCACACCTCTACCCCACGGGTTTCTGAAGGGGCAACTAAAACCAAAAAGCAAAACGAGCAGCAAAAGAGAAGAGAAAACAACAATCTTCAGCCTTTCATTCAGGACCAAATATCTCATGTACCTGAACCAGTTCCCTCAATCTCTCAAGAGATGAGCACACCTTCACAAGAGATTCCAGAAAACTGGACTTCTAGTAGCACAGACAACAATTATTACCCACAAGGCTTTGAAGAGGCAGCTAACACCAATGTTGGATCTGAACTGACAGAGAGGAGAGAAAATTTTCAGATGGAACTAAATGTTGAGGAAGTACCAGAAGAATCTTCCTCTTCATGGCAGGAAGAATCATCACTACCTCAGCTCCTCAGAGAATGTATTTCAGGAAATGTCAGTTTTGATGATTTACTGTATGACTTCTGCTAAAGATTTGAAAGAAAATTCAAAGAAATTGTAGGACTCCAAAAAAAAAAGTTGGAAATACAAAAAAGTAGATGTTACAAGTTAACTTTATTGTTCATTGTTCAACAGTTTTAGTTTTCTTTTCGTTTCATTCAAGTTTTAAATGTATCTTAGTTGAATTTTATATCAAATTAGTGAAAATGTATTTTTTTTTTATTTAAATTTTCCTTTAATTTCTCAATGTTTGTTTTTTTATTTAAGTTTAAGTTTATATTGATTGTTTCTTTGAAGTTTAAAAATATCTTTTTATTTTGTTTAGTTTAAAATATAATGAATAAATATTGAGTTATATTGGGTGGACAAAGATCGTACACATCACTGTAGTATGATGGTATGGGGGAGGAATGAACAATGGTTGCTGGGCGCTCCCTCAGAGATAGGGGGAGGAGCTCGGTCAGTGGGAGAGAGCTTGGAGTAGAGCCACCGCTCCTCCTCATCAAGAGGAGCCAGTGGAGGAGGCTCGAGCATCTGGTCTGGATTCCTCCTAAACACCAAGGTGTTCCAGGCATGTCCCACTGGGTGGATGCCCCGGGGAAGACCCAGGACCCACTGGAGACACAATGTCTCTCAGCTGGCCTGGGAACGTTTCAGGGCACCCCCCAGAAGAGCTGGGGGAAAGGTCTGGGGGTGGGGGGGGGGGGGGGGGGGGGGGTCTGGGCATCTTTGTTTAGACTGCTGCCCCTCAGACCTGTTCCCAGACAAGTAGAAATGGATGGATGGATGGATGGATGGAAGGATGGAGGGAAGGAAAGATGGAAGTGTCACATGCCTTTATGTGTATAAATAGTTTTTGTGTTAATTTGTAAATTAGTGGGTTCTCTCCGGGTGCTCCGGCTTTCCCTAGATTCTAAAAAAGACTTTTTTTAAGGTGAATTAGAGGCTAAACAATATAGTCAGTGACTGCTTTGGGCCGTGACAATAATAACAATTAACAATAAATAATAAATGACACAAATCGATAATAATACATTAATATTAAATTAATAAATAAATAAAAAGATAAATACATACATGCATAGTATTAATACATACATACACTATGTCTCTCAGCTGGCCTGGGAACGTTTCAGGGCACCCCCCAAAAGACCTCGAGGAAATGGCCGGGGGGAGGGAAGTCTGGGCATCTTTAATTAGACTGCTGCCCCCCAGACACATTCCCAGATGAGTGGAAAAAGATGATTGGATGGATGGATGGATAGATAGATAGTTGTCTGGAAGTGGGTTTTTTTCTGCACAAATCATTGTATGTGTAGAAATAGTTTTTGTGTTCCTTTGTGCATTAGTGGGTTCTCTCCGGGTGCTCCGGCTTTCCCTAGATTCTAAAAAAGACTTTTTTTTAAGGTGAATTAGAGGCTAAACAACATGGTCAGTGACTGCTGTGGGCTATGATAATAATAACAATTAAAAATAAATAATCAAATACACAAATCGGTTATATAATAGTACAGTTAATAATTAAAAGTAATAAATCAATCAATGAATACATAGATAAATCAATAAATCAAAAAATAAATATCAGTCACCAAAATGTTTAGATAATGAAACAACTTCAAGTTTGGCAGTCATGTGGGTTTTCCCCGAGATCTTCGGTTTCCCCACAGTAATTGTTAGTGATTGACTAGTGACTGATAAATATCCCCTCCCTGAATCGCCACCTTATCGTGGTGGAGGGGTTTGTGTGCCCGAATGATCCCAGGAGCCGGTCGCCGGGTGGTGTTTTCCACCTCAAACTGGTCCTGGGAGACGGGCCAGACTAAGGGCGATTCAAACAAAAACCTTTTCATTACTAGATCCACTTACTCCCCCCAATAAGAGTTACCAGTGCCCCACCCTGGAGCCAGACTAGTCAGTTTTTGTCTGGTGGCTTTAATTGCTCAAGGACAGTGGACAGTGGACAGCAGGCATGTTGTCCTGAAGGCCCCCAAAGCAAAGGCACTTTTTCTGTAGTTCTTCTTGTGGCTTTGGTTGGTTGTTGGTGATAGATGTTGGAGCAGGACTAGCGACATTGGGACACTGGCTTTATCCACCTTTGAATAGACGCTTCACAGTGGATCAGTCAATCAATGAGTAACCAGAGAAAAAACAAATAACTCCTTCCCCGTCTCTTTGTGGCAGATGAGGCCACTTCCCCCTGCAGAGAAACTCCATGCAGTCATTCCCTGGTTGTCACCTCTCCCAATAAAGGTGCATCTTTAACTACGACCTATCCCCAGCCCGCCTGCTTGTGAAGAATGTTTTCTTGATGCGCTCTGTACAGTAGAGTCTGTATTGGTGCCTGTCTGAGGAATCCAGAGCATACTGTGATGTTCTGGTGTTCTGCACAGCTTCATTAGGTCCTCAGCCCCACAGGAACCTGCAGAGATGATGCTGTGGTAACTGAAGACGAGTCGCTGCACGGGATAAAACAGGTTGCTCCCAACAGAGAGGCTCTCCAGCTGAGAGACTCTTTCATGATTCACTTTCCTGCAGAGGGAGCAGACCCATGGCAGCTCCAGAATCCTGTTTTCTGTCCTCCAAGGACTGACACACAACGGCTCTTTTGAGAGCCCCCCACAGAACCTTTAAGAGCTTGATTCTCTCTTTTCACAGTTATTACTCAAAACTTTTAAAGTCCTACATTAGTTGAAAAGGTAAGAGATTAAAACTGGTTAAATACATTCGGACTTTAGCCAAACTGCCCTCTTCCTCGTAAACTAACACTGCTATAGGTGCAGGATGCTGCTCAGTAGCATAAAAGCTGTCGCCATTGATAAATATTACTGGGTTGGCCGTCACGTGACATAAGACGTGACACACATGCGCCATTACTATGCATTGAGTCTTGCCCGTCTTGTCAGTCTTGACAATGTCCAAAAAGGTACACAAAGAATCACAAAAGGGGATCCAATGTTTTACCATCAAAGGCAAAAGATTATGACAGCAAAATTTTACAATACCATGTTTTTTGTGTAATTCAATTGTTTTTTAGTTTTGTTTAAGGCCTGATGCTGGGGCAGAGGCAGGAGCTGAAGAAGTTCCTGATGAAGGGGCAAAGGGAGGAGCAAGGACAACTTTCTGAACACTTCCATCTGGAGAAGATGGAGGGAGAAGACAAAGTTTATTCTTATGTTGGACTATTGTTGGTATTTTTTTTGAATTAAACTTGTTTTGAAGAATGACTTCAATTTTTTTGTTGACGCGTTAAATTACTAGTAATTTTACTGTTTTAGTTAATATTTAGGTTTTGAATGTTTTGTATTTGTGATTCCCTTCCTATTGTGTCATTGGCTTGATCAGCCAGTATAAAATCTCCCTAATGTTTCCTGTTGGTGGGTCAGTTTAGGTTCAGTTGGTTTGAGCTTTTGTTATTGATTCTCTCAGTTACATTTTTGTTAAGTTGACCCCATTTTATTTAAGTCCATGACGTTTTTGTGTTGGGTAAAATAAAACCCCTGATTTGAAGGTGTTTTTTGTCCTGTGGCTCAATCTCTGCCGAGTAGACCCTGACAAGAAGTCTGCAAGGTACCGGGATGGACATTCTCATCTGTGGTGGTGGGGGGGACTGGATGGCTCCCAGACCTGGTGGTGCCAGCTGGGTCACCTGGCCAGGCGGCTGTGTCAGAAGAGATGATGACTGACCTGGTCTTCATCCTCCTCAATGCCCTCATCCTCCTCTTGGAGAGCAGTGACAGCAGCAGCCTCGTCTGGAGCCTCAGGGTCCAGGCTGACATCCTCAAGCACGCTGCCCGTCTGCTGGTACAGGTACTCCACCCCTATGAGCTCCCCTGCAGTGACGACAGAGAGCTCAGGTCACTTTTGTAGGTTGATATGAAGTCAGATCTACACCTCTGGCCTCTTTTGTCATTATACACCTGTGTATGCAGCAGGTTTGGTGAAATCCTAAACCATCTAAAGACCAAGCACCCTTTGGCTCTTCTGGCTCAGGGCGTGCTTGAGGTGGCCACTGTAGGAGTGCAGAGGCCACAGATGTTCCTTAGCTGCAGCATCTGCTACGCGGTCCTTTTTCCACCTCACCAGTCCATCTATCAAGAACGCCTGGAAGTACTTGGGGCTTGTAGACTTTCCCAAATGGAACCGTGTAAACATCAGCAGTTAAGTTTACGGATGGGAAATTGCACATAAAGTCTAAAGTTCCACCATTTACTCCGTTAAACATAACAAAATCTGCAGTTGCCTGAGATGAACTGCTGGAGGTGGAAGGACTCCAGAAAGGTGGAGCCTGCTGGAGTAATAAGCAAACATATGTTTTGTATGCAACTGTGATTGTAACTTTCAAAAGTTATAATAAATATATATTGAGTTATTTAACATTAAGGAGTAGTTGCATTAGTTATTTTTCATTACTTTTAGTTTCATGTATAAGTTATATCTGGTCCTTTGAGGACAACCACTACGCTGATGTGGCCCTTTGGTCAAAATGAGTTTGACACCCCTTGCTCTAAACACTTGTTTTTGTTGTCACTGGTAAGATTTAACACATGAAGATGGTAAAACTGAAAGATACAGAGTTTAAAGAAGGTCAATGTCATTATAAAATACTACATTAAACAGATAAATTTAGTGTCAGACCAGTAGCTATGAACTCTCCATAAATTCTGTTCATTTATTTTGAAAATTCTTCCGGTGTTTTATTTTGAACTTAGTACCCAGCTTCCTTTCCCTGCACCATCTGCTCAGTGTTGAATCGATGCGCCGCTCACACGTCTAGCAAAAGTAAAAACGGACTTTTTCTAAAATATGAACCATATTTAGGCTTGTTAAATCAGTGGACGGCCACAAGATAGACCAGAACTCACAGGTACAAGTTGCTTCACTGTCATGTCGTCTCTTCAGTTCTCTGTGAGACCGCAACTTCTCTCCCCGACTGTTACTAACTCTCTGTGTACGAGACACTTAGTCCGAGAAGAGCCGCAAACACAGAAGCAGCAGCTCAGAACCCCCCTAATACAAGAAAATGGGTTTGATAGAATACCGGGGGGGGGGGGGAATTGTAAAACATTCACATTTTTTTACACGAATACATTCAGGTTAATACAAAAATAGAAGGGCACTTCTTAATATGAGGCAAAAAGGGTAGGTACTCAAGCACCCTGGGGGCCCATGTGTGCACCTGTCTGCCTATATACATACACAGAATACCAAACATATCTGCTCATCTATTCAAATGATCAGAAACAGGTGTCCTCATCACTTGTCCTGGTCACAGGTGTATAAAATCAAGTACTAATTCATACAGACTGTAGGAGGTTGCAGAATTTCTGCACACTCTATTGCTACAGAGCTCCAGATGACATGTGACCTTCAGATTAGCCCAAGAACAGAACGCAGAGAGCTTCATGGAATGAATGGTTTTCCATGGCTGAGCAGCTGCATCCAGGGTTAGTTCTATGTTTCGTTTTCAGTAAAAGTGTAGAAACAATTTGAACCCCTAAGATTTATATACAATTTGAGGTTCGGTAAGCCTTTCTGCCATTTTCACTCTGATTTACTGAACTGCTCTATGAATTTGATTTTTTTTTTCCATGCGAAGGAACGAGATCACACCAGCAATCCATGGGGCAAGTAGAGGCAGGTGAGTCTATCCCAACTGTCTTGGAAAAATGTTGAAGACGTAAACCTATGTGGGTGTTTGATGACTGGATTTCTGTCAACTGGGATTTATCTGATTTATTCAGCAGTTTCCAAGCAGGAAACAGCTATGGGGCAGTTTAGACTCAGACTGAGAGACAGTCGCAGCTCGTCCAAAAGCTCAGGCTCCTAAACTTGGGAAAAAATGGACGACAGCTCCAAGAAACTTTGTACACAGATCTGAAAAAATCTCAAATTCCTTTGAATTTTGGACCAAAAAGGGTCTCAAAGTTTTTCAGACCAAGGACAAAGCTCATTATTGGAAAACAACAATGAATAACTAATCTGACTTTCCCTGAGCTGAGTGTGCTTTGCCCTTGGCTTTTCAATTCAATTAAATTCAATTCAATTTTATTTAATTTTTTTTCAAAAGAGCTGTGCTACAGAGAATGACATGTAGTTTGTATGTTAAGGCTGGGATATGCTGTCTTTGGCTGCTCTGCCTCTCTTTGCCTCTGGTACTCCTACCCCTCCAACCCATGTACAGTGCTGGAGCTGGTAGCCTCTCGATGCTGCGGTCACCCGCAAGGTGGTGTACTGGAGCCCCGATTTCCCCCGCCCTCCACCTAACCCCCATCCCAATCAGGCATATCTGTTTTGGATTGTGGGGGCTTTCATTTTCTTCCCCTTTATTCTGCCCCCAAAAGAGCAGAATGCAGATGTATGCTTTGTTGCCACCACAGAAATGCTCACGTTTTCCCCTTTTCTCCCAATCTAAAAAAAGAGCAATGTCCTTGTTGCATTGAGAATAAAGGCAATTCGTTCCTTTGTTTCATCTTGCAGTAGTGGTTGGCCGTCACAATTCGCTGTCCTGCCACCCCCTCTTCATCCTCTGATACGACTTCCTAGCAAAAATCTTATAGAATGCCAGATTAGAATCACTCCCCCTACCTAAATCACCAAAGCAACATGAAGTTATATTTTTACCAAAAAGATTAAAGATTTGTTAGATGTTACTCAATATTTACATAATCAATTTCCCTGTGGGTGTGGCTAAAGATTTTAAAGATTGAGAGACAATTTTTAGAGACATGACATCACTGTGAGGATGACATCACTGTGTGGTTGACATCACATGACATTACATGACATCATGTCATGTGATGTCGTGTGACCTCATGTGACCTAATGTGACCTCATGTGATGTCATCTATGCAGTGGGTGACATCACAATGATCAATGATTTGTCAGTAAAATTCTCTGCAAATAACCCATCGTATGTAACTGCTGCAATTGAAGCACAAACCAAGATTGTATGGTTTATACTATTATATTGTTTTATTATTTTGAAACAAAGGATTATGATGAACCAAACTGAGATGGATCAAGATTTTTTCAATGTTCTTGATGATATAGATTTTACTGAATTCCTGGACTCTGTAACTGCTCCTGCCCCTGACAACATCCCTGACACCCTTGTTGAAAATACTGACAACCTTTTTAACAAAAATCCAGGACCAACATTAAACTCCCAAACTTTTGGAGCTTTGGAGAAAAATGTTCAAGCAGAACCTGGAAAGTCGCTCAAAAGAGGCAGAGATGATTCTTTAAATGTTCAAGATTGTCAACCCAAACGACTCAGACAAGAAGCTAACCAAAATCCTGCACCTATCAGTCGTTACCAGTTACCTAGTGTATTTGAAGAGCCTAACCCCCTCGGGTCATGGCTGACTCTAGACCCTTTCCGACAAAACTTAAATTATAGGAGAAGACGTGACACCTCTACTGCACAGGTTTCTGAAGAGGCAACTAAAACCAGAGAGGACAACAAACAGAAAAAGAGGAGAAAACACTCTGAGATGGGACCAGATTCGACAACGGTACCCACAGAATCTCCTGTCTTATGGCAGGCTAAACCACAACCCCCAGCTCGCCACGTCCATGAATCTTTTTCACAGAATGTCTCTCCAGACATACATTTAGATGAATTACTGGAGTCCGTAACTCCTGCTGCCCCTGAGGACATATTTGACATTCTCGAAATAAATACTGAGAACTTTATTAATGACAATCCAGGAGCATCATTGAACTCCCAAACTTCTGGAGCTTTTGAGAAAAATCTTCAAGCACAGACTGGAAAGTCACTCAAAAGAGGCAGAGATGATTCTTTAAATGTTCCAGATTATCAACCCAAACGACTCAGACAAGATGCAAACCAAAATCCTGAGCCTCACAACCATTACCAATTACCTAGCCTATCTGAAGAGCCTGAACCCCTCAAGACATGGATGTCTGCAAATCCTATCAGGAAAAAGTTCTATTCTAGGAAAAGACGCCACACCTCTACCCCACGGGTTTCTGAAGGGGCAACTAAAACCAAAAAGCAAAACGAGCAGCAAAAGAGAAGAGAAAACAACAATCTTCAGCCTTTCATTCAGGACCAAATATCTCATGTACCTGAACCAGTTCCCTCAATCTCTCAAGAGATGAGCACACCTTCACAAGAGATTCCAGAAAACTGGACTTCTAGTAGCACAGACAACAATTATTACCCACAAGGCTTTGAAGAGGCAGCTAACACCAATGTTGGATCTGAACTGACAGAGAGGAGAGAAAATTTTCAGATGGAACTAAATGTTGAGGAAGTACCAGAAGAATCTTCCTCTTCATGGCAGGAAGAATCATCACTACCTCAGCTCCTCAGAGAATGTATTTCAGGAAATGTCAGTTTTGATGATTTACTGTATGACTTCTGCTAAAGATTTGAAAGAAAATTCAAAGAAATTGTAGGACTCCAAAAAAAAAAGTTGGAAATACAAAAAAGTAGATGTTACAAGTTAACTTTATTGTTCATTGTTCAACAGTTTTAGTTTTCTTTTCGTTTCATTCAAGTTTTAAATGTATCTTAGTTGAATTTTATATCAAATTAGTGAAAATGTATTTTTTTTTTATTTAAATTTTCCTTTAATTTCTCAATGTTTGTTTTTTTATTTAAGTTTAAGTTTATATTGATTGTTTCTTTGAAGTTTAAAAATATCTTTTTATTTTGTTTAGTTTAAAATATAATGAATAAATATTGAGTTATATTGGGTGGACAAAGATCGTACACATCACTGTAGTATGATGGTATGGGGGAGGAATGAACAATGGTTGCTGGGCGCTCCCTCAGAGATAGGGGGAGGAGCTCGGTCAGTGGGAGAGAGCTTGGAGTAGAGCCACCGCTCCTCCTCATCAAGAGGAGCCAGTGGAGGAGGCTCGAGCATCTGGTCTGGATTCCTCCTAAACACCAAGGTGTTCCAGGCATGTCCCACTGGGTGGATGCCCCGGGGAAGACCCAGGACCCAGTGGAGACACAATGTCTCTCAGCTGGCCTGGGAACGTTTCAGGGCACCCCCCAGAAGAGCTGGGGGAAGGGTCTGGGGGTGGGGGGGTGGGGGGGGGGGGGGGGTCTGGGCATCTTTGTTTAGACTGCTGCCCCTCAGACCTGTTCCCAGACAAGTAGAAATGGATGGATGGATGGATGGATGGATGGAAGGATGGAGGGAAGGAAAGATGGAAGTGTCACATGCCTTTATGTGTATAAATAGTTTTTGTGTTAATTTGTAAATTAGTGGGTTCTCTCCGGGTGCTCCGGCTTTCCCTAGATTCTAAAAAAGACTTTTTTTAAGGTGAATTAGAGGCTAAACCATATAGTCAGTGACTGCTTTGGGCCGTGACAATAATAACAATTAACAATAAATAATAAATGACACAAATCGATAATAATACATTAATATTAAATTAATAAATAAATAAAAAGATAAATACATACATGCATAGTATTAATACATACATACACTATGTCTCTCAGCTGGCCTGGGAACGTTTCAGGGCACCCCCCAAAAGACCTCGAGGAAATGGCCGGGGGGAGGGAAGTCTGGGCATCTTTAATTAGACTGCTGCCCCCCAGACACATTCCCAGATGAGTGGAAAAAGATGATTGGATGGATGGATGGATAGATAGATAGTTGTCTGGAAGTGGGTTTTTTTCTGCACAAATCATTGTATGTGTAGAAATAGTTTTTGTGTTCCTTTGTGCATTAGTGGGTTCTCTCCGGGTGCTCCGGCTTTCCCTAGATTCTAAAAAAGACTTTTTTTTAAGGTGAATTAGAGGCTAAACAACATGGTCAGTGACTGCTGTGGGCTATGATAATAATAACAATTAAAAATAAATAATCAAATACACAAATCGGTTATATAATAGTACAGTTAATAATTAAAAGTAATAAATCAATCAATGAATACATAGATAAATCAATAAATCAAAAAATAAATATCAGTCACCAAAATGTTTAGATAATGAAACAACTTCAAGTTTGGCAGTCATGTGGGTTTTCCCCGAGATCTTCGGTTTCCCCACAGTAATTGTTAGTGATTGACTAGTGACTGATAAATATCCCCTCCCTGAATCGCCACCTTATCGTGGTGGAGGGGTTTGTGTGCCCGAATGATCCCAGGAGCCGGTCGCCGGGTGGTGTTTTCCACCTCAAACTGGTCCTGGGAGACGGGCCAGACTAAGGGCGATTCAAACAAAAACCTTTTCATTACTAGATCCACTTACTCCCCCCAATAAGAGTTACCAGTGCCCCACCCTGGAGCCAGACTAGTCAGTTTTTGTCTGGTGGCTTTTAATTGCTCAAGGACAGTGGACAGTGGACAGCAGGCATGTTGTCCTGAAGGCCCCCAAAGCAAAGGCACTTTTTCTGTAGTTCTTCTTGTGGCTTTGGTTGGTTGTTGGTGATAGATGTTGGAGCAGGACTAGCGACATTGGGACACTGGCTTTATCCACCTTTGAATAGACGCTTCACAGTGGATCAGTCAATCAATGAGTAACCAGAGAAAAAACAAATAACTCCTTCCCCGTGTCTTTGTGGCAGATGAGGCCACTTCTCCCTGCAGAGAAACTCCATGCAGTCATTCCCTGGTTGTCACCTCTCCCAATAAAGGTGCATCTTTAACTACGACCTATCCCCAGCCCGCCTGCTTGTGAAGAATGTTTTCTTGATGCGCTCTGTACAGTAGAGTCTGTATTGGTGCCTGTCTGAGGAATCCAGAGCATACTGTGATGTTCTGGTGTTCTGCACAGCTTCATTAGGTCCTCAGCACCACAGGAACCTGCAGAGATGATGCTGTGGTAACTGAAGACGAGTCGCTGCACGGGATAAAACAGGTTGCTCCCAACAGAGAGGCTCTCCAGCTGAGAGACTCTTTCATGATTCACTTTCCTGCAGAGGGAGCAGACCCATGGCAGCTCCAGAATCCTGTTTTCTGTCCTCCAAGGACTGACACACAACGGCTCTTTTGAGAGCCCCCCACAGAACCTTTAAGAGCTTGATTCTCTCTTTTCACAGTTATTACTCAAAACTTTTAAAGTCCTACATTAGTTGAAAAGGTAAGAGATTAAAACTGGTTAAATACATTCGGACTTTAGCCAAACTGCCCTCTTCCTCGTAAACTAACACTGCTATAGGTGCAGGATGCTGCTCAGTAGCATAAAAGCTGTCGCCATTGATAAATATTACTGGGTTGGCCGTCACGTGACATAAGACGTGACACACATGCGCCATTACTATGCATTGAGTCTTGCCCGTCTTGTCAGTCTTGACAATGTCCAAAAAGGTACACAAAGAATCACAAAAGGGGATCCAATGTTTTACCATCAAAGGCAAAAGATTATGACAGCAAAATTTTACAATACCATGTTTTTTGTGTAATTCAATTGTTTTTTAGTTTTGTTTAAGGCCTGATGCTGGGGGAGAGGCAGGAGCTGAAGAAGTTCCTGATGAAGGGGCAAAGGGAGGAGCAAGGACAACTTTCTGAACACTTCCATCTGGAGAAGATGGAGGGAGAAGACAAAGTTTATTCTTATGTTGGACTATTGTTGGTATTTTTTTTGAATTAAACTTGTTTTGAAGAATGACTTCAATTTTTTTGTTGACGCGTTAAATTACTAGTAATTTTACTGTTTTAGTTAATATTTAGGTTTTGAATGTTTTGTATTTGTGATTCCCTTCCTATTGTGTCATTGGCTTGATCAGCCAGTATAAAATCTCCCTAATGTTTCCTGTTGGTGGGTCAGTTTAGGTTCAGTTGGTTTGAGCTTTTGTTATTGATTCTCTCAGTTACATTTTTGTTAAGTTGACCCCATTTTATTTAAGTCCATGACGTTTTTGTGTTGGGTAAAATAAAACCCCTGATTTGAAGGTGTTTTTTGTCCTGTGGCTCAATCTCTGCCGAGTAGACCCTGACAAGAAGTCTGCAAGGTACCGGGATGGACATTCTCATCTGTGGTGGTGGGGGGGACTGGATGGCTCCCAGACCTGGTGGTGCCAGCTGGGTCACCTGGCCAGGCGGCTGTGTCAGAAGAGATGATGACTGACCTGGTCTTCATCCTCCTCAATGCCCTCATCCTCCTCTTGGAGAGCAGTGACAGCAGCAGCCTCGTCTGGAGCCTCAGGGTCCAGGCTGACATCCTCAAGCACGCTGCCCGTCTGCTGGTACAGGTACTCCACCCCTATGAGCTCCCCTGCAGTGACGACAGAGAGCTCAGGTCACTTTTGTAGGTTGATATGAAGTCAGATCTACACCTCTGGCCTCTTTTGTCATTATACACCTGTGTATGCAGCAGGTTTGGTGAAATCCTAAACCATCTAAAGACCAAGCACCCTTTGGCTCTTCTGGCTCAGGGCGTGCTTGAGGTGGCCACTGTAGGAGTGCAGAGGCCACAGATGTTCCTGAGCTGCAGCATCTGCTACGCGGTCCTTTTTCCACCTCACCAGTCCATCTATCAAGAACGCCTGGAAGTACTTGGGGCTTGTAGACTTTCCCAAATGGAACCGTGTAAACATCAGCAGTTAAGTTTACGGATGGGAAATTGCACATAAAGTCTAAAGTTCCACCATTTACTCCGTTAAACATAACAAAATCTGCAGTTGCCTGAGATGAACTGCTGGAGGTGGAAGGACTCCAGAAAGGTGGAGCCTGCTGGAGTAATAAGCAAACATATGTTTTGTATGCAACTGTGATTGTAACTTTCAAAAGTTATAATAAATATATATTGAGTTATTTAACATTAAGGAGTAGTTGCATTAGTTATTTTTCATTACTTTTAGTTTCATGTATAAGTTATATCTGGTCCTTTGAGGACAACCACTACGCTGATGTGGCCCTTTGGTCAAAATGAGTTTGACACCCCTTGCTCTAAACACTTGTTTTTGTTGTCACTGGTAAGATTTAACACATGAAGATGGTAAAACTGAAAGATACAGAGTTTAAAGAAGGTCAATGTCATTATAAAATACTACATTAAACAGATAAATTTAGTGTCAGACCAGTAGCTATGAACTCTCCATAAATTCTGTTCATTTATTTTGAAAATTCTTCCGGTGTTTTATTTTGAACTTAGTACCCAGCTTCCTTTCCCTGCACCATCTGCTCAGTGTTGAATCGATGCGCCGCTCACACGTCTAGCAAAAGTAAAAACGGACTTTTTCTAAAATATGAACCATATTTAGGCTTGTTAAATCAGTGGACGGCCACAAGATAGACCAGAACTCACAGGTACAAGTTGCTTCACTGTCATGTCGTCTCTTCAGTTCTCTGTGAGACCGCAACTTCTCTCCCCGACTGTTACTAACTCTCTGTGTACGAGACACTTAGTCCGAGAAGAGCCGCAAACACAGAAGCAGCAGCTCAGAACCCCCCTAATACAAGAAAATGGGTTTGATAGAATACCGGGGGGGGGGGGGGGGGTTGTAAAACATTCACATTTTTTTACACGAATACATTCAGGTTAATACAAAAATAGAAGGGCACTTCTTAATATGAGGCAAAAAGGGTAGGTACTCAAGCACCCTGGGGGCCCATGTGTGCACCTGTCTGCCTATATACATACACAGAATACCAAACATATCTGCTCATCTATTCAAATGATCAGAAACAGGTGTCCTCATCACTTGTCCTGGTCACAGGTGTATAAAATCAAGTACTAATTCATACAGACTGTAGGAGGTTGCAGAATTTCTGCACACTCTATTGCTACAGAGCTCCAGATGACATGTGACCTTCAGATTAGCCCAAGAACAGAACGCAGAGAGCTTCTTGGAATGAATGGTTTTCCATGGCTGAACAGCTGCATCCAGGGTTAGTTCTATGTTTTGTTTTCAGTAAAAGTGTAGAAACAATTTGAACCCCTAAGATTTATATACAATTTGAGGTTCGGTAAGCCTTTCTGCCATTTTCACTCTGATTTACTGAACTGCTCTATGAATTTGATTTTTTTTTTCCATGCGAAGGAACGAGATCACACCAGCAATCCATGGGGCAAGTAGAGGCAGGTGAGTCTATCCCAACTGTCTTGGAAAAATGTTGAAGACGTAAACCTATGTGGGTGTTTGATGACTGGATTTCTGTCAACTGGGATTTATCTGATTTATTCAGCAGTTTCCAAGCAGGAAACAGCTATGGGGCAGTTTAGACTCAGACTGAGAGACAGTCGCAGCTCGTCCAAAAGCTCAGGCTCCTAAACTTGGGAAAAAATGGACGACAGCTCCAAGAAACTTTGTACACAGATCTGAAAAAATCTCAAATTCCTTTGAATTTTGGACCAAAAAGGGTCTCAAAGTTTTTCAGACCAAGGACAAAGCTCATTATTGGAAAACAACAATGAATAACTAATCTGACTTTCCCTGAGCTGAGTGTGCTTTGCCCTTGGCTTTTCAATTCAATTAAATTCAATTCAATTTTATTTTATTTTTTTTCAAAAGAGCTGTGCTACAGAGAATGACATGTAGTTTGTATGTTAAGGCTGGGATATGCTGTCTTTGGCTGCTCTGCCTCTCTTTGCCTCTGGTACTCCTACCCCTCCAACCCATGTACAGTGCTGGAGCTGGTAGCCTCTCGATGCTGCGGTCACCCGCAAGGTGGTGTACTGGAGCCCCGATTTCCCCCGCCCTCCACCTAACCCCCATCCCAATCAGGCATATCTGTTTTGGATTGTGGGGGCTTTCATTTTCTTCCCCTTTATTCTGCCCCCAAAAGAGCAGAATGCAGATGTATGCTTTGTTGCCACCACAGAAATGCTCACGTTTTCCCCTTTTCTCCCAATCTAAAAAAGAGCAATGTCCTTGTTGCATTGAGAATAAAGGCAATTCGTTCCTTTGTTTCATCTTGCAGTAGTGGTTGGCCGTCACAATTTGCTGTCCTGCCACCCCCTCTTCATCCTCTGATACGACTTCCTAGCAAAAATCTTATAGAATGCCAGATTAGAATCACTCCCCCTACCTAAATCACCAAAGCAACATGAAGTTATATTTTTACCAAAAAGATTAAAGATTTGTTAGATGTTACTCAATATTTACATAATCAATTTCCCTGTGGGTGTGGCTAAAGATTTTAAAGATTGAGAGACAATTTTTAGAGACATGACATCACTGTGAGGATGACATCAATGTGTGGTTGACATCACATGACATTACATGACATCATGTCATGTGATGTCGTGTGACCTCATGTGACGTCATGTGACCTCATGTGATGTCATGTGATGTCATCTATGCAGTGGGTGACATCACAATGATCAATGATTTGTCAGTAAAATTCTCTGCAAATAACCCATCGTGTGTAACTGCTGCAATTGAAGCACAAACCAAGATTGTATGGTTTATACTATTATATTGTTTTATTATTTTGAAACAAAGGATTATGATGAACCAAACTGAGATGGATCAAGATTTTTTCAATGTTCTTGATGATATAGATTTTACTGAATTCCTGGACTCTGTAACTGCTCCTGCCCCTGACAACATCCCTGACACCCTTGTTGAAAATACTGACAACCTTTTTAACAAAAATCCAGGACCAACATTAAACTCCCAAACTTTTGGAGCTTTGGAGAAAAATGTTCAAGCAGAACCTGGAAAGGTGCTCAAAAGAGGCAGAGATGATTCTTTAAATGTTCAAGATTGTCAACCCAAACGACTCAGACAAGATGCAAACCAAAATCCTGAGCCTCACAACCATTACCAATTACCTAGCCTATCTGAAGAGCCTGAACCCCTCAAGACATGGATGTCTGCAAATCCTATCAGGAAAAAGTTCTATTCTAGGAAAAGACGCCACACCTCTACCCCACGGGTTTCTGAAGGGGCAACTAAAACCAAAAAGCAAAACGAGCAGCAAAAGAGAAGAGAAAACAACAATCTTCAGCCTTTCATTCAGGACCAAATATCTCATGTACCTGAACCAGTTCCCTCAATCTCTCAAGAGATGAGCACACCTTCACAAGAGATTCCAGAAAACTGGACTTCTAGTAGCACAGACAACAATTATTACCCACAAGGCTTTGAAGAGGCAGCTAACACCAATGTTGGATCTGAACTGACAGAGAGGAGAGAAAATTTTCAGATGGAACTAAATGTTGAGGAAGTACCAGAAGAATCTTCCTCTTCATGGCAGGAAGAATCATCACTACCTCAGCTCCTCAGAGAATGTATTTCAGGAAATGTCAGTTTTGATGATTTACTGTATGACTTCTGCTAAAGATTTGAAAGAAAATTCAAAGAAATTGTAGGACTCCAAAAAAAAAAGTTGGAAATACAAAAAAGTAGATGTTACAAGTTAACTTTATTGTTCATTGTTCAACAGTTTTAGTTTTCTTTTCGTTTCATTCAAGTTTTAAATGTATCTTAGTTGAATTTTATATCAAATTAGTGAAAATGTATTTTTTTTTTATTTAAATTTTCCTTTAATTTCTCAATGTTTGTTTTTTTATTTAAGTTTAAGTTTATATTGATTGTTTCTTTGAAGTTTAAAAATATCTTTTTATTTTGTTTAGTTTAAAATATAATGAATAAATATTGAGTTATATTGGGTGGACAAAGATCGTACACATCACTGTAGTATGATGGTATGGGGGAGGAATGAACAATGGTTGCTGGGCGCTCCCTCAGAGATAGGGGGAGGAGCTCGGTCAGTGGGAGAGAGCTTGGAGTAGAGCCACCGCTCCTCCTCATCAAGAGGAGCCAGTGGAGGAGGCTCGAGCATCTGGTCTGGATTCCTCCTAAACACCAAGGTGTTCCAGGCATGTCCCACTGGGTGGATGCCCCGGGGAAGACCCAGGACCCACTGGAGACACAATGTCTCTCAGCTGGCCTGGGAACGTTTCAGGGCACCCCCCAGAAGAGCTGGGGGAAGGGTCTGGGGGTGGGGGGGGGTCTGGGCATCTTTGCTTAGACTGCTGCCCCTCAGACCTGTTCCCAGACAAGTAGAAATGGATGGATGGATGGATGGATGGAAGGATGGAGGGAAGGAAAGATGGAAGTGTCACATGCCTTTATGTGTATAAATAGTTTTTGTGTTAATTTGTAAATTAGTGGGTTCTCTCCGGGTGCTCCGGCTTTCCCTAGATTCTAAAAAAGACTTTTTTTAAGGTGAATTAGAGGCTAAACAATATAGTCAGTGACTGCTTTGGGCCGTGACAATAATAACAATTAACAATAAATAATAAATGACACAAATCGATAATAATACATTAATATTAAATTAATAAATAAATAAAAAGATAAATACATACATGCATAGTATTAATACATACATACACTATGTCTCTCAGCTGGCCTGGGAACGTTTCAGGGCACCCCCCAAAAGACCTCGAGGAAATGGCCGGGGGGAGGGAAGTCTGGGCATCTTTAATTAGACTGCTGCCCCCCAGACACATTCCCAGATGAGTGGAAAAAGATGATTGGATGGATGGATGGATAGATAGATAGTTGTCTGGAAGTGGGTTTTTTTCTGCACAAATCATTGTATGTGTAGAAATAGTTTTTGTGTTCCTTTGTGCATTAGTGGGTTCTCTCCGGGTGCTCCGGCTTTCCCTAGATTCTAAAAAAGACTTTTTTTTAAGGTGAATTAGAGGCTAAACAACATGGTCAGTGACTGCTGTGGGCTATGATAATAATAACAATTAAAAATAAATAATCAAATACACAAATCGGTTATATAATAGTACAGTTAATAATTAAAAGTAATAAATCAATCAATGAATATATAGATAAATCAATAAATCAAAAAATAAATATCAGTCACCAAAATGTTTAGATAATGAAACAACTTCAAGTTTGGCAGTCATGTGGGTTTTCCCCGAGATCTTCGGTTTCCCCACAGTAATTGTTAGTGATTGACTAGTGACTGATAAATATCCCCTCCCTGAATCGCCACCTTATCGTGGTGGAGGGGTTTGTGTGCCCGAATGATCCCAGGAGCCGGTCGCCGGGTGGTGTTTTCCACCTCAAACTGGTCCTGGGAGACGGGCCAGACTAAGGGCGATTCAAACAAAAACCTTTTCATTACTAGATCCACTTACTCCCCCCAATAAGAGTTACCAGTGCCCCACCCTGGAGCCAGACTAGTCAGTGTTTGTCTGGTGGCTTTTAATTGCTCAAGGACAGTGGACAGTGGACAGCAGGCATGTTGTCCTGAAGGCCCCCAAAGCAAAGGCACTTTTTCTGTAGTTCTTCTTGTGGCTTTGGTTGGTTGTTGGTGATAGATGTTGGAGCAGGACTAGCGACATTGGGACACTGGCTTTATCCACCTTTGAATAGACGCTTCACAGTGGATCAGTCAATCAATGAGTAACCAGAGAAAAAACAAATAACTCCTTCCCCGTGTCTTTGTGGCAGATGAGGCCACTTCCCCCTGCAGAGAAACTCCATGCAGTCATTCTCTGGTTGTCACCTCTCCCAATAAAGGTGCATCTTTAACTACGACCTATCCCCAGCCCGCCTGCTTGTGAAGAATGTTTTCTTGATGCGCTCTGTACAGTAGAGTCTGTATTGGTGCCTGTCTGAGGAATCCAAAGCATAGTGTGAAGTTCTGGTGTTCTGCACAGCTTCATCAGGTCATCAGCACCACAGGAACCTGCAGAGATGAGGCTGTGATAACTGAAGATGAGCCGCTGCACGGGATAAAATAGGTTGCTCCCAACAGAGAGGCTCTCCAGCTGAGAGACTCCTTCATGATCCACTTTCCTGCAGAGGGAGCAGACCCATGGCAGCTCCAGAATCCTGTTTTCTGTCCTCCAAGGACTAAGCCACAACGGCTCTTTTGAGAGCCACCCACGACACCTTTAAGAGCTTGATTCTCTCTTTTCACAGTTATTACTCAAAACTTTTAAAGTACTACATTAGTTGAAAAGGTAAGAGATTAAAACTGGTTAAATACATTCGGACTTTAGCCAAACTGCCCTCTTCCTCGTAAACTAACACTGCTATAGGTGCAGGATGCTGCTCAGTAGCATAAAAGCCGTCGCCATTGATAAATATTACTGGGTTGGCCGTCACGTGACATAAGACGTGACACACATGCGCCATTACTATGCATTGAGTCTTGCCCGTCTTGTCGGTCTTGACAATGTCCAAACAGGTACACAAAGAATCACAAAAGGGGATCCAATGTTTTACCATCAAAGGCAAAAAATTATGACAGCAAAATCTTACAATACCATGTTTTTTGTGTAATTCAATTGTTTTTTAGTTTTGTCTGAGGCCTGATGCTGGGGCAGAGGCAGGAGCTGAAGAAGTTCCTGATGAAGGGGCAAAGGGAGGAGCAAGGACAACTTCCTCAACACTTCCATCTGGAGAAGATGGAGGGAGAAGACAAAGTTTATTCTTATGTTGGACTATTGTTGGTATTTTTTTTGAATTAAACTTGTTTTGAAGTATGACTTCAGTTTTTTTGTTGACGCGTTAAATTACTAGTAATTTTACTGCTTTAGTTAATATTTAGGTATTTAATGTTTTGTATTTGTGATTCCCTTCCTATTGTGTCATTGGCCTGATCAGCCAGTATAAAATCTCCCTAATGTTTCCTGTTGGTGGGTCAGTTTAGGTTCAGTTGGTTTGAGCTTATGTTTTGGATTCTCTGTTCCATTTTTGTTAAGTTGACCCCATTTTATTTAAGCCCATGACGTTTTTGTGTTGGGTAAAATAAAACCCCTGATTTGAAGGTGTTTTTTGTCCTGTAGCTCAATCTCTGCCGAGTAGACCCTGACAAGAAGTCTGCAAGGTACCGGGATGGACATCCTCTTCTGTGGTGGTGGGGGGGACTGGATGGCTCCCAGACCTGGTGGTGCCAGCTGGGTCACCTGGCCGGGCGGCTGTGTCAGAAGAGATGATGACTGACCTGGTCTTCATCCTCTTCTACGCCCTCATCCTCCTCTTGGAGAGCAGTGACAGCAGCAGCCTCGTCTGGAGCCTCAGGGTCCAGGCTGACATCCTCAAGCACGCTGCCCGTCAGCTGGTACAGGTACTCCACCCCGATGAGCTCCCCTGCAGTGACGACAGAGAGCTCAGGTCACTTTTGTAGGTTGATATGAAGTCAGATCTACACCTCTGGCCTCTTTTGTCACTATACACCTGTGTATGCAGCAGGTTTGGTGAAATCCTAAACGATCTAAAGACCAAGCACCCTTTGGCTCTTCTGGCTCAGGGCGTGCTTGAGGTGGCCACTGTAGGAGTGCAGAGGCCACAGATGTTCCTTAGCTGCAGCATCTGCTACGCGGTCCTTTTTCCACCTCACCAGTCCATCTATCAAGAACGCCTGGAAGTACTTGGGGCTTGTAGACTTTCCCAGATGGAACCGTGTAAACATCAGCAGTTAAGTTTACGGATGGGAAATTGCAAATAAAGTCTAAAGTTCCACCATTTACTCCGTTAAACTGAACAGCATCTGCAGTTGCCTGGGATGAACTGCTGGAGGTGGAAGGACTTCAGACAGGTGGAGCCTGCTGGAGTAATAAGCAAACATATGTTTTCTATGCAACTGTGATTGTAACTTTCAAAAGTTATAGTAAATATATATTGAGTTATTTAACATTAAGGAGTAGTTGCATTTATTTTTCATTACATTTAGTTTCATGTATAAGTTATATCTGGTCCTTTGAGGACAACCACTACGCTGATGTGGCCCTCGGTGAAAATGAGTTTGACACCCCTTGCTCTAAACACTTGTTTTTGTTGTCACTGGTAAGATATAACATATGAAGATGGTAAAACTGAAAGATACAGAGTTTAAAGAAGGTCAATGTCATTATAAAATACTACATTAAACAGATAAATTTAGTGTCAGACCAGTAGCTATGAACTCGCCATAAATTCTGTTCACTTATTTTGAAAATTCTTCCGGTGTTTTATTTTGAACTTAGTACCCAGCTTCCTTTCCCTGCACCATCTGCTCTGTGTTGAATCGATGCGCCGTTCACACATCTAGCAAAAGTAAAAACTGACTTTTTCTAAAATATGAACCATATTTGAGCTTGTTAAATCAGTGGACGGCAACAAGATAGACCAGAACTCACAGGTACAAGTTGCTTCACTGTCATGTCGTCTCTTCAGTTCTCTGTGAGACCGCAACTTCTGTCCCCGACTGTTCCTAACTCTATGTACGAGACACTTAGTCCGAGAAGAGCCGCAAACACAGAAGCAGCAGCTCAGAACCCCCCTAATACAAGAAAATGGGTTTGATAGAATACCAGGGGGGGGTTGTAAAACATTCACATTTTTTTACACGAATACATTCAGGTTAATACAAAAAAAGAAGGGCACTTCTTAATATGAGGCAAAAAGGGTAGGTACTCAAGCACCCTGGGGGCCCTATGTGTGCACCTGTCTGCCTATATACATACACAGAATACCAAACATATCTGCTCATCTATTCAAATGATCAGAAACAGGTGTCCTCATCACTTGTCCTGGTCCCAGGTGTATAAAATCAAGTACTTATTCATACAGACTGCAAGGAGGTTGCAGACTTTCTGCACAGTCTATTGCTACAGAGCTCCAGATGTCATGTGACCTTCAGATAAGCCCAAGAACAGAACGCAGAGAGCTTCATGGAATCAATGGTTTTCCATGGCTGAGCAGCTGCATCCAGGGTTAGTTCTATGTTTCGTTTTCAGTAAAAGTGTAGAAACAGTTTGAACCCCTAAGATTTACATACAAGTTCAGGTTCGGAAAGCCTTTCTGCCTTTTTCACTCTGATTTACTGAGCTGCTCTATGAATTTGATTTTTTTTTCCATGCGAAAGAACGAGATCACACCAGCAATTCATGGGGCAAGTAGAGGCAGGTGAGTCTATCCCAACTGTCTTGGAAAAATGTTGAAGACATAAACCTATGTGGGTGTTTGATGACTGGTTTTCTGTCAACTGGGATTTATCTGATTTATTCAGCAGTTTCCAAGAAAGAAAACAGCAATGGGGCAGTTTAGACTCAAACTGAGAGACAGTTACAGCTCGTCCAAAAGCTCAGGCTCCTAAACTTGGGGAAATGGACGACAGCTCCAAGAAACTTTGTACACAGATCTGAGAAAACTCAAATTCCTTTGAATTTTGTACCAAAAAGGGTCTCAAAGTGTTTCAGACCAAGGACAAAGCTCATTATTGGAAAACAAAAATGAATAACTAATCTGACTTTCCCTGAGCTGAGTGTGCTTTGCCCTTGGCTTTTCAATTCAATTCAATTCAATTCAATTTTATTTAATTTTTTTTCAAAAGAGCTGTGCTACAGAGAATGACATGTAGTTTGTATGTTAAGGCTGGGATATGCTGTCTTTGGCTGCTCTGCCTCTCTTTGCCTCTGGTACTCCTACACCTCCAACCCATGTACAGTGCTGGAGCTGGCAGCCTCTCGATGCTGCAGTCACCCGCAAGGTGGTGTACTGAAGCCCCGATTTCCCCCGCCCTCCACCTAACCCCCATCCCAATCAGGCATATCTGTTTTGGATTGTGGGGGCTTTCATTTTCTTCCCCTTTATTCTGCCCCCAAAAGAGCAGAATGCAGATGTATGCTTTGTTGCCACCACAGAAATGCTCATGTTTTCCCCTTTTCTCCCAGTCTCAAAAAAGAGCAATGTCCTTGTTGCAGTGAGAATAAAGGCAATTAGTTCCTTTGTTTCATCTTGCAGTAGTGGTTGGCCGTCACAATTTGCTGTCCTGCCACCCCTTCTTCATCCTCTGATACGACTTCCTAGCAAGAATGTTATAGAATGCCAGATTAGAATCACTCCCCCTACCTAAATCACCAAAGCAACATGAAGTTATATTTTTACCAAAAAGAATCAAGATTTGTTAGATGTTACTCAATATTTACATAATTAATTTCCCTGTGGGTGTGGCTAAAGATTTTAAAGATTGAGAGACAATTTTTAGAGATATGACATCACTGTGAGGATGACATCACTGTGTGGCTGACATCACATGACATTACATGACATCATGTCATGTGATGTCGTGTGACCTCATGTGACGTCATGTGACCTCATGTGATGTCATGTGATGTCATCTATGCAGTGGGTGACATCACAATGATCAATGATTTGTCAGTAATATTCTCTGCAAATAACCCATCGTATGTAACTGCTGCAATTGTAGCACAAACCAAGATTGTATGGTTTATACTATTATATTGTTTTATTATTTTGAAACAAAGGATTATGATGAACCAAACTGAGATGGATCAAGATTTTTTCAAAGTTCTTGATGATATAGATATTACTGAATTCCTGGACTCTGTAACTGCTCCTGCCCCTGACAACATCCCTGACACCCTTGTTGAAAATACTGACAACCTTTTTAACAAAAATCCAGGACCAACATTAAACTCCCAAACTTTTGGAGCTTTGGAAAAAAATGTGCAAGCAGAACCTGGAAAGTCGCTCAAAAGAGGCAGAGATGATTCTTTAAATGATCAAAATTGTCAACCCAAACGACTCAGACAAGAAGCTAACCAAAATCCTGCACCTATCAGTCGTTACCAGTTACCTAGCGTATTTGAAGAGCCTAACCCCCTCGGGTCATGGCTGACTCTAGACCCTTTCCGACAAAACTTAAATTATAGGAGAAGACGTGACACCTCTACTGCACAGGTTTCTGAAGAGGCAACTAAAACCAGAGAGGACAACAAACAGAAAAAGAGGAGAAAACACTCTGAGATGGGACCAGATTCGACAACGGTACCCACAGAATCTCCGGTCTTATGGCAGGCTAAACCACAACCCCCAGCTCGCCACTTCCATGAATCTTTTTCACAGAATGTCCCTCCAGACATACATTTAGATGAATTACTGGAGTCCGTAACTCCTGCTGCCCCTGAGGACATATTTGACATTCTCGAAATAAATACTGAGAACTTTATTAATGACAATCCAGGAGCATCATTGGACTCCCAAACTTCTGATGCATTTGAGAAAAATGTTCAAGCACAGACTGGAAAGTCACTCAAAAGAGGCAGAGAGGATTCTTTAAATGTTCCAGATTATCAACCCAAACGGCTCAGACAAAAAGGAAACCAAAATCCTGAACCTCACAACCAATACCAATTACCTAGCCTATCTGAAGAGGCTGAACCCCTCAAGACATGGATGTCTGCAAACCCTATCAGGAAAAAGTTCTATTCGAGGAAAAGACGCCACACCTCTACCCCACGGGTTTCTGAAGGGGCAACTAAAACCAAAAAGCAAAACGAGCAGCAAAAGAGAAGAGAAAACAATCCTCAGCCTTTCATTCAGGACCAAATATCTCATGTACCTGAACCAGTTCCCTCAATCTCTCAAGAGATGAGCACGGCTCTACAAGAGATTCCAGAAAACTGGACTTCTAGTAGCACAGACAACAATTATTACCCACAAGGCTTTGAAGAGGCAGCTAACACCAATGTTGGATCTGAACTGACAGAGAAGAGAGAAATTTTTAAGATGGAACTAAATGTTGAGGAAGAACCAGAAGAATCTTCCTCTTCATGGCAGGAAGAACCATCACTACCTCAGCTCCTCAGAGAATGTATTTCAGGAAATGTCAGTTTTGATGATTTACTGAATGACTTCTGGTAAAGATTTAAAAGAAAATTCAAAAACATTGTAGGACTCCAAAAAAAAAAGTTGGAAATACAAAAAAGTAAATGTTACAAGTTAACTTTATTGTTCATTGTTCAAAAGTTTTAGTTTTCTTTTTTTTTCATTCAAGTTTTAAATGTATCTTTGTTGAATTTTTATAACAAAATAGTGAAAATGTGTTTTTTTAAATGGTAAATTTCCTTTAATTTTTCAATGTTTGTTTTTTATTTAAGTTTAAGTTTATATTGATTATTTCTTTGAAGTTTAAAAATATCTTTTTGTTTAGTTTAGTTTAAAATATAATTAACATACGTTTTTTTCAAATTCTAATAATACTTTTCAATAAATATTGAGTTTTATTGGGTGAACAAAGATCGTACACATGACTGTAGTATGATGGTATGGGGGAGGAATGAACAATGGTGGCTGGGCGCTCCCTCAGAGATAGGGGGAGGAGCTCGGTCAGTGGGAGAGAGCTTGGAGTAGAGCCACCGCTCCTCCTCATCAAGAGGAGCCAGTGGAGGAGGCTCGAGCATCTGGTCTGAATTTCTCCTGGACACCAAGGTGTTCCAGGCATGTCCCACTGGGTGGAAGCCCCAGGGAAGACCCAGGACCCACTGGAGAGACTATGTCTCTCAGCTGGCCTGGGAACGTCTCAGGGCACCCCCCAGAAGAGCTGGAGGAAGGGGCTGGGCGGGGGTGGGGGTGGGGGGGTGTCTGGGCATCTTTGCTTAGACTGCTGCCCCTCAGACCTGTTCCCAGACAAGTAGAAGTGGATGGATGGATGGATGGATGGAAGGATGGAAGAAAGGAAAGATGGAAGTGTCACATGCCTCTATGTGAATAAATAGTTTTTGTGTTCCTTTGTGCATTAGTGGGTTCTCTCCGGGTGCTCCGGCTTTCCCTAGATTCTAAAAAAGACTTTTTTTAAGGTGAATTACAGGCTAAACAATATCATCAGTGACTGCTGTGGGCCGTGACAATAACAACAATTAACAATAACTAATAAATGACACAAATCGATAATAATACATTAATAATAAATGACACAAATCGATAATAATACATTAATAATAAATAAATAAATAAAAAGATAAATACATACATGCATAATAATAATATACATACACTATGTCTCTCAGCTGGCCTGGGAACGTTTCAGGGCACCCCCCAAAAGAGCTGGAGGAAGTGGCCTGGGGGAGGGAAGTCTGGGCATCTTTGCTTAGACTGCTGCCCCCCAGACACATTATCAGATGAGTGGAAAAAGATGATGGATGGATGGATGGATGGATGGATGGATGGATGGATGGATGGATGGATGGATGGATGGATGGATGGATGGATGGATGGATAGATGTATAGATAGATAGTTGTCTGGAAGTGGGTTTTTTTTCTGTACAAATGCCTCTATGTGTAGAAATAGTTTTTGTGTTCCTTTGTGCATTAGTGGGTTCTCTCCGGGTGCTCCGGCTTTCCCTAGATTCTAAAAAAGACTTTTTTTCAAGGTGAATTAGAGGCTAAACAACAGGGTCAGTGACTGCTGTGGGCTATGATAATAATAACAATTAAAAATAAATAAGAAAATACACAAATCGGTTATATAATAGTACAGTTAATAATTAAAAGTAATACATCAATCAATGAATATATAGATAAATCAATAATTTAAAAAATAAATATCAGTCACCAATATGTTTAGATAATGAAATTACTTCAAGTTTGGCAGTCATGTGGGTTTTCCCCGAGATCTTCGGTTTCCCCACAGTAATTGTTAGTGATTGACTAGTGACTGATAAATATCCCCTCCCTGAATCGCCACCTTATCGTGGTGGAGGGGTTTGTGTGCCCGTATGATCCCAGGAGCCGGTAGCCGGGTGGTGTTTTCCTCCTCAAACTGGTCCTGGGAGACGGGCCAGACTAAGGGCGATTCAAACAAAAACCTTTTTATTACTAGATCCACTTACTCCCCCCAATAAGAGTTACCAGTGCCCCACCCTGGAGCCAGACTAGTCAGTTTTTGTCTGGTGGCTTTTAATTGCTCAAGGACAGTGGACAGTGGACAGCAGGCATGTTGTCCTGAAGGCCCCCAAAGCAAAGGCACTTTTTCTGTAATTCTTCTTGTGGCTTTGGTTGGTTGTTGGTGATAGATGTTGGAGCAGGACTAGCGACATTGGGACACTGGCTTTATCCACCTTTGAATATACGCTTCACAGTGGATCAGTCAATCATCCGTCTCCAATGAGTAACCAGAGAAAAAACAAATAACTCCTTCCCCGTGTCTTTGTGGCAGATGAGGCCACTTCCCCCTGCAGAGAAACTCCATGCAGTCATTCCCTGGTTGTCACCTTTCCCTATAGAGGTGCATCTTTAACTACGACCTATCCGCAGCCCGTCTGCTTGTGAAGAATGTTTTCTTGATGCTCTCTGCACAATAGGGTCTGTATTGGTGCCTGTCTGAGGAATCCAGAGCATAGTGTGAAGTTCTGGTGTTCTGCACAGCTTCATTAGGTCCTCAGCACCACAGGAACCTGCAGAGATGATGCTGTGGTAACTGAAGACGAGTCGCTGCACGGGATAAAACAGGTTGCTCCCAACAGAGAGGCTCTCCAGCTGAGAGACTCCTTCATGATCCACTTTCCTGCAGAGGGAGCAGACCCATGGCAGCTCCAGAATCCTGTTTTCTGTCCTCCAAGGACTGACACACAACGGCTCTTTTGAGAGCCACCCACGACACCTTTAAGAGCTTGATTCTCTCTTTTCACAGTTATTACTCAAAACTTTTAAAGTCCTACATTAGTTGAAAAGGTAAGAAATTAAAACTGGTTAAATACATTCGGACTTTAGCCAAACTGCCCTCTTCCTCGTAAACTAACACTGCTATAGGTGCAGGATGCTGCTCAGTAGCATAAAAGCTGTCGCCATTGATAAATATTACTGGGTTGGCCGTCACGTGACATAAGACGTGACACACATGCGCTATTACTTCAGTTTTTTTGTTGACGCGTTAAATTACTAGTAATTTTACTGCTTTAGTTAATATTTAGGTATTTAATGTTTTGTATTTGTGATTCCCTTCCTATTGTTTCATTGGCCTGATCAGCCAGTATAAAATCTCCCTAATGTTTCCTGTTGGTGGGTCAGTTTAGGTTCAGTTGGTTTGAGCTTTTGTTTTGGATTCTCTGTTCCATTTTTGTTAAGTTGACCCCATTTTATTTAAGTCCATGACGTTTTTGTGTTGGGTAAAATAAAACCCCTGATTTGAAGGTGTTTTTTGTCCTGTGGCTCAATCTCTGCCGAGTAGACCCTGACAAGAAGTCTGCAAGGTACCGGGATGGACATCCTCTTCTGTGGTGGTGGGGGGGACTGGATGGCTCCCAGACCTGGTGGTGCCAGCTGGGTCACCTGGCCGGGCGGCTGTGTCAGAAGAGATGATGACTGACCTGGTCTTCATCCTCTTCTACGCCCTCATCCTCCTCTTGGAGAGCAGTGACAGCAGCAGCCTCGTCCGGAGCCTCAGGGTCCAGGCTGACATCCTCAAGCATGCTGCCCGTCTGCTGGTACAGGTACTCCACCCCTATGAGCTCCCCTGCAGTGACGACAGAGAGCTCAGGTCACTTTTGTAGGTTGATATGAAGTCAGATCTACACCTCTGGCCTCTTTTGTCATTATACACCTGTGTATGCAGCAGGTTTGGTGAAATCCTAAACCATCTAAAGACCAAGCACCCTTTGGCTCTTCTGGCTCAGGGTGTGCTTGAGGTGGCCACTGTAGGAGTGCAGAGGCCACAGGTGTTCCTCAGCTACAGCCGGAGGTGCAGCATTTGCTGCGCGGTCTTTGTTCCACCTCACCAGTCCATCTATCAAGAACGCCTGGAAGTACTTGGGGCTTGCAGACGTCCCCTATGGAACCATGTAATCATCAGCAGTTAAGTTTACAGATGGGAAATTCCAAATAAAGTCTAAAGTTCCACCATTTACTCCGTTAAACTGAACAGCATCTGCAGTTGCCTGAGATGAACTGCTGGAGGTGGAAGTACTCCAGAGAGGTGGAGCCTCTTGCACAGCGGTAAACAGGCAGGCTGACCCCACCCTTGGTCAGCCCACCAGTCTCAGTGTAGAGCTACACCCTAAGGTGCCGCCTCTGTGTGCTCCAGATCTCCTATAAACAGAGGGCATCCATCAACGGGATGTCCAGGGTATTGCGTCCTGCCTTGCCCCTGAAGGTGTGCAGACAGTTTTGGATGAGGAATGCCGTCTACTCAGCTACACGTGCCACAGCGGAGCCTCCACTCCACCTTGAAAACTCTCTGGATCACGTCCGCATCCATCAGGCCGACCATTTCGTGCTTCCCCTCCAGAGCGCTTAGCCTGAGTCAGACGGTGGGCGTCTCTGGGGTCCACCTCGAAAAGGGACCTTGGCAAGTCGATGCCGCCTCATATGTCCGGTCGCAATCCTGGACAGAGCCCTCAGAGCAGGTAAGGACACTCGAGGACCTGACCATGCTCGTTACCAACGTTGGTATTCCAGGCGGCCGAGTAAGAAGGTAGCTCCTGCCAGCTCCTTGTCACCTGAACAGAGATGTCAGGCAGACTCAGGCAGCTGCTGAAGAGACAACATGAAGCAGCTTTCCTTCATGACTGCTGTTAGGGCCACAGAGACACAAAAAGCTGCAGCTATTGTCGCATCACCTCAGCATTGCCAGCAGATGAAAGTGGAGGGAGAATGACTGGAGCTGTGGCTCAATCCCAGCCACAGGGAGAACCGTCTCCGTTTGGCCGCTTAGCCCAGCAGATATGCCACCGTCAGGGGAAGGAGGTGGAGCATCAGGAACAAAACCTGTACTTGTGAGGCTGAAACAAAAAACAGATTTTGAATTTAAAGAAAAGAAACAAACCAAATAAGTGACTCAGACGTGCTTAGCTAACTAAAGACGAATTGGTGAAGTTGTAATGCAGAACCTTGAAGAGGTTGATTATATAAAAAGTTCACATTTTGCACTTAATGAAAGACAGATGCTGAAAGCAGAAGAAGTGACTGCAACAGGAGAGAGGGTTGGTGTTAAGCTGCAGATCAAAATTTCTGCTTATTTTCAAAGTTTCCCTTCATTATTTCTGATTTCTGAATTGTTCTTTGCTGTTTTTCCTGCATTTACACTTCTTCACAGAAAACCCTGTTTTTGATTTTTTTTAGGTTCAGGGTTTAATTTTGATCCAGCATGTTTAAGTTTCTTTCTCATGTCATGGCGTCAATAGGCCACCAGATGTCACTGTTTCTTTAACTGAAGCCACGAAATTTCTTCTTGTTGCCCGTAACTAGTTTTCTATTGAAGCAACATTTATGGGATTAAAAGTCATAAGAACATTTATAAAACTTGCTATTTAACCCTTGTGCTATCCTAGGCACTTTGACATTGGGAGTTGGGTCATCTAGACCCACTATACAATGCTCTGATTTTTGTTATGAATTCTTCCTCCTTTCCACTTTCTTTCTCCACAGTCTTTATCATTCTATCTTCTCCCCTTATCTCGCATTGGAGACTGGCCACATTTCTTTTCAACCTCTTTTACCTCCTTTTTGTGGCCAATCTCCACCCACCCGCCACTGACCTCATCCTTTCTCACTGCACTATGTGCCACTAACTTCCTATCACATTTTCTGCACGTTCTGTTTAATTATTGTTTATCTTTCTAACAGACAGAGGTAAGTTACTGCCTCTGTCAAAGTAGGAATTGAACCTGCACCCTCATACTTGTGAATAACCTGCTCTCTACCACTGTGCTATTCTACCTAGACTAGAACAGCAGCTCGTTGTTCTTATGAGGTGAAGACATTCCACACTGTGGAAAAATTGTTGGTTTATTTACAAAGCTACTCAACAGGATTTGAACCCTCAGTCTTTTGCTTTGACAGTCTGATGTTTTTCCACTGAGCCCTCATGTCTGCACCAGAACAGCAGCTTGTTGTTCTTATGAGGTGAAGACGTTCCAGACTCTGAAAAACTGTTATTTTATTTAGAAAGATGTTCAGTGGGAATTGAACCCTCAGTCTTCTGCTCCAAGGATCAAGTCGTTACCACTGAGCTGTTCTGTCTGCAGCAGATCAGCTGCTCGTCTCTCTTTTTAAGTGAAGATGATATACACTCTGAAAAAACTACTAAGTTTAACATATATGCTTAGCAGGATTTGAACCCTCACACTTCCACCTTAGGTGTCAGACATGTTTCCAATGAGCCACTCTGTCTGCATCACAGCAACAGATCCCTGTTTAGATGAAGGGAGGAAACTCAGACATGAACATCATCCACCAGTCATCTTAGTGGCTGAACAGCAGCGTGTGTCCCTGCAGCAGAGCGCAGGCCTTTGCAGAACCCTTGGTGCTGCTGCAGGATCCAGACAGCATTCTCTTCAAGATGGTTCAGCAGACGGGCAAACAGGAAGCTGCAGCTTTACATGAAGCAGCCAAACAGGTCAGTTCCACAGGAGACACCTCAGAGGATCCAGCAAAGTTCTGGCAGAACCAAACCGGGTCTTTCCTCCTGCAGGCTTTCAACAGCAGCCAACGTCCCGCCGCGCCGACCAACGGACACGCAGAGACGGCGGACGGTCACCTGGTCATCTTTGAAACGGCTCTGTGAGCCTCAGAACGGAGGAGTCCGGCCCGAGAGGGTCCAGCCTCTGATGGAAGCACTTACCTCCAGTTGGGACGCTGCTCCACAGCCGGCATCAAACACCACAACCATGCACAAAGCTTGTTCAGCCAGAGAGAGAAAGAGAGCTGAAGAGTTCTCCTCTTCCTCACAGGCGAGCGTTGTTGAGAGGATGAAGAGTTTGTTTCTGTAAATACTTTGCTGCACTAAACGAACATTTCAGTTTTTGGACTTTTGTGTGTTTTTGAAGCAGCTGAAGACTCAAAAACTCTTCATACAAATATTTATAAAAGCCTCAAAATAAATTAGACTTTTTTTTTTCCATCTTTGTGTTTCATAAAAAATGTTTGAATTATGAGTTCATTTCACTGAAAGTTGTTTCTGGACTGTGAAATCCATCCATCCATCCATCTTCTTCCGCTGGTCGGGAACCGGGTCATGGGGGTCATGGGGGCAACAGACCCCAGCCACTTTTTCCTCCAGCTCCTTTGGTGGGACCCTGAGGCTGTCAGAAGTCTGAGCTCTGTCTCCCGCTCTGCTCACCACAGCAGGAGGGCCGCGTTCTAAACGGCATTTCGGGTCCAGATACCTCCTGGACGCCTACCTGTTTTTCATTGTAAATAAATTCCCAGCTTCATTTCAGCCTGTGAGAGTTTTTTGAGTCGTTGGTGAATTTAGTTTTTCCTTTTTACCTTAATGTTACATCCTTTTACAACCCCCTAGACAGAGGTGTAACATGGACCAAAACAAGTTTTCCCAAAATGATATAGTTTGCTGATTGCGTGAAAATGAACACAAGCATGTCAGAAAACATTACACCTAACAAATAACCTGACGGATGTTAATTTTGGGGTTTTCGATGGAGACTGAGTAACGTTGCAAAAATATTACATTTGTTTACTTTCCACGTTTTAAATAAACATCACAAAAGCATTAAAGGATCAGCATTACTATAGACTCACAGGATTTAAAGACCTTTTCATTGTCAAAAAAATACTTTTTAAGTCATTTTTTGCAACTTTGGAGAAAAGACAGTGATTTGTTTTTAAATAAAACTCAAATGAATATTAACTATATTAATTGGCGGTACCAGTTAATTTTTTTCCTGCTTTTTGTTGTTACTTCCATGAAATTTAACTCAATGTCGGCTTTAAGGTCAGCACAGCTTATTTTTTGAGTCAAATAACGAACAAACAGAACCGATATTGTAAAGAAGTGAATAGAATACATAAAAAAGTCCTCTAAAGTACACAGTCAGGTGGCTCAAAGAACTGCCTAACAGTTTTCTATAGATATATAAAATAAGCAACTTGGATATTATTTCTATTGTTGATGATAACTATGCGGAAAAGTCAAAAGCTATTAAGACGCATTCTTTAAAATTATTGACAGTGGTCAGACTTTATGTTGGACCAAAATGACACAAACTGGTCTCGTAGGTAATTGCTTACTGTAAAGGAGGGAAAAAACGTTAAGATGTATATGTTATATTTTCAAACTAATTCAAATGACTTTGGAGAACATTTTACAATATAAGTCAATTTATTTATTTATTGCCCTTTAAGTTTCATTTTCATTCAGCAATAGAGCATTCAACCCTGCCTTTTTATTCTGGAAATGCAGCTCCTTCTAGTTTTATTTTCATTTTGCTTTTCAAGATTTCTTCATTCGTACATTATGTAAACAAACTTTCAGATAGTCTATTTATTTTTTTAATTTTCCATATTTTGTATTTATTTATCTTTTGTTTATTTAAACTACAGGGTTTTCACAATTCTCATAAAAAATTACAATTTCATTTAATACTACTGATTTCAAGTCTGAGTTCAAGGTCATTTGATATGACTGCTGAGTTACCGGAGTATTTTAAGTTCAAGCCTTGTAACCCGAAAGCCGAACTGATGAACCGGAAGAGGAGGAATCCATAGTCATTTGTAGGGGTGGGCAGACCAAACCAATAGAAGGTTTTTCGTTTTACTTTTTTTGAAATAATTTATATTTTACAAACATAAATACTAACATACACATAATAAAACTAACTTAACGTTTTAATTTGGTTTCAAACAGTGGTTTCTCAAACTGCCAGCAGCTTTAATGTAAAAGTCTGTGAAACAACCAATCAGCAACCAAAACGTCACGCTTGCTTCACATTTTGGTTCCTCCCTCTTTGAGGTAGCTCTGTTGTAGCTGCTGTTAGCCTGCATTCATATCGGTAAATGTTGTTTATGCTTTTCAAGTAATAAACGGTAAGAATAAAGATTTGATCATGAAAAATATATAAAGTATTAAGATTGATTCTGGTGGAACCTTTTTAAAACCTCAGCAGTATGACCCGTAACGGCTAACAGTTAGCATATGGAATGCTAAAATAGCACAACTCTAAGCTATCTTCTTCTGCATTGTTGTCTTAAGTTTGGATCTAAAGTTTTGTGGCGTAAATCCTGTCATTTTAGGTTAAATTAATTTTATTTGGAAATGTATGGACATAATAAAGCAAACGGAAATTAAACTGGGGAGGTAATTTAACACAGTTAAGTTAGTAACCCTGAATGAAACGGTTTCACGGACAAACTCATGTTTTATTATAATATAGTTTAATTTCATGTTTTTAAGTTGGCGCTTGATTTAACTGTAGGTTTTGGTGTAATATAAGATCAGGGTTTGAAGCCTGTTTACACTACTCACATGCTTTTATTTTAGATCACATACACAGTCCGGAGAATAGAATATCAGTTTTTCAAAATAAAAGCCAAGCCGGCTACAAAGGGAAAAGGAAAATAGCAACTAAATAAAAGTTGCGGTATGTGGAAATTCTTACACTGATGCTATGCTTTATTTCATGTATTTTTTTTTTTACTTTTAGATCCCATCACCATGGCCTCTCGAGCAGGTCCAAGAGCGGAGGGTACAGATGGCAGTGACTTTCAGCACCGGGAGCGGGTCGCGTCTCATTACCAGATGAGGTCGCTTATATCTGGTGTTTGATCATCGTCAAGGATCTTTCTCGTATAAAAAATGTCAAAGTTAAATACTCCGTTTTGTTCTCGTCACTAACAGCGTTTCCTTGAAGTCGGAAATCCGCAAGCTCAACATTGTCCATCTCCTGATCTGGGTTCTAATGGCCGCCCAGGTGAGAGCAAACTTAAGGAAAAGTTGTTTTTGCTCTACGCTCTGCTTTAACAGTTATAATTGTCCTATTTCAGGTGATAGCTAGCCAGCTGAGCTTGGTGTCGCACAAAGTGGTGGCCTCTCCTTATCAATGGGAGTATCCCTACCTCCTCAGCATCATCCCCACAGCCTTCAGCTTTTTGGCGTTGCCCCGCAACAACATCAGCCACCTGGTCATCTCCATGATCAGCGCCGGGCTCTTTTGCGTCGCTCCCCTAATCTACGGCTCAATGGAGATGTTCCCCGTTGCCCAGCAGCTGTTCCGCCACGGCAAAGCGTACCGCTTCATCTTTGGCTTCTCGGCGGTTTCAGTCATGTACCTGGTGATCGTCATCGCCGTGCAGGTGCACGCCTGGCAGATCTACTACAGCAAGAAGCTGCTGGATCAGTGGTTCACCACCACGCAGGACAAGAAGAAGAAGTAGTGACGTCGCTTCAGATTTCCAAGCATTTTGGACACTTCAGTGAGAATTCTTGTGGAAGCCATTCAGGAGAAGAGACTTAAATGCTGCTAGCATCTGTTTATGCTAATAGACGGTGGTGATTTCAAAATCAGTCCTTGGCCAACCTGTGATTCATTCCAATGAGTTTTGTTTGCCATTTCATTAAAAAAGAAAAATGTTGCATTTATTTCCTTCTATACAAAAGTGATGCAAAAATAATGAGTATAACAAGGTGGATTATTTTATCAAGGTTGATGCATGTTTGAAAATAACTGTTATAATCACTCGTTTAGCTTTTACCCACTTTATTTAGTATATATCCAATGAACACACCAGTTACATATAACCACCCTAACAGTGAATGTATGTTTACACCATAAAAACACACACAAAAAGGTCACAATATGTTCAAACAGTGTCATATTTTACATTAACGCAAAATGATTTTTATACATGTTAATCATAATTACAGAAAAAAAAACTTAATATATGGACTTAATATTTCAAAACGCTTAAAACTGTGTTCTTGAGACATTTTTCAGATGAAATTAAGCTTAACATTGCATCTCCGAGTATTTCTTTATGCATACGATGAATCAGGAGCAGACAAAAAAAAAACGCTGCTCCAAGCTCCTACAAACAGAGAGGGGAAGAGGGGGCGGGGTTGCTCCATACCAACAGTCCCGCCCACAACTTGGAGTTGAATTTCTAATGAACTATGGCTACTTTGCCAGAAACTGTCCTACACATTTATATATATTTATTTATCTTCTTGGGTAAAAAACAAAAGAATAATTATAAAAATAGACCACTGGGATTTATAAAAGATCAAAATATGATCAGAGTGGGTCTTTAAACACAAACAAAATACATATATTTTTAAAATAAAAAAACTTAAAATGTCTACAAAAAAATTACAACAGATTTAACAATAACATGATTTCTTATGGTGCAGTGATCCTTGTAATTTCATTTTAAAAAGAAGAGCTTCAAAGAAAAACCGTAAGCATTACATAGTAATGAACAAATGACGATGTTTCACTGAAACAACCAGTATCTGCCTTTGTGGGGCAAATAATATTACATAGACTTGACTGTCTAACTGACAGTGTTCTTAAACTTCATTCACGCTCAAATATACTTTCCTTTCAGGATCTGCCGCACCTGGAAAAACAAAAAAGAAGAAGGTGTTATAGAAAGAAAAAAAAAATCAGATGTTTTTTCCCCTGAGCATCAGAATTTCTGTCTCAAACTATTGCGCAATATTTTTTCCCCTCAACAACAACAACAAAGTCTTGCCTTTTCACCGATGGGTCCGCCAGGCACCAGCTGAGACGGGAAGTCGTTCTCAAAGTTCCGGGTTCCCGGATCGGCGCCTCTCTTCATCAGCAGCTTGGCGGCTTCCGCCTGGTGTTTGATGTTCTGCAGGGAGCTGACGATGTGGAGGGCCGTGTTTCCGCTGAATGTCTTCAAAAAAAACAAACAGGCTCCAATTATTCATGCACTGGAAGTTAATTCAGAAAACACGGTTTTCCCCGTGGAATGATGATGGAATTTTCTTAATTTAAAAAATTTAAAAAAAAAACACTAACCTTAGCATTAACAACAGACAGTGATGACGGCTGGTTGAGGAAGAGCTGCAGAAGGTCCACATTTGCCTCCTCACACGCCATATGTAGGCAAGTCTGCCCACTCTTCAGTTCCTAGGGGGGAAAAACATTTTTTGGTAGGTATTTACTGAAACAAATACATAATAAGTCTAGCTTTTTAAGGTCAAAGTGTGGCTGCAATGCTCACCTTTGTCCCATAGGAGGCGCCCATGAGCATCAGCATCTTGATGCACTCCAGGTACTTGTGTTTTCTCTGCGCCAGCTCCGATGTCATGAAGGAGCAGGGGTTTTCCAGTTGTCTTATCTCTTTAACTACAGCGTTGTGAGACAGAACAGCCACATGCAGAGGGGTCAGACCTGTAAAAAACAAATTCATTCACATCAGGTTCACAGAGAGGGTTCACGGTGGGTCTTCTTTTTACAGTTACTCACCATCATAATTGTATATTTCCACGTTAAATGTTTGGCCAATTCCTCTTAAGGTCTTATAGATGCTCTGAAGGAAAAAAAATATATATATTACAAGACTTTTTTTTCCCAATTGACTATAAAGTCCAGGTTGTTTTTTTAAAAGTCCTTCACATGACCCAAAGTTTCATGATGTGGAAACAGAAGTTTCACAAATATGGAGTTACAAATTAACAAGCCAGATAAGCTGCAGTTGTTTTTGACTTATAAGCCTGGTTTCCTCGTGACTAATGCAGGGAGAAGTCTGTTGCAAAGACTCGCACAGATTCAGCATCCGTTTGCACTTCTTGAAAATCTAACAAAAAAAAAAAAATCAATGTATCTATTAGAAAAGTTTACTTTTAGAGGCAAAAACGTGGGACCAAAATATTCAAATGAAAAACAAATGAGTGCATTTTCTTTTATTGAATTTGTTCAAATAAATAAATAAATAAAAGTCACAGTAATACGTGTACTATTGTCAAAAACGGTGTCATTTAAAATCATTTTTTCCATTTTTGAACTTATTTTGAAGCTTAAAACATTCTAAATCTATACATTTATTAGAATTTTTTTTTATTTTTGTTCATCTAAATGCCTTTTCAAAATGCTGTTTTTGGTTTGGAATATATATCTATATATATATATATATATATATATATATATATAGATATATAGATATATAGATATATAGATATATATATATATATATATATAGATATATAGATATATATCTATATCTATATATCTATATAGATATAGATATAGATATATAATATCTATGTGCTCTAAGGAGCCAACTCTTTAGAGCACAACAAAAAAACCTTGGCACATTTGCAGGGGTTTTGGAAAAGATATGTCTACAATTTCATTAAAAAATAAATTACCTATTAAAAATAACCTATTTGATTATTTCCATTGAAAACTCCAATTATCTTTCGCTCCCTGTGGTTTTCAGCCTTAATCTAAAAAGCTGTGTTTTTTTATAGAACATAGTTTCTGCAGTGAGGCAGGAGTTCATTCAACATTTGCCTCTTTGTGCTCTCCTGCTAGCTTACAGCCATAAGACCTACATGGATCTAGTCGTCTACAAATGAATGCATCAGAATAGGGCGGAGCTTGTGGCCCGCCCAGCATATTTTCCACAAATGTGACTGCTTTTTCCTTGTTTCACAACGATTTGAATAAAGCAATACTCAGAAATTCAAATTTAAGCTTCATTTCCTTAGAAAAAGAAAAGGCACACTAGCATGTTAAAAAACACCCAAACCACCATTTTCATTTTAAAGTTATTCGTTCATCTGCCCCCTTGGACGGATTCTCACCTGAAGACTGAGAAAGTGTCCCTTCTGTGCGCACACGTGCAGAGGAGAGCGCCCCCACAGGTCCATGGTGCTGATCTGGGCTCCGTGGGTCAGGAGGTCTTGCAGGATCAAGTGGTGGTTGCTGACAGCTGCTATTTGGAGAGCCGTCTAGGCAGAAGAGACACACCCATCATACGACTTATGGGGCAAAATGCACACAAAGAAGAAGGGAACGCAATTTTTCCTACTTGGCCATTGTGTTCTTTAATGTCCAGAGAGCCAAATCCGGCCATTTTTGCCGCGAGCACATATGCGAGAGCCCGTCTGCCCTGTGCCACGGCGATATGAAGAAATCTACAGCAAGAGAACACACAAGTAAGATTGTGGTTTTTAAAGGCAATTTAGATTCAGAGTAAAAAAATAAATAAAATAAAAAAGGTGCTCGTTTGTGTTGCGCTTTCGTAACCTTCTGATTAGCTGTCAGGCATCTTGACAAACAGGATGCAAAGTATTTCCACCCATTAGGTACAAGGAAGCTTCAGGGTTTAAAAAAAAAACAAAAAAAAACAACCCGAAACGTATTGGAACAAATGACAACCACGGAAGCGTGAATGAAATGTTACTTTTCTTTTGGACACAGAATGCAGTTATGTAACTGTCAGTTTTCAATGAGCGCTGCCAAGACAAGACTTGTAAGAACAAATTCTTTTCCTTTCAAAATAAGAGGATCTTGAACCTTTCGTTTCCCTTTGACTTTTACCTAGAAACCACATCTGACCTAAATGAATCATTCATTTCTGCGGTCCGAACACAGTAAGCAGCTCTGCATATCATACTAACACGCCTAAACGTTCTATTATTTTGAATTACAGTATTTTTTTAACAGAGATTGTGACGGTAAAGACATAAATGGTGTGAAAAGTCCTTCTCTTTGTCTCCCGTCGCTTAGGCATCGACCTCCCTTGTGCTTTGTGGGTCATCTTGCTTTGTCAGTATTGAATAAGACATATCAAATGACCGCTTTATTTTTCATTTTCATTTGTTTCGCTTTTCCGTTTGGTTGAAAAAAATGTTGCGTTTTTTCCTAAAGCCTTTTTCCAATCAGTTGGCGTCATCTGTTTTTATGCATCTAGCAATTTTAAATTGCATAAATTAAAAAAGAAAAATCTTTGCATGCCTAATTTAACACATTAAATTCAGTCTTTCTTTCAAACAACCAAAGTTTGATATTTTATGCTACACAATAAATAAAGCAAAGTTCGGTAGTGGGCAAATTCCCACTGGCTCCTTTCAGAAAACCAATAATATGCAGCATTTTCTACGATTTCGTGATGGTGGTTGGCTTTTAATAATGTTTTTAACTGTTGCAAACCAGTGGCAACAACGTGGTACAGCCATTCTAAGACGCGTTTTAGTTTATTTCTAAAAAATGTTAAGTGTAAATTAAAAAAGCAAAAGGAAAGTTGACACTGGAAAATGGGCTATTTTGGGTGTGTTTGCCGAATATCCCAAGAATGCGGCTGTTTTCAAGACAAGATAAGTCGTTCAGGGGACAAAAAAAAAATGGAGAAATTGACAGTTATTTTGCTAATACTGTATTTAGACGTAGCAGTTAATAGTTCATTGAAAATAATCTTAAAAATGTAAAATAAGTGAAAGAATGTAAAAAAATGTTTGGACACCTCTGTGTTAAAAATTACAGCAACTATTTTTTTTTTTGTTTTTTTTTTTAAATACATACGTGTCTCCGTCTGAATCCTGCATGTTGACTTGCTCAGTGGTCATCCCTTCAACCTTCTTAGCCTCCTGTTGGATTTGCCAGTGAAATAAAGTCATCTGGACCTTGGCACATGGAGCTGGACTGTAGGCAGTGTCGGGAGGGGTAACGGGATAGTGCTCGGCGGGATTGGGGGTCGCCGGCGGCGTAGGACATGTCAGTTGAGGACTTGCTTGGTTGGGAAAAAACTCAAGATTTTCACTTTGTGGAGCGACGCTGTGCTCGGAGCTCCATTGCTAGAAAGCAATGCAGATGTGTCAACACAACAACAACAACAACAACAATTGGGAATGAAATGCAGATTATTCGAGATCTTCCTCATACTTGAGGAGCTCAAACCTTCACCCATCAATCAAAATAAGAAATGAAAGGGTGAGGCGTAGTCATGAATATGATGTCATCTTTGACCAACCTGGCGTCTGATCTTCAGCATTTCCTTAACAGTGAACTTCTTTGGAAGGGGCTGGATGGGCTCTGGTGATATGGGCTCGCTAATCGGAAAATAATCTGGATTTGAAAGAAGAAAAAAGAAAAGAAAAAAACTTTTATACATATTTGAAATTAACCCCATCAACCCCAGGCCTTTGTTTTGACCCTGGGGTGGATTTAAATTGAACATACGTAGAAATCTCCCAGCTGGTGTTCACACATATATAGATTTTGTGCCGTAAAACTGGAAGATCTTCCACCTTCCTTGTTTTCCAGCTATTCTTCTTCCTGCTAGTTAACTGGATCAGGTTGTGGCTCAATGAACACAGCGGAACAAGGTAATCAGTAACAAGGAAGGTAAAGATAAATGGGAAACAAGTCAGCAGTTTATGCTGAGTCATTATTAATCCATAACAGGTTTGTGCAACAAGGTCAAAATACAGAATCTATTGGATTTTTTTGGTAATTAAAATGTTTTTTTTGCCATAAGTATTGACTTAAACTGAAAAGGAGGTAGAACTATCATTGCAAAGTTATAATTACCTCATATGAATAACTACTTTACAGTAAAATATCTTCTTATTAAGTATAAATATTGACACAAACTTTTGAGAAAACCAAAAAAGGGAAAATTTAAGCTTTTACACGAATGAATATTCTCAACTTTTAAAGGCATTTGGGTACAAATTATTTGCAGCATATTGATTGGACAAGAGAGATGTCTATCAAAAAAGGGTGGGGCAAAGCGAACTTTGAACTCCGCCCCTCTAAACTGGCTGTTGTGGAGCATGAAAATGTAATTTTGTTTTATTTTTTATTTGCATTCATTGCCTTCTTCCTTTGTCCCGTTTGTACAAGTTTCTTTGTGCTGTGTCAATCCTCAATTTTGTTAATAAAGTTTATTCAAAAAAAGAAACCTATAAAAATGTTTGTTAAAAGAAACGTGCAATTTCATTTGCAGACCCAATAAATCTAGAACAATATTTTAAAAGTTGTTTTTAAACTGTAAGTGTCAAAATTCTGCGTGCTTGAAAAGAAAATGACACACTCACAAAAAACTTTTTTTTTTTTGGCTTCTTCATTCCCAGTTTATGACAAACTACTTCCACGGATAACGTTCATTTCCGGGTACTGACCTTCGTTATTGTGGTAAAAGCTGGGGATAAACTCTCGGAACTCGTTCGGGATCTGATCCAGCATGTTTGTGACGTTTTCAAACGGCCTCTTCACCTGAAACTGGGGCGCCACACCTGAAAAAGTGAAGCGAAACTGCGGCTGTTAAATGTGCAGCAAGCTTACCTGCCCGTCAGAAACACCGGAATTCAAAAGGCAAAAATAAACAAAACGCAAAAATTATACAACTTCTAGTTTAGTTTCTCGTCCAAAATTCTTCAAAATCAATTTACTAGGTCGTTATGGTTTCAAAACCTGCAAAAATGGCGCTGCGGTATCACACTTAGAGATTAAATAAAACACATCCACAACAGTAATGAAAGTTTTTCACAATAAAATGTCATACTTTTTATTAAACATTTTTTTGCTAAAGATACAAAGTCAACAAAACTTCAGAAGGAAAACTATTTAATGGTTTAGTTTAAAGAGTAAATAGGGACGTACCTGTCAAAATATAACAGCGGTGAAAATCCTGCAGCTCGAAGAGCAAACAAATGACTAAAGTAAAGAAATGACCTCAGCTTGTTTTTTGGAAGCAAAAACTCCTCCCAAATCAAAGAGCTCCTGTTGTCTGAGGACTCCCCTCCCACAGGAAACTCCTTTTCAAAAATCAAAACTGGAATAACCAGATACTTATCAGTAAAAATCTTATCTTTTTTTTTCAAACTAAACACAAAAAAGTGACACTCGTTTTTGTTCAACAAATTCTTTTATTCTGAAATTTACAGTTTTTGTTAGACACACGCAAACCCTCAGTAAAGGTCAAAGTTTCAATAAAAGATCTACCTTTATTTCAATTTTTTAGTTTAGGTCTTAGTAGTTTTATAAATAATTCCACAACTATACAAATGTTACGCAAAAGCGCTTTTTTTTTTTTTTAGGCAAACGTGTTTGTTCTGAACTTTGAGAGCGACATGCAAACAAATGACATTTGTTTTCTCTCCAACGTCTGACTCACACCCATTCAGTAAAACTCCCTTTACTTTTGACAGAACCAGAAAATTCATTGTACACATTTAAAAAAAAACGTTTTTTAATGATTTGATCTCAGAAATTGGAAATTAGTTCAAGTATTATTGATGTTTCTAGCTCAATTAGTCCAAAGATGTAAGAATGAGGTTACTTTTTGTTTTTTCAAAACATGACTTTAAATCTGATATTCACATTTTCCAAACACAAACACAGTGTAGTTGTCCTAAAATAGGCTCTTCATTTGAACTTATCTCTCCTTTTCAGGTCAACAATCTCCTCAGAAACGCAACTAAACTTAAGTTTAAACTAAAGTTTAAGCAAAGCCAAGAAAAACGACCAAAACTTATTGTGTTTTTTTTTTTCTATAAAATTGACGTTTGTTGGAGAACCGGTCTGGACTTTGCGTGACGACGAGTGATGCAAATGAACAAGCTGATGACTTCTACTTCCAAATTCACCTAATTTTTGTTTAAAAAAAAAAAAAAGAAAGAAGTTCTCATCTTCCACAGATAAATGCAGCTATAAATAAATTAGTGAAGCGGATCTAGTGCTTGGATTCTTCTGGAATGGGAGCCTGCAGAAACTCAATCGCAGGTGGTGGTCCCCACCTTCACTTCGCTTCACCCACTGCAAGGAGATTAGTTGTCACCTAAAGTCGACAAAAAAATAAAAAACAATAAAAACGTCACAAACTGACAAAAAAAATTTCCACATAGGACAATTTTGCCTTAAAACCAAGAGAATAGACGCAACGGCTCATGTACCAAACACAAAGGGGCTGATTTGCATCCATTTCCTTGTAAAAAAAAAAAAAAAAAAAATCTAACCGTTCGTACTAAATGAAAACGTCAAAAAATTTCACTTTTAAATAAATACGAGCTGACACTCCAGACAAAAAAACATCCTAAAAAGACACACATTTGTGCTCACAAGTTAGGGAGTTTTGTCATGCGGGTCAGGGAAAGGGAGGAAACACTGACCTGCAATGTATTTAGCACCAATTAACATCAGCATGCTGCCCATGATGTAAAAGCCCAGAGGGACACTGCTGAAGATACTGATTTCGCCTGTTGACCAGCAAGCAAATCAAAAAGAAAAATGTCTGTAAATACAAATTTTTGGGGATTTTTTTTTTTGGTTTTGTTTTATTAAGAGGTTTTGCAGACATATTTCGAAAAATTAAAGCCGCGAGCGACCACCTCGGTCAAAATGCCGACTTTTCTGTTGGTTTTATCTCCATAGCAACCATTGTATTTTTTTTGCTCGTCTAGGAATGACAAACAGGAATTGCCCGAATTCCCACCCTAAGCCCTAACTACTAAAAAAACTTTGTAGTGCCCTGGATTTTAAAAGCAATTCGGACACCATGCTCACTGCTTTTTTTTATGACGGATATGATGTCATCGATTTCATGACGTGAAAAAAATCCTAATAATATGAGCAACTCCCATTTATGAATCCACTGTGTTCTGAAGATGAAAACGGTGATGGTCTATTAAAAAAAATACAATTTGTTCAGAAAAATGGTTCAAACGCAATGCATTGTGGTCGATTTCCTAATCCAGTGAGCATCCATGCCCACTGGTTTTTCGCAGAGACTTCTGGGAAATTTCTAGGCCCCTCGATTTTAGAATTGTAGATTTGGACAGCGCTACAAAATGACGAACGGACTACATGGTGCACTTTGTAGTGAGTAGTGAAGGAATTTGGAAACAACCTGTGTCATTTTTAGAAGAATCTGCAAAAGTACATTTTTCCATTTTCCTTGGCAACAGAGATTTCTGTTAACCACGCCCACATTCCTAATATGTCTTTGTCGTATCATGTGTCGTTTTGTTCATTTCAGGAAAAATCTGCGAGCAACAGGGAAGCACCACTTTTGTGGAATTTGGAGGCAATGAATCAAAGTCGCTTGGAGGAGTTTAAATATGTCGCTGGTACCAAAGAGGTCTTTTAATTCAAGATGGCAGCCTCTTCCTGAGGTCAAAGGTCAACAAAACCCACGTGGTGGTTGTGGACCTAACCTGGTGGTGTGTGTGTGAAATTTCATGAAGATCCCTCAAACTAAGATTTTCCCCTTCCCATATATTTGTCTGATAATCGTCAAATATAACAGTTTGCCACAAAATAGCCGCTAAGCCATCAATCCTGTGGCCATCCCATAAAAATGTGAAAACTTTCTTTGATTAACCCTGACGTTTATTGTTCCTTTATTTTAATTTGACTTTTTTTGAGCCCCATAAGTGATTTTTGCCCATTATTTTATTATTTTAGCATCTGAAATTACCGCCATCAACACTATGGCAAAAACTCATTTACCCCGGGTACTAGTACTAGTTGGGTTCAAGGTTTTTACGAGTTATAAAGCGTGCGGTAAGGCAACATTTTACCTGAATGGACAGCAAGAAAGAAATATTGCCAAAACAAGTAGCCTATATAGTATTTGCAGCCCAGAACTAATGCGGGCCAGACTAATTCCAGGGGCAGAAACTGTCTCCAGCCTGGATTTGGAGGTGTGATCAATGTTTTTACCTTTTTTGAAACTCTAGAATCAAAGACTTCCAATCAAAACCCGAAAATGTTTATTAGTGGCGGGTGGAATGTGTGGTTCGTTAGCTCTCCAGGGCTCGTCATGCGGAAACAAGTGACGAGGACGGTAAAAAAATGAGCTCGAAGGCATTGTGAAAATAACTGACAACAGCAGCTTGGAAAAGAATTGTAATCAAAGGGTGAAGCTTTGTATTTATTAAGAATCAGAAAAGAAAAGAAAAGAACACTTATTTGTGCAAAGGTGGTTTAGACGCTAGATATTGTTTGCTTTTACCTCTTTTTTGTAGTTGTTTTTTTACGAACATAATCAGAGGCTGTCACCATCAGTTTTGCGTAAAACGGCCACAAGATCACAAAGTCATGTGTGCATCTCGCAAATTCGATGCAAATGAACTGGGGGGGGGGAGAACGTTGGGTTGAGGGTTGAACGCCTTTAACGGAGTTCAAAACAAAAAAAGAAGGCACAAGCAAGAGTCCATGGACGCACAACGCGGCGTCACGTGAACCCGCAGGTGTTCCTTTGTTAAAGGTCACCCGAGTGCGGTGGGGTCGATCCTGTGTGGGAGAAGAGCTTTGCACGCAGGGGGGGGGGGGGGGGTAGAGGGGAGAAGCGAGCCTTTGTGTGGCTGACGTAACCAGTAAAAGATGAAACCCAACACCCACGCAGAAATAACAGTCGGGGTAAGCAAACGTTTGTTTACACCACATGCTTTTTAAGCTCTGCCAACTTCATTAAAAAGTTACGTTTTGGAAAATGAAGGCACGGAGGTGGGGGTATAATGGTATGGAGTTTTCTTAAGGGTTTGTTGTTGTTTTTTTCTCCCGCTCAATTCTAATTTTTGTTGCTTATTTTTCTCAACTTTATTGGTAAACTACCAAAAAAAAAAAAGATTTAAAAATATTTTAACGATTTACAAATGAAGTAGAAAGATATAAATAAGGAGAAACTGCAAACCGCACATCAGCTCACTTTAAGGTGTGGCTCAGAAAACGACGGGTTTAGTCAGCAACAGGAATTTCAACTTTGGGAAAGATTTGAAATTGATGTGCTTTTATTTTGAAATACCTGCCATCTGAATGTTTGCATACAGTGCCAAAATAGCCACCAATATATGCAAACATGCGAAAAGATAACCTTTTCTAGGAACTGCTTTTGTCTTCTTTATTGGATCAGTAGGAAAAAGTTGAATAAAAGAATAATAAAATAAAAAATCTATTTCCTTTCTTTTACAAAACCATAAAAATTAGACAATTATTATGACTTAGATGCCTCAAGATCAATTAAGGAATATTCTAAAACAGATTCGGTAAGTTTTGTAATTTCTTTTAAAACACATACATTTAAAAGAAATTGATTTAAAAAAGAAAAAAACAGGAAGTGAATCTTTGTTTAAGATTTGAAACTAAGCATTAAAGGTAAATGTATTGGAACACAATGGTCGTAAAACACTAAAATAGTTGAATCTGAATCTATATGTTCTTTCTTACTTTTTAATTGGAACATTTTGATGGCTTACAAGAGATCTTCGGTATTTAATCCAAAGATTCTAAAAAAGTTTAAAAAGAAAATGGCTTATTACTGCCATCTTGTGATCATTATAGGGTACTACAACAAGGAAGCACAGATACCAAGATACCAAGTGAATTTTGTGCTTTAAGGATGATCAGAGTATTTACCATTTCCGTTAGCTACTGGCTGCGTTGTCTCCCAGTTCTTTGATTTCTCCACCGCCTTCTTCCACCGCGCGTAGCGAAACTCGCTTTCTACATAGCAAAAACATAAAATACATTTTGAAATTCACATATGAGAGTTTGGAAGGGAATAACAAACAAACAACAGACTGTCCATGTTGGCACCTTCTGGGTTGATCTGAGGCTCAAACTTCTCTGACGTGACTTCGCTCAGGTCCTCTGGGTTCAGGCTCCACACGCTCACGCCCTCCGCAGCGCCGGCAGCCATGGCAGCGCCGAGCGCTGTGGTCTCAGGCATGGACGGCTTCACTGCGGACAGTGAAACAGTCAAAACGGACTTGTTTTCTGCTACACTTCAGCACATTTAAGGTTTAGTTTTTTAAATAATATAAGACAATATGCATGTGGAGGGGGAAAAAAAACATAAAACCAACAAATAAAATGCATATTAATTGCTTAGATTTAAAACATTTGCTTAAAAATCTGTAACTGTTGTATTTACAAAAAAAGCCCAAAATGTTTAAAAAAAGAAAAAAGTTACAGTAAATGATGCTAAATATTGATGGCGAATTCATATTAAAGCAGAGATAAATGCAAAATGTTTCAGTGGATGGAAATAAAAGAAAACAACGGTCTTTTAAAGATAACAATAATTGACTAAACGGTTCAATTTAGTGCGAAAAAGTAGCTAGCTTAAAAAAAAAATGTTGAAAAAGTGAAAACATATAATTCATGCTCACAAAAGTAGCATTAACTGCTATATTTGTGGTGAAAAGCAAAAGTATTATTAAAGCAGCATTGACTTTTTGTGATTAATTAACTAAAATATTCTAAAGTTGCTATGCTACTCAACTTTAAAGGAACCAGAGAAGCTGCAAAAAAACAGAATAATGCCCCATATTGCTGAAAAGTCTATTATTAGATAGCAACAATAAACATAAATGTTGCTAGGACAAGGAGCAACAGATATTTTTAAAAAGAGCTGCGAAACTCTCACCGACAGGAATGCAGAGAATGTCAGCCTGCAGCTGCATCAGCAACCTGTTGGAGGTCATTCCTCCATCCACCTGCAGCTGAGTCAGAGGAATGCCGCTGTCCTGATTCATGGCGTCAAGAATCTACGCGCAAACCAAAAAATAAAAAAAGGAGATTCAAACTACTTCACAAACAAAACCAGCAGGAACGTTTCAATTTCTCTTCCCACCTCTCGTGTCTGGAAACAAACCGCTTCCAACGCGGCGAACGCCAGGTGGCTCCGGTTTGTGAACTGTGTTAACCCACAGATGATTCTGTCACACCAAAAACATTCAGACTAAGTTCACTCTCGGGGGGGGGGGCAATTCACGGGGGCTCTGAGTGACAGCTGACGGTCCTACCCTCTAGCGCTCGGCTCCCAGTAAGGAGCGTAAAGCCCGGAGAACGCGGGAACAAAGTAACAACCGTAGGACGTCCCGACGGATGCCGCCAATTTTTCTGCAGGGAGAAAAGAGGAGACATTACAAAAGATAAAACATATTTATCCTATTTGATCGGATGGAAGTCACACCGAGCTCTTCAGATGATCCAATGATGCCAAGGTTATCCTTCAGCCAGCGGACCACGGCTCCGGCGATGGCCACCGAGCCCTGGATGAGAGCAGAAACCGACAGCTCAGCGATTGGTGCAGAGAAGCTGTTGAACCGTCTGCACTCCCGTTACCTCCAAGGCATAACAGGCCGGCTTGTCCCTGCCAAGCTTGTAGGCCACAGTGGTCAGTAGACCATGGTCAGACATCACTGGCTGCAAAATACGTTTAAAAGAAAACCTCATTAATTTAGAAACATTCAACAAAAACCATAAAAAAAACTGTTGTTGTTTTTAAGGTTTGCTCACTTTTGCCCCAGTATTTCGCAAAAGAAAACAGCCCGTGCCATACCTAAGAAACGTAAAGGTGCCTTCATTCAAATTTGTGCTAAAAATTATATATAAAAGGGGGGGGGGTGAAAATACACACGTGTTCTTAGCTTGTCCGTCCTGGAAACACATCTGCCCGACAAGAGCTGCCGACTGATCCCCGAGACACTGTAACGGAGACAACAACAAAAAACAGCTACTGATAGTGGACGGCACACATCCATCGTCCTCAAATGAAGAACAAAAACTCACCCCTGAGATGGGGATTCCTGACAGAGCACCGGATTTCTGCCAAAAAAGGAGAAAAATCTAAACAAAGTGTGTCGTTCTTTGGTTATTTTTTTCACATTAAAGGCCCACCCTGATGATGACAATTGTGTTTTTGACATTTTTGTTCATGATGGAGGACATATATTAAGAAAAATAAGCTTCAAATTGCACTTCTGCGTATTTCTTTGTTTAAATTGCTGTGATAAGGAGAATAAAAGGTGCCATTTGAAAAAAATCGTATTTGTGACAGAAAATACACTGGGTGGAACAAAAAACGACTAGATCCTGGTCCTTTTCCCTCGTCCGACCTGGCATCTGACTCAAAACTGTACGGTTGGATCGCTCCAATATTGCTCGCCATTTTTGTTGCATCGCTTTTGTTACGTTGGGGGTGTGAGGGTCTGTGAGCTAGCAGGAGAGAATGTAAACAAATGGGTGTCGGGAAGTGGGGGCGGGCTGACTCTGGCTGGCATGCCGGCCGACAACTCAGAGGTGAACTTCTAATGAACTACTGCAGAAACTACCGTATTTTCCGGACTATAAGTCGCCCTTTTTTTCATAGTTTGGCAAGGGGTGCGACTTATACTCCGCAGCGACTTATATTAGAAATAAATTGAAATAAATTCATTGTTAACCCTCCTGTTATGTTCATTTGTGAGGAACAGAGATGATGTTTCTGGGTCAATTTGATGTATGAGGTATGTTAAGTGTTAAGAGTATGTTAAGTGACTCAGAGAATCAGCAAACTTTTTTTTACAGTAAGATCTTGAAGGCTAACAACATAATATTCTATTTTCCAATGATTTCATAGATTCAGAAATGCAATAAAAGTGAAAACTGTTTCTACAAATACAGGATGAAAACAGAGTATTAGTTGGCCAATGATGCTTCATGAAAAGAATAAATAAATAAGTTTGAGAAAAAATTACTGTGAAATTATTAGATAAACAGTTTGCTATGATTGTGTCATATAAGGTTGTGAAAGTTAAAATGCGACTTATAGTCCAGTGCGACTTATCTGTGTTTTTTTCTACTTTATAATGCATTTTTGGGCTGGTGCGACTTATACTCCGGTGCGACTTATAGTCCGGAAAATACGGTATGTCCTAGAAAAGGTTTTTGGATTTTGGCTTTATTGAATTTTGGATTTATTGGACCCAGGTTTTTGGATTTTGGCTTAAAACGGTTTAATCGCTTTAAAAATCCAGCGAAAGATAATTGAAGTGGGACTTTAATTTGACTTCTGTGACTTCATACAATTTAAAAATATCAGAACAGGAGATAAATAAAACTTTTAATAGTATTTTGGCAAAAAAAAAACACATTTCATATTGTCACAACAGGAATAAAGCTCATTATTTGACCTTGTGAAGCCAAATAACAGACAATACTGCACTGATACCATCAAGTCTTAAACAGTAAAAGGAGGAAAACACAGGATGTGAGGTGCATAAACCTAGAAGAATAAAATGTCTTCACTCTTATGTGTAAAATAAAGAAATAAAAAATAAAATGGCAAAAGAGTGAAGAGATTTAAAAGGCGTGATGCCATCAAGTTGGATGCTGTGGCCAATGATAACCAGCAGGGGGAGCATGCCACAACAGAAGCAATGAGGGTCAAACACCATCCAGTACATTTCCAATAGACTGCAAATGTCCAAATCAATGAAAAGCGGATGCTAACAATTATAACTTTAAAAAAAACTTAGTTTGTCTGTTGTTATTTTTGGGTTAGACAAAGTGATATACCAGCTATGGCCACAAGAGGGCAGCAAAGCCCCTGAAACAATTCTGATATAAAATTGAAATGTAAGAAAATTAAAATTGGAAAAAGGGAAAAATTCCATGCGCACAACTAAATATTTTTAGCAAACAAGTTTTTTTATAGCTTTTCATTTTGATGTACAACTGCATACAACCTCCTCTCCGCAAACCAGAACTACAAAAATGGCCTATAGTGTAGTCATTAGCCTTCATCTCAGCTTGGAAATGCACAGTTTGATGGTGCGCTCGTTTTGGCCAAGCAGCAGCACGGAGGGTTACTCTGTACAGTGAGGAAAACCGTGATGACGAGCGTCACTTACCCGGCTAGCACTTATTTTCTACCAGTGAAAGAGAAGAGACAGTGGCACACAAAAGAAAAAAAATGCCTAAAGGAAGTTCTCAGGCAAACATCTGTGCACTTTTTCACAGCAAACAAGAGACTAAACACACAAAAAACAAACCTCTGTTATCTTAATAGTTGCCTGTACAAGAGACATTCCAGTCTTTGAACAAAACACTTGAGTAAACACTACACAAAGCAATGAAATTGTTATAATTTGTCTAAGGAGAGTGAGACTTTATGTGGTTAGGAAGCTTACCATGAGGCCGTATATTTCTGAGGAACTTCTCACACTGGGTAAGATCTCCATTGGAATACCGAAATATCTGAAAATTAAGCAGATTAAGCATCTTTTTCCTGGCTGTATGGGATGTGGGAGAGGCCGATTATACATGACATCGCATTTGGCTAATACTTTTATCAAAAACCATCCAAATGGTTATTTTTATGTTTAGGGCCAACATGGGGTTAAATATATCGCCAAAGGACACGATAAATATCCAGCTTGGGAAATAAACCAACCTCTTAGCAGAATTGACTTCATAACCAACAGCTACAAGACTTTGTCAAAAGATTTTTTTGGGAGTGTTTTCACAATTCTCCAATTTCATCCCAAATTTATTACTGTAAAGTAGTTGATTAACGGTAATATCTTTAGATCTTTTATTCTGTGAAGTAGTTGATTAACTGTAATTTTGTAAGCACTTTACTATTGTAAAAGTAGTTTATTAACTGTAACTTTGTAAGCACTTTACTACTGTAAGGTAATTGATAAACAGTAATTTAGCAAGCACTTTACTACTGTAAAGGAGTTGAATAACTGTAATTTTGTAAGCACTTTACAACTGTAAAGTAATTGATTAACTGTAATTTCGTTAGCACTTTACAACTGTAAAGTATTTGATTAACTGTAATTTCGTTAGCACTTTACAACTGTAAAGTATTTGATTAACTGTAATTTCGTTAGCACTTTACCACTGTAAGGTAGTTGATCAACTGTAATTTCGTTAGCACTTTACCACTGTAAGGTAGTTGATTAACTGTAATTTCGTTAGCACTTTACAATTATAAAGTAGTTGATTAACTGTAATTTCGTTAGCACTTTACTACTGTAAATTAGCTGATTAACAGTAATTTTGTAAACAAAGTGTTAACAAAATTTGCGTTAATCAACAAGTGTTTACGAAATTAGAGTTAATCAACTAATTTTGGCGCAAAGAAAAGGATTTTTGGCACCGAAAACCCTTTTGCTGCCAAATTAGTTTATTAACGCTAATTTCCTAAACACATTCCTACTGTAAAGTGCTGCATATCAGCCTGAAGCTGCTTTTCTGCACTTCAGAATCCGTTGGAATTACGTCAGTTGCATAAAGAGTTAAAAAGTTGTGGCAATACAAATAACGTCGACATTAACTTTGTGGGAGGGATCCATTGTACATCAAATCGCATTTAATGCTAATTTTGTGCTAGGTTGTTCTTTAAAAAAAACTATCAACAACTTTGTTTTATTGAATCTTCATCATCTATAAAACATCAATTGATATTTTGAGACCTCAATTTTATTTTATTTTATAATTGTACTACATTTCTTGTTGAAGTATTTTAATTTGAAAAATAGATTTTTCAGAAACCAGAAGCTTAAAAATATTCAACAACAACTTCACAGACCGTTTCAGACCTGTCTGTGAAAATATTAAATCGGTCCGTGGCCTGAAAAAGGTTGGAAACTACTGCTCTAGTGGTCAGTTGGAGTACTACACCTAAAACTACTTTGCCCATAATATGCTTGCTCTTACTAAATATGATATGTTTTTGCATCACACACACCTTTTTATTTGAATGTTACAACAATAACATCACATCACAATTATGCATAGATTACTTTAAACTTTCACAAAAAGCTGACCGGAATCCCCAAAAAATGTAGACAAATTCAATTAAAAATGCAAATTTCTCCTGATTGAATGCTTACACTTGGATCATGACCTTTAACATGCAAGATAAGCTACGAAAACTTTATTCCCTACATGTAAAAAATGCAGTGTGAAGCACATTGACATACATATGGTAGGTATTCAGGAGAAACAAACACAAAAAAGCTTTCATACTTGCACAGTTCTGGGTCCCAGTTCATTGTGTGAATGTTGAACAGCATGGTTCTGCTGGCGTTGGTCACATCGGTGCAGTGAACTCCTCCAGACTTACCGCCAGTCAAGCACTGTCAGGAAGCCGTCAGAAACAAAGATCAATTTTTTTTTAATTCCTTCGAAGTTCAACATTTAAAAAATGCCATTACCCATATGAGCCAGGAGTCCACGGTGCCGAACATGGCGCGGTGCGACACCACGGCTTGGTGGACCTCGTCCACGTTGTCCATCAGCCAGCGGAGTTTCACGGCGCTGAAGTACGTGCTGATCGGGAGTCCGGTTTTATGCTGCAACATGACACGCCGCCGTTACACATGCTCAAGAAAACAAGAATAAATCCGCATGACGGAAGCCTCGCCTTCAGGTGGTTCTTATTCCTTCCTGGCGTCTTATTGATGAGAGACTCAACCGTCGATTGAGTCCGCAGGTCGAGCCAAACTAGAGGATAATAACAAAAAACGTCTCATCATTTACAAAAGCGATTTGTGTCCAAGATTTAAATTAAATTTAAAACGGCACCAATTGCGTTGTAGAGAGGCTCTCCTGTCTCTTTGTCCCAAACAAGAGTGGTCTCTCTTTGGTTGGTCACTCCGATAGCTGCAGCAATACACACGAATCTTAAGATAAAAGAAAAAAATACACACTGCCTTCAAAAGGACCGAATGGAAATACCTTTGATGTTTGAGATGTCGATGTTGAGCTGCGTCAGCTTCTCGCACGTTCGCTCCATGCACTCGTACACGGACTGAAGGATTTCCTTAGGATCCTCCTCCACCCATCTGGATCGAAATTAAATGTGAATCTTTGCACTACATCACTGTTTTTGAATGACAACAGAATAGATGAGTTGGAAGGATCTTGGTTTTACCCTTCTTTGGGGAAGCTCTGCTTGATTTCCACCTGATGGTGGCTGAGAAGCTCGGCCGTTTTGGAGTTAAACACCTTTGAAAGGAAAAAAATGGGGACAAACTGTGAGGCTTTAGTGACAAAATAAGATTTTTGATGTATATATGTTGTGTTTTATCAACAATCTGTACATTTTAAAATCTCAATTTTGCATTACTAGAATTTCTTGTTGTTTTTTTTAAGTCAAATTTGAATAAAAATGGAGAAATAATCCCTCAAGGCAAGAAATAACAATTGGGGAAAATGACTTTCAAAATTTGCTAGTAAATAAAAATAAAGTCATCAGAATGCTACATTTGATCAAAAACTAACCTAAAAAAGGATTTTAAATGTTATTTAAATCTATATTTAATGTTAAAAGTGCTATAATTTGGCAAATCATATTAGTTCTGAAGGTAATGGAAGGATAAGTTAAGAAAACATATAAAAGTTCCTCTAAAAATAGTCGTTAAAAATAAAAACATTAATGATTTCAAGTGTAGTTTCGCGATAATACCTATTTATATGTCAAATAAATACATTTAAAATGTTAATATCTTTAATTTCACAATACCTATTCATCAAAAAATGCTTTTAATTGCACTTCCTTTAAAACATATGTATAGAATATTTATTGAAATACAATACAGAACTCCAAAATAATAATTCAATCAAGAGAAAAAATAACTACAAATATTAAATATTTCAATGGTACTCTTAAAATAGTTGTTAAAAGTTAAAACATGGATGCATTTAAGTGCAATTTAAATACATTTCTAATTAAAATGTCAAATACATTTAAAAAGTTAAAAAAAACATAATGTTATGATACCTGTTCATTCAAAATGCTTTTAATTATACATAAAGATAGAACATTTATTAAAATACTATGTAAAGGACTCCCAAAATACAGTTTGATCAACTCGGTGCGTTTTAAATTGATAAATAAATGCCACAGGATAGCACAGGAGTCAGTCACAAGGGTGCAGCCAGAGAAATTAGGTAATAATAGTTTCATTATTACCAGCTTAACTTAAGGCCATAATAAGGAGTCTGCTACCTTAGCAGCTTATGAAGGGAGCTGAGAGACGAATGGAGATTTATTAATCAAACTGTCGCGATAAGCAGTCTCATAAAGAAGAAATAATTGCTTGTTCCATCCAAACAAAAACAAACAAAAAAAAAACAATCTAACTAAGCGTCAGCTGGCTGGAGGTGTGGTGTTCTTCATTTTGGTGACCTTACCAAAAACCGTGTGGAGCTGGTTCCCTGGTCGATAGCAGCGACCAGCGGGCCAAACGTTATCCGATGGGAAGACGCAGCCATGGCGCTGTTCGTACAACAGCCCCCGGGGCTTCGGTTTGCCCAGAAACCGAATTTCAGCACCGGTTCCACGGTTCCCGACCCGAAATGGGCAGGTGGTTGGACGCAGCTTACATACGTAACGTTCGTGTTGGCCCCTGTTGATGACGCAAGAAGCTAAAAGCCCATTGAAATTCTAATACAGTACATCAAAGTCAAAGCAAACTTTATTGTCAATATCTATACTGTTTTAAGATACATAGAAATAGAAATTCTGTTTCTCTCCAGCTCAGAAAAAAAGCAGAATGTGTCTACCAAATCCTTTCAAAGATATGTTTTTTACATATATAATTTAACTGAAAAAGCAGAATATTTAGAGTGGACATTTAAATCAGACGACATGTTGCGCTTAAATTTAATCCAACACACAAGGATTCCTTAAATCTCAAAAAAGAAAAAAGGTGCGTTCCCATACCGGGAGTCGAACCCGGGCCGCCTGGGTGAAAACCAGGAATCCTAACCGCTAGACCATATGGGAAAGTGCGGAGAAGAAGCCGTGGCTAGCAATTTTCAAAGGGCTTCGTGGAGCAGTAGTGCTCCCTGTTTTTGTGCGGTGTTTCGCAAGACTTTGACGTTTCTTCCTTCTTCATCTCAGCCTTTCAACACGATGTGAATTATTATTTTGTGTACCATCTACGTAGTATTGCTTAATTTGAAAAGAAATACGAAATAGAAATGCATAGTTATGGCAAAATATAAAAACGTTTTATTTCTGACAGATATACACATCAAACTCCCAGGCAACATTTAAACAGAATTATGGGAGCGGGAATATCAATTTTTGGACATAATTCATGTATTATGTATCTATGAAGTATTTAAAATCCCAAGTAATTATATACGTTTTCCGACTTGATCGATTTTGAAGTGGCGACAATTGATGACGTAATCATCATTGGACAGTGTTTTCTTGTGCTATAGAAGATTTTTTGTTTTCTTTTGAAGCGTTGTTCTAAAAAAAAAAAAATAGCTGCATTTTGACTACATATTATAAAATGTAAGTAAGAACCTACTTGGAATGTAATACAATCTGTAAACTACGGTACACGATTGTCTACGTTCCAATTGTGATTTCTGACTGTTAGTTAGCCGCGCTAGCTTAACTTTAAAGACCAAGTTGATGCAGTTATTTTGTAATTAAATTACGTTTTTGATGTTTTGGGTTGCTTTCAGGGCTGACTACTGGAAGTCACAACCAAGAAAATTCTGCCAATATTGCAAATGCTGGATTGCCGACAATAAGCCGGTGAGTATGACAGTCCACGCTGAGAATTACAGTACACCATTGATATTTTTCAGTCCGATATTGTTTGTTCCGCAGAGCATCGAGTTCCACGAGAGAGGCAAGAATCACAAAGAAAATGTGGCAGCAAAAATATCAGAGGTACGAAAAATAATGCTGATTTTCTTAACGTGTTAAAACATACACTGCAAAATGCCTATATGGCCTAGAGAGGAAATTCATGTCAATTATAGTCAACATCTGACCTTTATTTTGGAGGGGGGAAAGCTCTTTCAAAGCTATAGACCAGAAATCTATAGGTCTATATAAATTCGTATAGGGTTTATATATAAATTCATATAGGTCTATAGGGGTCAGACCTGAGGCTCCATAGAAACATCTTTTATTGTGTGTGGCTTTAAAAAAATGCACACAATTTAATTAAATAATGAGAAGTTAAGTTTGAGCCTTTCATTAAATTTTCAACATGTCAGATAACTGTGCAAAAGGATGGAAAAAGTTTTATCTACTGTCTATCCATCTATAATAATAGAAAATGTCATCTTTGACTTTTTTTTTTATTGAAGTAAATCTGCCATAACAGGAGGATCTTATTTGAGACCAGGTGGATTTTTTTTGGAAAGGAACTTGGATGTGCTGCTGGTAAAAGTAAAAAAAATAAATAAAAGTAAAGTTGTTGTTTGTAGAAGAAGATAACCCTGTTATTATTCAACTATTGTATTTAAAAACTGGATATATATTTTTTAACATAGAGTGGGACTTTGCAGCTCTTGCTGGGTTTTGGTCAGTAAAGAACTGAACCAAATGGCTCTTTTAGCGTTAAATGTTGCAGAACTACGAGAGTATACTAGTCAACTTAAGTAGATTATAGTATACTACGAAATATTTTTCTTTCCATAGATGAAACTCCAAAATGCCAGTTTTCCATTTAAACCTAAAAAGTCACCTAAACTTTTAACTTCTTAATTACATAAGATAGGATTTCTTTTAGGCTAAAAATGAGCACCCATGTAAGATTTTTGTTTCTTGATAAATTCTTTAACTGAAATTAGATTTTATTAATTGGCGTTTCAAATATTTAAGAAAATGTTCTCCCACATACAGTAATGCAATAACGTTGCCAGGTTGGTGGCAATCAAGCCGTTTTTTCTATGTTTTTAACCTATTTTATATACTAGTAGCCTTCAGACTCTAACATGATAAACTACTTTGTCACATTCTTATATAGAGTAGTTAAACGTATTTATATAGCAGTCATTGTGTAATCGTTCACACACTGTGTAGCATTTAACGTTCTCTGCTGCCGCCATGGCTTCTGCCCGTTTATCAGCACGCAATTTCTTTTGTTCAGCTAAAAAAATCATTCAAAACATTTTACTGTCTGATGCTCATAGATTACAAAAGGATTACAAAAGCAATTAAAAATGAAAACTCAAAAACTATCCAAAAAATAGAACCAAGACGCAGAGATTAAATACAAAAAAAGGTGATTTATATGATAAAAATATCTAAAAAAAGATTATTATCAAAAACCTTAAAGAAAAAAAGAAAATTGATACCAAAAGAACATCTAAATACTATTATTCTGAGAAGTGGACCAAAGAAAGTACTCATCCAAAATATTTCATCAAAGAAGAAAAAGAAATGTACCGAAAGGAGAACATAACAAATCATTTTAAATAACTTTTTTCAAAAATAAATTTCAAATTTCACATCCAAAGACATTAGGAAATATAACAAATATGTGCAATATTTCTTGTTTTTCGTCTTTATTCCATTTTTCCTTTTAACATACATGTCAGAAATAAAATATTATCCGCTGTTTATCTTTTACTACGTCTCATGATTACGTGCGGGTCAAAACTTGGCAAGCGGTGCACCAACTGCGCCTGCTGTGACCTGTAGATTAGCCCAAACATCATTCAGGCTTTTTACATGTAAACAGGCCACCCGGAAGCTGATCAAAACTAAAACGCACAACCTTCATGCTTCCAAATGTTGCTCCAAGCTTCTTCTTCTTTTTTCTAATTCTTTTTTTTCACAGCTTTATTCCAATATATGAAAGACTTGTCTTATTATTCCTGTTGGGCACAAAACGCTCACATTGATTTCTCTTCCATGATCAATTTTTAAACAGTTGGCACTTTCCGTGTTTTGAAGAGGACGCTACCCACACGTCACTACCAAATCCGAGTCCCTGATTGGTCAAAGTTCAACTGGTTGAACTTTTAGCGCACTTCAATGGCTGCATTTTTTTTTATTTTTTTTGTACAAAGAGCCAGAAAATGGGTTCTTGAACGTGGAAGCCCGAAACGCGCGTGAACGTGCGTTTACGTCGATTTTTTCATTGGAAGTTGTGGCTTGAACATTAGAGGGCTTAGAAGCTCTGGCACCCGTTTCAGGACTGGCGGTAGAGATAAGCTGCAGACAGAGCCAGGATGGTTCGCTGCTGCCACTCGGCCTCACCCTATCTGTCTGGCTGCAGATCAAAAAGAAGAGCATCCAAAAGGCAAAGCAAGAGGAGCGCATGTCCAAACAGTTTGCAGCCATGGAGGAGGCAGCCGTCAAGGCCTACGAGGAAGATCTGAAGAGGATGGAGAGGGAATCCCAAGGTGGGTCATTTCATCCAAGAGCTGTTTGAAAAACACCGCTAGACCCAATCGAAGTGGTTTTGTTGTCGTTTTTTTTTAGGATTCAGTTACCCGGTCAAAGCACCCACTTCGCAGCCGCAGCCTTTGGTAATGCCACCTAAAGCAGCGCCGCAACATCAGCCCAGAAAACAGCAAAAGAAAAAAGAAAAAATGAGCAGGAAACCCAGAGAGCAGCCCACAGCACGAGTTTGGGTGGAGGGATTCGCAGAGAATGGACACATGTATTATTATAACACAATAACTGGAGGTGGGATACGCTGGATTATGGAAGATCTTGTTTGTTCTGTATTGTGGTTTTTTTCATGTTTTTTATTTTATTTTACAGAATCTCAGTGGGAGAAACCAGCTGATCCCCCAGGAGAACCTTCAACTTTTGTCCCGCCTGAGGTTTCACATATTATTTGTAGTTTTTGGTTTCATATGAAGACTTTTTTTCTGTTTGTTTTTTTTACGTTTGTGATATGTTTTTAGAGATCTTTCAGTTCTGCTTGGATGCCAGCTGTTAGTCCCGAAGGCTTCACGTACTACTACAACCCAGAAACTGGAGGTAGACTGATTTTATAAAGCTGTTTTACAGAGAGTCAGATCATAAGAATGAAGATTTATTTTTATTTTTCTTATCATGTCAGAGTCCAGCTGGGAAAAGCCTGCAGATTTCTCCTCTGGTGATCCGTCTGGAGCAAACAAAACGGAGGAGGAGAGCAAAGAGGAGCCTTTGGCCCCCCAGCCGGAGCCACTTTCTGGAGGGGCGGAAAGCTCCAACGGAGCAAATCAGGAGGAGGCACGGGTCCCAGAAGAAGCCAGCCAGCAGTCAACAGTCCCAAAGATCAGTTTCAGGGTGAGATGAAGGGGAAACTAGGCAGATGGTTTTTTTCCCCAATTTGTTTTTTTTTTTGCTTTATTTTGTTTGTTTTTTAGAAGAGAAAAGCTGAACCTGAGCCCACCGAAAAGGAGGAAGAGGATAAAGTCGACGACGATGGTCCTAAGGAGGAAGAAAAAGAGATCAAACAAGAGGAAGAGGCGAAAGCCACAACAGCTGAAGCTGAGAAGATAGAAGAGAAGGCGACGCCAGTACAGGCGCCAGTCCAGACGCAACCCAGAAGACGGAGAGCTGCTAATCCATATGGGGCCTGGGAAAAGGTCAAGCAGGAAAAGGACCCGTAGTAAGTGTCTTTTCTATAAGGGCAGTTTGGAAGACAGATCGTGAGTTGAAGTGCCACTCTGATGAAAATGGTGTTTTTGACACGTTCTTCTGGCATTTTATTCAAATCGTTGTGAATCAGGAGCAGACGAAAAAATGCCGTCAGAAAAAGATCGTAGAAATTATACCAGGCGCACCAAATCCATGCACGCCTTCAAACAGATGGGTGATGTGAAGCGCTCCGCACCAACAAGTGAAATTTCTAATGAACTACTGTCGCTCTGCAGAGACTATGTCCTAGAACAGTGTTTTTCAACCAGTGTGCCGTGGGAGATGGTCAAGTGTGCCGTGGAGAAATTGCCCTCATTAATCATTCACTGATCTAAAAACATTTTCCATCTCCAGGATATCAGCTCTTTGTTCATCCAAACAGGCCCTGATAAAACACTGAGTAGTTAGGAATATGAAAGATCTTAAAATTACTTTTTCTTTGTGTTTATTTAATTCTATTAAAGACATTTTGATAAGGATTACGTTACCGCGATTTACCTGCAGCTATGACAGTTTGCGGAAAAGTCCCGTCCCTTTAACTGTCTCCACCAATCATTCTTGAAGGCTTAATCACATGTCATCAGTCTGACCGATCAGAAGTGCTTAAAGTCTTCACTTCCTTGTTCTTAATTCTGCTGATAAAGTCGCTCAGTTCTAACAGAAATACCAGCTAAAGCTCTTCTTTAGCGGTGTAGCTTTCCACAGAGTCCGGTGTCAGACCGTGGAACAAGTGGACAATACAATAAATCTCAGAGACGCCAGTCTTTCTGCAAGTTTTCGGCACTTTTCACACTACATCTCCCATGATGCATTGGCTTAAAGAGCCAGTGTCCCAGCGCACAATGAGTTGTCCTTGCGAAACGCCTTGAAACCCCAACAAACAAACAGTTTCTAAATTATTCTAATTTAACTTTCATTTCATCTCTTAGAAAAAACAGCCGCAACTTCCTGCTTTTCCGGCCACAATTATCACAAAAATACACGTGAGATTGCGGGCGGACGGTTGGGGGGGGGGCTGTCGATCAATACAGACCATGAATTTCTGTTTGTTTTTTTGTTTTTTTGGATGCTGGTGTGCCGCGGGATTTTTGTCAAGGTTAAAGTGTGCCGTGGCTCAAAAAAGGTTGAAAAACACAGTCCTAGAAAACAATAAAGGTTTTTAAATATTGACTAAAAACAGCATAATCATGATTAAAAGACCACCAGGAACGCTTTGACAATGGATCGAGAGATGATCGGAGTGGAACTTGACGTCTCTCTTTTTCCTCTGCAGTGCTAATGTGGACCTACAGCTGCCACAGGTGGAGGCGAGCACGGCCAGCGCTCCAACCGAACTCCCCCCAGAGCCCAAGCCGAAGTTCAAGGAGCGCATCATCACTTCCCTCGGGGAAGAAGGCGGACCCGCTTCGTTTAGGAAACCCAAATCACAGAACGGCAAATCCAGGAGCCTCAGACAGAGAGACGAAGACGACTGAAAACTTCAGATTGAGACTTTATACACAAATAAAACTTGTTTTTTTTTATATGTTGATCCATTTAATTCACATATTTATTTGTGAAATCTAAAGTTTAAACCCTGCTTAACCAGAACCATTGAAATTAGGCCATTTTTTTAACAAATAAGAGAATTTTTGTAATTGTTTTTTCTTCTTCAGATTTCTGTCATTTAGATACAGCTTCGTATTTTCTTAACTTTTAGTTTTATTTACATAAAGTGCTTTGCCAATAAAGAGCAGTAAAAACACATTTTCCTAATTACAGATGTGTATCTTTTTAGCCACATCTTTCTATCATGTTTGTTAATGAAAAAAAGCTTTTGTCTGAGAAGGGGGAAAAAGGTTGGCACATGCATGCAGGGCGTGATGTAAATTTGGGTAAAAGGGTCTATTAAACTGATATCAAGTATTAAAAGTAGTTTTATTAAAGAACTTGGCAGAAAATTCACCTTTTTGTACATAATTTAGGTGTTTATAAACCACAAACTTCAATTTTTATGATAAAAATCAAAGCTTTTTCTCACATTAGTTGCAAAAATGTTTATGAGTGTCCAGGGAACAAATACACCTCATTTACCCCCCTCGCTCAAATTTGAATGAGATTTAACTGTAAAATAAATAAATCATCAACAAATTTTGCATTCTTTCAATACAACAAATACATTTTCAGAAAATTATATAATAGATGAGTTATTCCCACCAAAAATTAGCTAAATTTTTCCCAAAAGCGTTTTGGAGATTTCACGGAAGCCGCCATTTTTTAAAGTCCTTCTACTGCCCCTAGTGGAATGATAATGCACTGCAGGATAGAAAACATGGATTCAATTATAAGCATGGGTTTAGTAAGGAAAGTTTGGATCATGGTAATCCAAAAAAGGTCTCAGAAATTTCAAATATGATACAAATAAAGTGTCTTCTTTATGCAGAACTTTCATTCTCTCGCAGTTTTATTGAGAAAACTCCCAAACACAGAATATGTACAAGTTTTATTTTGAAAAATGAAAATGTGATGTGTTTTCGTAATAAGTTAAGTTTATCAGCAGGACAAATGATTTTACCAGTCGATAAAGGGATGTGGTGTCAGTCCGCAGACTGTCCCGACTCAGATTGGGACAGAGTCCTGCTGTCCACCACCTCCAGGAGAGCCTCTCGCTCTACATGTTCAAGAAGGTCGGCAATCAGTTCGTCAAGCTCCTCCCCTCCTTTCATGAACTCCTGATCCCAGAGAGGTTCAAAAAAAGAAAGTCATTTTTAATAAGAAAAAAAAAGGCAAGGATACTTAAAAAAGCAGGTTTTAAAGGATTCTTACTTTGATGTCTCTGGTGGAATATCCAGTACGGTGATCGGTGACGCGATCCTGGCTGAAGTTGTAGGTTCGAATCCTCTCAGACTGAGATCGTGTCCCCACCTGTCTCAACACGTGGGAATTTAAAACCACAGGACTTAAATAGCTAAGTGAGCAATTCCTATATAAAGCATCCCTTACCTGCTGCTTTCTTGCCGTGTGCCTCTGCTCTGTCTCTTTACCCATCATGCTTTGGTAGAGTCTGACCCTCAACATCTGCATGGCGGTCTCCCTGTTTTGCAGCTGAGAGCGCGTCTGCTGACACTCAGCAGTAATCCCTGTTTAGGCAATAGTCAAAACCAATTTTTTTTTTTAAAAGAATCCACAAAATGAAAACGGAGCGGCTAAAACAACGCTTCAACCCAGACTTTTACCCGTTGGAAGATGAACGATTCGCACCGCGCTGTCTGTTGTGTTGACGCTTTGGCCTCCAGCTCCTCGAGATCTGAAGGTGTCGACTCGAAGATCCTTCGGCTCTATATGAAGGTTGAGCTACAAACGACAGATAGCTTGTTAACGCGAGCCGACAAACACATGGAGATCATAAAGCAGAAGACGTCGGTTACGTCTTTCGGCTGTGGCAAAACGATGACGGTCATGGTTCCCGTGTGGATACGCTGCATCCTGGAGGACAGGCCCACCTCCGGGATCCTTTGCACCCTGTGCGTTCCTCCTTCATGCTTCAGGTGTCTGTACACGCTCTCGCCCGCTATCCTGACCGCCGCGTGGTGCAGTCCACCTGAGGGCAGACAGATCATGCAGCGTCCTTCAAATCTTTACCACAAATTCACACAAAAAGCGAAAAGATTTGTAGCTTCAAAACATCAATAGATTGGTAAAAAAATCCTCATTTTGAGTCCATAACTTACTCACCATACTCAGCAGGTGTGTAGTTCAAAAGCTTAAAGTCCCAGTTTTTATAGCAGGCAAAACCCTGGTACATGTCGAACATCTCTCTGGTGAACTGCTGACAGATGTCGCCTGAAACGAGAGATAAAAAGAAAATAATCGAGCTGATGATCTACTGAATCCACCCGACTTTAGTTCAGTTTCTGACTGATTAATTAAAACTTTAGGTCCTAAACTAGAGCTCTGCAACCTGATGCTCTGAGGCCACATGTGGCTGTTTGTACCCCAACGGTTTTTGTAAATATGTGACACATTTATACTTATCCTGATCTACTTGCTGCAACATTGGAATTTCCTGATTGCGGGACGAATAAAGGATTATCTTATCTCTTATTGTGGCTCCCTGCCTGAAAAATATATTTTTAAAATTAGGGGTTACTTAATTAGAATTGATTTGATTTAGATTAGCTAAGTATATACATTTATAGCTAAGGTGCACCAAAAAGTAAGACAAATTATATGGAAAGGCCTCAAGGCCTCGTTGGCTCTACGGTTCCTCCAGGATGAAGAGATTTCAGATATTAAACAAGACTTTGGTAAAGAATCTGACCTTTTCTAAATATAAAGCACATATTATCTTATGCTGCACAACTACGGTTAGCAGCCATGCTGAAGGGGAGTAGCCAAAAAATTCATTTGTGTATATTCTTTACATACTTTTTCTACTGGATCATAAACCAATGAATTCATGCTAACAGCATTAGAAAGAAAAGAAAAAGGTTGACTGCTCACCAAATAGGGGTATAACGGGAGAAAAATGCAGTTTTTGTTCTTGTGTTGTCTAAAATCTTTCATGGTAGTACATTAGCTGTACTGGGGAAGATCCTGTTTGGCAACAGGAAGTCTTATTTTGAAAGGAAGTCAAACAAGCTTCTGTTAAAAGTAAAAAGCAATTTAATATTTTGAGAAAATAATAGCTTCTCTTTAAATTTCTGTTTTGATTCAAGGCAAAAAGAAAATGAATTTATATTTATAATAGAAGTAACAATGGAATAAAAGGGTAAAATAAGACTTTGCAGCTCTCACTAGGTTTTGATCAGAGAGGAACAAAGGCTCTTTTACTTATAAAGGTTGCAGATCCCTGTCCTAAACCAATTGTGTCTAGTAATCACAAACAATTTTCTTGTAGCTATTAATTTAAACTAAAAAAAAAGTGTGGAAATTTCATCAATAAGTTGAGGAATAGATTTACACTAAAAACTACCAGAAAAGCTGTTTTCCACCGAAAAACTACCAGAAATTGTTTAAAGTATTAATATTTTAGCATTAATATAAGAGTAGCTAAATTAATTGTCTTTTTTAGAGCAACCCATTCCTATATTTTCCTGAAAAATATTTCAAACTAGGCCTTTCAAAATAAAGCACAAATTGATCGTTATCGAAATATCAAGCTGTGCAAAATGCATAATGCAAAATATGCCTAAATTTACAATTAAGGGTTACGTTAAATGTGCTAAAACAATCTTATGGCCTTTATGCATTTGACCAATAGGATGGACACCTTTTACACCATGTGGACGAGGGTCATTTGGAGCATCATTTAAGTTATGCTGACTCTTATTTAAATGTAAGTGTTGCAGCAAAATAGTAAATGGTGTTTTTGGTTTCTTTGTTATGAGTTCATGTATCACATTTATATCGTCTTTGCAATATTGATCACCGAATCGTATCGTGCAGCGCTATTTCACACTGGAAATTGGAAAGAAAAATGATCCACTGGTGTGAAAATATCCCCTACCTCCTGTCGTCCGTCCTGATACGACCTCCAGAACCACATCACTTGAATCCAGAGGCTCGGTGGGCACAAGAACTTTGATTAACTGAAAAGAAAACATAACCTGTAAATTGAAGCAGAGGAACCTGACATATCTTGTGTCCTCTGTCCAGATCACAAAGACTTGAGACATCCTCCTTTGCTACATCCATGAACCTCCTCCTTGGTCTTCCTCAAACCTCCGTATCTCCTAAACATCTACCAAGAGTTGTCCCTCTGATGGATTCCTTCCTGATTCTATCCATTAGTCACTTCTAAAGAAAACCCCCATATCTAGAGCTCTGCCTCCTGACTCTTTCTCAGCATTTCTAAAGCAACGACATGGCTGCTCTCCGTTTTCTACACCTTTCCTTTCATTTTTGCTGACACTCTTTTGTCATACATCACACCTGAAGCCTCCCTTCAGCCTGCTTGCATACACCTCCTCACCCCTGTCTCTCTGTTGCTCTGGCCTGTTGACCCGGAGATCTCCACCTTAGATTAGCTACAGGCTCCCCTGTAGCCTCACCATTCCATCTGATTTTTTATTCTCCTCCGTCTTGCTGCGACTGACCTCCATTCCTCTCCTTCCACCTGCCTCACACTACAGATCGGAGTGTCATCTGCAAACATCACGATCCACATTCCAGCCTAACCTCATCGGCCAGTCTGTCCATCAATAAAGCAAATGTAAGTCTGCACTAAATGTATCATGCTTATATTCGATAGTAAAAGAAGAAAAAGGACGATGGCGCTCCAAAGTCACAATGGTACAAAATAATGTGCAAATATTGCAACAGTGCTCATTTCTTAACTAAGCCTCCTCTTCTATTTCCAATAACTGTATTGTGTCCTCTCTTTATTTTTCTGTATTTTTGATCAGTGAGACTCACATCTTTTTTTAAGGACAGGATTCTGCTGGTCATTTGTGTCTCTTCCTCTCTCAGCAGCTGGATCAGATGTTCATCTTCATCTTCAGTGGCAGTTGTACCTGTAGTCAGTGTTGATCAACTTTTCTAGAAGCTTCCATCAAACAAAAATGCTAATTGCAAAAAAGTCTACTTACTGTGCAAGACTGACAGAACCTCTTCGAGATCCTTCTTTGCTTGTTCAGTTCTCTTAAACACATTTGCCAGAGGAACCAGCTCCGCGTGCTTCTTTATGAACGCTTTTCTATCCGATTCGCTCAAGTGTGCATGCTGTAACTTCTGACTTATGTCTGTGTACTCGTCCATGAGCTGCTTGACGTACTTCTGAACTGATTCGTTCTCGTACAAATCTAAAAAGTCGCCGTGACTGAAGCGCTTTGGTGTCACCTCGGAGTGCCTGATGCTAGTCTGCTGCAATAATAACAGTGTCCTCCATCCACCTCTGGATCTTCCGCTACGAGAAATTAAAGTACTGCACAAAGAGCAAACTCGAAAACTGCGAATGATATGCATTTAAATCAAATAATAGGGAAATAATTCCACAAAACTACAGAAACATGTGTTACTAAACAGTTTACAAGCCGCTGACGGAAAGACCGGAAGCAGATCAGAATAAAAGGTGAAATCATGTCGGGAGTTGTAGTTCGAAGCAATGAATGTAGTTTAAAGCTATGAACGTTTGATATATTTGTTATATAATATAATATTTCAATTTCTAAATCACATGTACTTTTACTTTATGAACTAAAACAGAGAAATATGTTCCAAAACCAAGATCCATTTCTGCTAAATATCATCAATTATTTTTTTTAAATGACAAGTATCATATTTGACATAAATAGATATTTTGCGATTTAGAAAACCCTTTCCAAAATTTTATTTACATTTATCCACCAAGACCAGTGGTATAAATTGGTGTTTTTATATTTTAATATGGCGTATACTTGTATTTATTTTTTGAATGAATATTCTTTGACGTTTTAATGAATAAACTTTAGTATATTAAAAATTGTAAAAGGAATTCTAAGCTACTAGCTAAGTAAATCGCATACATAAATATAAATCTATTATAACCGTGAAATTTAGGATTCACAAAACGCTTGTGCACGTTTTTTTTTAAAATGTACCGACATTATAAGTCTTGATTTTACGACGTGTTCCTCTGTTAGCTAACTTATCTGCTAAAATACTTAAGTTTAACACCAACGAGCCGAAAATATGTATGACCTCGAAGAAGGTAAGGTAAAAATAACAAAAAAAGATAAATAATAAATAAACTTGTGTTTTGAGTTTCAGGATACTCATATTTAATTACATTTTTAGCTAACTGCAGCCAATTAGCTAATAAGCGTGTGGATAGTATTAGTGTAATTAAATATTAGCATCCTGAAACAAAAAAACAAAAAAAATAATAAATATATTTATATAAAAATGTCATTAATAATAATTATTAGTATCCTGAAACTTATATTTAGAAAGAGAAAAAAATGTGTGTGTATGTATATATATATATATATATATATATATATATATATATATATATATATATATATATATATATATATATATATATATATATATATATATATATATATACACACACACACACACACACACACACACACACACACACACACACACAATTGGCTGCAGCTAATTGGCCGCAGCTGGCTAAAAATGTAAATATTAATAATCTTTAGTATCCTCAAACTCAAAATATATATTTACAGTAAAAGTCTGTTTTCAGGATAATAATTAGTTGTTTTTTTAAATGCAGATTCTTAATGCTTTGTGAATTTTCTTTACCTATGAATGTTTAATGTTTATTAGATATTACAAATTAAACTCCTACTATATTGTAATGTTTTTCTTTCTTTTTTTTCTTTCCTTTTTTTGGTAAGGTTTTGAAGGAAACCTGGAGCTTTCCTTATCCAAAGCTATGGAGGATGTCAGTCAGCATAGCTTTACTCAGGAGAAGGCTCTCAGGGAGAAGCAGAGGACCTTCAGCTCCCTACAGGTACAGCTCTTAAAACATTTTCCATCTTCTTTTACTTTATAAGTTGTTGTTTTTTTCTTTTCCAGGCAACTCTTTCATACATTGAGAACAAATGTGACACAGCAGAACAGGAGCTTGGATCTAAAGTAAGGGAAATCCTGATGCTAGAAGGTGAGGTGGTGCACCTGAACCGGCAGGCGACCGCTCTGTACGACCGCAGTGAATCCATCAATCGGGAAATCACAGAGCTACAGATCCAAATATGTACCGAAGAGGAGAATGCTCACCTGGCGCTGGCCAGGTTTAATACTTACCGAAACAAGATGGAGTGTCACCGTGAAGCGGTTTTTAGTGCTGCGAGGTGCACAGAGGTCCAAGAGGAGTATGACAGGAAGAAGGAAAGGATCAGGAGTATGAGGGAGAAGAGAGACCAGCTGAGGGAGGATTTGAGGGATCCAAATGGAAATGCAGTACTGATGGCAAAGGTGGTATAACATTTTTGGTCAGCACCTTATTGTTGCTGGTTTGTTTCCAGAATTTTGCTAAACCCTGTCAGTTTCTGGCATTATTTGCAGAAAGAGACTGATGCTTTGAGGAGGGAGGTCTCTGAGAGGAGGACCACTGCAGCTGAGATGAGAGAACACCTGAAACGAGAGCAGGAGACCCATGAAAACTTGAAGAAAGAGATAGAGGTACCCACTTTGAAGCGTTTTTATCAATAGATGAGATCCCAAATCTATTTATCAGATTTGAATTCTGCAAAAATCATTCATCTGTGTTTTTCTTTTCAAATAATAACTTTACCGTATTTTCGTGTTTTCTGCTACAGATCCAAAACAGGCGGCATGAAGCCATTGTCAAGCGCCTCCGCTGCCAACTAAGTAGAGCTCAGGCCATCCACAGGTAAAAAAAAATATTTACCCTCAGAGTGCGGTAGCTAGGATAGATTATATTTGACAGTTCAATTCTTTGCACAAAATGCCGTTAAGCCCGTCTGCTTTACTCAGGCACATGTCAGAGGAAATCTACCACCTACAGAGCCATCTAAACGAGCTGAAGAGACAGCAGCCATCCTCGCAGGACTCAGAAGTCATTTAGTTGTCGCAAATTTGTGATTTGAATCAGTTTTGTTATGTTATCTTTGATAGTTTGCTGTTATTTTGATTCAGCAAAGATTTGTTGTTGTTGTTGTTGTTGTTGCCACAGTTTAACAGCTGGGGGCGACATTGTTCACCAAACGAGTGGCTTTTTTTCCACACAAAAAGATGGTAATTGCTTGTTTGTTGTTTGTTTAAAGATAATCAACACACTAAGATGATGCATTCATCATTTTATTGCAATCTCAGCACATAAACAGATTAAGAAAATGAAGGATTAAAACGTCTAATCTGATTTTAGGTCAGGTGAAGACAGAGAACGCCTTCTTGCACAGCAGAGACAAAACAAATAAGTGTGGTGTAGCCGTCGATGAGAAGCTGTTCCACTCAGAACAGCTTGTTCCAGCTTCTGCTCGACTGGGCGCTCTGATGGTTAGGAGATGGCAGTCCCACCATCGGCTAACGAGGGCGTGACCGCGCTTGCTCATCCATACCTCAAACTAATTGAACAATGAAACGTCGCGTGAAGAAATGAGTCCACATCAGATTCCAGCAGCCACTGAGAGGAGCTGTAACCAATACATGCCCTTCATTTACATATTTCTGCTGCATGAGTTGATCATTGTGTGATTGTTTTACACACGAAAGTTATAAAAATAGGAATTTTCTTTACCAAAACAAATGAATTCTGGTGATCATGATCTGATAGCATGATCTTTTTTTAAATAAAACCCAACAAAATAAGATTATATTTTTAGGAAAGAATAAGAGTGCTGTGTCCAAGAAAGTAGCCAAGTTTAAACTCATTTCAAGTTTATCTTTGAAATGAGCTGTGGGAGTTTAATTAGCCAGTCTGTGTCTGTGTCTGACTAGACACCTTTAAAGACCCACTCCAATGAAAATGTGTTTTTTTTCTGGTGTTGGCATTTTTCATATGATGTACAAAGAAAATTAAGCTTAAAATTGTATTTTGAGTATTTCTTTATTGAAATTGTTGCAAATGAGGACCTAACAAAATAAATGCAATTTGTCAAAGAGCTTATTTGTGGCGTAGAAAATAGGCTGCGTGGACCGCGGATGCATCTGCTTGTAGAGGACTAGATTCATGTACGTCTGAGCTGGTATCTGGCTCAAAACTGTACGGCTGGGTGGCTCCAATATTGCTTGTCGTTTTTGTTGCTCCTCTCAAGTTAAGTTGGGGGTGTGAGGGGGCTGGAAGCTAGCAGGAGAACGTGTAAACAGAGAGCTCTCAGCAACGTGGAGCGTAAGGGGGCCTGGCTTGTTCTGTGCCAACGGTCCAACCCACAACTCGGAGTTGAATTTGTAATGAACTGCTCTCAGAATCTATGTCTTAGAAAAATGACGTAAACGACACAAAACGATTATTTTAGCTAAAAACAGTATAATTAAAAGACCACTGGAAACGCTTTTACAACAGATCAAAAGATGATCAACGTGTGCCAAAAAAAACCTCTCATTTTTAGAACATAGTTCCTCCAGAGCGACAGGAAAGAGAAAATCGCCTCTGAGTTGTGGGTTGGACCGTTGGAATGGAACAACCCCACACATTTTTTACATCACAAATACTGATACATTTTTTGTAAATGGCATTTTTTTTGTCTTCTTCTGATTCACGACGATTTAAATAAAAAAAAATTAAAAAAGTTACTCAGAAATGAAATTTTTAGCTAGATTTTTTTTTAAATAGATCCTCCATCAGAAAAAGGCCAGAAAAACATGTGAAAAACAGCAGAAACACCATTTTCATTGGAGTGGGTCTTTGAAGTACAGGTACATACCTGCACCTAATGCACAAAAGATAAGTTTTTGCTTGTTTAAATAGAAATATAACTCATAAGGTCAACTTAAATGCTTTGTCAGTATCCTATAGTGAAAACTTTTGAAGTAAAAAAGAGAGACAGATATGTTTCCTTTATTTCTGTTAAATGGGAGTTTTGTTTTGTAAGACCTAGAGTCTATACAAGCTAAAAAAAGACTTCTATTTTTACTTTACATACATTGACACCAAGACCACAGTCAGAAACCATTGTTTGTCCATTACTACAATACCAACAAACAGATCTCCTTGACCTGTTTCCCTTTCTTTGGCTTTTAGATTAATGGCCGTGCCCTTTAGAAAACGCGCCTGACAAGCTTTCCCGTCAACCGCAGAGTTCATTTATCACTTTGCGCCACAGTGTTATTAAGCAAAGTGCACGCTCCTCTGGAATAAAGCACAACTGTCCAAACAGATAGTGATGGAGGTACAGTAGATACATTTTTCTCGGCGCACACACAGTTCCACCCACATGTTTCTAGTCCCATTTAGTGGCTTGTATGAGTGAAACTGTTCGCATTCTTCTCTTTCAATTAAATACAGTTTTAGCCAGTCGAACATCTAGTAGTCGATTGGAAATTTAGATAACACTATGGTACTTTGGTGTTGCATTTGTATAAATGACAATCCGACTGTGTTATTAACCGTAGAACGCTTTCACTATAAAAAGTTACACCATCACTTTTGTCGGGTAATTTTTACGACATAATATACCCCACAAAAAGTACTTGTCATAAAAAATAGATCAAAACATCAAACACATGATAAATTAGAGTGGTTTTCTTTTAATTTTCAACTGCAGTATGTGTTACAAAATGACAAAGGAAAACATAGTAAGTTCCTAAAAACATGCTCAAAAATTACTGAAGAATTAGGAATTTGAGAACAAAAAATAAGAAAATTAAACTAGAAACTTGGTCTTTGGTCCACCCATTTCTGGTACATGTGAGACTTCCCTGGGGAAGGCACAGACTATTTCACATGCCACATATTGAAATTCATGTAAATAGTTTTGCTCGGGTGAAAATCACCCAGCGATTGTGCTCTAGGGTTAAGTTGGAGAAAAACAGAGGGAGAAAGAAAGATGCACACTTTTCAGGTTTAAGCTTCAGGTTTAATTTGTTTGTGTTTGAATGTTTTGGGTATCTTTGGCTAGATGTCTAGCCAGCTCTGTCTGACAGCACCTTAACCCTTGTGCTATCTTAGTTGACCCCACCCTTACATTGATGTGTTCTCCCTACCATGACAAAGGTGGATAAAGGTGGAAAGATTTCATGTAATCCATGGACACCAGTGAGGTTCACAAATCATTGAAGAAAAAAGGTTCAGCGCACTGTGTAGTGGGTCTAGATGACCCAACGTCCAATGTTGAAGTGCCTAGGATAGCACAAGGGTTGTTACACCATACTTGAAACAAGAAGGCAGAGTCCTCTAGGTGGCAGACCCCCACACATGTACAGCCTTCCATTTCCCATTTGAGGTGCTCAAATTCTAAAACAAGTCCAAAAAGGCCGACCAACTAGTTTTGATATCCTGACTGAGCTCAGATAAAAAAACAACAGTGCAGTTTCCATCCTGGTCACGAACAGCGGACCACTCTCCAGTCCACTCGAGTTTTATAGATTTGTATGTGTTTTCCTGGCATCCAGTGGAGGGTGCTCTGTGAGTATGGGGTCCGGGGGTCTTTACCGAGGGCTGCCCGGTCTCCGTATGACCACAGCAAGAGCTTGGTTCGCATAGGAAGTCGGACCTGTTCCCAGTGCGTGTTGGACTCCATCAAGGTTGCCCTTCATTACCAGTTCTGTTCAAAGTTTTTACGGGCAGAATCTCTGGGCACAGCCAGAGGCCGGAGGGGGTCTAGTTTGGGGACAACAGGATTCCCTTTCTGCTCTTTGCAGATGATGTTATCCTGTTGGATTATTCAGACTACTTCCTGTGTGCGTTGAGTGTAAAGCGGCTGGGATGAGGGTGAAGACCTCCAAGTCTGAGGTAATGGTTTTTGCCTCAAGAAAGGTGGTTTGTCCTCACCGGATGGGTGGAGTGCTCCTGCCCCAGGTAGAGGAGTTCAAGTATTTTGGAATCTAGTTCATGAGTGATGGAAGATTGGAGTGTGAAATCAACAGGCTGATTGGTGTGGCGTTCGCTTTTATGTGGTCGCTTGGCTGTTAAGTTAAGTAAGTAAAGATAGACTTGAAGGCAAGACCCTTTTTTAGCAGTTGATCTTTGTTCCAATACCCTCATTTGGTCATGAGCTCCGAAAGAATGCAGTCCCGAATGCTAGTGGCCAAAATGGGTTTTCTTCTGCAGGGTCAGTGGTTAGCTCGGTCATCCAGAGAGTTTGGTGAAGAGGAACCGCCAGAGTATGGTATAGATTTTAGTTCAGTTTACCTTTTTTTTTTTTGCAGTTTTTCGATATTTTACTGTGATTTTAACCATATGGGTTGGGTTTGTTTAGCAGTTTTTTAATATCTATTTGCATTTTGTTTATTTTTTTGATAGGACGGCGGCTTTAAATGTGCCATAAACCGTTCAAGTTTTATAACTTAACCAAAACATTTTGTATTTTTTCTTGAACAGCTTGAAACGAGTTTTTAGTTTTTATGGAGCTCTTTAATGCAACCTGTTGAAAAGAAAAATCCTAAAACTCAATTTTTTGATTAGCATCACTGTTATTAAGTACTGTTTAATGTAAAGACTGTAAAGGAAGCAACATAAAGCAGTTTTTCAAATTGGAAAATACATTACCAACACCTAAATCTCACAGCGAAATTTTTTTTCTATTAAATGATTTTGGAATAAAAGCTATGCGGTAGATCAATGATGAGGATTTTCCAAAATGTTGGAGCGTTTGCAACCACATCTAATGGGCTAAAACTGCTGTTCCTTTAGGTTGGACTTTATCATTTTGGTTAAACCAATAGTCAATATCTTTAACAGAACTGTTGCAAAAAGCTTGAGTCATGTGATCAGGCTGCAAAACTGGAAAACCGCCTGGTAAAACACATACCCCATAGGTTTGTTCCAAACAGTCCTATAGAAGATCAAAGTCCACCAAAATGCGGACCTGCATCCCTTAGGACTTAGTGACTTCCTGTCATTACAGTGAAGAGTTTTTTGTGAGCACACCAAGTCTGCAGGTGCACACTCCCTGGAAAGTAAACGACCTTCAAGTCAAGACTTCAGAGAATCACCTTCAGAGAAAAACACGAAACCCTCTTCAGGTGCTGTCACTCATCTGCAGATGTGCTAGTTTAGCTTTTTTTATCCTTCTGCTTTTCAACATTGAAGACTCGTGCTCACATGCTCAGACCGCTCATCACAGCACTGCATAGTCCCTCATGAGTTTTCCAAGAAATTGACATTAAATTCCTGGATTGAATCAACGAAAACAATCCGAGTAACTCTATTCTTCGAAGGGATTGCCTTACTCAGAAATTGCGTAATTTTGTTGTTTTCAATCTTTTCTAGAAACTTATCTCAAAAGACATCCTTTAATACCGGAGATGTCGCCAGCGACATTGAAATAACGCATTGACACATCACAACTCTTTGGCTGTTAACGCAATCAATGTGAATCAACTGATTTTGACGCAGAGAAAAGAAAAGCGACTTTTCAATTCGGCTTTGCAACGATATGAAACACTTTACGTATAATGGCACAAAGAAAACCGAAAGAAAAAGTTGATTTTCTCTGCGACGGAATCAGCTGATTTACGTTGATTGCGTTAACATTTCACTAAGTGTTGCATATCAAAGCAAGACTGCTTTTCTCTGCTTCAGAATCCGCTGGAATTACGTTATCTGCGTAAACGGTTAAAGAGTTACGATAGTCAAGAGAAGGTCAATGCTGGAGCTAAAGCTCGGTTTGTTAAAGGTTAATACTGTATTGTTGTACAGTTATGGAAGAAGATAGAAATCTAAGATTCTTTCCTGAACCTAACGAAAGATTTCGAAAGCTTAAACCTAACATTATACCTTCAAGATATCCAGTTTTCTGTTCAACCCTTTAACACCGGACCTTTTAGCTCCATTGTTTACATTCTTTCGACCATCGTAACTCTTCAACTGTTTACGCGATTAATATAATTCCAGAATTCTGAAGTGGGGAAAAGTGGAAAAAAGCTTTGCGTGGACACACATCACTTTACAGTAGCGAAGTGTTTGCGCAAATACTTTTCTCTGCGTCAGAATCAGCTGATTTGCGCGTAAACGGTTTTATTCTGAAGAGCGAGCGTTATTTAGTTGTCGCTGGTGACATCTCCGTTGTTAAAGGGTAAACCTTAAAACAATTTTCTACAATCCTGCTCGGCCTAACAAAAATATACCTACATTTTTCCTCCTTAAAAACAAAAAAAGTAGAGTTTTGGAATTTGGCGCAAAAAAAAGCTTGTTTTTCTAAAGGCCGTGTTACTACGTATATTTTGCGTGTTCTCCACGTATTAAATTTCGGTCTTCCATGTTACATGCATGTAATATGTAATTCATCAGTGTTTATGCGTTTGTCAGTCGTCGATGTGCGCAGATGTCTGTCGAAGGTTTTTCGCCAACAGGGCTTTACGTGAATTTTGTTTGAAAATCGGTCGGTTGAGAATTGTGCAGTTTACGTGTATTTTATGTAGTTTTTGTGCAAATATTATTTAAATCTTATACAACTGTTTGATTTACGCAAATTTGTGGCCTTTTTACGTCCTTTCCCTGTATGTCCATGTATGTAAAACGGACCTTTCAAGCATGTACCACAGATGTATAACTTTTATATAGCGTATACGGCGCACATATCACGTTCAAATTATGTAATCGATGCACAAATCACTAATGAACTGCATATAAACAGCACTCTGTTGATTTACGTGTTCTTTGCGTGGTTTAATCATACTTCTTCTATGGTCTTAACGTGTTTCATTTGTGATACATCTGTGAAAATTTCACATAAACCTCAACTTTTCTCACTTTTTCCACGTATATTCACATACAACCAATTTTTCTCCATGCAATATGCGCAAAATGTATGTAGTGGCTGTGTGACACAGCTATAAAAAAACACTTCTCACACAGACCTGCAAAAAGTAAAGGGACTCACGACAGAAAGAACTCGCCCCACAACGCCTTTTAGTTCCTAAAACCAGAAACAAAGTTTTGAGAAATCACCCAGACAACAATCCTCCCTCTCATCTGCACATCCATCCTCTGGAGTGGCAACAGGACTGTGGGCTCTTTCTTGGTATGATGACTTGCTTTCGACTAAATGACTTCCCGGAATTACTGGTGCCATACTTTAAAGAGAGTTGCTTGCTGTAGCTTTGAGGACGTTCAGGCATCTTGGCAACACCTTGAGTTTGGCTTCAAGACTAGAGATCAGAGAGTTTGTTTGCTTTCTTTTGTTTGCTTAAATGATTACTGTTTCTTTAGTCTTATAAAAGCCATTGTCACAAAGCAGTGATCCAGATTGATGGAGCAAGCCTTTGCCACAGATGAAGGTGTAGCTCTTGTACCTGGGTGAACAAATTAAAAAGAGTGCAAAGGGAAATTCCTAAGAGGAGGGAGCTCTCTAGGGGGAAAACCTCAGCGGCCAAGGCGGCTTCTAATTGTTCCCGTTGGTCGTTGTTAGACTAAACAACTTTTCAAAAGACTTTTCCAACAACAGCTGACTTTTAGACCCACTTTTCAAGGGCCTTGACTATTTTTTCTGCCTTCAGACAGGGGTAATCCTAAACAAATCCTCTAGACGAGTCTCAACAGTGTTTGATTGGAGTCTTTGTGAGTGTTCCCTGAGTGCTGTGGTTTGGATTGCATCATGACACAGCACAATTACAGACCGCTGCAGACTGACTGTGTGGGAATGCAAGGTGAGCGGTTTCCAAAGGTGAAGCCAAAAGTGAAAGTAATTAAGAGACAATGTGACCCCACCCTGTTCTGTTTCGGAGTAAACGCTCAGACTTTCATTTCCTCATCGTCACTTTCGGTAAAACAACACCCTCGGTAATCCAAGCCTGGATCATAAACGCAGCTGGATGAGGTGTTTTCTCAAGGACAACACAGTTTTAAACATTCAGAGGATGATTTATATAGCTGGGCCATGAATTAACCCATAGGGAGCCGGACCTATTTTTCTTACAAATAAAATTATGTGTTCGGTACTTTACCACAAACCAGTTGGACCACAGAATCCACTTCTGATATTTTTCTGTTCCACGGATGTCACCATGGGTTCTTATGGGTTAAACATACTTTGCCGGTGTGACATATTGTGTATCCGGTGTCCACTTCAGATGTAAATCTGGAGGCATGCGGTGTGTGCTTCACACCCACCTAACAAGTGAGTCAGCTTTGCTGCCCCACATTATCACCATCTGTGGTCCCGCAGCGTTATTTGACCGCGACTGAAAGAGGTACTTATTTACAGGTTTACCCTTTAAATGTCACACAAATGCACTCAAGCTTGCCATTTAAATATTTACAAAAGACTCCCACCAAGCTCAGCATTTCCCTACTTTTAAGGCACTTTACCTTTATCGTCGTGTTATCGATACAGGATGAAAACGCTGACAAAGGTGAACAGCTTTTAAATCAGCTTAAGCACTTCACATGAAAATTAGCTTTTTAGTTTGAGAAAGTTGCCTAAAAACACAGATTCCAAATAATTATCGAAGCGGAAAACTGAATGGTTAACTTGATTGAACTTTCTTCAATAATGTTTTCTGACCTCTGAAGTGCTTAAAGCGCCTGTATCATGCTAATACAACTTTTGAGCTTTACATGTATTATAATGTTCATTCATCGCAAAACAACAACCCCAAAGCGGTATTTTCACGCATTTCTGAGCATTCATCTAAAAACCTGCGGTCTGAACCAGCCCCTCTCTAGGAAAACAAGTGGGTTTCCGCATTTTGATGTGATGTGAGGAACTGCCCCTTCCAGGAAGAGTCTGCGCTGCCAGCACCGCCCCCAGACTAACACACACATACCCACTTTCTCCACGGAGCTAGCGGGGATAGGAAAAACACTTTCCTTTTATATGCACAATATGTACATCTATCTTTGAAAAAAGTTCAGATGTTGTTTGTTTTAGTGGGCAGAAACGCTGCCGAGGCCGACTGTAGGATGACATCATGAAATGGGCGACACCCACACGGAGAGAAAGTGGGTGCATCAGAGATCGAGTCGTCTTACTACCGAGTAGGAAAAGCTGTGAAAATAACTCATATTTCATTTTTTAAAAATCGTTCTTTAGTGTGCCAAAGGTAATATATTATCATATATATGTAAATAGTTTACTCTGAAAGGGTTAAGAAAAGCATGTTATATGTCGTTTAAAGATTAACTCTGATGAAAATTGTGTTTTGGGTGTTTATAACATGTTCTTGCGGCATTTTTCTGATAATGAAGGAGAAAAGAAAAGTAAGCTTAAAATTGCCTTTCTGAGTACTTCTTTGTGAGCAGATGAAAAAAATGCCATTTAAAAAATAAACTATTCGTGATGTAGAAAATACGCTGGGAGGACCACAAACTAACCATTTTTGTTGCACCGGTAAAGTTTTGCTGGGGCTGAAAGCTAGCAGGAGAGCATGTAAACGGAGAGCTCTCAGCAGCAGGAAGGGAAAGGGGGTGGGGTTGCTCCATGCCAAGGGTCCCGCCCACAACTCTGAGGTGAATTTCTGGTGAACTCCTGCCGCTCTGCAGAAACTGTCAGAGAAAACAAAACAGTTTTTTCGATTTTTGCTAAAAACTGGATAATAATAATTAAGACCACTGGGAATGCTTTGAAAATAGTTCAAAAGATAATCGGGGTGGGTCTTGAAGCGCTTTACATGAAAATTAAAAGTTTTGTTTGAGACAGTTGCCTGAAAAACGGACTCCAGTTTCGGAAAACAAAACTGTTGATGTGATAGAATAACGTCCCTGTCCTCTGCCGCAGCTTAACTTTCATTGCTTTGACATACATTATTATGCGCTTGCACACACTCTGTAATGGGAAAACAACAGTGTGTTTCTGAATCTGTTGACAACCAGGAGTACCAGATGTTGCAGTTCTTGAAAGAACCTCTGGGGGCTAATTTCTAAAGAGAGCAAGTCCCCATTGACTTGCATGTTGAATCCAACTTTACACCAGGTATTTTTGCTTTACTTCTCCTTTAGGACTTCTTTTGTTTGTTATTTTTTCAAACTTTTGCGTAACTCTTTTTTTTATTTCCAAGGTTGGACACATAAGGGGATCCAACAAAACCTTTTTTTTATCCATCTTTAATTGAATTGTAACTTCCATCCTTTTTTTTAGCAGTTCTGCATCCTATGAACGACTTAGACATGATTGGTCCAGTTAACAATATGTCCACATGGCAAAATGTTAAAAATGTTTTCGGTTATTATTAATCAAAGAAACTTCAGAATTTGACTCAAAAAGACTAAACATAGACTTGCCGACAGAGGGCAAATCTTTTCTGGAGAGGTCAGTATGAAGATCTGGAGTCATACCTGTGAAATGTTTAATTTATCTTTCATAAAGGTGAATTATAAGAATTATTTTAAAAGTCAACAGTAGATAGAGATAGATAGAGATAGATAGATAGATAGATAGATAGATAGATAGATAGATAGATAGATAGATATAGAGATAGATAGATAGATAGATAGATAGATAGATAGATAGATAGATAGATAGATAGATAGATAGATAGATAGATAGATAGATAGATAGATAGATAGATAGATAGATAGAGATAGATAGATAGATAGATAGATAGATAGATAGATAGATAGATAGATAGATAGATAGATAGATAGATAGATAGATAGATAGATAGATAGATAGATAGATAGATAGATAGATAGATAGATAGATAGATAGATAGTTAGAGACAGACAGACAGACAGACAGATAGATAGATAGAGTGAACCAAACTACAAAGAGGCCTGATGCTGACGGAGCTAAATTTGAGGACATGATATCAGTCTGCTGTTTGCATTTTCATTCTACATTGTAAAGTCAAATATACCTCACGAGGTATCAGTCCACATTCGGCATGCTACCTAAATGTGGCTCAGTCGGTAAATAGCAACGTGGACAGCAGATGCTTCGTATGACATGCAAACAGGAGCGGCCATAGTCAAACTGCAAAGCAAGAGATAAAGAAGCTGCTTTTTGCCTCTCCGGAGGCAGAAAGTAGGACAGCTTTGGTGGTGGAAGGGGGGGGAGTCCCAGGTCGTCCATTACATTACAAGAGCAAGTATGCTTGCAAGCTGGAAAAGGGAGGCCTGCCTTAGCTTGTCTCTGCAGTTTAATTGCTGCAGTGGGGCAGTAAATTATGAATGAAACCAAGAAGGGAGCAGTCTTTGTGCTCCACAGCTTCTTTTCTACCTTAGATTCATGCAGAAACTCTCCTTTTCTGCACAAACTGTTTTCCCCATATGTGCTAAATTAAATAGTTTGATGAAAACAATCTGAAATAAATCCTTCATTGCAAAAACTGAATCTTAAGAAGATAAAAAAAAAGACATTGTTTAAAGAAAAATAGTGTTTTGCAAAACTTTTCTTATACTAAAAAAAACTTTAGTATAAGAAAACATGGCTTAGGTTTTCGTGATAAGATATATTTTGCTAATTTCTGGTATAAACTAACCGATAACAAGCAAAACCAATATTCCAGGTTGCAAAATTCCAAAAGCAAAAGTTTTTTATTTTTTATTTTAGGCATCAAAGACCAAACCGAAAACTTATATTATGTAGTTATACATTATTGCTATGTTATATAATTTTTTTTTTTTAGTTCATATGTCCATGGGACCACACTTCCAAAAAAAAAAAAAACAGAGAATTTTGTCTTGTCAAAGAGGTTGAAATTCAATTTTGCTTTAATAACATTTTGTTTTCTTCAAACACAAATCTCTTATTTCTAAGAAACCAAGGACCAAAAACACTTTTAATTCCAGACACAAAAAGTATATTTTATATAGGTTTGAAAAAGATTTTAAATTATTTATTCACCTTGTTTCATCCCTCAGAAAAAACGCAGCATAAATAGCTACATGTGCCATTAAAGATAACTTTATATCCATTTTGTTAAAATAAGCCACTTAAGGAAACTAACAATTTAAAGAAAATTGCAGGTGTTTATGTTAGAGAATCTGCTCTATTTATTTCCACTAAGTCCCATTATTTTTGTTTTTCTGAAAGATGGTGTGCAGAAACAGAAGAAAAACCTTCAAACGTGGTGATGTTACAGGCTTCAGGGGCTTCTTTGTTTGCCGGATAAAATTACTCTCAATTTGACACATTCTGTTGTAAAGTGACACAGCTGAAGACTTACAAACACCACCTTTTTTTTTTGTTTTTTGCCACAGCTGAGATTGTCTGCCCACGCTCTGCTGTTTCGTGACTTTAAAGGCAAACGGGCCCGTCCTCTGCTTTCACTCACCGTCTCTTTACGGTCTTTTTTCTTTCCTCCTCTCTCTTCCTCTTTGTGTGTTTATCGGCCCCGAGTGGAAAGCGAGCTGCGCCGCCTTTTTAAATCCCACATTTCTAAAGTTACAAAACATAAAGTATGTGTTGGATGGAACTCAGAAATGGGATCTTCTCTGCAAACATTTTGAAGGGAGAAACGACATTTTAGAAGTGGTTTGACTGCATTTTTGGGGGAAGTGCCAAGAGATGTACCCAAGCAAAAGTGTTTATTCTTGAATGCAAAGGGATCAGTTTTACCTGCTTATATCAGTCAAGCTACGATCACATCGCCCTCGGCAACGTGACTTCAAGAGCCCACTTCCAAAAGAAAGTCAATGTAAACGTGCGTTTCGGGATTCCGCGTTCAAAATGTGTTGCTATATAGGTTTCTACAACCGTTTTCGAGCTGAAACACCATTGAATACGTAATGCAAGGTAAACCAGGTCGAACTTTAACCATAGAGGGACTCGGATTTGGTAGCCACATATGGATGGCGTTCTTTTTATTCGCGGAGGTACAAACAATTAATCATGGAGGACAAATAACCAATTCCGGTTTGTGCTCAGATGGATTTATGCGACAGCAAGTCTTTCATTTATCGGAATAGAGCTGTGAAAGGAAAAGCCTGGAACAAGGTTAGCACCGCTTTGAGATTCACACCAAGCCTCTTCCAACTGTAGGTACATGCTTTAGTAAACGGTAGAGACAGAAGAAGAAGCCCCTCCCTGCTTGTCCAGTGTGAACAGCACATGATGAACGTGCTTTTAGTGTGGTCTTGATGTGAGGCCTGATCTGAAGAATGCAGAGCAAATACAGATTTTGTCCTTTTTTTCACAGTTTAGGAATAAAGTCAAAGTCAAAGAAATTTTATTGTCAATCTCTGCAATGTTTCCACATACATAGAAATTGAAATTCCGTTTCTCTTCAACTCTAGTCTAAACGGTGAAACATCTTCAAATTTCACAATAAAACAAATAAATAAACTATAAATAGTAGAAAAACATTAAGTGACTGTAGTTTAGTTCCTGGAGGACTGGTGAAGGTGCAGTTAGTGCTGATGAGGTAGATGACGTGTGTATGTCTGTAGTTTGTCTCATCACCGTTGCTGATGAGACCCACCACTGTAGTATCGTCTGCAAACTTGATGTAAATAAACTATTTAATAGAGAAAAGAAAACTGAATTTATTTGCAAAAAGGTTTTTTTAAGTAAAACTGGGCATTTCTTTATCTAGTTTCCTATAGATTTTAAAGTTGACGATCTGTGACTTCTGATCAAAAATCAGTTTTGGTTTTGGTTTTCGGTTTGTCTCAAGCATACCTCACATGATGCTCTTTTAGATTGCAAGACGGGTTGCCAGGTTTTTGTTACACTTAGTAAAATCAAGTATTTTTTATTTTCTACTAGAAGTAATTAGAATCTTATTTTAGAATGCCAAAACAGCTTTTTTTTTAAATTGCTTGTTCAATTGAATTGAACTTTATTCATCTTGCACAGAGGAATTCATCCATCATACCAACTCAAAGGGAAAAAAAGAATACAAATCACAAACAAACAAAAAAAAGTTTTTAAATGAATAATCTTTGATGACCTAGTCACCAGTTGTGCAGTCTATTGGCTGTAGGTGTAAAGTTGGCCTCTTGAACATGAGAGTTAATGGGGACTTGCTACACTTTGAAACCAGCCCCCAGAGGTTCCCTAAGGAACTACACATTACACATTTAGAAACAAGTTGTGAGGGTTTGCTTTGCCATTACAGATTATGTGCTTCAGAGTTTTTTGTAATAAAAATAGTTGTTTTATTGCCCTTTAGCCTGAAATTAAAAAAGATTTAAAATTACTACATTTTGGAAGTATTTGGGGGATTTCAAGAAGGAATAAGGTCATAAATATTCCAAACAAATACTTAGATTCAGATGACCCACACTTGATGCGCTCCTGCACCTGTTCTTTCAAAGCATAGTGGTCCACCGGATCCCACATGTGGGAATCAACAGCAGAAATTAAAAATGTCAGCTCTTTGCGAGTCCTAAATTCTTCACGCATGCACTTTGTGCGTGCATACATGCCAGATTGCAACCAAACTGTGCTGGAACAAGCTGTGCTTTTCTGAGCCAAAAAAACAGTCAAAAAGGGAGGAGGGATGATGATGGTAGGGGTCCCCACGCTGAGCTGCCCCGCAGTGGGGATGACCTAAATATTACTGCACTGTACTTTGAGTCCGTTCCCTTTAAATCTGTGCGCCTAAACAACAGAAATCCATGTTTTCTTAGTTTTAGTCCAAACATTTATACAATAACTCAATTGTTAAATGTCTCCCTTTAGTCGTCTTGTACAAAAACACTTAATTTGTTGTTAAAAATAAGACTTTATGGGGCAGTTCCAGTTTGAAAAGATTGGATTTTGCAGGTTTAGATGCCGCATAACCCTGATTAACAAAACATACCACCTTAATAAACAATCAGTGAATTGGCTAAAGTGTTCACTGAATTCTCATAGTGGAGCCTCGGGACTGTAAAGCGAGAGGAAAAAAAACTGCTGATCCAGCTGTCGCGCTTTTGTTTTGAAATGCTCCAGCAGTGCAAGGCTGCATCCAGAGGTGGTGTTTGTGTGCTTCCTGTTAGCCCAGTGTCACACAGCAGCTACAGTTGCTCCCGCCCGCACCCCCCGTCGTGTGTTGATCGGACTGCGGCTGCAGCTGCGCAGACAGCTGAGTGTTCTGCCACTGCTTTCCTCAGCCGCAGACAAGCGCAGCTGCAGCCCCGTCTTCATGATTGATTTGATAAATGAGACAGTTTAAATTACGACTTAGTCAAGCAATGTACTTTTATTTTGAATCAAACCTCAGAAACAGATTTTTTTGCCAAAAAAAAAAAAAAAGAACTATTGCTTTTAGAGGCTCAACTTTCATCCTACCATAATAAAGGTCCTTCACAATGGATTTTTTTCCCCCTATATGCTAGTTTTAGGAACCATTCTACCTTGATTAACCCTTTAACACGCTGCTTGACCTACCGTAACTCTTAGACAATAACAGAAAGATGCGTTAAAATATGTGCTAGGCTATGAGTCCAGGATGCGTTCAGATTCAAATTGAGGACAAAAAGATGAGAACGTGGCGACAAAGTAGTCAATCTCCAGGAGTCCATGTGTAGATGACACAAGGGAGCCACCTGTTCAGAGGCATGCAGATGGATATAAAGCCAGTACTTGATTAGAAATTTGCCTTCGGAGAAACCCCGCCCCCTGTCCCTCCCTGTTACTGAGAGCTCTTTGTTTACACACAGTTTTTAACTGGAGTGAGTCTTTGCAGGGTTTGGTACAGATTCTGTCCTGTTATAAGGCTCTTAACAACCAAGATAACACCAGATAGAGGTTTCACGCTTTTCGCTACAACCTAATAACGCAAAAGTACAATGTTTAAGGTCTTTTGCAGTGGCACCTGGGTTATTTTAGTTTTTTTTTTTTTAGATTGCAGGTGTTCTTTGAATTTCTCCAAAAGGTGCGACTGTGTATGAAGGGCCGTACAAGAAATATTTCAATATGAGCTACACATACATATATTCTCACCCTCACACACACATAACTATACTCACTCATATAAATAGATTCTCACTATCGGTAAAATAAGTATACGTGTACGTAAGACAAGTATATAAGTAAGGAAAGGTTTAGCTGAAACAGAAGGTAGATAATTTGTTGTGCCGTGATTGGCTGAGAGGCGAAATCACCTTAACATGAACGAACAAGTAAACCACGGTGAAAAGAGCACTACAAAAGAGAATGTTGTTCTTTTAGAAAGATTTTTTTTAAGTGTTACTACGTAAAACTCTGATACATATTTTGTCATTTTAAAGCACATTCTAAATTACTACTACGTCAGTTTAACACTCACTTCCTGATTAGGGCGGAGCTTCCTGACGTTCAAAGCCAATCGCAGCATGAAGAATGGTCTGCTTCCTTTTCAACAAAACTTTTTTAAATTTAGCAATTGCAATATTGCCAAACATGGCTCAATATAAACATTTGAACAAACATCTTTGAATAATTACAATCAGGGAGACCAAAATTAATAAAAGAATTACATAATAAAGAAAAAAACAGCTAATTCAAAGATTTAAAGTCAAGTGGTAAGAGGAAAAGAAAATGTTGTTTTTTTTGGCTCCTTAAACAGTTTCAATGATTTTAAATATATTTTGAAAACACTAATAACTATTTTGAGTTTTTGGGGGGATCTGTACATTAACATGCATATTTTAGCAAGGCATAGAATAATTATTTAATAATGAGATTTATTTATTTTTACTTTTTCAATAGTTATTATAGAATCTTGTGTTTTCATACTAAGAGTGTACTTCCAAATCGAAGCCTTTTTAGAAACAAAAGTAACTGAAGCCAAGACTTGACTACATCCAAAAACCAACATAGTTGACGGGTAACCACTTCACGCGTCCCTGCAGAGTGACACAGCAGATGGACGGTATGCAAAGACGGCAATAAATATGAATTTTAATGTCATCCAGCATGCCCAGTCCCCTCCTTTCCTGCTCCCGCTCGGCGTTTCCTCCTACTGATGTCGGCCTCACGTGTCGCCGGCTGAAGATGTGACCTAGATTGAAGGAGGGAGGAATTTTCTCTTTCTCAATTTAGGAGAAATGATTGCAAAGAAAAAGGAAAGTGGTCCTCTGGGATAAGCTCAGGGAAGAGTGGGAGACAGCGAGCGCCGTTTTCCTGTCCTCAACGCAAACAGGAAGCAGTACAGAGATAAAGACTGACCTCAGAGCTTTTGTTTGTAACGGAGGCTTGAAGAAACACGCAGGATGTCAACGAAAGGAGCTGAAAGTAAACAATGACTCAGATCAGCTGATGCACCAGTTCATTATCCGGCAGATCTCTTCAGAGATGTGGGGTTGCTGTTGTTGGTTTTTTTTTTGGGTGAGATGTGCACACTCAAGCTGCAGCTTCACAAACAGACAGTTGGATTTGTGAGTTCCTGCCAGACGTTTTACACATTCCTGCTAAAGCGACCTCACGATGGACAGATGTCAGCCAGATGATGCTTTCAGCACACTCCAGCATCTCGGTTCCGTTCCGATCTGTGTTCCCCGCCTGGCATTTGCTGCACACCTGTCCAAATAAATAAGAACCATTGGCTCGGAATCTGACGAATCAAAGACCACGGCGACCAGCTGAGGGGATTTTCTGCTGAGGCTTTAGGTCTCATTCTGTCACGCAAGGTCGAGACTTCTGGTTTTTTTTTTAAGTGCTGAGTAAATGTGTCCGTGTGAAGGCAGCGGAAGGACAAACCGAATGGTTGCGACAGCCAGGCTGCTGCTCAGCAGAAAGGAGGTCTGACCATCTGCACGAATGTGGATGAGTGCAGTGAGTGGGAAAGCATGAAGAAATGAAATGCTGAAGATTTTATAACTGTTTTAAATCTTTATTGATCCATAAAAAAAAAAACCTTGTGCTTTTTGCAGTTTGTATCGTTCTATCTGGCTAAATATTAGGATCCACTGCCTGTGTTCAAAGGATTATGTTTTTAACATTTTTTTTGTCACAAATGCATGTATGTGTTCATTCTTGGAAGCTTTGCTTTTATTTTTAAATGCATTTTAGGTTTTTCTTGTTTAATGGGTTGAATGCTTTGTTGTCCTGTTTCTCTTTATTTATTTCTTTAGTATGGTATCTCCATTTACAATTTTTCAGCTATTCTTACTCTTCAGCTCTTTCTTCTTTTTCCAGCTACGACCTTTGGTCCTTCAAATCCTTGAACAATTCAAGATATTCCAGGATTTCAAGGCTTTTTGCCTCCATTTAAATAAACGGGGATTCCTTGAAAACCTTTGCTTCTTTCTGTGGTCCAGAAGCTCGCTGGTTCGATACCCGCCGCTCGCATTTTTCACAAAAATATCTGTTTTGTTATTGTGCTGTTTTCACTCTATTTACGGTCAACTTTGATCATTTTTTAATTAAATTTTTTATGTGCCAATTATTACCCTTTAAGTTCAATTTTCATTCAGCAATATAGCATCCAGCTCTGCATTTTCTTCCGGAAAAGTAACTCTTTCTAGTTATCTTTATATTTATTTCTTGGAGAGTTTTCTGTCTCATTTTTTTTGTACCTTAATAAATGTATTTGTGTGTTTTCATTTGACTGCAAATAAAGCATTTTTAAGTTGGACTTTCTCATAAGAATTTTGGAATCTTAAAAAAAATGGTTGCATTCAAAGTTCCAAATAAATAAACTGTGTGTACTCAGACCAAAGTGGTTGTTATCTAATCTCCACATATGTGTTTCTTGGCGTCATCGCTGCGATCAAACCCTGTAGAAGGTATAAACAAAAAGAAAAAAAACATTATTTTAGGACTGCTGAGCAGAAGATCAACACTCCCCGATGTGTCCTGCAGGTTATTTTTATCTCGGGTGACGTTGAGATGAAAATCCTGGAGTACAAACATCTTCAAATCCAACAGGGATCAAGGCTGAGCTGCTATAAGGAGCACAGGTTTCAGCATGGTGGGAAACCTGGATTTCTCACAGTCCAAGTTTACTGTAAATGTATTCTATTAACAGAAAATGTATACAAAAAAACATGAAATATGGTTTTGCTTAGTCCTCTAAGGCTTTGACATTTTTAGAATGGAAATTCTAATTTTTTTAATGAGTATTTGCAATAGAAATTCATTCATGATATCTATATCTCATAAAAAATTTGTATTGGAAATTTTATTTTGTGGATTTTCTCCAAGGGTTTAAAAAACCTCTTAACTCCAAAAATGTTTTTTTCTTTTCTCTCAATTCTTTAATACGACGGAGTTTTAGGGCCACATAAAATAAATAAATAAATGAATATTAGGAGATTTAAAGTTGTAAATGTACAAGATTTAAAGTCGACGTGCAGCCGGAGAACGCCGCCCAGCAGCAGAGAAGAGCGACTAAACGTAGTTGAACAGGTGAGCTGAATGTTCATTGATAACGTTCCAAATGTTTGGAAGCTCATTTGTTTGATTTATGATTTATTAATGTTTTATTCATTGATGGTTGGTTTGCAGGATCTCTGCAGCCGTTGATGAAGACATCGGTGTCCCTGCAGATGTCCACTTCAATCCTTTCTTCCTCCACCAAAGACAAGATCTCTACGTTTGTGTGATGCTTCTGTTTAAGGAGGAGCACTTTTTGGCATTTTCAACGATCTAATGCTAATATAACAGACTATTTTCATTCCTCTTTATTCTTTTATCTTGAAACGGGACGTTTCATCTGGAGGAGAGGACGGATGGAACACTGTTTTCCTTCTGCTTTGGTGTTCTGTGCCAACAGTTACTTGGCGTAATGATACAAATGTACTTCTGGGTATGTGAATGAAAAGCAAAATAAAGTAGCAGTCCTCTTCACTCAAACGTGTCTCTGAGCTCCTTATTATACATATGAAACTCCGCTTCACCGACACCGAACCCCGGAAAGACGGCTACACTGAAAAATAATCTGATTTTGAGTCGCCGAAAGGTTCAGAATTACTTTGTTTTTGAAACCCATCCATAAATAAAGCTTCACAAAAGGCTCCACATCTTTCATCTTCAAGCTAGGCTCTGATAAACAGACAACTTTGGTGTTTTTTTTCTCGTTAATTTACGACTTTTTTCTCGTAAGTTTATGACTTTTTTCCCCATAAATTTACCGTAAGTTTTGTAAAGTTGCAAACGTACAACTTTATTCTCGTAATTTAACAGTTGTCACGTTTTTCTCGTAGACTATGACTTTAAAGTCGTACTTAGAAAAAAAACTGGCACTAAAACTCCGTCGTACTTTAAAACAGTGGGGCTTGACAGAGTTAAGTGTGAATTCTAGTTTATAGGTTTTCGGGTTTTTATTTTTTTCAGCATAAATGACGTCAGCAGCACAGACGATGTGTTGTGGTGGACTTTAAATGCGTCACCTGTGGTCAGCACGTCTCTGTTGGTGTCATTCTTTTGCTAATCTCCTTTGACATGGGCCATTAGACTTTGTTTGTCAGTTTCAAAATGCTATTTAAAGCTATAGGTAGAAACGACATGTTTCTACCTCACAGTAATGTTATTATGGAAATGGAAAGGAACATTTCACAATCTCAGTCATGCCTCCTAATGCGTGTTTAGCAACTATCTGAGACAGGAATGCTGTCTGATTATGTCCAAAGAAAAACCCGTCCGTCCAGACAAACGTGAGGAAAACAAAGGTGGCGCTGCAAACCTCTGCCTGACATGTTGAGAGGGCAGCCAGAAGCGTTTCAGCTTGAACGACTTGAGTAAAAGAGTTCAGGAAGGTGCTGAGGGGAGGAAAAGTAGAAGATAACAGAGGGACATCATCCTCCTCTCTCTTGGAGAGCTGTCTGTGCTTTATTTTGAAATTTCAGAAGGCTCTCCCCCACCGATGGGAGGTCACGTGCATCTGAGAAATGTGACTCTGCGCGGAGGATAAACTGGGACAACGCTCAGCAATAATCCCAGAAAAAAGCAGGCAGGAAGTGGGGATGGATTGCGCTGGGTTTGTTGGGGGAGTGCGTTGCAATATTGACCCAGAACAATTTATTATTATTATTTTGTTTTTGGACATCAGCATGCAGCAACAGAATTCAGGAAGTGGTTACTCAAACACCTCATAGACAGAAGACCGGCAGCATGTGAGCTGCAGGTTTTCCCTGAAAGGATGGCGACCTTCCATCTTCTCAGATGCAGCAGGAGGCAGATGGAGCGTTTTCACCTGGAGTATCAAACAGGAAGTATGGGAGGAGCATTTAGGACATGGAGAAGGATGGAAATGTCCACTTTTTAGGGTGGAAAAAATAGGAAGACATTTCTTAAAGTCCTACTTCTTCGATCATGTTTTGATTGATTTCAAAAGGCTCTTTTAATTAGGATTAAAGCGTTTTTAGCCAAAATCCCCCAAACCTGTCATTTTCTAGGACATATTTGCTGCAGATTTCATTAGAAATTCACCTCTGAGTTGTAAGAAGACCATTAGTGCACAGCAACCCTGCTGCTGAGAGCTCTTTGTTTACATGCTCTCCCACTAGTTTACAGCCCCTCACACCCGCAAGCTAACATTACCAGTGCAACATAAATGAGTGTATTTGAGACATAGAAAATACACTGGGTGGGCCATAAGCTCCCTGTCAATATTTAATAATATAAAAATTAATAAACAATAAAATTTGTAAGATTCTAAAATAAAAAATGGGCAAAGTTAATAATGAGACAGGAAGGGCTGCCAAGAAAGAAGGGAAAAAATAAACTAAAAACATACAATTATAGTCTTCTAAAAAAAAGGGCAGAACTTAACCAAAAATAAAATGAAAAAACTTAAACAGGATTTAAAAAAAAAAACTTTTTTAATGTAAAACCTGCCTTAAAATATTTGTGTGGCAAAATTACTTTGGAAATCAGATTCTTTTCCATCTTTTTATTACTCAACCACTTTATTTGTAAACAGTAAAAGTCATTTATCTATATAGCACTTTACTATCTACTTACAGCTTTACCGTCACAGTCCCATTCACCCATGGCACACACACACACACACACACACACACACACACACACCCACGCACACACAAACACACACACACACACACTGATGGCAACAATCAAAAGGCAAACATAAGATGGTCAGAAATGCTGTGGCTAATAGTTAGAAAGTGTCATAAATGTACAAATGGTCGACCATGAAAGCCGAAAAATACTTAAAAGCCAGTAAATAAGTTCAAAAGGTGTAAACAGAGAGCTCTCAGGAATGGGAGGGGAAGGGGGGCGGGCTTGCTCTGCCTCAACACCTACAACTCAAAGGCAAATAAGAGACATGTTCTATAAAACAACACAGGGTTTTAAATTTTAGATAAAAATATATATTAATATATATAATATATATATTAATGATAATAAACAACAAGTTTACAATAGATCAAAAGATGATTGGAGCGGGTCGGTAATTTACAATTTAAAAAGTCCACAAATGCAGAAACTCCCAGATCCTCAGGTGTGGTAGACCACAGATGGGATTTAACCTTATTTATGTTAAGTAAAATAAAATCAAAAATAGAATTTAGTCTAAAGTTAAGACTTTTTCACATGTTTGGACACAAATGACATTTTTAGGGCTTTAGAGCCTCGATGTTCCTGTTTTCAACACGTGACTCTCATGCAGTAAAAACCCCCAGAAGCTGCTTCTTGCTCAGGAACACGGGGTTTCACGTGATGCCGTGGAACTGGCCGCGCGTCTGACTTGGATTGTGAGTGAGTGATTGAGAGCACGGCCGTTTTTGACTTATTAGATTTGTGCAGAGAGAATCAGAGGGGCTTCTCCAAACATCAAGAACATTAGATTAAAATAAAAGTCTAAAATGATGTCTTAGTTTGGCGCACAGCAGCCAAGGTTGACTCTACCACATCAATCTGCCAAAGTTGTGGATTTCTTTCACGCGTTGAGAACGAAATCTGGGTTCAGTCTGACTTTATTTGGGGTTTTATGTGCAGCTTTGCTCGCTGGTTGTGTACAAACAGTCCATTTTAATTCCCCGGACACTAGATGAGCTCATCCCCGCTTGGGGTCCTCGGCATCCTTATGGGTAGTCTGGGCATTCAGGCTTAAACCAGCAGGCCACCTGCTTTCTCAGCAACAAGGAATGCAGGAACAGCACTGCAGGGGGTCTGCTTATGGGGGTAGACGGAATTTTTCCAGGTGACTTAAGAGCAGATTAGTCACTTCATGTCTGGAAATATTGGTTCCAAATATAAGAACTGATGTTTCTGGCACTAAATTTGCTCCCTAAAGGTATTAATATAAACAGGACTCCCAAATATCAGCCGCGACACAATTAGATCCTGATAATCCATGTGTGATCCCCTCGGCCTCTCAGGACATCCCGTCCCCACGCCGGCCCGCTTGAGAAAAACACCTTTTGTCAATGAAATGGGATTTGCGAAAGTGCCATCTGGACACGAGAGCAGGAAATGCCAGCCAGACGCTACGAGGTCACGACCTTAGATCAAGACAGAGGAGGGCAGAAAACGCCTCTCTGGGTCTAATCAGATCCAAGGAGGAAGATCGTTCCAGTTTCACTTTGCGTTACAGCTCTCAAATAAAGCTATACAATGATAAAAACAGTGACATTTTTTCCGTTTATCTCATTAAAATGTGACACAAATTATTTAATCTCCAGAGCACACACAGGAAAAAAATAATGATAGAAATAAAAACTTGCTGCGCCTTATTTTGTGCCGGAACTGAAGATTTTGGAACAAACTTGAGATGCTTCATTGGTCTGTGATGGAAAATCAATATAAACAAAGACAAAAAATAAACGAAAAAATTGTATAAAATACATTTAAAATCCAATTCAGATAATGATATTAAACAGGGAACTTGCAGTCCTGATTTGTACTATTGTAGTAGTAGGTAAGAAAAAGAATGTACGACAAATATGCAGCGCTATTAGTGTGTAGATGACCTCATAGGTTGGTGTGTATTTCCTGGCTAACGTCGGAAATATTTCAAAAATGCAATCTTGCATCCTTAAGCCACACGTGGTTTTGCAACGTGCGTTTTTTTTTTTTTTTTTTCTTTTCTTTTAATTTGTACCTAAAGGGGTTCGTGTTAAAATGTTTACGCTCGGTCCTTATAAGCTAATTTTCTAATGCATTTTGACCGATTTGGACTTGAATGCAACACGGGTCGCTATAAACTGGCGTGATTACGTCATACATTTACGAGCTAAGGTAGATGTTTTTTTAATTTTATATGATTTTTCAACTGTTTGGTGCTGTATACAATATGGCTAGATGGCTAGAGATTCTGGCGCACACGCGGGATATCAGTGTTTGACTCCCCATCTAGCCAGTAGTATTTTTTTTCTCCTTTATTCCTCGTTTCAAATGTATCAATATGACAAATTTGAGAAGCTTTAACGAAATACAACAAACTTTTTGTCCATCTTGTGTCAGAGAGCGATAGAAAAGGCTTACTTTGTCGCTTTCACTACCGGAATGGTTGTGGGTGGAGCTGCAAAAAGCGACAGGAAGGCTTGCCCTTCAGAAACCAATAAGAGGCTCTCATATCAGCACCATCGACAGAGGAGAGCGCATGCGCGTCATACCATTTGAGCTACTGGAAAGGAATGTCGGCATAAACATGTACATTTGGGATTCCCTTTAACTTTTATAATAAAGTTTAAAGTCAGGAACATACTAAGAGCTCACTTACTGTTCTTAAATCGATTTAAATAGTACCTGTTTTGGCAAAAAAATAAAAAAAAGGTTGATGACAAAATGTTACCCTGCACTATTAACTTCATCATTGTTATAAATATTTATCACTGGGTTAAACAAATAGTGGTAAGTTTCTAATTACCAAATTGATACTAAATATTGAACATTATTTAAACATTTTCTTTAATAAAAAACATTTGTTGTCGTGAAAACCTCGGAAAATATGGAATATAATAAAAATTTATTAAAACACAGAAACCTGCTTTTTTTTTCTCCACTTTTTTATTTGAGGTGCAACTGTCTAGTGCAATTTGAAACGTCACATTTGTGATGGGCTGAAGGAACATGCACAGGAAACCTGACGCAGGGCATTTTCCTTTCTTTATACCAACAGTCTCTTTTTTTTGTGTTCAGAGCTCCGGTTGCACTACGAGCAATTCACACACTTGGCTGTACAAAAACAGACACAAAAAACCAAAACAAAAATAAAACTCCACTGTCATATACTTAAAATAAAAATTAAAAAAAGCTACACACATCCCAAAATATAAAGAGTCCAGATCATTTGAGCAAGTGAGTCTGAAGCGACGGCAAAGGATTGTTGGAATACAGTACAAAATTGTGAGTCACTGCAGGAGAGACAGCATCTTAGTGTTGAGGTAAAAAGGTCCTCTTCTGTTGCCCCCCCCCTTGAGTTATGACACTACGAGTAGGTCAAAACCTGGCAAAACCATAGATATATATATTTTTATATACACAAACGGATAACACAAATAAAAAAGAAGCTTCATATATGTATCTATGGTTAGAAACCAGGCACTTGGCAGAGTTAAAAATGAAAACTTTTCATCTGTACAAAACATACTACCTACAAACAGTCATGTCCGAGAAATTCGCATTTCCTTTATCAGGTCATTTTGGACATTATTTAAAACAATAACAGCAAACTTTGCTCCAGCTGCTACTGCGTTTCAGAATAACAATAAATCCCTGTACGAATGATCCATCCATGAAAACAACTAGGAAGCTGTGGCTGATCCAAGGACGGGGATGTGGAGCCGTGATGGGGACGTGTGCAGTGAGGACGCGGAGCTCCCGATTCGTCCGTTAAAAGTCTTTCGACGTCGCTTGCAAAAGAAGTGCAAAGGGACAAACAGAAGAGAAAGGTGGGGAGGGGGCGTTCTCCACGAGAAACTCATTGGACAAGGGAAGGGAAACGGCGAACCTCTCTGATCGCTCCGTCTTGCCCCTCGCCGAGAGACTACAACCAGCATGACAACGAGGATTGTCTGAAGCAGGTAGCAGAAGTTGCAGACGAAATGAAGACGGACACACACACACTCACTCACTCATGTACACATTCACACAGGTGCAACTCCATTTCCGTCAGTTAAATTAAATGTGCAACAAAACAAAAGGTTCTTTCTGGTTAGTGCTCCTCCTGATGTCGGCATAGTCGGTCTTGCTGATGTTCGAGTCAACTCCTACTCTTAGTGGGCTTTTCCAGTGTACAGCTTTCGCGTTACGCCGATGTGCCAGAGTTCTGTGTGGACGGGAGGACCTGCGAGTTTCCCGGGGGGACTGGCGGCTGGCCGGCGCTGCTCGGAGAGCCGTCGGTTTGTACCTGCGCCTGGAACTGAGCCATCTGCTCCGGGCTGGCCAGGGTTTTCAGGAGGTTGTTCTCCTGCTCCAGCTGAGTGTTGCGCTCGATCAGCTCCTTGATCTGCTCCTTGAGGACCTCCACCTCCTCGCGCACGGCGTACATCAGATGGCTCTTCACCAGGTCCTGAGGACAGAAGGACCACACAGTCAGCAAGGGGTTAAAAAGTGCCGCACAACCTCAATCAGACTTTACAAATCCTCTCCGATCTATCGTCAAAGCGTTCCCAGAGGTCTGTTACTCCGTTTTTAGCCCGAATCGGTCGTCTTCTAGGACAATTTCTGCAGATCGGCTGCAGTTTGTTAGGAATTGGTGTGGAGCAACCCCCTTCCTTCCATTTTCCTCCTGCTGAGAGATCTCCGTTTACAGGATCCCAAACTTAACGCTAGCGGTGCAACAACAATGGTGAGCCATATCGAAACTATCCAGCCGTACAACGCAGCTCGGACGAGGAAAACAAAGGTACGGATCTAGGCGTCAACAAGAAGATGGATCAGATTTGGAGCTCGTGTCCCGCCCAGCGTGTTCTCTAAGTCACAAATACGATCTTTTTCAAACTGGGTTTTTTCCTGATTCACAATGATTCGAATAAAGAAATCAGCAGAAATGCTATTTAAAGCTTAATTTTCTTTATATATGTCTGCCATTCTCATAAAAAATGCTACAAGAACATGTAAGAAAAAAAAACATTTTAATCTGAGTGGGTCTTTAAGTATGATTTTTTTGGGGGGCAACTGTTGTATCTCCTCATAAAAGAAGATGAGAATTGCTTTCTGAAATAAATCTTGATCCAATACTTTTATTGTGGTTTCGGGGACAAACTAGTAAATTAAACAGAATAGATTGAGGGGAGAGCAAACAAAATGAAAAACATAATCTAGACTTTGGAGCATTAAAACTAGAGAAAAATGAAAATTCTTTATCAATCCAAATAAAAACATTGCTAATATAACGCAGTCTTTTGTCCTACTCTCATGTCTATTTCTATAAAAACAGGCTTTCCAGATGATTCTCGCGATGATGCAGTAGCAGGGTCAGCCCATTCGGGGATGGAGGAGGGGGGGAACTCCTCCTCTCTCCAGGCCCATCCAGGGAACAAAATGTTCCTGCGCCGGAGTGGGAGGGGCCAATCAGCGGCCGAGTTATTTATACTGCGCGAGGGGAGGCTGCCGCTTGCCTAGCAACACGCATCGACCGGAGCATGAGAACCCAAAAAGGAGGCTGGCGTGAGAACCTTTCGCCTGTCTCACATCAAGGTACAGGACAGCGCCAAGAAGCTCCTGTTAAATCATATAAAATAATATTTGAAAAAAGGCTCAAATATAAAAAGAAAACAGGAAGTAAAAGGTTTTTTTTTTACTATAAAGGAGGGGGCCGCCTCTCGTCAGTGTTGTGGTTACATAACACTGGAGGCAGCAGCAAATACATGAGCGTGTATTTACAAACAGGTCCAAAACGAGCGCGAGCGCTTACCATCGCTTGTTCAATCTTGTTGTCAATGGCAACCACACCAATGCCTGAAGAGCTGCAAAACAGAAGAGGAGAAAAAAAAACAATTTTTACAAAGGATTTTGGGGGAGAATGGCTGATGCAACATTGCGGCTTTGCTATATATATGCTTCACTTTTAAGCATCAATTCAGAAGAAATGCGCCGCAATATTTGCGTGAAAAAAACCGTGGTTACCTATTATCGACCCTGACAGACGCGCACTCCTTCGCGAGCACCGAGGACAGAAACGATATGGAGAAATTCCTCAGTTGACAAACGCCAAGGTCCATCGCCACAGCAGTGCAACACCGGGAATTCATGCTACCCCGCCCATGAAAACCCCCGACGGCGGCTCGCTGGCAGTACAAACTGGTAGAAAAGTAGAAAAATGGCGCATTGTGGAGCTGCGCGGTGCCGCTCCGCTCATCTGGAGGACCGCCTGCACACAAAAGACGAGAGCGGCGGGCTGCGGCTCCAACACATCGGCTGCCTCGCTCGTGCCAAAGGGAGCCGCGCTCTGATTGGCTGGAAATGGGGGGCTCATTAGCATAATTTATGGGGTGGATTAATTCTGGGGCGACGCTGATTGGACGAGAGCGGGCTTGTTTATTTGCATGTGTCCCCACTACCTGGAAGGTAATTCTGGGTAAATGTGTTTGCTAGAAATACAGAGGGAGCTACTTCCACTTCTTCAAGCCGAAATTTAGTTTCTTTTAAAATAAAAATAAAAAGTGTTTTGTTGTCCTAAACGTCCATCCATCAAGTGTGTTTTGTTATGCAGCAGCCAGGTGATCATAAATATTTAGAAAAAACAATGTCTCCCCCTATCGGTCATAATTAGTAGTGCAAACAATTAAAAAACAGTCAACTTTAAGGTCAAATAATCTGATTGACGTTTTAAAGGCCACAATTAATTTAGAAAATAGCAATAAAAGGCAAAAAGGTGTTTTGATAATAAATTATTACACTTGTTTGCAATTATCTGGATGTTCTAAGTCTACATATATTCATCCCGGTTTTCTTCTAGAGCTCCAATAATCTGGTTTAATTAGTGACACACTTGTTGATCATAAAAACAATGACAAATTAGGGATGCCACCATTAATCTGAATGGTGGGGAAAGTGGTTTGTTACATTCCGACTGTGTGCCAGTATATTTAAAGGGTCAGACAATGGTAATACATTTAAAAAAGGATTTAGTATTTATTGGTTTATTACATTACACCAGCCTTAGAATAAGCCAACTGAAGGCTTTCTCTTTATTGTTAATCACTTATTAGCAAGTTCGACAAATACTTTTTCGACATTTGTTGTTGTTTTCGTCATCTTCAAATGGAGGTTTGAACCAAATCGTGGTAAAAAGGGAATCGATGCATCCCTCGTGCAAACAGAATCCCACAGAGTGTGTGAAGGTGTGGACCGACGTTGCCATGAAACTGTTTGGACAAACACACAAAAGCAAAGGAAGTGTGCTTTGTTTACACAGCTGGCGTAGAGATAAAAAAAAGGGGGGGGGGGGGGTAGAAACTCAAACTTTCATCCACACAATCAGACGTGTTTTCTGACGGGACGTCCCACAGGAGAACATTCAGGAACCGCTCTGATCCCCTTATTGTACTGTAAACACTTGACTTATCCCTTCCGTCAGAGGTGTACTTATATATTTAACCTGCTTCATCTTAATCCCAGACTTGAGTTGGCGTAGCTTTGACCAACTTGAATTGAAATATTGTTTTGACCGCCTCTTTCGGTAAATGTTGTGCTTGCTTCCAAACAGTGCACAAGCTAAGGATTGCTTTTATTGATAGGAAAACTGTTGGTTTTTATGACACTGGGGTCTGTGAGGGGTAGTGGAATTTGAGGGAGGGGGGGGGGGTGCAGCTAATAGCAGGAGAGATTGAGTTTTTTTTAACGTTCTAAAGGCTTTCAAACTGTTCAATGAAACATGCATACATGTGCAAACCCAGAACATCATGTTCTCTTGTGGGCAGGAGACGTGCCGATCTGGAATTTTGAAGTATTTCTGCACGCTTTTGCTCCAACAACAGGTCCGTTCTTGCCAACATAATAATGCCACAACATTAAAAACGAAAACAACAACAAAGTCCTTTGACTCCCACCGAACGTGACGACAGCACAGTTACCACGGTTACCTCTTCAGATGCTCCTCCAGCTCCCAGAAGAACAGCTTTAGGGCCATGTTGTCCTGGGCCCGTGCTGTTGCCCCTTCCAGCCCTCTGTCTCTCATTGACACAGTTCAGGCTACAAACACACAATCACTACCACCATAGACCAAAAAGAAAAAACTCTCCAAAACAAACTCCGTGGCGCCCTTTGGCCCCAGCTTTGCAAAATGATGGGGCTTCATGGGCAACAAAGGAGCCCGGGACGGAGTGTGACGGGGAGTGTGTACAGAAGGAGTGCGCTTGTGCGTTAAGCCTGTCCTGGCTGCCTCCTTCCTAAGCCGGAATCACATATAGATTGTGAGAGGATTGGGCGCGCGGAGAGGAGACATAGGAGGGCTGGCGGTGATGTCACCGCGCGGAGAATCACGTCACCTTCCCTTCTGTTGTTATGTAAACTCGGAGCGGGGATTAGAGGGGATTCGTCCAATGGGGTGAGCCACGGTTGACCACACACCCCATCGGCGTGCTCCTGCCACCTCCACTCAAGGATAAATACGCAAACACCTCCTCTTCTGAAACAACCCCAAAGGTTCTCTGAACGTCACTAAAAAAAAAACGTCCTCTCACCCCACAGTCTAAACAAAGGAGATCCAAACAGGATGGCAGATTAGATAAAGAGCTCATGTGGAGCGAAAATTACCAGCAGCCAGCAAAAATGGGAGGGGGGCGACGAGCCAAAACTTGCTCCAAAAGGGAGCCCACCAAGACGCTCGGTGAATCGGGTTTCATTAGCCTCTAAAACAGCGGGCGGTCATAGATGAGAGCACTCGAGCGTTGGCTGATAATGAGCAACTGCTGGGACCAATTTCGTCCACGCCGCGCTCAAACCATCTCCTAAAAGCATCGGAAACGTCCGAACACTTCGCTCTAGCGGGTTTTGCGCGGGCCCACCCCGTTAAAACAAAGGACTCGAAAGTCGTCAGACGGAATCAGCCCTGCGACGTTTGAGAGTTTGTTTTTTTTTCCCACCGAGCGGCTTTCGTTCTGCCAATTAGAACTTCTCTCCGTACGAAGGGTTGACCTGAATCTTTACATGAGAAAATAACGCTACAGCAAAACAAAAGAAGGACTTTATAATCCATCATCTTCCTCCCTCAAAAAAATGTGGACTCTTGCAGCCGTCTGGATGAAGGCAGAGTTTGTATTCGCCACACCCAAAAGAGCAACAGAGAGGAAGCAGCCAACGGCAAGAAAAGACCAGATGGCATTAAAAACGATAAAGTTTCAACTCAAAACAACAGAGACAGTAAAAAGCTGCATTTAAACCTTAAATTTGGGGTTCTAGTCCTTAAATATAGCACAGAGGTCCCAAACGCTACTTGAAACGTAGATCCCGGTAAGCTAACCTGTTTAAAGACCCACTTAAACCATCTTTTAAACTTTATTTAAAGCGTTCTCAGTCGTCTTTTAATTACAATTACGCCGTTGTTGCCAAAATCCAAAAACCTGGGTCCTTCTCAAGAACAGAGTTTCGTCAGAGCGAAGTTGTTCATCGGAAATTCTTCCCAGAGTTGTGGGACCGCCCCCTTTTCATCGCTGAGAGCTCTCGGTTTACAGGCTCTGCCGCTAGCTGACAGCCCCTCAAACCCGCAACCTCACACTGAAATATAGTGGAGCCGGGAGCTTGTGGCTCCGCCCAGTACTTTTTCTATGTCACAAATATCCTAATTTCCCAGCTGCGTTTCTTCGTCTGCTCCTGATTCACAACAATCTGCACAAAGAAATCCTCAGAAATGCATTTGAAGCTTAATCTTCTGTATGTACAGTGAGGTCAATATGTATTTGATCACTTTGGGATTTAGCAAGTTCTCTCACTTAGAAAACATGGAGGGGTCTAGAATTTTCATCAGAGGTGCATTTCCACAGTGAGAGACAGAATCTGAAGAAACATTCAGAAATCACGTTGTACGATTTTTAAACACAATTTATTTGTATATTACTGTGACATAAGTATTTGATCACTTGAGTCAATCAACTTTAATATTTGGTACAGAAGCCTTTGTTAACCATTACAGAGGTCAAAAGGTTCCTGTAGTTCTTCACAAGGTTTCTACACACTGCAGCAGGGATTTTGGCCCAATCCTCCATACAGATCTTCTCTAGATCTGTCAGGGTTCGGGGCTGTCGCTGAGCAACATGGAGTTTCAGCTCCCTCCAAAGATTCTCTATTGGATTTAGGTCTGGAGACTGGCTAGGCCACTCCAGAACCTTGATATGCTTCTTACGGTGCCACTCCTTGGTTTTCTTGGCTGTGTGCTTCGGGTCATTGTCATGCTGAAAGACCCAGCCACGACCCATCCTCAACGCCCTGAGTGAAGTTAGGAGGTTTTTGCCCAATATCTCACAATACAGAGCCCTGTTCATCCTCTCCTTAATACAGTGCAGTCGTCCTGTCCCCTGTGCAGAGCATGATGCTTCCACCCCCGTGCTTCACTGTAGGTATGGTGTTCTTGGGATGATGCTCCTCCTTCTTCCTCCTCCTAACACGCCGAATGGAGTTAAGACCAAAAAGTTCTATTTTGGTCTCATCTGACCACAAGACTTTCTCCCATGACTCCTCTGGATCATCAAGATGGTCATTGGCAAACTTCAGACGGGCCTTGACATGGGCTGACTTCAGCTGGGGAACCATCCGTGCGATACATGATTTTAAACCATGACGTGTTAATGCATTACTTATAGTAGCCTTGGAAACGGTGGTCCCAGCTCTTATCAGGTCATTGACCAGCTCCTCCCGTGTAGTCCTGGGCTGATTCTTCACCTTCCTTAGCATCATAGATCTTGCGAGGGGCCCCAGACCGAGGGACATTGACAGTCATCATTAGCCTCTTCCATTTTCTGATAATTGCTCCAACAGTTGTTCTTTACTCACCAAGCTACTGGGCAATTCCCCCGTAGCCACTTCCAGCTTTGTGAAGGTCTACAATTTTGTCTCTTGTGTCTTTTGACAGCTCTTTGGTTTTGCCCATGTTGGTAGTTGGACTTCTGAGTGATTGTGGGGTGCACAGGTGGCTTTATGCAAGCTAACGGCCTCAAACAGGTGCCACTAATTTAGAATCATGAGCAGAGTGGAGTTGGACTATTTAAAAGCAGAACAGCAGGTCTTTGCTGGTCGGAAATCTATCTGATAATCAAATGATCAAATACTTATTTGTCACAGTAATATACAAATAAATTGTTTAAAAAAAATCGTACAACGTGATTTCTGAATGTTTCTTCAGATTCTGTCTCTCCCTGTGGAAATGCACCTATGATGAAAATTCTAGACCCCTCCATGTTTTCTTAGTGGGAGAACTTGCTAAATCACAGGGTGATCAAATACTTATTGACCTCACTGTATGTCCTCCATCATCCAAAAAAAAAATGCTACAAAAATATATTAAAAACAGCATTTTCCTCAGAGTCTGTCTTTAAGCAACCTCTAGAACGATTTCTACTAGGGTTGTGCCGATGGACGATACCATCGTCCATCGTGATGGGGCACACTTTCGGTCAAAATAAATCATGAGTTCCGCCGAGCGGCTACATCCATAGATATGTCAGCTCGGTAATATACAAGATGATCTTCTAAATGTGCTTTTATTAATGATACGATTATTATGAAGCGCCTGTTCGCTCATCATTTAAATTTTAATCCGTGTGGTCAGTGCTTTGTGTCTGTTGAAGAACGGAGCCGGAAAGAAGCCAGGATTAGCAGTATGCTAACCCGGGCTAACAACATTAGCTTTGGGTGGCGCTGCAATCTGCATCCTGGCTGCACGTAAACATGTTAAGAATAACATCAGCCTTTATTTAGTCGGGACACGACCCGAAACACAAATCCACGTGATTGTTTGAACAGTTTCTAAGGACTGAGCGACATTTCTGCTTTAAAGCTCACACACCGCCACAAAGTCACTGTGTGTGTTGACGGTCCGAGCTCTGCTCAGACACACACTTTTAGACCCCGTTCTGAGTTCGGTAGCTCGTTCCCCTAGAGCTGCGGGACGGATCGCAGTCCTAAATCTCCCACACATACCGCTCATGTAACAAAGCACCCCCCCCCTCCCCCCTCAAACACAAAACTGTAAGTCCGCGCTCCACCGGTCCACTTCACTAGTGAAGTGCGGGAGCGGACTACTACTTTCTATTTTGTTTGATACTTTTTTTGTTAAAGTCACTTCCCTCAGTTTATACTGGATCTTCTCGGATGTGTTATTAGTTGGCAAATAAAATAAATAAAGTAAAATAACCAATAGCAATTATATAAGACCGAAAAATTAAAAATAGTCCCCCCCCTCACACGCACACACACACGACGATATCATCGTCCATCCCGATGGTTGACAGCAAACATCGTCAACTGCCAATTTAAGGGACATCGCCCAACCCTAATTTCTATAGTTACCTTAAGGATGTTTTTCCTTTAAAAATTAGACAAATTGATCCGCTTACTTATTTTTGTTTGGATTCTAGGCTTTCTACCTCAGTAATGCCAGCTTTTCATTTTCCAAAATGCTGAATGTATGAAACAAAAAGACGTCATAAAACGAGACTTTGATGTCGGATCTATTCTCTAAACACCTTGGTTGGCTTTGACTAATGAGAGTTCATTGGAGAATGGAAGATATGATTGGTGAGATCTAGAGAAATCTTTGTCGAATTCGCCGTAAACCATCTTTTTCTGTCCTCCATCCATCCATCCATGTGCAGGCTGTGATTTGTTCATCTCTGTACGCATCGCCTCTTCTCATGCCGTGTGCTGGAATGAGTCCGTTTGTGTGTTCTTGTGTCAGCTGATGTACTTGTGTGGGTCTGGCGCTGCTTGGGAAAACTGGCGGGATCCGGTTTGGGAAGCTTCTGACTCGGGCCGGCGAAGGATCAAGGCGGATTACACACAAACACACGAGCAAAGGAAAGGAGTTTTTTTTTTTTTTTTTTTTTGCTTCTCAACGTATAAGGCCTCTGCCAAGATTCTGTAAACATCATCTTCTAAATGACACACAAGCAGACATTTAAAAAACACATCTCCAAAAATAGGCAGAAATGACCTTCTGCATAGTTGAGGATGATCCCCCCCCTCTTTCTTTCAGACAAGCAAATTTAGAGGAAGAACGCCTCAAAACTCAAAACAGGTCATGGAATATTGCAGACGCCCATAGCTGAAGCTCTGTGGAGCGTGAGTGGACGGCTCTGCCATGCACGCAACGCCTTACATAACCAGCCTCTGTGGCATATGAGGCAGGAAACACGGAGGAGACGGAGTGAAGGAGCGCCAGCATCTCCGTCAAAAAAAGACGGACGCCTCATTCCCCGCCGAACAGCATTCATTATTATTCTGACTTTGAGAAGCCACGGCAAAGGTCACCCACAATCGTCTTGTGTGACTAAATATGACACAACTGTTGGCCTGCGGCGCTTTATTTGAAGCTCTCTGGCGATCAAAATACCAGGCGGAAAAGCTGAGTGCGTCCGTGGCGAGTATCCTCACAGCGGCGCTGAAGAAACTCTGCTTGAGGCTGTGTGCGGAGCGCAGCTTCACGTGGGGCGCCGATTGTGTTTGAACAGTGGGAGAAGGTCAAGAATCGCACAACTGGCCGTACAAAGACCACTTATCTTTAGTCTTTGCTGGGAAGGCTGGGATTTCTCTTAGAGGGGAGTGGGTGCAAGTATAAGAAACACAGGAAGACTTTTGATCCATTTTCAAAGCCTTTCCAGTGCTCTTTGAATAAAAACTATGCCGTTTTTTCTGCCAAAATCCAAAAACCTATGTCGCTTTCTACGACAAAGTTTCTGCAGAGCGGCAGGAGTTCATTAAAAATTCGCCTCAGAGTTGTGGGCAGGACTGTTGGTGCAGAGCAACCCTGCCCCCCCTTTCCCGTCACCCATAACTGAGAGCTCTCGGTTTGCGCACTCTCGGTAGCTGACAGCTGCTTACACCACCAACCTGTGCAACAAAGACGGCGAGCAATATAGGCGCTATCCAGACGTCCAGACAAGGAAAACAAAGACGTTTGTGGATCTAGTCGTCTGCAAGTGGATGCATCAGAATGGAGCGGAGCAGGAAGCTTGTAGCCCGCCCAGTGTATATTCTACGTAAGAACTAAGATCTTTTTCAAACGTCATTCACTCTTAATCTTAATTTTCTTTAAATATGCCCCCTATGATCAGGAAAAAATGTCACAAGAGCGCGTTAAAAACACCATTAACATCATTTTCTTTTGAGTGGGTCTTTAAACTCAGTTCAACAACTATATACTTTCACTTTTATCTTACAGTTGACTTAACTATTCAAAGGATTACCAGTAAAGTAGATTCTGTCATTGCTACCAATGGGCACGTCTGCACTTCCTGTTTGACAGCACAACTAACTGGAGTCAGGTCACTTTACCAGTTTGTTCCACGGAAGCTCTACTTGTTAGTGAACCTAATCACTTTTTTTTCTTTTTTACAGGATCAAAATTGCTCTTAAAGAGGGGCGTGACCTTTTGATTGACAGGCACTGTGCCTAATCTTTAGCCCTGGAATGACCTTACTGGACCTGAAAAAGGCTACATCGCTTGATTTTCAGAGAGACTGGGGTTTATCTATGACCAGCCAAGAAGGCAACAACAACAGCGCAACTTAAGTGGAATCTGCCTTTCCGCCGCCCATATCATGCTCTTAACCCTTTTATAATCAACTAAATCCATATATATGATAATATACTACCTTTGGCACACTAAAAATGATTTTTATAAGTTTTTCTCGTGGTTCAGTTTCCAACCTGGAGGTAAGACGACTCGATCTCTAAGCCACCGCCTTTCCCTCCTTGTGGGTGCCGCCCACTTAATGACATCATCCTAGAGTCGACGTCGGCATCGTTTCGCCCACAAAAACAAACAAACATCCGGCAAAGATGGACTTGCATTCTGTGCGTTTAAATTGAAAGGGTTTAGCCTGGGGGCAGATCTGGCAGCGCGGACTCTTCCTGGAAGGAGCCCTTCCTCACTTATCCACGTCACAATGAGTTATACAGGCTAGAGTCGCTAAGCTAGCTTGTTGCGTACGCAAAGTTGGACGCCACGTTGGGTTTGTCGAGATGCCTGTTTACTGCTGTGCTACAACAGCGGGGAAAAACAAGAATGTGTCTTTTCACAAGCAAGCTAATAAAGGGGAACTTTTTGAAAACATTTTAGGAAGATCTGAGTGAGTTTACTCTCAACAGTGAACATTAAGGCTGATCTTGTAACCTATCTAAAGTGGCTTTTGACTTTTGAAAAGTGGACTATTTCCACTTTTTTCAGCAGGACCACCTATCTTTTTTGTTCCATGGAGGATGACTTTTGTATTTCTGTGTGTGTTCAACCTCTGATCAGACCAGACGACTCGCTGGTGAGCAGATTACTCAGTGGAACCTAACCAAGATTTCCTCAGTAGTTCAAAAAACCTGAGCGCTGCCAGCAGGGTAAACCGGACAAAACCACTTAAGGCATGAAAAACAATGTCTTCCCTCAGGCTGAAAGATGGAAGCAACTCCCTGACTGTAAGCACAAAGTATTTCCCACGCTGTAAAGCCCGCCCCCCACCCGGCAGCTGCAGTCATAAATGTTCTGAATGCATGCACATGCATTACACCGGCCTCTCTGCAGGATCCTGCAGCGCTGCGAAGGAGCACAAGGCAAGTCAATGTGACACAGGGCAAACCCACACTCCCTAGTAGCAGAATAATCCACAAATGTTGCTTCTTAAACCAATCTACAAATGCACATGGAATAGAGTGTCATCATGTTACATATTGCAATGCAAAACTAAAAAAAAAGGAGGAAAAAATATTCATGCATTGATACCATATAAAAGCCTATATTTCATTCAAATTACTAAATTAAATTTAAAGCTCTTTTATTATCTATAGATGCAGTCATTCCGTGCATAAAGGACACTTCCACACTCGCCTGCAAAGCATTTTTAAGAGTTACATAAACAACAGTTATTTTAGCTTGGAGGTTTCGTGGCCCTCTGCTGCCCCCTTGTGGACAAATCAATACCTGACCTAGAGGCAGCGTGTCTGCTGAGGCAGAAATCTGTTCGAGGTGATTTATTATGCTTGACAGGTAGGAGACACCACCCTAAAAATGACAAGCTAATAATGAGAGCATGATTAAAAAACAAGAAACCAGTTTGAAAAGAAAATATTTCACTCGTGGGCGGTTTAGATTTGGATTTAGTCAACCAATAAAAAGACTTCATAAAACTCAGATATTATTCATTACATTTCAAAACATGTTACAAAACGAATACATATTCATTTAAAGAATTATAAATTGCATCAGGTCGAAAAATTACTTTTAATTTTTATGATTTCTTTTAGGATCTGGATTAGTAAGAAGTTATTTCTTTTGAAATCATATTAGTTTTTAGGAAAAATAAAGATCCAACCCAGCAAATAAATTGGGTTTTTTTATTGATTAGTATAGGAATAAATTAAAAAAAGGGTTTGACAAAGCACTAGATTAAAAAACAACTGAACAAACAAAAGTTTTGTAACACTAATAACAGAAGAAAGTATAGATGTATAAATCAATCAGCGCCAGCAAAGCATTACTGGTAAACGGCACATTTGTGTGATCACGCACAAGACATTGCAATAGTTTGTGCATCCAGACTTGCTTTTGTTTGGCATTAAAAAATAAATAAAACGACCTGATTCCTTACAAACTACCTGCCTGACTCATTCATTAACGTTTCGCTTTGTGTCCAAACCGCAACGTTTGTCCGATGTGGACGGACTAAAGCGCTGCCAACCTGTTGGGATTCAATTTGACACACAAAAAAAAAAAAAGGAAGAAAAGCAGGTCACAAGACGCCAAAGAAAGAAAGAAAAGCGCAACTGCTGGTCTGGTTTTAGGAGGAACGTTGTTAGAGCAGTTTATGGGCAAACAATGAGCCGACTGTGTTTTCCAGCTCCAGAGGATGAAGTCAGAGAGAACTGATCCCATTAATGGGCCAGAAGGTTTATAGTTGCAAAATACTCTTCTAAAGCGTTTTATCTTGCACACAGAAAGACTATTAACACGGTATTAAGAATATACAACCTACATTTCAATGACTAAAACGTCTGTCTGTCTGCAAATAAACAGAACAAAAAGGAAAAAGTGATTTTTCTCTGCAGCGCTTTTCTCTCAACGAAAGGACAGTCAAAGGTGGCTTTCATCCAAAAATCAAACGAGGGGTTGAGAAAATCTGCAGGTTAAGATCATAAGCCTGGAAGGTATAAGAACCTGTTTAAGACAGATTCCTTCGTCTGCAGCTGCAAAAAAAAGGCAGAAAGGCTGAAACAAACGCAGAGTTCAGGCATAAATTGAGGTTCTGATTACGGATTTTATAGGCAAAAACTATCCGAATATTGCCTTCTTTTTTATTGTTTTGTTGCTTTGATCTATTAAAAAAAAAGGCAAAATACATTCAAGTATCGAAGTCTTTTCTGTCAGAAGTCCAAGAAAAATGTTTGACTCCCGACAATTCAGTATTTCCAATCAAAGAAGCAGCTTATGAGAACTGATTCTTCCTTAACTTCCACTTAACGTGCTTGTTGTAAATGAGGAAAAAGAAATATATTTTAAAATGCATGCAGTCAAATAGAAAAAACAAAACAAAAACAATTTTTTAATAACTTCTGGGACGTAAAAACGTCTCGTAAGACTGAGATCAAATAAGCGCAGTCGCTCTTGGTGGCAAGGAAAACTTTGGATGATTGATTTGGTATTTTGTCTTAGAAATATTCAGGATGGAAAACTTCATCTACCAATTAAGAATTCAACAAATTCAAATTTGACCAAATTTGGCACAAATGGATTTGATTTATTGCCCCTGTAAGGGCAAATTTAATTTGATATTACTGGTATTCTCATTCTTAAAACTTATTGGTTATGTATAAAACCAGCTGTGACAACCCCTTTGTAAATTTCATAATTATTTTTGCATTTATTTAATGAGTTACTAAAGTGTCTAGGAATATTCTCAACCTACGTATAATAAACATGTCCTTTATTGTTGTATGACATTAACTTTTAGTCCGTTTGCCGTCCAAAAACGAAACAACAGAAAGCAAAAAACCTATTTTTATATAGAAAAAACTTCTCACACATAAAACCTGCAGCGTTCTCCATCATTGTAAATCATTGCCTTCATTAGGCTCCATATCAATGTAAACATGTTAAACCTCATTGACTTTGATTATAGGTTTACAAATCCGTTTAATTTACAATTTGCTGCTGTTTTTTATGGAGCTGTGAAAAAAATGTCATGATTCTGTTCTATTCTAAAACTAGTTTTGTTTGGATGAAAAAAAACCACAAAACCAGTTATTTTGAACTGAACAAAAGTGCAGTTTTTGATGCAACTTTTGTGATAAGAAAGGCCGTTTTTCTTTTTAATTGGTTTTTTGAGTAACAATCAATTCCAATTTCTTTTTGTTATAGCCAGATCTAATCTATAATAAAACACGATGGACTTTTACTTCACTGCTTTTTGTTTCAGTTATTAGTAAAATAGTGGACCACAATAAATGTTAAACCGAAAAGTAGAATATTTGCTATCATTTTTATAATAAAACTAAAAAAAAAGCCGTTTCATTGCTTTTAAAAATTCCCTTATAAAACAGATTTTTTTTTTTTTAGCTCAATAGCTTTTCTAAGTTACGATCAGTTCCTAATCTTTTTTGGCCCTAGATCTAATCATTCATTCATCTTCTTCCATTTGTTCCCTTTCGGCGTCACGGGGTTGCCGTGGGCGAAGGCGGGGGACACCCTGGACAGGTCGCAGGTCTGTCGCAGGGTCACAATCACACACCCATTCACACCTATGCTCAATTTAGAGTTGCTAATTGACCGATGAAGCATGTTTTTGGACGGTGGGAGGAAGCCGGAGATCCCAGAGAGAACCTACGCATGCACGGGGAGAACATGCTAACTCCACACAGAAAGGCCCCCCATTGATGTTCTGTTTCAGGTCCCCCAGCCGGGGGCCTTCTTGCTGTGAGGCAAGAGCGCTAACCACTGCGCCACCATGCACCCTAGATCTAATGCATATATAACAAACACACCGGTTATTTTTTAAACTACCTTTTGTTTTGTTTTTTCTTCAGTTATTGATAAAATAGCAGAGCGCGGGGGTCAGAGGTATTATCAGAAGATTCAGGGATGATGCGGAACATTCTGAATCCAACGGAAGAGAGCAGGAATGACAGACAGATCGCAACAGTGACATGGGAGACGCTCGCTGCAGGACAGACGCTGATTCATGGCTGCGAACCGGGCTGACACACTGGATGTCGACAGACAGGGACGCACTGCAGACACAGCCCTGCGCTGTCGGCACCAAGAGGACCCCCGTGAGTTATGGCACCAATCAGACGCAGCGCTGCCGACTGAAGACGAAGACTTTTGTCTCTGTTGACAGTTGTAGCAGCGAGCTGCATTAGCAGCCAAGAACTAAATAAAGATCGACGTTTCTCCTCGTCAATAACAAAGGAGCGCGCTCCATTTTGATTTATGCAACACAACTTGTGATCCTGTACAAACTTGCAAAGTCATGGAAAGTTTTGGGGTTTTTTTTGTCTACCAGGAATCGACCCAGTTCCATTTTTAGCTCGCCTACTTCTAAAACACTGATTTTGAGTTTGCTTATTAACTAACCCCCCCCAACAAAAAAAAAAAAGTCTGATAAGGATGAGAGAAACAAAACACGCCGCCAATGGCTAGAGGTCAGAAGAAGAGACTATCTGCTGACTCACAGGCCCTCTCAATGACTAAGCAGTTTGTTTCAAAGTCAGATATCGAGTGTTTTTGACGCGACAGAGAAATCGACACAAGAACAAATAACAGACAACAAAAATGAAGTTTTGTTGCATGTTTTTCTTCAATTCCTTCTATCTATAGGACGAAAAGGATATTCCTTCTCACCTGTCATCCTCTCCCTCGGCATGCTGGCTCCGGAGGCCTGCAGCAACCATGAAGGCGCTGGCCTCCGCCGACATCCCCATGTGGGCCAGAGATCCAACCCCCTCTGCGGCCCCATCTCCGACGGCGGCCACCACCGCGCCCAGCCTGGGCAGGCCCAGCAGGCCCTGGTGCTGGAGGAGCAGCCTCTGGGCATCCTCCAGCTGAGAGCTTTTGACAGAGCTCCCTCCTGCAGGCACATGGGGAATGCTCACCCCTGATGCCAGGAGGGGTTTGAGGTCAGCTTGCAGGGCAGTCATGTAGGGGCTCCCGTGGGACGGGGCTACGGGGACTGCACCGGCAGACGGGGGGCGGATTTGTGGTTGCAGTTGACCAGCAGCGAATGCCGCCGGAGCCGGTTGGGGTGGTTGACCGTGAAGTGACAGCTGCTGCGTGATGCTCACTGGCTGCTGAGGCGGGACCGCCACCCCTGGGGTTACGGGGATTCCCGCCGTTGAATGCGGAAGTGGAGGCTGCACTTGTGTCTGGAAAGGAGCGGTTGGCTGGATAAAGTCCGGCTGCCTGATATTTCCTGGTGCCACTACCCCACCGGCATGCAGCTGAGGTGGGGGGTACCCTCCCTGGGGTTGAACCTGCTGTGGATCAACAGCGTAGGGGAACTGCTGGGGTATTAGCAAAGGAGTCAGACTCCCATCTGTCTTTGGTGCAGCTGCAGGAACAGCAGCAATAGAAACTGGTTTCTGGAGGTGAACGCTCCCAACAACCTCCTGGGGTGAAATATAACTCAAAGGAGCCGTTTGGGGAGCCTGCGGGGGGCTCTGCATGGCTTGTGGGCTGGTGAAGTCCTGACCCTGAGGCTGATAGGGCTGCAGATTGTGGAGCGGCTGGACGGCAGGAATCGCCGGGCTTATCCCAGCATTCCCCACTTCGGGCTCGGCAGCAGTCTCTGCCGCTTTTGGTCCCTCAGATGGCGCCGCATGAGGAATCTCCTTCTCGTAATATTCCGTGCACGTCCATCTTCCTTTCCGAATCGGCTCCGAGTTTGTGTCCAGCTTGACCACCCGAAAGCGGGAGCCGGTGGCCGTCTGCGTGTGGATGTGCTGCGTCTGAGTGCCGTGGGCAGGGCCCGGAGCGGCAGCAGCAGCAGACGAAGCCGGTTGCCCGGGTTCCAAACCTGAAAGTGTCGAGGGGGCAGCAGGGCCGGCAGATGAACCTGGAATGCACACACCCCCTTTTATGTTCGTTTCAGCAAAAGTCCCAACGAGAGGGGTTAGTTGTTGACCTGCCACGACTTTGGAGTTATCCAATGCCACCGGCCTCTGGGTCGGGCTGGGCCCAGCTTTAGAAAGCAAAGATGGGCTGGAGCTAGCAAGCGGTTGAACTGGCAGAGTTGGCAATGATGGTTCGGCTCCACCTAAGCTGTCGGAGCGCTGGTGGTGGCTGGTTTGAGGATAATACGGGTGGTGCACCGCACCGTTCACCAAAGATGAGTGATGCTGAGCCCCCTGAAGGATGCTGTGAGGCTGAAGAGGCTCGTTGGGTGACACAAGCCCTGGCGTGTCAACCCCATGGAGACTGTTCAAGGTCTCATCCGAGGAACTTCTCTCCGGCACGCCTTTGTCTGTGGCCTTTGACACGGACACATCCAGCAAGTCAGATGAGGACAGGTCCTCGGTGTGGGACTCGTCCATGTCATCATAGCTTTCGGTGTCATCGGCCAAACTGTTGTTCCCGCTCACGCTGATCTGTGCTGAGGTGACGCTTGTAATCTGGAAGCCGCTCTTCTTCTTCATCTGGGTCCCAGGTCCTTGACTCTGGTGATGGAGAGCCGGAGAGGACGATCCGGCCTGAGCTGGGCTGTCCTCAGCCGGGGTCCCTCCACCTCCAGCGGCTGCCGCAGGAGAGGCGGGCGCGCCGCTGCTTCCCCTTCTGAAGTGGAACGACGTTTTGCGGCTCCCTGAGCCCGACGACTCCCCAGATAAGTCCTGGTGGTGCATCTCGGTCGGGTTTTCAAGATGACAAAGCTGCAAACGATTATCTGCAACCAGCTAACTTAGAGGCTAGTTAGCTGGGTCAGCTGGCAAGTCATATGATTTATGTCCTTTTTAAACGAAAAAAAAAAAACAACAGAAAAGACAACGCTTTGAGTCTGAACACGAGCTTACAGGTGGCACTCCACTTCACGACGACAATATTAATTCATGACCGGAAAGCTGATACAACTATGTTTAATGTCGCGAAATTAAATAACCAGACTGCAAAAATGTAGCTAGGTTTTTAGCTAGGTCGGCAGAAGCGACTATAACGCAGAACTTTAGCTCTTTCTTTGGTTATAGCTGACAGTAAACAAAAAATAAATGACAAACCTCCTTCATTATTTTGGTGCAATTAAAAAAAATCTGTTAAAGCCTCTTTGCTGACCTCTCTGTCTATGTCGCAGGAAACCAGCCGTCGCAACAATTCCTCTTCTGAACGACGAACCTCCAGAAACAGTACTGTCGATACAAAGAACCCACGGCGACAAAAACAAAACACGTCACCTAAGGAGAAAAGACTGTAGCGTCCGAATAATGTTTGTGTTTGGGCTGGGAAAGAGTGCTCGTTAATTCCATGGTGAAGCGCGGCCGCGTATTGCTGTATCACTGCCGGTGAGCAGCCGCGGCACTAACGGGACGTCAGTTTCCCAGGAGGGAGGGAGGAATGCAAACACTGAGAGTGCGCATGCGCATGCCCGCCCAGTTGGTCTTTTTCCTTTTTTTTCCCCCTTGATCTGTGGTGCGTTCATGACCCCCTAACAAATTGGGGTTTAGACGATTTTGCATGTCATACACTCGATTTATAAACATTTTGTATCGCTGTAGAAAAAGACGGATTTGTTTTATCGCCTATTCAGGTAACATGGATTATGTAACTAAATTATATATTCGTTACTGTACTCACTATAGTAAAGGATTAATACAAAACCTTGTTTTGTCGAAAATAACTATATTCTTTCCAATAAATGACCACAAATTGAACGCAACACGAAGCTCTGGGTTGTGTGTTTGATTTTTCTGGGAACCCCCCTGTTTGGAAGCTGCTGCTATAAACAGACTAAGTAAACAACGCAGATCGATTTTTTTCTAACCTACTTTTAGTATCCTTTCTTTTTTGTTTATTTGTAGCCATACTGTATTCAATGTTTAGTATTCTTGCATTTCTAAAATGTATCTTTCCAGATGCTACCATCTCTTGAGTACACACAACAGTGCAACAATATTGTCTCTCGTTTTTACAATGCATAATTTACTATCATAAAATTAACCCCCAAAAAATGAAGTGCTAAAGTAATATTGATGTATTAAATATATATATATATATAAAGATTAGTCCTAGAATAAACAATCTTTAAATAAAAATATGGAAAATATTGAAGATGAGTAATTCATTCCAAATGTTATTGAAAAAGTGTAGCAATTTTCTTTATTTTTTACCTTGTGATTTCACATTGTGACTACAACTTATTTTGTCCCATTTTACCAATTATGTCTACCCATTTATTTGTAAAAGTTTTCATAATGAAAGAAAGACAATTTAACTATGGCAAGGATTCATGAGGACATGCATTCCCCCTCAGCTGTGTCTGAAACTTTACAGCAATTCACAAAAGTGGAAGAAAAAATCATGCCAAATAATCTGGACGAGTGATGATACCATTAAAGTGTTCTAGTCTCCAATTTATAAATGATCTGCAGTATAAAAGACTTTGAATAAAACTTGTTTCACTTAAAAAAAAAATTGTTTTATTCAATAAATCTATAAAAAAATACTGAACAAGAAATCTGAGCTGTCTGCAGGTTTAAGCTCAACCACCAGATGGCACTAGGAACTCAATTTTTCTTTAAAGGTTTTTTATTGTCAACAATGCAGTGAGTACTAATTTCTTATTTGTCAAATGTCTCAGCAGACAGTAAAATGATACTACATCACCTCCTCAGTATGTGTAAACGTAGCAACACATCAACAAACACAATGCGTGTATGGAAGCGTTTCTGTCTCATGATTAAAATTGTGATTTTTTTTTCATTTTCAAAATTAAGCTGCGTTTGTTGACTCACAAATGAAAGGAAAAATCAATCAGCCAAACAGCTGTTTGGAGACAGCTGCAGCCTCCCTGAACAGCTGAGCACTGATGTCAATCGCTTCAATTATGTCACAGAATGAGCGGTGTTGAAGTGGAGAATGAAAAAGCATTTTAGCGGATTTACTTTTTTTTTTTAAGTCTGTTTGATGAAGTTAAATTCTGAAAATGAAAAAGCATTTCTGTTAATCCATTTTGATTGTCAAATTAGATATTTCTAATTAAACTGTCCTACGTATTTACCAGAGAACCTTTTGAAAATGAAATGCCAAATACCATTTTCTTTATCATTTTATTTTTGATTCAACAAACGCAGCTTCATTTTGAAAACGGAAAAGCATTTCCGGCATCGACTGTTATTTTTATCTATGCGACAGAAATGCTTCCATATGCGTTAAGGTAGCAGTAACATGTGAAATTAATCCGTGCGGGTTGATCATGAGAAAAAACCAACACATTCTAAACGGTTTCATTGTGCATTTACAGCAGTACCCATCGGTTCTCTCTTCAACATTTCACGTTTGTAATGTCGAATACATCAAGGTCAGGTTACAATGGTATGTAAATGACATCCTTTGATGGAGCCTTTAGAAGGACCAACTCTGTCAAAGAAAAACTTCATTTAAATATATCTTATTTTACTAAATGGGATTAATGCTGTTCAAACACATTTGAGTGTTTTCCCATATGTACACACACGTTCTTACAATCTGTTCCTATAACTTTTCCCTTTGGCCACCATGAAAAGGAGGAAGGACCTTTTACGGCCCGTCTTCCTTTTGGCATGGTCAGTGTTGTTTTTGTCTTCAGTTCTTGTGTTGGTTGTTGGATAACAGCTGCGGGAAATGTTCTAGTGTTGCATTGTTGTCATTGTCGACCCATCTGACCCCAGGTCAGGGCCATAAATGTTTACAGTAAAATTAAAAAAATTAAAAACAAACATGCAACATATGTATAATTGTTACTTATATCTGTAAACTGACATTTTGCAGACATGTCAGTACAAAAACATCCTATACCTGAACAAATGAAACTTTTATTAAAGCTTTATTCTTTACTTAGTTGCAAATTCTGACAACACAACCACACAGAAATTATTAATGGAAATTACATTTATTGGCCATTGGAGGTCATACTCAAAAACTCCTGGACAGTCTGTGGTGCAACCTGGCGTTGGTGGATGGACTGAGACGTGATTTCTCAGTCCATCCATTCAGGTTGAGCTGGTCCATTTCATCAATACCTTCGTCTAGCAGAAAGGAGGTTGCACAAAGGAGGAAGTAGAAGTCCTGATGCAGGGTTGTTGCCCTCCTACGGCCTCCTCCACATCTCCTGATGTACCGGCCTGCCTCCTGGTAGCGCCTCCATGCTAACCTGACAGACACAGCAAACCTTCTTGCCACAGCTCGCATTGATATGCCTTCCTGGATGAGCTGCACTACTTACCACTTGTGTGGGTTGTGGACCTGTTGTCTATTCCAACTGCACAAAAACTTGTGATATTGATCGTCAGTCAGTGTTGCTTCCTAATTAGACAAATTAAGTACACAGAAGTGGGAATGACTTGGAGTAACATCGATCTGATTAGGTGTTCTCTTTATTTTCTTTCCCTTAAGCATTCTATTGAACATCCAAAGGCTGCTTAGCAGTGCAGAAACTTGATTTTGCTAATTTATTTCAAATTTTATCGCTATAATTATTGGGCTGTCATTATTATTGTTAATATTAATTATTAATTAATTATTGTTCTAGATATAGAACAAATCCAATTAGATAAAATGAAGAATATTTTCATGAAAATGAGGACTAAACTCAGTGTAAGACAGTGATGTTCTTTTTATATAAAAAATCATTTTTAGCCTGTATTTTGAACTTTTTCCCAATTAGATCTTAACCCTTTGGAACCAAAGGGCTGAATATCAATTTTTGTCTACTTTAAAATTTACCTCTTTACTTTCAATTTGATAGACTACTTGCTCCCTTGCCTGGTATCATTTTAACCACTTCGACCTCACCAATGTGACATAACTTTATTTTGTCATTTTTCAATGTTGAATTTACACGCTACACATAAAATCATTCAAAAAAAAGGAAAATCTGTCAACAATTTTGCTGTAGAAACCCCAAAATGTTCAATGAACCATTTTTACAACATAGAATTAAGGTTTTAAAGTGTAATTTTAAGACAGTGGACACAAATTTGATGCGTGAATCGTGTTCAATGCCATGGTGTGAGTGCAGCATCATGTCAGTCTTAGAGGATTTGTTCAGAAGAATCAAACTTTTCTCCCAAAAGTGCGAATCCTTATATTTTTCTTCTTTGTTATGCTTTTTGAAGTTGCTGTTGCGACTCATAGTCTGGAAAATTTGGTTCCTAAAAGTGGGAAATAAAAACTTTATAAGTAAAACCAATGTGCTGTGTGGGACTTGAACTCACGACCTTCAAGATTATTAGACTGAAACCTTGCCGTAAATTTTGTTTTCTTTTTTTCACTACAATAATAAGCTTGTTAATCATTAAGCGTTAATAAACATTGTTTTTTGTAAAATTAATTGACTCCAGTAATCCCAGATCTGCTGTTGTAATTAGCCTTTATTTTTTAACTTAAGAAAATTTCACCTTTATCCTTTGACACTTAAAATTTAATCAAAGGGACATCTCATTAATCCAACAGCTAAACTTTTGCAACAAATATAATTACCTTAAAAAAAACCTGTCAAATGAAAAAACAGGCTATGCCCTGTGTGAGACTCGAACTCACGACCTTCAGATTATGAGACCGTGACTCTATTTTTGTTTTCTTTTTTCACTTCAATATTTAGCTTGCTTATTATTAAGGGTTGACCTACATTCTTAAATGTGAAATCAATGTGCTCCAGTAATCCCAGATCTGCTGTTGTTGTAATTAGCCCGTGTTTTTAAACTTTTAGCTAATTTCCTGCTTATTCTCTGACATTGTTCAAATGTACTCTAGGGAAATTTAATTAATCCAACAGCTGAATTTTTCTAACAAATATAATTACTCAAAATAAAATCAAAACTGACAAATGGGAAAAAGTAAAAGCTATGCCCCGTGTGAGGCTCGAACTCACGACCTTCAGATTATGAGACTGACGCGCTGCCTACTGCGCCAACGAGGCACTGAGAAACTCTGCCGTCCCAACCACGTATTTACCCCTACTCAATCTGAAGCTATTAAATATTTACATTATTTTGACATATGTAGGTCTGATTACCAGACCTACACATACCATTTTGCAGCTCTTTTTCTTTTATTTACATACAGGCTTGGGAATGCTAACCTTCACCTCCAAGATGTTCCTCTGGTGGGGATCCAAACACGTATTGTGATGCTTCAGCTGCACATTTCCTCGATATCTTATACAATATGCCTTCTTCCTCCTCAGGATCACAAAGACTGCGGCAAAGGATGTGGACCCAGTGAGTCTCAGTACCTTCAGGTTAAAAACAAAGGAGTGCTATTTAGGTCGATTGGCATGTGGAAGTGAAGGAAAAATCCCTCAACTCTAAAAAGTTTCTCAGGCTGAATAGTCCTGACCATGTGCTAAAATGTGCTAAAAGATGCATATTTTTTCCACACAAACTGAAATTGTAAATTGGTTGCAATATATGAAGTGATATTTATGCCGAAAACATTGCAAACAACAGCCAAAGGGTACTTCCTATTTGGAATGGATTGGGGGAGGGGGGTCCACTCAGTCCATTAATCGTTTAAGGTCAATTGGTGTGTGTGAGACCATGTCCGATCCTTCAACCAAACAAATGGACCACAGTAAGCAAAGACATTTACGTAGTGATAAAGGGGGTGGAAAAGAGTGCAAACATGTAGCAGCTCCTCGTTAGTATAGTGGTAAGTATCCCCGCCTGTCACGCGGGAGACCGGGGTTCGATTCCCCGACGGGGAGTTTCCACCTTTTCCTCCTCTCTTTATTTGTTGATCAACAATTGTAAGGGTTTTTTGCTATTATAAAGTAATACACAATACATTCACTACATTAGGCATGTGTACAAAGCAAAAACTTCAGATTTTTTTGACAACAGGAAAAAAAAAAGAAGTTTAAAAATCGAAATGCATATGATACACATATGCAAAAAAGATGAAATACGCTTTTTGTAGTAAGTTAGGGTTAGATTATTAAGGTTCTGTCATCTAAGCCGAGTCAGCCTTAGCACACATAGACCAGGATCTCAGAGAAGCCATGTTTGGCTGTTCTGCACTTCATCTTTTCCAGCAGGGCGGCGTCTGTGCTACTTTAAAGGTCCCTGAACGAACATAACAATCAAACTCAAAAGTGGTTTTTTTTTGTCCCCAAACTTCTCATCAAGAGTCACTCACCAACTCAATACCAGCAACCTTTTTCTGCAGTAGTTCACCAACACATGGTCTGCTGTTCCCAAAACCAATTTCTTCAGTTGGTGTCTGATGTCTTCTCACAGGAGAGCACAAACTAGACAGACCGAAACCACAGGCAAGCCCGAGAAGTCCCCCTATGAAGAAGAATAAATATTTTACTAAAAATACTTTTAAATATGACTTTTTTTTTCATTTAAATTTGCTTAAGCTAATTTAACTTATTTTTAGCAGGTATTACAAAGCTTGAAGCATACAGGACTTTTAAAAACTGCTGAAATCTTCCTGGGTTTGTCAGTGTGCAATATCAGTTATGGCCACTTGGTGGCACTAGCTGCTTAGCTTGCAGAAAGAAAAAAAAAGAACCCCTTTAAAGATTGATGCATACATTTAAGGATACAAGGATTCAATGAGTATTTATTGCCATTTTCAGTGAACATAGCAGTTTAAGAATAGGAATTTGCTGCGGTGCAAATGTGCGACATAAAACACTTAAATTTAGAAAAAAAATGAACAGTAGGTTAATTAAAAAATGACAATGGTCAGAACAATAAATAGAAATAAATAGTGCAAACAGAGGATGATCAAGGAGCAGGTAGTGGACTGGTGACTGGACATAAGTGAAAAGTTTAATGGGGGAGGAATTAAAAAGTGTTCATGAGTCTCATTGCAGAAAGAAAGAAACTGTTCTTATTTACAAAGCATTTAGGCTTGATTTAATTACAGCAAACAATTAGAAAAACAATTACAAAATCCTAAGTTCTTGCACGATCAAAATTACTTCAATAAAGCAATCTATTTTGCATACATGTTTTTAAAAAATACTCCAGTATTTTTAAATATTTTCCCAAATCTGTATGTAAAACAAAAATAAAAGGGCAAGTGAAGTCTTTCTTTAAATGTTTATTATTGCACCACTTTGACACTGTACTTTTTCTGCCATTTTATTTTCATTTGGAATTGAGACATTGTGTTTTATAACAGGTTTCCCTTGTTTTTTACATTGAAGTTGCAATCACATTGACATAACTTTCAATAAATACCTCCTTGTTGTCAAAGGGTTCTTATCTAAATTGTGTTCATATTACAAGGACAAAGTTGCAATAAATCAATTTAAATTCATAAATTATAAATAAAAGGGAAAAACAAGCAAAATGCATCTTGTCAAAACAAATAAAAAGGGAAAGAAACTACATCAAGTCAACGTTTATAGTTAAATTGAAACTTCTATTTTTCAATCATATTTTCAACAAAAATCATTAACTGTAAATATTTATTATCTATAGGAAGAAATAAATTTACCCACAGCACTAAGTTTTGCTAAAAAGACTTTTATGCTAATTAATTTTAGGTATTGTGTCAAACTCTTCCAAATTGTAACGAAATAAAATATAGACATAGCTGTTGTAAGAATGACACATTCAAAGGTTTAAAGTTTAAATTTTTTTTTTTTTTTGAAGTTTCCTTAATTGTGCAGTTAGCTTGATGGACAATTAACCCAATCCAATGTGGCTAAATATGTGGGCTCTTCACAAACGAAAAATCACTTTAAAATGTCTTTTATATAAACACGTCAATTATGCTACCTTAAACACCGGCTCTTCATGACTTAATTAGTTAATTATTAAAAAATACGTTTTGTTATGCTAACATCGTGCACGGTTAAACGCTCGTTAGCATGCTAACGAGAAGTTACTTTTTGCCGCCATGTTAGCTAACCAGAAAACAGGCAGTTTGAACTACACTCTTTTTACAATTGTTTTTCGTTATTGGTGGTTCAATATAAACAATTGAAAACGTACCACAATACATTACCTTTAAAGTGGACTCCTCAAAATTGACTTTGTTCAAAACCTCTGAATTGCCAGCGCAGTCTCGTGGCTCCTACATTTATCAGCCTCTCGTACTTGAACTGCGCTAACGGCGGCAGATCAGAGAAAGTATCTTTTATAAAAAAAACTTTATTAACAAAGCTGAGTTTTGCACAGCTTCTAAGAAAAGTTGTTTTTTAAAGTTAAACTGAGGGGCCTAAAAACTCAGTAAATGAACTAACAATATTACAGAACACAAAACTAAAAAAAACATGTGGGTAACAAAAAATAAAAGAATTACTCAATATTGAGATACAAATCTTTTAAATTGGTTTTACGTTTTATATTTGAAGTCTTTAAATTCTTTATTTTTTTAAGCATATATTTTTTATTTCACACAGGAATACTGGTATAAAAAGTGGAAAAGCATAAGTATAGTTACATTTATAAATATAAATTTTGCTAAAATATTAATTAAATTTGGTAAGTACATCCTGGTGTTTACCTTGTATTGAAAAAAGATGTTTGCAACAGAAAGATCAGGAAGAATATGTTTAAGTATTTCAGAAAGCGTGTTGCAAAAAAAACATCAGGTGTTCACAGACTTTTTGGAGGGTCAGACTGAAAAATAACAAGGATTAATCATTTATTTCACAAAGGAAAAACAGACCATTTTATAGTAAAGGTCAAAAAATAATAATAGAAAAATGACATTTTTGTTCTGTTTGATTTAGAACATAAAAGACATTGTAAATTATAAGTTTATTTCATACAGAAGACCCATTAAACTCCCAAATCTCAACAGCATAGTCATTATAAGTGGGTGTGATTTTTTCTTCTGCTTTTTTGACTTTTGATGCAGGTTCTTCAGCAGAAACATCACAAATCGCAGAGTCCATGTGGTCAACATCTTTATCTTCTTTTAAATTGTTCACAGCTAGTGGATCAGCCTCAGCTCCCTCTGTGGAGAGTCCATCCTCACCAGCAGGAACGGCTGACTCGCTGCTCACTTTACTTGGCGTTTCCTCAACGCGCTGATGGTGCCTTGCAGCCAGGGGGGCTTTTACTGCCGTCTGATCCAGCCCAAAGAAGTTGTTGCGGACAACAAAGCGCACACACTGAAGGAGGACGTTCCTTTCGTGGCGGATATCAGGGGCCAGCAGCTTAAAAACCCAAAAGGGGGAGATAAAAAAGTTGATCAAAAACTGCTGAAAATTATGCTGGCACAAGGAAAAAGGTAAAATAAATGGTGCCCTACCATTTCTAGTAATGTAGGTTGACGTATTTGTGGAGGCTCACAATGTCCTCTACCCCTTCCTCTTCCTCTTCCTCTTCTGGCTCCTCTATCACTTCTTCTGCTCTGCATGTTGAGGCCACACTCAGCATGGGTGGTCTCCGTCATGGGTTCCACACATCTGGATGACCCGCTGCCCCCAGAATTTGCCCCATTTAATATGGTCTGGTTTTCTTGGACGAGCTCTTTAGCCCTCTGAATCGGTGAAACTGCAACACAGGCAACACATTCATTTCTAAGGTAACCGTGTTTAGTCACCACAGTTCCTTATCGATCAAAAAAGCCAAAATCATAAAAATTTTCCTTTTCTATGCACAACATACACATCCATCTTAGCAAAAGTTCAGATGTTGTTTTGTTTTTGTGGGCGAAACGCAGAAACGCTGACGAAGATGACTCTAGGCTGACGTCACGAAATGGGCGGCACCCACACGAGAGGCGTCGTCTTAGTATCGGAAAAAATAACTCTTATTTCATTTTAAAAAAAAGCTTTCTTTACATTATTATATGGTTAAAGTTTACCATATTTTCACAGCCATAAGGCGCACGTAAAAGTCTTGCATTTTCTCCAAAATCTCTCGAGCGCTCTATGGTGCGGTCGGGGTGCGCCTAATGTGTTGTTGCGTGGCATCTGTATGAGAGGACTGCATGAGGACGGTAAGGAGGGAAGTGTGGACGTGAAAGAAGACACACCCCCTAATAGTACAAAAGTGCAGTTATGTGAATTACGAAGAACAATGTCGTTTTGGTAACCCTGAAAATGCTGCCTGCAAAGAGACACGCCTATGAAACGCAGTTAAAACTGCAAGCCCTCAGCTACGGGGAGCAACATGAGAGTAGAGCAGCTGCCAGAGAATTAAAGATTAACTAATCCACGGTTTCGCAAGTGAAGGAAGCTGGAAAACAAACTCCGACAGTCAAGAAGACGCAGCTGAGTTTCCACGGAAAAAAGGCGAGGTGGCCCGAGTTGGGAGACCGACTCGAGTGATGGATTAACGGTCAGAGAACAGCTGGGAGAAGCGTCTCTACAGTCACCATTCGACTAAAGGCAGAAACGCTTGCAGAGGAAATGAAAATTCTGTTTAGGTGCTTTCGTTTTATGAAACGCCATCATCATTCCATCCGGGCAAAAACCACGGTGGCCCACCCAGCAGCAACTTCCAACGGATTACAATGAAAAGCTGTACATCTTCAGCTCCTACTCCAGTGAAAAGATTGCCGAAAAACACATCCAGCCCAGCCACATCCCCAACATGGACAAGGTGCCGCTCACTATTGACATCCCGGTGTCTAGAAGAAGGGGACAAGCCCTGTAGCGATACACCCAACGTGCACGAAAGGTTGGCTTTTACTGTTGTGCTTGGCTGCCATGCTAATGGACAGAAACTGGTGATTTTCAAGAGGAAGAAGATGAGAACTTTGGTGGATTTTTGGATGCTGAAAAAAATAAAAATCAATCAATCACAACCAACTCAGTTTTGCTCCCACTGCTTTTTTTAAAACACACACTAGCATGCATGTAAAATACTGAAAAAGCACCCATAACCGAAACTGCACCCTATAACCCAGTGCGCCATATGGTTGTGAAAATAATGTACTTCGAAAGGCTTAAGAAAAGCATGATATAGTCCCTTTAAGATCTGAAAAGTTCCACATTTAAAGTGTAATAGACAGGAAGTCTTGCTAAATACAACTGGTGTGTAGTCGTCATGGTGAACGTCACCTTACCCTCTGGTTCATCACCACTTTCACTCTCACTCATGGAGCCATAGCTGGACATCAGGGAGCCAAGAGCTGAGCTCATCTGTTTTGGGGCCACAAACAGGGCTTTAGCCTTCATGTCTTTGTCCTCCCGGTCAGAATCTGGAAGCGCACGACAAGCACATCAGTGAAAGTCTTGATCTCAACTATCCTAGTTTTCATTTCAACACCAACTTTGATGATCGAGTACAACTTCATGACAACTTGTATGGAAAAAAACAACACAGTTTCTGGTCTACCTACCGTGGTCGCCACTGGCAAGAACTCCTAATGGATCCCCCTCCTGTGATACCTGGTTGAGGGGTTTGGGGTTCTCTGGACTCTTCTGGTTTGCTGGATGTGGATGTGGACCTGGTTGATGTCGTCCTCTGAATCCCCTGCCCCTCCACCCACGTCCTCTCCCTCTCATGCGTCTAAAAAAACAAGCAAAAAAAATATATCCAGAATTACAAACGAATAAACTAGACCTACTTCTATAACATATCAAAAGTGACACTTAATTGCCATACAAACCCTCGAGGGTTGATAGATACAAGGTACATCGATTTTTTTAAAGACGTTTAAGAAGCTATATGTGATACAAATAAGTCTTTTTTTTATAGTTAAAAAAAAAGTAGCTCTAAATACAACCCCTGAGGAACTCCCTTGGTGACATTCAGTTAGAGACACCATCTTCTACCTGTCCCGAACACCATGAAATCAGTGTCTTATGTAGTTTTTAAAACTATGTTGACGGGAAAAAAGGAAATTTTTAAAAGGGAAAAAAAAGCTAATGTGGCAATATTTACACCTAAAAATTAAAAACAGTAAAATAAAAGAACAAAAAAACAGCTAACATTTCAAAAATTTGTCTAAAAACAAAGGTTTTTAGTTAAACATCAACGACATTTACATGCACTTTTTTTTTTACTGTAAAGCAATACAATTAAACACGGAAAGTATGAATAAAGCAGCCCGAATACTGCAGCTAGTTAATTCTGTAATTTTCATCTGCAGAAGGAAGTGTTTTCACAAGATTCAGTAAAAAAAAAATGCAAAATTCCAAAATGAACTTTTCCTGTTTTAAATAAATATTGTTTTTATCTCTTTTAAAAGAAATGAGATATAATAGAATTGTTGCCTCTGTTATTGTGATGCAGGCATTGCGCTGCATCTGTGGATCCATGTTTTCATCACAGTCGCACGTTTACCCGAACTGAGCCGTCTCAAGAACACCTCCCGTTTCCTGTCGCAGTTCCACGATTTTCCTCTTTTTTACAACATTTTCCAGCGTTGGATAGTTTCTGCATACACAAACACAAGTTGAGTTCCAGCAGCAACATCAAAACTTCAGCAACAGATAACCAACGTTTAAGAAGTCCAACAAAAACGAACTTGCGCCTCTCTTCTCTCCACTTGGAGATCTCTTCTTCAGTGTCCAGCTTGATTCTTCGCGCTCCTGGCGCATGGTTCTACGTTCACAACGCAGCATAAGCAGGTTAAAAGAGATGCTAACAAGTTCCAGGTACCAGTTGAACACTTTTACTCACGTGTCTCCAGTGTATGGCGACTAATTTCTCATGAGCCATGAAGCTGCAGTCAGGCACCGAACACTAACAACAACATTCAAAGTAAACTGTCAGGAAAATAGGATGACTAAAAAAGAAAAAGAAAAAAGAAAACAAGATACCTTGACGTGCTGAGAAATGTGTTCATTATATTTCTGCTGGTTTTTGAAGCCCCGGTCACAGGTGTCACAGAAATGAGAATACTCTGGCTCCTTCTTGTTCTTCTGCTTTGGGGTTAAAAAAAATTATATATTTAAAAAAAAAAATCTACATGTTTATATCAGTAAAATCACAAGTTAAGAAGTTATCCTTAATAAAATTAGTAATCCTTACGTTTATCATCTTTTCAACACAATTTAGTCAAAGTTAGCCACCCAGCTATTAAAATGTTCAGCTCATTAGATATATTATTGCTCCATAAAAATGAAAAGGGGCATACTTTTAGCAACATACATGATTAGGCCTGCACAATTAATCGCAAATGTATCGTTATCGCGATTTCAAGCTGTGCAATATCCATATAGCAGAAAGTCGGCGCATGTTAAACCTTAAATGTGCTAAAACAATCTTATGGAAACTTGAACTATTTTATGACTTGAATAAATGCCTTTATGCATTTGACCAATCGGATGGAGCTTTACAACGTGGTACGGCAGCTGCACCATGGCAGACAGGGAGAGACTGCAGAGGGTAGTCAAAGCAGCTCAGGATCATCGGCTCCCCTCTCCCCTCCCTGTCAGACATCTACTCAGAGCTGGGAAGATCATAAAAGACATTTCCCACCCTGGCTCTGGACTGTTTGACCTGTTGCCCTCAGGAAAGCTACAGGAGCATCAGATCGAGGACAAACCGACTTAAAAACAGTTTTATCCCCAAAGCCATAACCATCCTGAACTCACACATGCACTGACGCTGACAGCTCCACCCCCATGTCTCTCTCTCTCACTATGAGCATCTCATCATGTCAACACCATCTCATTATGTGCAATATAATCTCATCATGTGCAATATAATCTCATCATGTGCAATATATTAAGTGCAATATATCTCTGCCATCATTGGCATTGCTGGTTTTTTGTTTTGTTTTTGTTTTAACTACCTCTCTGCAGAAATTTCTATTGTACATTTTGTACTTTTGTAAATTGTGCTCTTCATTTTGTGAAATTATTTTATTTTATTATTATATTATTTTGTGAGATTACTTTTCTCATGCATGTTTGCACTGAATAGTGAGCGGCTTTAATTTCACTGTATGCGCGTTTGATGCGAATTCTTCATGTGTATAGTGACAATAAAGGCATTCTATTCTATTCTATTCTTTGTATGTTAGCTGTTGCCCTCCTAATTAGAAGAGGGTCATTTGGAGAATAATTTATGGTCTTTTGACTCTTATTTAAATTAAACTTTTGCAGTGAAAAGAGTTTTTGCCGTTTGTTCATTTATTTCAAGTTGTATCATCATCGCAATATTGATAACTAATATCGCACATCGCGAGTTTTCCTCATATCGTGCAGCCCTATAAATGACCAACTACCACATTGTTCAGACCCACTCCGATGAAAATGTTTTTTTTCGGAAATGTTTTAGTGGATTTTTTTATGATGCAGATCACAGATAAGGAAAATTAAGGTTAAAATTGCATTTCTCAGTATTTCTGTATTTAAATCGTTGAGAATCAGGAGCAGATGAAAAATTGCAGTTAAAAAAAAAGCGTGGAAATAAGCTGGGTGGGCCTAAGTACCCTGCCCCGCTCCATTCTGATGCATCTACTTGTAGACGACTACTTCCATCTACGTCTTCATCATTTTTTTTCGCTCAGGCTGTCATCTGGCTCAAAACTGTACGGCTGAATAGCTCCAATATTGCTCGAGGGTGTGTGTGTGTGGGGGGAGGTGCATACGTTCCTATTTCGTTACTTTAAAATGAAGGCAATGGAATTCAACTACCCTGCTTTCGAAACCTAACTCCTTTTAAAAATTTTGAAATCGAGACATCGATCAAACCTCATCCTTTTAAGGCCTTGAACTTTAGAATGATCACAACTTTTGGGACATTTGCTATGGTTTATGAGCTGCATCTGTTCAAAATGTTTTTATTTTTATGCTGTTTACTATATCCGACGATGCAACTGTTTTGTGCACTAAGCTACTATGCACCTCTTGCCCTCTTAAGCTCAGTTTGACACCCAAACTCCTTTACACAGAGATACGCCACTGCAGCACCGACCATTGGAATTAGACATGAAGTGTATTTTTCATAAATGCTTGGATTAGTCCAATTAAACATTTTTGCACTTTGTTATTCCAGTGAACCATCCAGACAAAAGAATTTCCCCACTGTGGGATAAATAAAGTCTTATCTGAGTAATGCATTTGCTGTCATACATTTAAAAATGGTTTCGGTATGGTACTTTTCCTTTTAAGATAATTAGGTGCTCCTTATATTATTAATTGACATTTTCGTGGTAAACTTCGCAAACTTTCCCTGAGTGTAAAAGTATTCTACGGAGCCCGTGTCCTGACATTAAAAAATTAAAATATATCTCGTTCCCACAAATAAATATCTTGTTCGCACTAAATACTATTCCGTTCCCAACACGATAATATTGCGTTCCCTCGAAATGATTAACTCGTGGGAATGAAATAATTAATTTGTGCGAACGCGATAATTATTCACGTCATAAGTCATTCATAAACACGGATATGCTCTCCGTTCGGCCGCAAAAGCTGCTTTCTGCTGTAACTTCTGTGTCTCTGTGACTCACATTTGTTCAAAAAAGAAAAAAGAAAAACAATAATGATCAATTTATTATTGTCTCATTGAATATAAGAAAATTATCATAAGATTTATGATACCTAGACTTGCTGCTTTGCCATACGATTCACTGGACATAGCTCCGCTGCGGAGCTCTTTTGCTTGTCATGCCGGCATTCGGGCAGCTAGCTGGCCGGTAGACAGACAGCTAGCTGATATTGTAGTCTAGGGTAGAATATAGGTATAATAATATTCTGCACTTGTCTTTTATTAACATGCTCTTTAGCAGTCGCTTTACATTCGAAGGCTATTAGGCTACATGGTAACTATCTGGCCGATCATTTATCCTGTTTTTTACGTCATAGATTTACAGCAGATACCTTCACATTTCTTCTGTCTGTGTGTGTCTCATTACATTGCATTGAAGACACGGAGGATGTTTAGAGATCAGATGTATTCATTTTAAAAAGCACAAAAGCCATACTACTTAGCTCGTAGCTTCTAGCATCACATCCGGATGAGAGCAATATCGCAAGGTGCACCTTGACCAATCACCGTGTCCCTGTAACTGAAGTGTTACAACTGAAGTGGCTGTTCGAAATGCATCTTGGGTATGCGTGATGCCTGTCGGGATGTCGCTCACCGCCATGTTTGTAATGCTAAGAGCTAAAAGCTAAGTCCGGTAGGCTAAGCAGCCAGCCTAATCTTATGATATTCTTCTGATTTTCATCGAGACAATAATAGATCGATCATTCTTGCTTTTATTTTTATTCCTATTGAATGCTCACAGAGACACGGAAGTAGCGGCAGAAAGCGGCTTTTGCAGCAAGATGGACGGAGAGCGAACCAGGATGTGAATGAACCCAGACATGACGTGATTACAGCTGCTTTTGTGCTTTTTAAAATAAATAAATCTGATCTCTAAACATCCTCAGTGTCTTCAATGCAATGTAATGAGACACACACAGACAGAAATGTGAAGGTATTTGCTGTAAATCTATGACGTAAATAACAGGATAAATGATCGGCCATGTAGCCTACTAGCCTTTGAATGTAAAGTGACTGCTAAAGAGTATGTTAATAAAAGACAAGTCCTGAATATTATTATTCCTATTCGACCCTAAACTACAATGTCAGCTGGCTGTCTGTCTACCGGCCAGCCAGCTGCCTGAATGCCGGCATGACAAGCAAAAGAGCTCAGCAGCGGAGCTCTGTCAGGTGAATTGTATGGCAAAGCAGCAAGTCTAGGTTTCATAAATCTTATGATAATTTTCTTATAATCATTGAGACAAAAATATTGATCATTCTTGTTTTTCTTTTTCCTTCCTTGAACAAATGTGGGTCACAGAGACACGGAAGTTACTGCTGAAAGTGGCTTTTGCGGCCGAACGGAGAGCATATCCATGTATATGAATGACTTATGACGTGAATAATTATTTCGTTCGCACAAATTAATTATTTCGTCCCCACGAGTTAATCATTTCGAGGGAACGAAATAGTATTTCGAGGGAACACAATATTATCTTGCGGGAACAGAATAGTATTTTGTGCAAACAAGATATTAATCTGTGGGAACGAGATATAGTTTAACTTTTAAATGTCAGGACACGGGCTCCGTAGAATACTTTTACCTGCAGGGGGCAGACTTGTGGGAGTCAATCAAAAGGTTGTGTGAAGCAAATTATGAGGCATTTGTGATTGTTTTTCTCACATGTGAGTGTGAAATACTACCAAGTCTGTAACTGTTAAATGAAGTGACGTCAGTGGCATAACAAAATGGACTCACAAACTCAGGCTATTCAAGTCCCATCACAAGTTTTCATAGATTTTAACCAAGCTCCACATTTATGTAGTTAGCTTTTTTCTCCCATTACCTTTTTCCAGGGCTGGTAGTGAGGTCCACTGTTGTTTCTTCCACCTTGATACCATTCGTATCCAACGTTTGGACCTAAAACAACCCCAGAACCGGGTAAGTTTGATGCCTAAATTGTTTTGAACTTGAAAACAATTTCTGTGAGTTCAACTCACTGTAAGGATGCGTATGTCCATGGTTTCCCCAGCCTGGTTGAAAGCCAAAGCCCCGTGCTGGCTCTTGGTGCTGCCATGCCGGACTGCCACGGCTGGGCTCGCATGGCGACTCGGTCCAGTTCCACATGCCCGGTTGGAAGCCGCTGAAGCGGGGAGGCTGTTGAAGATGCTGGCTGGAGCTCGCTGGGGGGCAGCTGAAGTCCGGAGGGGGATAACGGCCCTCTTCACTCATGTTGTTTAACTAATTACTTTTCAAAAACAAGTTTGTTGAAGCCCCAACTTCCACGCAGTCCCCACATGTGCGTGTTTTGCGTCACTTCCGCTAAAACAGGAAACACTCATTTGTAAGCTAAATGTATCCTAATGATGCATATTTAATGCCTGTACGTATCCTAAATTCTATCAGATGTGTTTTTATTGTACGGATCTGTGTTTTATGTCTTTTAAATTCAGTGTCCGAATTTATGCAAGTTTTTCTGAAGAACCGTCTTGTTGCCATGTTTGGGGTGAACGAACGCTCATTGAAAACGTTTAAAGGAAACATTCTAAGATATGTACTCTGTCAGTATGCTTTTCTATAACAAGTAAAAAATGTCATCAATATAAGGAATAATTCTATAAGTATTTCATCGGTTTTTTTTCTCTGTCTCTTATTTATTTATTCATTTATTTTTTGCTTCCTAAAATAAAACAACTTAAGCTGTTTATTTGCAATTAAGATAGTTTTCAACACCTCAAAAAATCGAATAGCATATTATATATGTATTTTTAATTTTACACGATATACATTTGGATAAATTCCAGGTACTGGTTGAACTAAACGAATTATGTTTGAATTTGAGTTTTTTTCTTTCCAGAGCTGGCAACCCCACAGCTTCCTGTCTGTGCCGCGTGGGGTTTTCGGACGGCAGCGCGTGCTCAGTAAAAAACGTGTCCGCTCGTTGGGGCGAGCACGCCATAAGGAAAGAAACATAGTAAAGCTTCAAAATGTTAGTTTTATTTGAAACCGCCGCAGGATATGCTATTTTCAAGGTAATTCGCATCCCCTTTATTCCTTTTATTTAATATTAAAAACTCAAATGTTATTTGTTCTTGTTGGCTAACGAGTTAGCTTAGGTTAGCATAAAAAAATATGACCGTAGTCTGTTCCTGTTGTATTTTTTTCGAGCTGGAAACAAAAGTGCCGTACAGGTTAAGCTTATTCAATTGAAATCAAATGTGCTGAAGTGAGCTTTTGTTCAAGTTTGATTTTTAAGTTGGTTAGCATTCTGCAGGCCTGTAACCACGTGGGCACTCACCACAACTTGGTTGGTATCGATTGAAACTTGTTAAATTAATTTTATCCCTCCATATTTCTTTTATTTTTGTAGGTTCTCGATGAATCCAAGCTGCAGCAAGTCGACAGTCTTTATAAGGAGTTTGAAACTCCTGAGAAAGCTAATAAAGTGTAAGTGTATATACATTTGGGGTTATCACATTGTAAGTTTATTTTATATTACTGAAAGTATAAATTGAATTCTTTTTGTTTTTAGAGTCAAACTGAAGCATTTTGAGAAGTTCACTGACACAACTGAGGCTCTAGCAGGTACAGCTTTTGTCCAACTGTCCACCTTTACATACATAATTTTCTGTGTCTGATTCATCTACAACAAATTCGCAATTCACATAAAATTGAGCCCACAAATAGAACTTTACCTTTCTTCTACCGTGAAGCTGCAACCGCCCTGGTGGAGGGGAAAATCGGGAAGAGTTTGAAGAAAGTTTTAAAGAAAGTCGTTGCCAAGGAAGCCCACGAGGAGCTTGCTGTCAGCGATGCCAAACTTGGTGGAGTAATTAAAGTAAGCGATCAAATCTGTGTCAAACACTCTGCCTGCAGTGTGTCGTCTTTATTCTGATGATGTTTGGGTTTCAGGACAAGCTTGAGCTGAGCTGTGTCCACAGCTCCGCTGTGGCTGAACTGATGAGATGCATCAGGAGCCAGATGGAGAGCCTCATCTCTGGACTTCCTCCTAAAGAGATGAGTGCCATGTCCCTCGGTTTGGCTCACAGGTTAGTTGTGCAGAGCTGTGTTGCTGCTGCTGGTATTGCCTATGATTACACTCTGCTGTCTGAAACACGTCTGTGGATTTCCATCAGCATTCGTCACTACCACTGAGGCATCAGCTCTTTTTCAACGTTCTTCTTTGTTGTAGAACGTTCTTCATTATTAACTAACCAGGTTATGTTTTGTTGTTTTTCCTCTACCCCCAGTTTATCCCGTTACAAGCTCAAGTTCAGCCCCGACAAAGTGGATACCATGATTGTGCAGGCCATTTGTAAGTATTTATGGTGAACAGCTGGAAACGGGAAAAACAAGACACTAAAGACCCACTTCAGTTATATTTTGATCTATTTTCAAAGGGTTCCCAGCAGTCCCTCAATTATGATAAGGCATTTTTTAGCCAGAGGCAAAAAAAATAGTGTCTCGTTTTCTAGACATAGTTTCTGCAGAGCGGCAGGAGTTCATCAGAAATTCGCCTCGGACTTGTGGGCAACCCAACTGGTCCTCACATGTGTGAAACGTGTCTACTAAAGTATTTGACTTTATATTTAAACAATTAATTCTGAAGAAAAAGAGAAACTTTAAAGATCAGAAGTGCGCTATCGTAGAGACAACCACACGAGGACTTCAAAAGTGTCCTTCTGTTGTGTTTGACAGCCTTTTGCTCCCCATTGTACCAGGAGACAATGTCACTCACCATAACATAACATAGACCCGTCATTAATTGCTAAAGCGGCAGCAGTTGCCCCGGGGGCATCTCCCCAGAGTATAATGCCCTCAGTTCATATAAAAGAAATAATTGATCAGAGAATGGGTCCAAGCTGTCTGGTTTCCATGATGTCATGCACCATTTACATAACGTTTAGGCGGCGTTCTTTTATTTAATGGAGCTGTAATTTTAGTTTGGGGGGGGGGGGGGGGGGGGGTAAAGGAAGCATACATTCGTGTGATCGCAGAGTTATCTGCTGTTTAAAGGGCTTGGACCGTTGTAAATTAGGCAGAACTCCTACCTTTTTTTTCTAATTTAACAATGAATTCCAAGGTTTACGATCTCGAAACAACAAGCGTACAAGAAATAAACAAATTAAAGGAGAAAATCCAAATCAAATTGCATAGTTGTCACAATGTTGGTCACAAAGAGGATGTGACGTAAAATTTGCGGATGCAGGCACCAAGCTGGTAGCCGTTACAGATCCGGTAGTGACAACCGGATCATTGGCGGCGTGGAGATCCCCGCCCACTCTTCCCCTCCCTGTTGCTGAGGGAGCTTGTGGCCCGCCCGGCGTTTCTTTGCGTCACAAATGCATTTTTTTCGTCCGCTTCTGATTCACAATTTGAAAAAATAAATCCTCAGAAATGCAATTTTGGGCTCAATGTTCTTAGTATTTGTCCACCTCAGAAAAATGCACCAACTTCATGTTAAAGACGCCAATAACACTGTTTTCTTCAGAGTGGGTGTTTCGCAACCATGTTTGTTTTTGGTTTTTTAGTATGGAAAAGTTGACAAACGTTTCTTGTTAACCAACCAATTTTTTAAAAAGTATATTATAATCGGTTTGGATGTTTTCCTGCAGCTCTACTGGACGACCTGGACAAGGAGCTGAATAACTACATCATGCGCTGTAGGGAGTGGTACGGCTGGCACTTCCCCGAGCTCGGAAAGGTTGTCGTCGACAATTTAGCTTATTGCAAAACTGTCCTTAAAATTGGTAAGAATCCAACCGTTATCTTTTTACACTAGAGTGTGAATCTATGGGAATTTGTGCAGTTTTGTTTGTTTTTTGCAACTGTTGCAGATGTTTTCAGTGATTCTCTTTATCACAGAATCCAGTGTTGAGACAGACAATTTAAACGTTTCTCTTTTTAAAAACAAAAAGAAAAGAAAAAACAATCCCTTCATGGTTATTGAAAGCTGACGCTGGTCCCTCCTCTCTGCAGGCGACCGCACAAACGTGGCGACCACCGATCTATCGGAGATCCTTCCAGAAGAGGTGGAGGCAGAGGTCAAGCTGGCCGCTGAAATCTCCATGGGAACAGAAGTGTCGGAGCAGGACATCGCCAACATTCGACATCTCTGCGATCAGGTCTGTTCTCCTTGATGGAACGCATGCTGGTGTCTGTGCTGGGCGCTACGTTGCCGTATTTTTGTTGTAGTTTATTAATTTTGAAATGTTAACAAAATTGCAATCAGCTCTATGTTTTAAAACGTCGGCCAAGGATTTAAGGATAAAGGAAAGAAAAAATATTTGTAGATGGTGGTGCGTCCTCAGATCAAATTTGGTGTGGAAAAGAGCAAAAATATTAGCATTACATGGTAAATTCTAAATAATCAACTTCAACTGCAAATTGTTAAATGAAAATTAAAAACTGAGTCCAGATTGGAACTTATAGTCTCCTAAATTGTTAGGTCTAAATAATCGTTGTAGCTTAATGTTCTCTGCATTCATGTCTCAAAAAGCAAAGAAGTTTTTTTTTTTTTTGTGGAATTGAAGCTTTATTTTGATTAAGCATGACACAGATTATTATTTAAAAATTAACTTAACAAAAAAGCTGAAGTACAAAGTCGAGTCGAACATTTTCCAGTAGCCTGAAGGAGTTTATGCATTCAAGAAGATCTTCGCATGAAAGTTTCTCACAATTCACTAAAATGATTTTTCTGGATAAGCATTGAATGCATCCAAAACTAAACATTTTTGGGTTTTATTGGGCATGTTTTGTCTGCAAATAAATGGAACTACTCTATTGAAAATCTCAAGTAAATTGAATCGGAAACGATCTGTCTGATCCCAAAGAAGAGTCTTTTTGCTGATAGGTCTGACTTCAAAGGTTTGTGGAGTAGCAGTGGCAGTGCTGATGATGTCGACAGTTGTCTTCATCCTGAATATCCCCGTGTGGGTTTTCAGTCACTACCTCATCTGAACTGTCACGTGATGCTCGCCGCGGCGCCAAAGCGTTTGTCTCCTGCGCGACCTTCAAACGGATCTGCTTCCTCCCCAGGTGATCGAGATCTCGGATTACCGCGCACAGCTCTACGATTACCTGAAGAACCGGATGACGGCCATCGCTCCCAACTTGACGGTGATGGTGGGCGAGCTGGTTGGCGCCCGGCTCATCTCGCATGCCGGTAGGTTTTGTGCAGCAGAGAGGGAACAAGGCGGGCAATGATGATGCGGACAAAACGTCGTTTTCCTGAATCTGATGACGGTTTTAAGTCACTACCTCTTCTGAGCTCATATTCTTTAGGCTATTTTCTCCTCAACACCAAGTTCAGATCATATTTGCCACTCTTAATATTTTATTTTTTAACTCTTTCGTGTTCAGGTTCACTTCTGAATCTGGCCAAGCATCCGGCCTCCACGGTGCAGATCCTGGGCGCAGAGAAAGCTCTTTTCAGAGCTCTGAAGACCCGCAAAGATACGCCCAAATATGGTCTCATTTACCACGCCTCCCTAGTGGGACAGACCACTGCCAAGAACAAGGGCAAAGTATGTTCCGGAGAACCGAGGGAGGGATAAATGATGACTGATCACCATCAAGAATAAAAAAAAATTGAACAATCCTTTCACCTCCTCTGCAGATCTCCAGAATGCTCGCTGCAAAAGCGTCGCTGGCTATTCGCTACGACGCTCTGGGAGAAGACACGAACGCCGAAATGGGAATCGAGAACCGAGCCAAGCTGGAGGCCAGACTCCGGCAGCTGGAGGACAGGGGGGTACGTAAAAGATTTCAGGATTTCCTGCCATTTCATTTCTATATTTTAAAAGTTCGAATTTTTTATTATTATTTTATTTTAAGTGGCTGTCCCTTTTTTTTTTTTTTCAAAATGGACGCTTTTCTGCCGGTTTGTCGCCATAGCAATCATTTAATGTTTCGGTCCCCTGGGGCCGCCGAACAGATTGGTGTAATTTTCATCAGAGTCGGCTTAAGTCAATGTTTGGATATTCTTGGAAGCAGATGTTTTTTGTTAGCCACGCCCACATTCCTAATATGTTCATATTGCATGACCTATCGTTTTGCTCACCTTGATCCAGGATTGATCCGTGTATTACATTTTTACAATGTGCCAGTAAAAATTTAAATTAAATGAGCTGCTTTTGCTCGCTCGTCGTGCCAACGCCATTCAAACTCTACAAACTTTATTTATAACTTTATATGCCGTAGAAGGTACCAAAGATGATTAGAATCTAAATTGTGAATTATTGGAATCATGACTTGAATATATATATTTTTTTAAAACGTCTTCTATTTTAACACCATTTTGATGCCATAATCTCAGTTACTTATAACCAAATCTTCCATTTCAGATCCGTAAAATCAGCGGTTCTGGCAAAGCCATGGCGAGGGCTGACAAATACCAACACAAGAGGTTAGGAGCAGAGCACTCCTCTCTGCAGGGATCCTTTACTTCTGCACGTTTGTGCGACATGTGTTGATTTGTTTTCAGCGAGGTGAAAATTTACGATCCATCTGGAGACTCCACCATCCCCTCCACCTCAAAGAAGAGGAAATTCGAGGAGGTGGAGCAGCAGGAGGCTGCAGAGGAGCCCACCACATCGGGGATGAAGTCCAAGAAGCCAAAGAAAGAGCCCCAAGTTCAAGGTGAGCAAGTGATGAAGGGACGCCGCGGGGGGGTTGAGATGTTCACGACGCTCAAGTTTGACCATGTGTGTTCCAGAAGAAACGCCTGAAACTTCAGCCGAACCGGAGACGCCCAAGAAAAAGAAGAAGAAAAAGGACAAGAAAGCAGTGGAGGAACCAGCTGAAGAGCTAAAGGAGGAGGAAGAGGAGGTGGCAGTAATGGAGGTGAGCCTTAGGCCAAACGTTTGTGGGGGCAAAATCTGGAATCCTGTTCTAACTGCTCACATTTACTCTTCAGTCAACAGAGAAAAAGAAGAAGAAGAAGAAAAAGAAGGAGGAAGATGACGAATAAGGAGATGGAGCCAGTGTATATATTTATTTTAGATATGTCTCTAATTTTGTTTTGTTTTTTACCCATAGAAGGTATCATCTGCATTGTTCCATTATACTACAGAATGTTTAATTTTAGACACAACAAAAAGAAAGTTCCTGTTTGTCCGTTCTTTCTTTGACACCATTTTATATTTTTGTCTCTTTGAAAAGGGATTTTAAATCTGTGTCTTAGAGGAAACATTTCCAATGTTGAAAAAAAAAAGGATGGACGAACAAACGTCTTGCTGTAAAGTTAACCTTTCTTTCCAATTATTGATTGAAGTTTATTTTTGGAGCCAGACGAAGCTAAATCTGGACTCAAGATGGACGATTGAATAAAAATTATTACAAACTTGTAGATGTTGTGATTTGCATTCAGTTACAGAAGTCACGTTTAATGCCCACATTCTGTGCTATAGAGCCAATACCATACAATTCTTAAGCCTTTTAGAGTAAAATAAAAAAAAAATCTGTATATGATATTACTTCCCACACAAAAGAACACTTTTTTTTTATAAATATTAGTTATATTCCTGAGCTTGTTTCCAATCAAGAAATTAGAGACAACTTGATCTCTGAAGCCCCGCCTCTCACTCAATGTGGTGACGTCATCCGAGAGTCGAGCTCAGCAACCTGTGTTTCGCCCACAACCAAACTTTTGCAAAGCTTTTTGGCCAAACCCTGCTAGCTCTGTGGAGAAAGTGGACGGCAGAGCCACAGTGCATGCGGGTAATCATCCAGGGTGTTATTACAAAACCCACAAGTGTCTGATTCTCTTTGGCCCATCATGAACATCCTTGGTCTTGTGTAAGTGAGTCCTATGAAGAGTTTTAAACAGATTAAGCTGCAGGTTAGGACTTTTGGTCAGTCTAAAGGTGTTTGAGCAGATCTGTGACCAAAAAGGTTCGCCTGAATTAAATACCCAAGCCAAGTCTGTACACTTCTTTGTTGGCAACATAACTTGGTTTCCAATGTGACTCATAAATATATATATTTTTGACAAAATTTTGTAGAATTAGGTTCAGAAATGTATTTACTGAATCAAGTATTGTCAGATTTTTATGACTCGGATTAAACCTCGCACTAACTACTGATTTCCGCTAATATTCCACTGATATTCTAAAAAAATGTTATTACTTAATCCATAACCACCTTTCAAAAGATATTAAGGTTTTATCTTGAATTGTATGTTCTAGATGTGTAAATCCTTTAGGCTTCCAGGTTGGAAAGTTGAGCATTTTCTTGCTTATCGGGACATTAGGTTCGTTCCAAAATGGTTGTGAGAGAGGAGTTATTCTTTTTAAAGAAATTCCACCAGGCTGTTAACGTGGTTTAGATATTAATGCTTTCAAAGTAAATGGAGCTGTAATTAAAAGGAAAATCTGATAGATCAGTCTCTTCATTCAGTGACTGTTCTTCATCTATCCATGATTGACCATCTGGATTATTATTAGGCCATCTAGGGAAATTCTAACCCACCAAGGGATTTAATATTTTTAAATCGTGTTAAAGAACGTCATTGAAATGAATAAAATTCCACATTCAATTATAAAAAATTCTAAAAAAAAGTTTTATTTTGAAAGAACTTTAATCACACTAATTAATATCAAAGATCATCAGTGGAAAGAAAAGCATGTATTTAAAAGAAATTCCACATTTAATTGGACTTTTTTTAAATCAGTAAAAAAATGAGCATGCAGAGCAGCAGGTGAACGCCGTGCAGCCGCAGAGAAGACCGAGTAAACTTTGTTGAACAGGTGAGCTGAATGTTTATTGATAACGTTCCAAATGTCTGGAAGGTCATTTGTTTGATTTACGATTCATTAAAGTTTTATTTATTGATGGTTGGTTTGCAGGATCTCTGCAGCCTGATGAAGCCGTCGTCGGTGTCCCTGCAGCTGTTCGCTTGAATCCTTTCTTCCTCCACCAAAGACAAGACTCTACGTCTGTGTGACGCTTCCGTAACACAAAAGGAGGAGCACTTTTTTTTGGCATTTTCAACGTTCCAAAGCTAATATAAAACACTATTTTCATTCCTCTTTATTGTTTTATGCTGAAACGGGACATTTCATCTGCAGGAGGGGGCGTTTGTAAGACTGTTTACTTCCGCATTGGTGTTGGGATGACAGGTTCATGACGTAATGAGACAAATGAACTTCAGGATATGTGAATGAAAAGGAGAATAAAGGCTGCAGCGATTGTCTACATCCAAACGTGTCTCTGAGCTCCTTATTTTATATATTAAACTCCGCTTTACTGACACTGAACCCCGGAAAGACTGCTACACGGAAAATAATCTGATTTTGAGTCGCCAAAAGGTTCAGAATCTCTTTGTTTTACACCTATAGTAATCCGGAAATGAAGCTTCACAAAAGGCTCCACATACTTCATCTTCAAGCTAGGCTCCAATAAACGGACAACTTCGGTGTTTTTCCTTAATCTACGACTTTTTTCTCGTAAATTTATGAGATTTTAAGTCGTAAATTCATGAGATAAAAAGTCGTAAATTTACGAGTTTTTATCTCCTAAATTTACGAGATAAAATCTCGTAATTTTACTTCTTTTTTTTTTGGTGGCTCTAATTATTTTTTTTGGTGGCCCTAATACTCCGTCGTAGACTTGCATGTGGTGCAATCAGGCATTAATAATCGAGGATGGAGTAACTTGAACTCTGTTTTCGATTAAGTAGCCTTGCTCCCCAGTACGCATGCGTAGTGACAGACGGCAACACATGGCTGCGGTGTGTTTTGAATGAATCTTGGCAATTTTGTGCTTCTGTCTGCACTTTTGTGTAACTCTAAAACGGACATAAAGTGAGGAAAATGTCGCAAATACAGGCACGGTTCTTCACAGAGAACAAAAGGTGAGACTTGACTTCTTACAAGTTAGAAGCGGAGCTAAGTTAGCTTCTGCTAGCCTCCTAGCTAGGTGCATTAAATTAAACCATGCAGACAACTTATAATTTAAGTAGTTTCTGTGCATTAAACGTCACTTTATTAGGTTTTTTTTTAACGGGACTTGTTTATCTTTAGTTATAAAACATTTGAAATTAAACCACTTTAAAATAATTGATAAAATTCTCACAGAAATCGACATTTAGATCATGCTATGCCTAAGAGTTAGAGGAGTTATGGGACATTATACAAAACGTTACAATTCCTAAAAAAATTCTGAAATTATATCTTATAATATAAGAAGGAAAACTTTAAACTCCGTTAAAAAAGAGTTTTAAATTTCTGTCATATTTTATATTTGACATTTTCCTTCATTTTTGAATATTATGTTTTTTTATAACTATGGAATTTTAATAAATATGTATGTATGTATGTATGTATGTATGTATGTATGTATGTATGTATGTATGTATGTATGTATGTATGTATGTATGTATGTATGTAATGACTTAATCCAATGGAGTCACTTTTTACTTTCATTAGGGTTGAGAAATATATCAAGTTATAATTAGTTTTTACCAACATTTTTGTAGTAGATTTTTGCCCAGAGACACACTTCTTAAAAAGTTATACTCAGACAAAAATCAACATCTATAGATCACTCTAATTAAATGACGAATATAACATTATTATTCTAGAAATGTTTATTATTGTGATGCATATGTTACTAAACTCTCTTGTTTTGGATGCATAATCGTGTTTCTGCAGGTATGCAGTTGATGACGTGCCGTTCTCCATCCCAGCTGCTTCGGAAGTGGGGGACCTCAGCAATATTATCAACAAGCTGCTGGAGGCCAAACATGGTAAATTTGAATTTAACAGACACTTTTATGCTAAACTTTTGCATTTAAAGTTTTAGAAAGAAAGTCCGAAATAACTAAACATGGCTGCATAGTGACGTTTAAAATATGCAAACGCTCATAGTATCTTAAAACTGCATTTCTAAATATTTTTTATTCAAATCGTCGTGAATCAGGACCTGACGGAAAAAATGTTGTTTTGAAAAAGAGCATATTTGTGACATAGAAAATAAACTGGTTGGGCCACTGGCTCCCTTCTCTTCTCCATTCTGATGCATGATCCATGTAGGCCTTCGTTTTCCCCATCAAAGCCGTTTTCCATTCTCCAGATGCGCATTTACAGTTTAAAGGGCTGTGAGTCTTCAGTCTTTTCAAGAAAGGTGCATGTACTTGAAATGTGTCGATGCCCCTAGGCAGTGGAGGTGTGGAAACCAGATTACCGGTATACCGACATAACCCATCCATTCACCCATCTTCATAACTTACTGTATCCCTTTATATCAAATCAAACTTTATTTATACAGCACTATTCCTACGAAAGCGTAACACAAAGTTCTTTACATGAAAAGAAAACAAAGTAAATAATAAAAACAACCACAAAAATTAAAAGAGCCCCCTCCCCATACCTACACACAAGCCCCCCACCCCTTTCACACCCCCCACCCCCTAACTGATGGGGAAAGACGATGAGAAATAAGGAAATGGGCTGAGCACGAAAACAGAATGGGTCACAGGGTTGCTGCAAAGGCGGTGTACACCCTGAATTACAGTCTGTGTCAAGGCCACACAATCACATGCACACCTAGGGGCAATTTAGAGACTCTTAATGAACCTATAAATGATGTTATTGGACTGTGGGAGAAAAAACCCCACACATGCATGAGGAGAACATGCATTTAAATGTCTGAAGATGCACAAAGTTATAAAATGTAGTCTGTTCAGGGTTACTTCATTTTTTTTTGGGTGACAGAAATAGCACCACATCATAATACCACCACTCCTGTCTGAAGCATTATTGATAAACCTGAAAGGCAACTTTTCTGAACATAACACCTCATATTTATGAAAGGGGATTATCTGCACTTGTCACACTTTCTCATCACAACAAAATTTGAATTATCTTTGACAGCATCTCACAGCAAGGTGGAGTTTGACTTCCTGGTCAGGGGTCAGTTCCTGCGAATGCCACTGTCCGCTCACATGGACACAGAGGGAATATCTACAGTAAGGCAGCTCAAATTCCATGGACTTTTTTTTCTTTTAACCACTTTTAATGCGTCTGTGCTTATTCTCGATTTCAGTCAATGAGGTATTTATCGAGTTTTTCTCCATGTTTTAGGAAGACGTGGTGGAGATCGAGTATGTGGAGAAAATAACGGCCCCAGAACCCGAGGAGTGCATGATGCACGATGACTGGATTAGTTCTATAGATGCCGACAGTGAATGGTGAGATAAATCCAAACCAGATCAGTTTTTATGAACTTAATAGTGTTTTCTGAGTGTAACCCACAATTTAAATGAGAGTTGTGCTTATATCTGCCCAGATATAAGCTCAAAACAGTCTGAAAATATTCATTTGTGGGGTTTTTTTTTTTAATGTTTTTGCACTGCAGGATTCTAACTGGATCTTATGATAAGACGGCCCGGATTTGGTCTGTGGACGGTAAGGCAGTGATGACAGTGGCGGGACATCTAGATGTGGTCAAAGACGCAACCTGGGTCAAAAGAGGTAAAACGCCCCAGAAACGGTCGGGTCGTCTCCGTGGTTTGGAGAATGGCGCAGATACTGAAACCTCTTGGGGTTTCTCTGCAGACGGGCTGACGTCCCTGCTCCTGACGGCGTCTCTGGACCAAACGGTGCTGCTGTGGGAGTGGAACTCTGAGAGGAACAAAGTGAAAGCCAGGCACTGTTGTAGAGGACACACGGGCAGCGTGGACACCGTTTCCACAGACCCCACTGGCTCAAAGGTAAAACCCATTAAAGCCAGAAAATAAAGAAATAACAAGTCCCTGATTTTTGGTTGTCTCCTTTAGTTCTGCAGTGGCTCCTGGGATAAAATGCTAAAAATCTGGTCTGCAGGTAAGAAAAGAATCAAAAAATCAAGAATGTTGACACCAAAAAGCCTTAAGTCATCTGTAAGTTTTCCTCCCTGTTGCCAGTGCCCACAGATGAGGCAGATGAGGTAGAGGAGGCCGCAGACAGACCAAGGAAGAAACAGAAGACCCAGCAGCTCGGTCTGACCAGGGTGAGCTCCCAGCTGGAAGAGGAGAGGGAAAACGAATTAGATTTGTTACGTCCACTGGAGCGTCATTTTGATACTATCTTGACAGACGCCCCTCATGACGTTATCCGGACACAACGAAGCGGTGTCCTCCGTCTTGTGGAGTGATGCGGAGGAGGTCTGCAGTGCATCGTGGGATCACACCATACGAGTGTGGGACGTGGAGGCTGGAGCGATGAAGACCACGCTGGTGAGACAAATTCTTTTCCTGTTTTTTTTTTTAACTTTTCCTTAATTTAGCTTGACTTAAAAAAAAGTAACTGGTCATTTTTTTAAAATCTTTATTTTTTTATTGTAAACGATAAATGTTTGAAGATGCATCTTAATAATTGAAGGAAAAATCTGCTTTTCTCTACATCAAGCAAACAAAAGTTTCAATAAGAAGAACAAATACTCTCAAAACTTGCAAAATAATTTCATCCCACTCTAATCAGCTTTTGATTCTATTTTCAAAAGTGGGCTTTTAATTATGATTATGTTTAACGACATCGTTTCTGCAGGGCGGCAGCAGTTCGTGTAAAAAAAAAAATACATCTGAGTTGTGTGCAGGTGGTAAACAAAGACGTACAGAAATGTAATTTTAAGCTTAATTTTCTGTAAATATGTCCTCCATGGTGAGAAAAAGGCCACAGGAATGAGTGATAAAAACCAGTTTTCATCAGTGTGTGTGTCTGTAAAGAGGAACATTTTAAAAAATCCATATTTAAAGGGAAAATATTTACAGCACTAATACTAATCCGTAACCAAACACTTACACAGACAAGACAGAAAAATCTCCTTTTTAGCCACATTTGCACTGCTGCAGTCAAACCTTCTCTTCATAAATGTCAAAGTTTCTTATGGTCAAATAGATTTGCTGTATTTTATAGTTTCGAATTTGGCTTTTCAAAATAAAAGTATTAATAAGGACTGACTCTAGATGGCATCTCTTATTTATTCTTAAGTCTAAAGGGATTTCTTTTGTCAGCCTAGCATCAGGATTTAAAAACTAATCTGTGATCTCATTTTAAGGTATGCTGGTCGTATAGTATATAGCTTTAGTCAGTATTTGATCATCCGAACACTGTGGTTGCTGAAAAGCAGCATTCTAGCTGTAGATTTGGTGCGATGGACCGGTTTTAGAGAATAATCTGTCCTCCTGATCTTCAGAGGAACAAAACAAGCACCTCCCAGCTGGTATTTCTTCAGGATCTGCCATGTTTTGTCTCCTCAGACGGGCAGTAAAGTGTTCAACTGCATCTCCTACTCTCCTCTGTGTCGACGGCTCGCCTCTGGGAGCACAGACAGACACATCCGCCTCTGGGATCCACGGACCAAAGGTGCCGCTGTGCTGACATCAAAAATACACCCCAAAAATGATGTATTAACCTATTTCTGTTGTCACTTTTGTTTGTCAGATGGAGCTTTGGTGTTGCTGTCTCTAACGTCCCACACCGGCTGGGTCACTGCTGTCAAATGGGCTCCGACACACGAGCACCAGCTTGTCTCCGGTTCCCTTGACAACCTGGTCAAACTTTGGGACATCAGAAGGTCTGTGAAAATTGCTTTTCGCATATTTTGGCACTAGTTAAGGCATATTTTATTTATTTATTTTACAGATGCAAAATTACCCTCATTTGGTGCGTTTAGTGAAAATTTGTGCAGAAGCTCATTGAATTGACTGTGAATCATGTGAAGAAAGAACATGTCACCTACTGCCTGTTTGACCAAGCTTGTTACCATAGTTACGTGAATGCTTCGGATGGAAAAAAGAAAAAAAAATGTGCTTGTGTTTGTCAAAAATTCAGAGTCCAGAGGATTTATTGATGACTGTGATACAGATATTCTGTAATGGACAACAAAGGTTAAATAATTATCATCGTTCCATCTGTTTTCATGTTTTTCAGGATTTACTATCATAAAACTGGCTTATATATATTTTTGTTGGATCCAGAATTTCACTTCACCTCATATTAAAGTTCTTTGTAGCAATTTTTATACCAGATGAGGGACAAATAAAGTGTAATGCTAAAGTGCGAGCTCCACCTAATGGCCAAACGGAAACGCCCTGCAGGAAAGGCAGCACATTTATCTTTGTAATATGAGCCGGTTTAGAGCCTTTACAGTGTTAGTGATCTCCACATTTTTGTTGGAGCTTCTCTGTTTGAGAAACTATGAAACACTGCATGGTGTTAACAAGCTCATTGGTTTATTATCTCATTAAAACATTTTACATAATGTTAGCTTTATTAGATTAATATGACTATCTTCAAAACCAATAGAATACTTGTGTTTTTTATAAAAATGTCTCCAAATGTGTAAACCGTGTAAATTCCAAATTGATCCAATCAAGTGGACAATACAGAAACTTGATCCAGGCTCTGTTGAATTGAATCTATGCTGGAAACTATTGGTGATACCCAGCCCTATCACTCACGTTGTCTCTCTTTAGCTGTAAGGCTCCCTTGTATGACCTGGCGGCCCATGAGGACAAAGTGTTCTGTGTGGATTGGACGGAAAGTGGGGTGAGACAAATTCTTATGTACTCCAGACTCCCATGACAAGACTTCAGAGTTGACTTATCTTGACTCTGCTTTTTGTTTTTTAGCTAATGTTAAGCGGCGGGGCGGACAACAAGCTTTACAGTTACAAATACTCTCCGTGTCGAACAGACGCCGGAGCGTAGAAACCTCCCATCCCAACAGTGCCAACATGGAAGTACTGCAAAAAAATTATAGTTTACCTAATTTTTTTTCTCTCTCTGCCATTGTTATTTTTTTAGTCTTATCAGTTCTCTGACATATTTTTGTTTGTTTTTCTCCTGTATACAATAGAGTATAAATTAATTTTTGCTCAAGTGTTGTCTCTGGTGTGTCATTCAGGCAAACTTGTTCTTATGGATTTAAAAAATATATAAATATATATTTATACCATGGTCCGGGTGAATACTCGATTCGGATTGGCTGCTGGGTGTGGATTAAAAAGTGATAATTCACAGTGATGATGCACACCTAAAAATTTCCGGTCAAATAGCTTGTGGTGAAACCCAGCGTTGATCGATTGACCAAGACACACGTGTGCTCAGTTGGATTCAGGTCTGGGGTCCATTTCATCAATACTTTTGTCTAGCAGAAACTGCTGACACACTCCAGGCACATGAGGTCTAGCATTGAAAAGCCACCCCAAACCGTTACCGACCCACTGCCAAACTGGTCATGTTGGTTGATGCTGCTGGCAGCGGAACGTTCTCCACGGCGACTCCAGACTCTGTCACGTCTGTCACATGTGTTGAGTGTGAACCTGCTTATATCTGTGAAGAGCACAGGGCGCCAGTGGCTAATTTCCCAACCTTGATGTTCTCTACCAAATACTAAATGTTTTGCATGGTGTTGGGCTGGAAGCACAACTCCTAGCTGTGGACGACGGGCTCTCAAACCACCCTCATGGAGTCTGTTTCTAATAGTTAGAGCAGACACAAGCACATTTGTGGCCTGCTGGAGGACATTTGGCAGTGCTCCTCCTGTTTCTCCTTGCACAAAGGAGGAAGCAGAGGTCCTGATGCAGGGTTGTTGCCCTCCTACGGCCTCCTCCACATCCCCTGATGTACCGGCCTGCCTCCTGGTAGAGCCTCCATGTTCTGGACACTATGCTGACAGACATAGCAAACCTTCTTGCCACAGCTCGCATTGATGTGCCTTCCTGGATGAGCTGCACTAACTAACACTTGTGTGGGTTGTGGACACCAAGTGATGGAGAAACCTTAGCTATCTGAACCACAATGAGTCACATTGTATTGAAAGGGTTCAGGGTTGTGAAGCATTTGACACAGAAACCAGTGACATCTATTGGTCAAACTATAAAGTTGCATCAGAATGGAACAAAAAAGACCAGCATGTTAAGTCATGTGCAGTTAGAAAACTTTTATGATTTCCAAAATCTGTTTCTTTTATAAATAATTATAAGGTAGTTGTTACATTGTGACTTTTCATGTATAAAATATTGTAAAGCAAATAGTGTTTGATTGCAAAATTAAAGATGTAATTTTTTTAACTAAAATACAAAGTTTCATAAAAGAGAACAGTGAAACCCTTGTGTTACTGCTAAATTAATGTGTGCCTATCTGTGCTGAATGTGTGGATAAATGTCCATCCATCTTCCTCCGCTTATCCGGGACCGGGTCCTGGGGGCAGCAGTCTAAGCAGAGATCCCCAGACTTCCCTTGCCCCAGCCACTTCCTCCAGCTCCTCTGGGGGGACCCCAAAGCGTTCCCAGGCCAGCCGAGAGGCATAGTCTCTCCAGCATGTCATGGGTCTTCCCTGGGGCCTCCACCCAGTGGGACATGCCCGGAACACCTCTCCAGGGAGGCTTCCAGGAGGCATCCGGACCAGATGCCCGAGCCACCTCAACTGGCTCCTTTCGATGTGGAGGAGAAGCGGTTCTACTCCGAGCTCTCCGTGGGTCACCCCATCTCTAATATCTATACCCTATCTCTGTGGGTGACGAGCCAGACGAAGAGCGGTTCAGAACCCCTTGATGAAAGGAAAGAACAAGGACCCAATTACGTCGCCCGGATTGGCATCACCAGGGCCCCACTCTGGAGCCAGGCCCGGGGTTGGGGCTCACAGGCGAGCGCCTGGTGTCCAGGGCTCTTCCCACGGGCCCCAGTCGGGTCCAGCCCGAAGGAGCGACGTCGGACCACTCTCCTATGGGCCCGCCACCCATCGTAGGAGACCTCAAAAGGGCCCGATGCAATGTGGTTTGGGTGGCAGTCGAGGGCAGGTGCCTCGGCGGCCCCAAACCCTCTCGTATTTTAAGTTGGGAACAAGTCGTTACCATTTGACTTAAATACTACAAACTAATTCTATATATTTGTACACAAACAAGATCAAACAAGAAGAGAGAGTTTATGTATCATGAATTATATACATAAAGAAGCCAAAGGGAAATAAATGTACTCACTATTATTGTAATACCTAATAAAATGCATATTTTTTATAAAATATGTTAATATTCATGATGTATAATCAAATGCACCTTTTATCATAAGCATTGTATTGCATTATTGTTACTGCTGAAGAATTCAATACAGTCTATTGCCTGCATGCTGGATGTACATTTAGTGGTGCCAAACCAATTTTAAAAATGCAAAGAAAAAATTATGAATGACAAATTTATATACATTATATATATATCAATTGGATTTGAGGTTGGAGGAATTTTGGATCCAGTGGGGTCCTCTTCCCTACATGCCTCTCTTGGAGCCTCTGGAACACAAAAAACATAACTTCAACAAATCAAAGAGTAAAAAGTCCAATCAAATTTACATAACAGTTGCTGTGACGCTGGAAGCAGAATGTTGGAAAGAAGTGGCTTCACTTTTGTGTGTGTGTGTGTGTGCGCATATGTACCAGCAGAAAAACCAACGTTTTCCCTTTCAACAGATGAAGTACTATTATTATACAATAATCAATGATAAAGCTAATAAAATAACATTGATGGTAAATGGCGGCCTGATAAGTGTTTTAACTCATGTTATCCTATTGTTTAATTATTTTGCTAAAACATATTTAGTGCCTTCTGCATTTTCGGGTTTATTTCAGAAGAAAAACTGCTGTTACTCTGTATAGCAAGTCAGCTAGTCTTTTAACAATGAGTGTGCCTTAAAATCTTGCATGAAGTACCAAAGCTGACAATTACAAATAGGAAATAAATGTTCCCATTTAAAAGATAACAAAATGGATGTACTAATTTTAAAGATAACAAAATGGATGTCAACATAATTTGAAAATTATGAATAAACAAAATAGATTAAGTATATAAATGCTTATATTTACAGTTATACACAAATTATCGTTCATTTATAAATCGGTACAGTTATTTCTTATTTGTATTTAGCAGTTTTAGTTCTACATAATAAGGATGTTTTCTACAGTTCTTCCTCAGCAGACAGTTTAAAGTGCATTAAAGTGCAGACAACATTCATTTGCACAAAAATTATAGCGCACGTTGGTACGGACGTGCTATATGAAATGGGTTGCCAGACACCCCCCCCTCCTTTTTTCCCCCCCGCCAGTGTGGGGGCCCTGGGGTTGACGGCGGGGCCCTATGCGGCTGCGTAATTCGCGTACAGGGTGGGCCAGTGTAAGTTCCACAACCATTCGGCCTGCAACAACCGTTTGGGGTCTTTCGTCTAGTGCTGACGGCCATGGTCAGAGCTAAAGAGGCCTTCACTATCCGTTCTGCATGCCCCCTAATGGGAAATCAATGTCCTTCAACCAATTAGATTTTGAGTTGGTGTCGGCAGGGCTTTCTAGCAGGCTTAGGCAACGTCACCACATTCAGACCTTCTGATTGGAAATGATTTTCAGGAATACAGGAAACATTTCCCACATGCAGCTTTTGTTTGACGCAGAGCCACAGAGCACTTTCTGGTTAAAAACAGGGCTGATCGTAATGTACGGCATGGATGATTTTTGCAGGAAAATCTCCCACTGATCTATGGAAGCGATTATGTAGCATAATTAAAAATAAAAGTCAAAACCAGAAATGCTTTTTCATTTTCAAAATGAAACTGCATTTTTTGACTCTTTTTTGATTCTGTTGATCCTTTTTAATTGTAAAATTAGACATTTCTAAATGAATTTTGCTACACATTTACCAGAGAACTTTTTGAAAATGAAATGTCAAATACCATTTTCTTTATAATGTCAATTAAGTGCCGGAATAAGCAGTGTTGAAGAAGAAAATGAAAAAGCCTTTCGGTGGCTTGCTTTTTCATTTTAAGTTGAGTCAAAAAATGCAGCTTCATTTTGAAAATGAAAAAGCATTTCTGGTTTTGACATTTGTTTTTAATTATGCGACAGAATCGCTTCCATACTTGAGGGAATAGAAAAGGACTTCTTGACGGAACTGAAGCGCAATATTCTACATAACAGGGTGATCCAACTGTTTCATTGGACTCCCAAACCTCTGGAGCTTTTGAGAAAAGTACGAGTTCCATTGTAAACAAACAAGCTGCGGCATAGAGCGAGATGATCTTCTAAATGTGCTTATTTTAATTGTTACAATTATTATTAAGTGCCTGTTCGCTCATAATTTTTATCAATTATAATCAAGCAAGCTTAATAGTATGATTACATATAAAGTACTAGAGTAAGAAAGGTTCTTCTGACAAATATAATGACTGAGTAATCGCAGTTTATTTCTCAATTGAAGTCAATGGAATTTTGACTTTTTGGACCCCGCGGATATTTCCTGTTTGGAACGCGAAGGAGCGACGTGTCACTCAGTCCAGTTCTCATAAACACTGATTGGTATTTCGTCAAGCAGTGCATAAAAAGTGAAGTGAGAGCACTTCATCTCATTTACACGATCTTTGTTTGACAAACAGATTGCGCCCTCTAGTGTTGACTGTGTGGAGCTGCAGCTTCTCCGCACATCCTGTTTCTCAGTCTGACTCAGAAGATGTTAGCAGGGCAACGCTAAATGGATGCTTACCTAGCCCGATAACTAGACAAGTAAGGCAGCTGTAGAATAAAAAAAAAGTTATTATTCTCCTAAATTGTCAAAATATGACAAAAAATGCCAATAGAATGAGTAATGTTGCCTCCCGTCGCTTCAGTATCTTAAAGACTTGCTACTAGCAAAACATCTGCTAGCAGAAAAGCTCTAATTGTTTTTTTTCTTCGTCTCCGCGTTTGTTTGTATTTGGCTAATTTGCTGGGTTTGGGTCGTACATGACAACACATATGCGCGTGGTAGTGACGTCTCTCTTCGTTTTGTCTGAGCTGAAACCGAGAAGCCCCTTCTTCTCTCGTCGTCCTGCCGTCTCCAACAGTCGTTTCCCGGCTCCAACAACTTTAAATCCGCTCCCGTTTCGCCAGCTTTACGCGGCGGTTGTAGCCCTCCTCGGCAGGGCTGGAACAGCGCTCTGTAACCTGATTAGGACTGAACAGCTGTCAGCTCAGTTTTCAGGCCCGCAGCTCGTTTTTCTGTCCGCAGCCTGCTGTCTTTTCCGCATTTAGCTCATTTTCTACCAACTTCTCCTTGTTTATTTTATTTTTTATTTTTTGTGTGTGTTCCTCAGAACAGAAGAAAGTCCTACATCCGGCGATGGACGGGTATGTAACTGAGCTCATCTACTCACCTCAAAAATACTTCCTAGTACATTTTCAGTGTATTATACTAGTACTTTGTAGAACATTGGAAATCATGAAAGTTGCCTTCACTCAGGTTAAAAATGTGTTTAATAATAATACAAATCTATATGACCTATGTGCACTATCATCCAGAAAATTGCGTATATTTGACAGTAGTTCGCACGGTTACTTTAGATCAGGTGTCTGCCTGCAACCTTCAACTCTTCAGGTTAATTTTTCACCAACTCCAAGTAGGTTGGAGTTTAATTTATATGTTATTGTGATTAATATGAGTACATTATTGATTTTATTTTGTGTACTGTGTGGCATAAGTAACAGCCGTTTTTCTGAATATGAAACTGTTTGTAGCTTTTGGCAGAGTTGTGCAGGACGTCCTTTCAAAATAAGACATCCTGCCCCACACAGGACCATCATGATGCAGAACATGTAGGATAAGTTAGTGTGATGTCATCAGTTGTTTCAAAAACAACAACAACAGTTGAATTTACTGTTTGTGCTGCATCTCAGCCAGCAATGCATACTGTTCAGCTTTGCTTCGTGCGCCTCAAGAATTCTCAAAAGTTAGTCACTTTTTAAAATGAAAAACCTTTTTATTTTGCTTTAACCTGGCTGTCCGTCACTTCTGTTGCCTAGGCAACAGATTCCTGCTCTTTTTACTGCGAGACTCGTTTATGTCTCAGCTGCTTTTAGCGTCTGGCTAATAATTGATCCCCCCCCCCCCCCCCCATCATTGGCTTTTACCAGATGCTCTTCACATCTGGGAGGGGGGGGTGCTCTCAGGTTTAGCCAAAAAGCACTGCGGCTGGGAGGAAAAGCTTCATTAAAACAGAATAATTGCTTTTAGTTTTGATTGAAACCATATAAAAGTGATAAAATGTGGGATGTTAGCCTGCTCTGGGCCAGGCTAACCTCAGACAATAAGTCTCCATAGCAACCTAATCAGCTGAACTTAATCTGCTTTTGTGCAGTTTTAGTCTGTGGGTAAATGCATTTACAGGTACACAAAATGAGTTGCCATGGTAACTTTTTTTTTTTTTTTTTTTTGCGCTCAACCCCTCAGGTTCGCAGGGGACCTGCTGAGCGGGGGGCGGGCTCTGCTCGGCGAGGACAGCTCGGTGATGGCCCGAATGCAGAAAAAGTTCTGGAAGACCAAGCAGGTGTTCATCAAAGTCACCGGCAAAAAGGAGGACGAGTACGTGGTGGCGTCTGACGCCGACCTGGACGCCAAGCTTGAGGTAGAGGACCCCTTTTTTTCCCCACGTTTTCTTGCTGTAAATAATAGATTAAGATCAAAAATAGGAGTTAAAATGAGAAGATAGAAGGAAAGCGGGAAACTTAACGGAAGAATAACATTTGCCGGAATTTGAACCAGCTCTTTGCAGAAACAGGAAGTTCCTGTTGTAGAAGAATTCAGCGTCAGCCTCTGGGGAATGGGACTTTTATAAGACCTGTTTTTCTTTCTGCTTGATGTTTTGATATCCAGTCATCTTAGATTAGTTTCAAAAATAATTCCTTTTAGTTTAATTCAACTCGTACAACTTTATTGTTCCAGATCGGCCCCTCTGCCAGAGCGGACGGTTACAAATTAGAGTAAAAAAAAAAAATTCTCAAAAGCCACATCATGTCTCGCAAAAGCTGAGTTAGTTCTCTCTCAAAGGTCAGAGAGTGAAAAACAAAGAGCAGCTGCTGGAAGTCCTGCCAGCCTTTGACCAAAATCAGCCTTCTGTTTGCTCAGGAACCAGACCAGTCGCTGTGGCTGCTTTCATTCACAGCAAAGATTTACTGTTTCTTTCTCTGCAGGAACACAAAAAGAGCTCTGAAACTCTGTAGCAGGTTTTTTTAGTAGTTTCTTTTGTTCTCCCTTAAATCCCTCGATCACTTCAGAGTATTTCGTCCGACTTTGATCTGCTCTCCTCTGTGTTCAGTGACTATATAACCCACCTGTTCTTAATTTTATTTTTTTGTGGGTTTTATGCAAAAAAAAAGTCAAATAAATTAGATATAAAATGTAAAAAGAAGGAGGCCAAAACATTGATAAAAAGAAAAACGGAAATGCTGCTCCTAGCATATCATCTCCATGGCAACAGGAGTAAGCAGTGGATATTGTCCAGCAGCCGTAAAATTTGGGATTAGTCATTGTTTTGTTGACATTGGGAGTAACTTGTTGGAGAACACAACAGTGTATCAGATTACTTTTATCTTAAATGAACTAGTATTAGGTATTTAGATGTTCAGTAACTTGAATTCTAATACAGAAAGTAAAAAAAAACAGGAAGCTTGCACTGATTATGATCCATTATTTTAAAATTTTCTGCTTTATTTTTTCACGTTTTCTTTTTTCATGCTGTTTGTCTTGTTGTTACAGTTAGTGTTTTTTTTTATTGGTATCTGTGAAAATTTGGATTAAAATTGTGGTTCTGAGTAGGTCTTTATTCAAATCGCTCTGAAATAGAGTAGATGGGGAAAAAATGAAATTGGGAAAAAGCTTGTAAATGGGTGTTATAGGAACTACAACAGCGTGCCACGAGCTCCACCCCTTTTCTGAAGCGTCCCCTTGCAGACAAACGTACGTCTTTGTTTTCCTCGTCTGGGCTGGAATCTGGTTCAAAACTGAGCGGTTCAATAGCTCCGATATCCCTCGCCATTTTTGCTGCAGCAGTAATGTTGGATGGGGGGGGGTGAGGGGCTGTAAGCTAGCGGGAGAGTGTGTAAGCAGATGCATGATGGGAAGTTGGGGCAGTCTTACTCTGCGTCAACAGTCCCACTCACAACTCTGGTCGCTCTAAAAATATGCCACTGTTTTTTTTGTTGTCTATAAATGACACAATCGTAAATAAAAGACTACAAAAGTGGAACTTTAGAATGAATTTGTTACCATGACGACCACCAGAAGAGGCTGTCTTGTTACTAGGGGAAACACAAATGTTTTTCTGAGTTTCCGAACCGCTGCAATGTATTTTTTCTGTAGTGCAGGTTATAAACCGGCCAATCAGATCCCTCAGAAAAAGTATGTGGTCTCTTGTTAAATGTTTAAAACAGATTGTGTGTTGCCAATGACAGTAGAATACAGTCCTTTCAATAAGCTCACTCCTGAATGGCAAGAGAGGTTGCCATAGAAACGTCGACCAATTTGGACCAATCACTGCTTACGCACGACGTCTGCCTCCAATATGGCGGCCTCCATATTCGGGGAAAAAGTGGCGACTGAATCGACTTTGTTTGGTTGGAGCCAGAAGTAAATCATTTTCTATGGATGATGTCACTCTCTCCAGTTCCTCATATACATTTTTTTTTTGTGCAGCTTTTTATAGACTTATTATCGTTTTACTACAGAGTATAACTGATTGGGAGCATCGTCTCCGTGGCGATGCTTGCGTTGGCTTTATGAGGTTGTTGGCCGAGTCTGCTCATTCATCTGTTTAATAAAAGCAGACAAAACATCACATTCTGACCAATTGTTAGGTTCAAACCTTTATTATCTGCATCTTTTACAAAGGTTTATGTCGCCAAGAGTTGTAAAAAAAAGTTTAATGTGGACAGAAACTAAAGGAATTGGAAGTTCCTCTCCGATCATCTTTTAATCAATCCCAGTGGTCTTTTAGTTCTGATTACGCCGTTTTTCGACAAAATCAAAAAAACCTCTGTCGTTTTCTACGACGTAGTTTCTGCAGAGCAGCAGGAGTTCATCAGAAACTCACCCCTGAGTTGTGGTCGGGACCGTTGGTCCAGGGCCACCCCGTCTCCCTTTCCCCTCCCCGTTGCTGAGATCTCAAACCAGGGATGTGGTGGCCCGACAAGCTTTTCTTTTTTTTTTGTTCCACGTTACAAATATGCTCTTTTTCAAGCGGGAAGGATTTCTCCTGCTGCTGATTCACTACGAAGTGAATAAAGAAATGCTCAGAGATGCAATTTGGAGCCTTATTTTCTATATACATGTCCTCCATCATCAGAAAAATGCCACAAGAACACATTAAAAGCACAATAATAATCTGAATGGGTCTTTAAAATCATTGATTGAAAGTCTAATCAATCCCATACCGGACATTAACCACACTTTCTGTGTTGACGGCATAGTAATCAATAAAAAATAAATCAAGGGAATCCAGTCCTAATGGTGTTTTCTCACTAATCTGACCATAGAGGGCTAACATTGTTGTATAACAATCATCTGGAGCAGATCAGAAATTCTATAGGTTTGTTTCTGATCAGAAACATCTTCTGCTTCATTTTGCAGACAGAATAGATCCACAGAGGAAGAGTCGAAGCTTTTCGAACACATTTCTTTCTGCTGAAGCTCAGCCATTAAGTGGTCTTGTTTTGTGTTGTTTTTTTTGTGTGCGCAGTTTTTCCGCTCTGTTCAGTCCACGTGCACGGAGCTGCTGAAGGTGATCGAAAAGTACCAGCACCGAATCAACCGTGAGTCTGAAACGGCGGGACACCATGGCTGTGGTGGAGCCTCTAAGGAGAGGGTTCATTTTTTTCTCTCTCTCATGCTCTCCTGTCAGGTTTGTCGCAGGAGGAGAAGGAGCTGGGGCTCTTCCTGCGCTTTCAAGCCGAGCACGATCGCACAAAGGCCGGGAAAATGATGGACGCCACCAGCAAGGCGCTCTGCACCTCAGCAAAGCAGAGGTTACCTCACAGGGTGTGTGGAAAAAAGGGGCCGATTGTGGGTTTCTATGACCTCTCACCTTGTTTTTGTTTTTGCTCCTGCAGGATGGCGCTCTGCCCCCCGCTGCAGCGCATGCACCAGGAAGTGGAGACGTTCCGGCGGCGCGCCATCGCCGACACGCTGCTGACCGTTACCCGCATGGAGAAGTCTCGCACAGAGTACAGAGGAGCCCTGCTCTGGATGAAGGACGTCTCTCAGGAGCTGGACCCGGACACCTACAAGGAGCTGGAGAAGTTCCGCAAGGCAGGAGGAGGCGGGCTTTGTCCGGGCGTGACGGCTCCTCGCTGGCGTGGCGGCAGGAAATAACGCCCGCCCTTTTTGTGTCGTCAGGTCCAAGCCCAGGTCCGAGAGACCAAGAGCCAGTTTGACAAGCTGAAGAACGACGTGTGTCAAAAGGTGGACATGCTCGGGGCCAGTCGCTGCAACATGCTGTCCCACTCGCTCTGCACCTACCAGGTGAGACTCAGCAGCGCTGCTCCAGCCAACCTGAACCCAATGTATTCGAGTTTTAGGAGAACCGTCCTCCTAAAAAGATGAAAGCCACATGGTGGTTTTGAGATCAGCCACTAGTGACGTGTCCAGGATTATACCAACTACTGGAACTTCCTTCCTCCTTCACTTTTTACCCGTCTGCCTGCAGTCTTAGGACTCATTTATGCTCATTTAGGCGACACCTAAATTACTCTTTTTGACCTGCCAGAATTCTTCCACCAGTTATGCAATCAACAGGGATCCGCTGGTTCCTTTGCAGAGAAAAGCGGCTTTGCAAACCCAGTTTTCTCTGCTGATTGACGTTGATTGACAGAATCACTTCCCTCCTGCAAAGTGTTGCATATCAGCACAAGAATGAAGTGCATAAATGGTTGAAGAGTCCCAGTGGTCGAAAGAATGTCAGCATTAGAGTTCAAGGCCCAATTTTTTTAGTTAAGCAAACTCATCCACCTTTTTTAGGTATCTTTAGCATCTTTGGTGTATTTAGTTAACAATCCACTAGGGGGCGCAAATAATTGTCCTTTATATATTTACTATTTTTTCATTAGTTCTTTGTTATTAATTAATCAATTCCACGTTCAATTTAGCAAAAAAAAAATTCTAATAAAAATAGCTTTTTTTTGGTCGCAACAGCGCCCCCTGTAGTTCAGTGCCCCGATCGTCTCGGTAGGTGTTGAAGTCCAGAACGTGTTCCTGTTCCTGAGAAAACATTTCATCTCAATTGCGGCTAGAAACCCGCCTAGATTTGAGCATCTTTTCCTTTGAACGACTTGCGCCGTTTCCTCACGGGAAGCGATTTTATTTTTCTTTTCATTTTTTCATGTCACCCCTTTGCGCCTCTCCTGTCGTTCCAGACCACTCTGCTGCAGTTCTGGGAGAAAACAGCCCACAGCCTGTCAGGAATCCACGAGGCCTTCCTCGGACACGTTCCGTACCAGTTCAGCACCATCAAGGTGGAGAACCAGAACTGCACACCCTGTAGCTCCACTCCACTCTGCTCACTCCCAAAACGCTTATAATTGCAGGAGCTGCGGGACCCTCTGGAGCAAATATCCGATTTAAAAAATGAAGAAAAGAAGAAGAAGGAAGAGAGCAGCACGGACACGTGAGAAGAGCATCTACAAATCCTTTTAAACTTGTTTTGTTTGAATAAATCCAGTAAAATAACAGTTTCTGTCAAAGTTAAGTACTTATGACTGCAGTTTTGAGGCAAAAAATCTTGATTATTTTAACGGGAATGACCTCGAATTCTGAACCTGCTGCCATCAGTCATGAGGCTGAGAGGAAAAGTAGCAAATGTTCTTTGACATTAAAGGTCAAAACTATCCCATTTTAAAAGCAGCTGTCTGCAGCCAGGTGAGTAAGAGGAAACCTGGGATCATGCAGAGTGTGTAGAAATCCGTCCGTTCCTTTCAACCCTCGACGCCTGTGAAAAGACGGGTCCCAAATGTAACAATCAAGGCAAAAGCTTTGGTCCAAAGCCTCGTAAAACCACGCATGAATCAAAAATGCAGACGCTGCTCTTCATATTTGGTTCTGATGTTTTTTTTGGTTTTGTTTTCCTTTTGTCGTTCCTCAGTCTGATGTGCTTGGACGAGGACAAACCAGCAGCAGATGCAGGTAAATGCGTCCTCTGGGTGGAAACATTGGTGACACATTTGAGTCCACAGAAAATTAAAAAAACATATTTACGATGTCTGATGGGGAAGAAAAAGTCAACATTCTCTAGGATTGTTTAGAATATTCTTGGAAGAGATCTTTCGTATCATCCCCCAGCTGTTTAAGATAGTTTGAACATTCATAATATTGGTTCTCCCTTCCCAGATGCCGGCCTGAGCGGTGTGGGGCGGAGTCAGAGCAGTGACGCAGGTGAGTGACGGAGCAGTCCAGGTGGAATGCAGATCAGATGTCCCGAACATGATCGTTTCACCGTAGCACACCAATGCATTTCAGCATCTGCAGACTCCACCGATGACCTGATGATGCTCATGGCTTTAGACATGCATCACCCTCAGGCTCCGCCCCCAAAAAAACCCCCACTGCTGCCCCAGCTCCTGCCTCCCTGTCAGACGGGAGGCCAGTCTGAGCACAGTAACTTTGGGCACCCACAGCTGCCCGTCACTGGTAAAGTGGTTGTGAATCCAACTTTGACCTTTGCTTTACCTTTCTCGCTAATCTTTGGGTGGCGGGCCGCTGCGTTTTCTCTGAAATGATATTTTTAAACGTCCTCCAGGGACGCACCACAGCAACTAAAATAAATCTACAAATCTCTGACGCCGGTTAAATTCTCTGAATTTAACATTTTTATGCTTTAAATGCTTTTTTTTTTTAAATTATGACAAAAAGATTACCGTAATAAAAATCGAACTTATCTAAGGTTAAGTGCTTTAGGGTTTTTATTTTACTGTTAAACGGAGCACAAAACGCAAGTACCAGTTCAGACCAGCAGGGGGTGCACATAACCACACATCATGCATCATGCATCATGCATGGAGGACAGCGTCCTCTGTTTGGAGGACCAGGACCTGAACCCACCGGCTTTGCTATTCATATTACTGCAAAGCTTTAACCATTCACACAATTAACATAATGCCAATGGATTGTGAAGCTGAGTAATACCAGTGCCAACTACAGGGGGCGCTGTAGCAATTAAAATCTATTTTATTCTATATATATAGTGAGAGAGAGAGCTTTTTATATTGGTAAAATGAATCTCAGAACTGATTAACAACAAACAACAAACGAGAAGGGTTTAAAAAAAAAGAACAGGTCATTGATTTTGCCCCCTAGTGGATAAATAACAAATTACTTTGCTTTAAAAGATGCTGTCGACATTCTTTTAACTACCATAACCTTTCAACTATTTGCACAATTAACGTAGCTCCAAAGCAAGCTTTTCCTGAGCTTTGGAATCCGTTGGAATTATGTTAACTGCGTAAACAGTCGTAGAGTTCTGGGACTTTAAAGGGCCTATAACATGCAAAATCAGATATTTTGAGCTTTGAAGTGAATTATAACATTCATTCCTCAGAATAACAAACCCCAAAGCGGTATTTTGATCCATTCACCTATAAAGAATGTCAACACTGGAGCTAGACCTCCAATGTAAAAGGGTTCAACCTTCAATCAATTGTGACAGATGAGACGGTAGCCTTAGAATAAAGATATAGTTTTTGTTATAATTTAATTAGAGAAAACTCTTTCTCCAAGCACCTGAAGCTTCTTTCTTCTATGATTCTGTATCATGAAACCCAAACATTTCTCTTTTGTGACGCTTAACATTTAGAAGGTCGTTCAATCTGATGCAGTTGCACCCTGTGTCCTGCAGGTGGCGGCCTCCTCTCAGGCGACCCCTCCTTCTCTTCAGAACTAGCGCAGAAGCCTGAGGATGAAGACTCCGAGCGCAGCGACATGGCCTTCCTCAAAGACCTCCTCAGTCCGGATTTGGGCTCCAGCGACGAGTTTAGCAGAGAGTGGCAGGATGCGTTTGGCATTTTCGAACCCCCCGCCACTCCCGCCGTGAGCGCAGCCGCAGAGGTGGGGCCGCCTTCCAACCCCCCTTGCCCCTCTGGCTTCCTGCCGTCCCAGCTGCTGGATCAAAGTCTGAGCTCCAGCGGTAGGCCACACCCCCTTCTGCTCAAATGAGTCACAGAGGCACAATTTTGAATCATAACCCATGTCTGACTCTCATAGGCTGGGTGACCCCACCGATGTTCCAGGCTCCGCCCCTGCAGCCCCCCATGGGCCAGAACCAGCCTGCCCCCCAGCCTGTCAGCTCTGCAGGTATTTGCAGCAATGTCGAATTTTCCTGCAAAGAGAAAAAAGGCTTATTTTGTACCCATAACTGAGAAAAATCTGGTATTATTGCAGCTTCTTCAGGGGGATCCAAAGACATGTCAGCGTGGTTCAACCTGTTCGCAGACCTCGACCCCCTCTCCAACCCGGACGCCATCGGCCGCTCCGCTGATGAGCTGCTCAACGCCTGAAGTCCCTTTTTTCCTTGAGGATTTGTGTTTCTGCAGATTTTCATCGACCAAGTAAACAAGTATAGGCAACAAACACGTGGATGTTACACACACTTTGGTTACCGACTCACTTTGGGGTGATTGTCACACTGGATGATAAACTCTCAGTTGCTCCACCCTCCAAGAGCCTGACTCGTGGACAGCCTACCGGTTTCACCGCACCTCACCGGGAAAATTTGGGTTTGATCCGAAGGGTGTGCAGGTTGTTTGGGTGTATTTGTGTGTGTGTCGAAGCACGACATGGGGTTTTAAAATGATTGCCGTTTAAACATGAAAGTGTGTGTCTTGCACTCTGGAGGAAGGAGCGATGGAAACGTCCGCGGTTCACAAAGTTTAATCCCGCTTTGACCGACTTTCTCCTGTCATGTCCGACTGCAGAATGGTGCCATTTCGAGAGAAATCGGTTCTTTTAATTTTAATGCAGGAGTAATAAAACCAAACAAAAAAGCAGAACTATCCGCTTTGTGCATTATGTCTGTTTTAGAAAAGCACTACAGATTCAGGACCTCATGTCTAAAGTTTCCGTAAATTGACTGCTTTTTTAACTCACTTTAGTTCATGTATTGTTCTTTACTATCCTCAAAGGGTATAAAATGGATTTTTGTTGTCTAGTCTTTCACAAGTTTAATTTTAAATTAACACAACTTAAAAAAAGTTAAAAAGGTGGAAAATGATGCCTGAAAGATTATAAAGTTAACTAGATTGCTAACACATAACATTTTAGGAAAAAGAACAAATATTTTTGACAAAAAACATAAAAAAAAGTTCTTTTTTTGTCAGCTCATTTTATTTAATACTAATTAGGTTTACCCGGCAACAGTCTGACCAATCAGATAACAGAATTCTTCGAACAAGATTCTGGCTTGCATCAACACCTAATTATTAACCAAAAATGAATCTGTCAAAGTCAATTAATGTCAGGGAAAATATTTTTTTAAATCAAAAGTTTAATTTACTTTTGGTTTAACTGACTTTTGTGCAAATAAAACTATAATCTTATTGTGTTTTTTCTGCCTTAAATGTTGAATTTATTTCTAGTTGTATTCCAACTTTGTCTTTTTATTTTAAGTTTTAAAACTAAAGTTGATGCTTTTTATTGACATACTGTCACATATAAGTATTTTGATAGAAAAAACAGTTTGGTTAGCCAAAAAATGACCTTTCGTGGTTAAACCAAAATGTTCTGAGTGCACCATAAAAATAAAACATAAATAAACACATTTGAAAAAAAGACAAACATCATGAAAACAAATGCAATTAAAAGAAAAAAAAAGGTTAAATAAATTTAAGTAAACAGTTGTTTGGTGATCTTTATTCTAAATAAAACGGAATAGTTTTTATGGCAACAAAATTTTTTTTTCTGCTCTAATTTATGACTTGATTAAATAATTATTTTTTTTCTTTTCTTTTGGGTTTTCTGAAACAATCTTCTAATAACTAGTGATGAGATTGAAATGTATTTGTTTTTTTCCACTCTTGATTGTGATTATTGTGCAGCAGCTTTGTGTTTTTTCATCTTGTGCAGCAGAACCTTAATTTTGGAACAAAACAGGATGGAACACGAAATCTTTATCTCCTCAATCCTCTGAATGTCCAACGCTCTGATACACTCTGGTTTGGTGGCGCTTTTGAAGGGACCTAAATTGTTACAGCTAAGGCGCCAACATGCTGTTGACTCTGTGCTGCTGCAGTAGCCATCCTTCAGATTTTACACTTTTGCTTCAGTCTGTAATAACTGCTGTGAAAAGGGTAGTAATACAGGTTTTTTTGTGTTAGCTATTGCGTGCTAATGCTAATGCACCTAAAGGAGCACGTGCAGAAAATTCAAGGTGATTTCTCTGCTGAGAAATTTCTTGTATTGCTGAGCTACATTCGAGTTTGCTATTTCACCTCATGGTAACACATCACTGTGCTAAGTTCGAGTTAGCTACTTCACATCCTGCTTTCACATTAGCATATACTGCATTCGAGTTAGCTACTTCACTTTTTGCCAACACATTGTAATGCTATTCGACTTGGCCACATCACCTCTAGCTGACATATTAGCTTGCTACATTTGAGTTGGCTGCTTCGCCTCTTGCTAACACACTATAATGCTACGTTTGAGTTAGCTACTTCACTTCTAGCCAATAACATTGTAATGCTAAATTGAAGTTGGCCACTTCACCTCTAATTGACATATTAGCATGCTAAATTTGAGTTTTCTCCTTCACCTCTTGCTAACACATTAGCATGCTACATTCGAGCTAGCTGCATCACCCCACCACAAAAGAAGCAATACTGCCGCGTTAAGAGTTGTTGTCAGAGTACCTCATAAGACCTGCCTTTGAATATACGTTTTTGACTGTTTTTGCCAAGTTAAAGAAAATATTTGTATTTATTTATTGGTCATCTAAACGAAATACACTGGAGTAACAAACTGATTTATTTATGTGTTTAGACGGATTGTTTTAAGTTTTAAAATGGCCCCATCTATGCTTTAAGTTTTCTTTTATGTTTTTCTCCTTTGAAAGTTGCCGTTTACTGTAAAAATGATGAAATATTTACCGTTTATTTGTGTGTGGCGTTATCTTTGAGGTCACATAGAGAATGTCTACAATCAGACTGAAAATGAGCTGCGAGTTTGAGGATTTTGAGTTTAAATGCACTATGTGAAACCAAGTTGTGCGTTTTCTTTGTGTGCTTGCGACATCTCCATCGGGGGCTGAGTGCATCGACACTTTTTATATATCAGCTGCTCTCATTCATGACAAAGAGGGTTCTTATGTGATGCAAATGAAACACGAGGGGGAAACGCGTTTCTGCTATTTCTGTCGCAACATTTACACACTTCAAAATAAAAGAATGTACTTCTCAAGTCAATCAAAGATGCTTTATTTACTTCAGTTATGCCTATTTTCTCACTCAGAAGGGTGTATAAGAACTTGGCAGTCTGGTTTTTCCAATAAACTGGACAGTCAAACAAAGGAATTGTCGCTCCAAAATGCTGTTTTGTACACGTTTTAAAAGACAGAATGGTGAGTAAATGCACCCTCGTGTGTCAACCTGCTTCAGTAGACATGTTCTTTTACAGTGTTCCTGAACAATACTCCGATGTTCCATAGCTTTGTACACACTTTTCATGTCGTCTGAAGACACTAAACAAAAGACATCCACACTTCTCTACTTCTACTTTGCTACGAGAATCAAATCAGCCACTGTGAGGCTACATCCTGGTCAGTATTGTAGATATGCAAGTCAACTTAGAAATCCATAAATCTCTTTGTGTCCTACTCACTACAACCTGAGATGGAAGATGTTTTGTCTGGTTAAAAACTCTGAAGACCCACTAACACTCCTGTCTGATACATCAATACGTCCTTGATCACATATATGCCACGTATAGTTAATTATTCACAGTACTGAGCGGAGGAGGGTCACATGTTACCACTGCAGACTCATTCAAATGCATGTCTTTGTGCCTCTATTTACACATCCGGTACATTCCTATCCCACAGTAGCAGGCACGGTCGAGTAATAATGACATCTACAGGAAATACATTAGGACGGCTGCGGGGTCGGAGAGGCCGCCAACCTGCAGGCGACATCACACATCCCCCCCTCCCCCCGTAATTCTGGCACAACGTTGTTTTCTGGTCGGGGACGTACCATGGGAAGGTTGCGACAAACTACAGGGTAGGATCGTCACGCTTAAAAAAATGAAAATTAACCCCCAAAATAAGTCTTTAGAAAAATCAGGAAACTGTTAGGAAAATCTTATTTTACATACAGGAGGTTGGAGTTTGTCGTAGCTGGTGGTTATTATCCTGTTATCTTGTAACTGATAAATTCATTCATCTGACAGTGTTTGGTACAAGTCACTAATGACTACTCTGAATACACGGTCGGAATCCGTTAGCTGTTATTTTAAATATAATTTAAATTTTTACATTTATTTCCATCACTTCTTTTTCGAGCCACTTTTATTTTGAAAAGAAAAAGCTCATTTTACACTTGACAAGTCAGGCTTTTATTTTGTAATCGCAATTCATGTAGTCACTTGCGTGATCTCAGGGAACGACAAACTGCTTGCCAAATTTTTTTTAAAAAGTAAAATAAATTACTTTCTTTTTTTTTGTACATTATTTTTTAATCCAATCATGAGGAAATGTAAGTTTTTATTTTGATGTTCCCTTGTTTGTTATGCCTTGACTGAAAAAAATGTATCTGGTTAATTATTGATCTCACACTGCAGGAACAAATCTGTAGATTTCAAAGCTTTTCTGATAGAATTCTAACCAATTACTGCGACAAAACATTTACTTTAAATAATTTTTTTAAAAGAGCCTACCTTGCTATTAGCCTTTTAAACAAAAGATATTGGATTTAGGCAATCCTCTTCATTTGTTTCGTGTAACATTTCATGACTACTGCATTTTTCTTCTTTTTTTACCCCAGTTAAGTAAAAAAAAACAAAAAAAATGTTTAAACCTGGAAGTTCTAACGTAATATGCCCCCTGCTGGTTACATGTGGGATTGTCCTAGATTTTCAATATAGACAGCCACCTCCCACTGCATTATTTTTTTGTGACACATTGGTTCATTAAATGTCTTTTTGCTTTTTATAAATGAAAATTGTATTAAATACACATCTTATTTAGTAGTTTTAAGCTACAGGGAGACTCATTTCCCATCATGCACCACATTTGTTTGGACTTTTGCCTGCCCTAAATATCCTCAAAATGTAGTTGTACTCGATTTTGAAGTCGTGTGTAAATAGAAAACAAAATTAGAGAAAATTTAGCATAAAAAAGGTATTAGCAGTGAAAAACTGTTAAATCTAAGTTTGCGAGTGGTTAAGAGTGACGCTCGCTAAAAAATGCGAGGAAATGGATCGGGGTGGGAGGAGAGGCAGAGCTGGGTGTGATGGAGGAGCAACAGAGGGGGGCAGTTAAGGAGGAGTGGAATAGGCTGCAAATATCATAGCCCTGGCCTGCGTTTCCCACAGATACACCCCAGCAGGGCAGCAGATACTGCAACAAGCTTCATCAAGCCCGCTGCCGCCTTGCTGCGCGTATCTGCGGCCGCCAAAACGCAAAGATCCGACACTAGAACACGATCCCGGCATTATGACGGTTTCAGGAAACCGAGCGGACTAAAAGATCAGGCACGTTGTCCTTCAAGTTTTGCTACGATTCATCCGACAGCACCAAAATTAGCTCTGTGGTCGCCAAGGAAACCAGCCCCCCCCTTTTTCTTTTTTTTTTTAAATGGAAGGCATAATCGATATCAAGAGACATAAGTACAGATAGAAAAAGAGATGTCTGTGGAAAGGCGCCATGGTATAAACGACAAATCAAAAGTCCTTTCACCGTTTTTCCTCCTGAAAAAGCAGGGATGTGACCGGCAATAAAGATAGAAGAAAGCGACGAAAGGGGGCTGCAGTCATCCGAGGAGGAGGAGGAAGAGGAGGAGGAGGAGGCAGTGGGAAGCGCTTTTCGATAAGGACATCAGAAAGCTTCGCTGGCATGCTGAAGGCATCATTATTATTATTTTTCAAAGAAAGAAGGGTGTTTACTCTGATGATTTCTGATTTTGTTGTTGGCGGAGTGTTGATTCAAGGCCGGCCAATGTAAGGGGGGGGCACTCAGAAGCTCTCCGGCTCCTCCAGGAGGCAGGGCTGGGTGGACAGAGGCACGAGAGACGGGGACAGGCTTCGGAGGCCCGGGCGAAAGCTAAGGTCCGGGCCGGGGTGTAAGGGCTTGAGGATGCTGACGAAGCAGAAGGCAGAACCGCTGTTGGGGATGAAGTTGACCTTGTTACGGTCGGGACACAGGAAGGGGGGGATCTCCTGCAGAGGTTTGACCCTGGAACACAAACGGGGACACGTTCAGTCCTAACTCCCCAAATCCCTTCACTACTCCCCTTAAAGACAAAATGCTGTCACTATCCAGCGCCCTGAAAATATTTTTATTTGATTGGATTTTTTTTCCAGCGCCCTGGAATTTAGACAAATGCTCACGACACCCCAAAAATGATGACACCCATTTATGAAATAACGTATTCTCTGCACTATGAGGCACAGGAAAAAGCAGTAAAAAAACAAAGACTTTTGAGAGGAAATCTGTGAGGAAATATTCTAACACGGCTAACACGTAGCAGCGTCTGTCTTTTTCTTCATGCGTTACATACAAGGTTGCAAGTTACATGTATTATAAATATGCTAACGCAGCTAACATAGCGCCGTCTGTCTTTTGTTTTTTCATGCGTTACATACAAGGTTGGGAGTTCCAGGTATTGTAAATATGCTAACGCAGCTAACATGTAGCAGCGTCTGATTGTTCTTTTGTTTTTTACGTGTTTCTATCAAGGTTGTGAGTTACAGGTATTATGCTAATATGCTAACGTGGCTAACATGCAGCAGCATTGCTCTTTTTTTTTTATGCGTTACTAACAAGTTGCAATCTACAGATATTATAAATATGCTAACATGGCTAACATGCAGCAGCATTGGTCTTTTTTTTATGCGTTACTAACAAGTTGCAATCTACAGATATTATAAATATGCTAACATGGCTAACATGCAGCAGCATTGGTCTTTTTTTTATGCGTTACTAACGAGTTGCAATCTACAGGTATTATAAATATGCTAGCGTGGCTAACATGCAGCAGCATTGGTCTTTTTTTATGCGTTACTAACAAGTTGCAAGTTACAGGTTTTATGAATATGCTAACGCGGCTACCATGTAGCAGCATTGGTCTTTTTTATTTTTTTTTACGTGGTACTTGCATGATTGGGAGTCGGCATAATCACACTAACGTTTGTTTTAGCGGTATCAGACGTCGTTTTTTTTATGGGTTGCAAAACAAGGAGGGAAGTTACAGGTATTGTGATTAGGCTAATGCGGGTAACGTGTAGCGGTGTTGGACTGTTTTAAAAATTCTTTCATTTTTTACGTGGTACTAACAAGTTTGGGAGTTAAAGCTATATTGAGATGACTAGTGCATTAATGCACGCTAGTTTTTTGCAGAGACTTCTGGGAAATTTGCAAGGCACTGGATTTTTGGTACTGTATACTTGGACACCCTGAGATATGGGAAAATTGAGGGAATTTGGCCCTCATGATTCTCATTAGGAGACACAAAAGTGAGAAAACTGCTTTGCTTCATATGTCAATACAGCAGCGCCACCTAGTGTTTTGGAGGTGTAACAGCAGAGATATGCACAACTATAAATGTCGGTAGACTTGCTATTTTAAGTGAGTCCAAATTCCTTCATGTTATTGTTTTTAACGATCTTCCACTCACAGAGACTCCTCGATCACTTTGACCTTCTCACAGCCCTCTGGAGGCTCCCTCTTAAAGGTGTAGCTGTTGTTGGGTCTGGGCGAGGCGGCATATTTTGGCAGGGGGGAGCAGGGGCTGAGCTCTAAAGGGCGGAGGACAGGCTCGTCAATGAATCCCGCCCCAGCAGAGCGTTGTTGTGTCTGTGCCCGCACTACCTTTATCCTCGTAGGGGCTTCCCCCAGCTGTGTCGTTGAGGACTGTGAGGTAGGAGGGAGAAATGGAGTCTGGCCGGCTGCTGCAGTTGCTGTGGTTACCGCTCAGACCGCCCCCCGACGGGGTCTGCGTGTCGATGCTGCGAGTGCTGCTGCTGCGCTGCGGCGCCACGGGTGGGGGTGCGCGGTGTCCATCTGGGACGTCCTGGGGCTGAAGCACAAAAAGAAGTCTCAACAAAACCAGAGAAAACAGCAACCAGCGTCTTATAGACTCTATGAGACTCACAACGATGGTCTCTTCCTTCTCGGGGGTGTCTCGGATGATTATGCGCTCAATCTCCTGGTTGAGGCCCTCAACGCTGTTCCGGAAACGAGGAGCCGATGACTTGGATATGGGGATGGGGATCAGGATGGTCTTAGGCATCGAAGTCTACAAAAACATTTACACAAGTTAAAAGAGAGGGATTGTGCTCTGGCTTTGAAGTCTCATAGCATCCTGTTTCATAAACAGATCTAATTTCTTTCAAACTATTTTGTATTTCCTCTTCTCACTTTATAAAGAACTTGCTGGCTAAAAACGTCTCTAATTATCAAAAAAAAGAAAAAAAAGAAAAGGAAAAAGCATCGTAACAATTCACTAAAGTAGTGTCAATAAAGTTTTTATTAGTTTGACACAAAATAAAACTCACACACTTTTTAAACTATTTTAAATGCAACATTTACTAAGTTAGCATTATATGTCTAGAAAAAGATATTTATGAAAAAAGATTTACTGCTATATTTATTACTATTAGCAAACTATACATTTCATATATCAGCATTAGCTTTGTTGTTTTATTTGTACGAGTTATATTTTCTAGTTGTCATTTTTTGAATAAGAATATTGATGTCTTTGGAGATTAGATAACTTACATGGAATGAATTACTATACATATAATAAAAACATCTGACAAATTCTGCCCTTCAGGTTAGCTACACTGATGTAAAAAGAAAGGCGAGGTCACATGACCCTATTGTCTCCATCATTTAAAGTTTAGTACGTCACCAATAGATCTATAAGTGTTGCTGTTCTTATGTATTAAAATGACAATTTAATTATACAGAAAAGTAGAAGACACTGGGTTTACATGACAAATTATGTTAACTTGGCATTAAAGGTGGAATGAAACGATGAGATTGACCTACAGCAGTTTTATTTAAGTTAATAGAGGAAATGGGGACCCCTAGTGGTTAGCCGGCGAATTGCAGGCTTCTGTTTTGAAAGCTTTCCTTTAGATACCAAGCATTAAACTCCACCAAAGCATCTGTAGCGCCACCTAGTGTTCATGAGTGTTTCCATAGCGACATTAAGGCATGTAAACGCACGTGTGGATCTGCTCACCTGTGACTGGATGATGGTGTGGCTGCCATTGAACGGGGACTTGCGCTCTTTCTCCCTTCGATGGCGGCTGCTGCGTTTGCTGCGCTGAAGCTGCTGACGCAATTTGGCGATCTGAAAAAGAGGCGCGCCGGTGCGGAGGCTGTAATACTAGCTCGTGTAAAGCCTAAATAAACGTGCAACGTGACGCTGACCTCTTTGAGCTGGTCGGTGCTCCCGCAGGAGGCCGATCGCTTGTGAGAGCCCCTCCTCCTCTCATCTGCCCAGGCCCTGGGGGTCTGAAGCACACGGAGAACTTTTGTCAGTTGCCACGGCAACGGTCGAGGTTTTAAAACCAGTGCGACCCTTCCACGCTCACCTGGGTCGCCTTGTCCCTCATGTAGGGAACGTGTTGTTGCTGGCTGTCGTCCTGAGGCCAGGGACCTGTCAGGTGAGCGCCAGCGAGCGCGCCCTGCGAGGGCCACAGCTGGACGCGACGGCGGGAGGCGAGGAGGAGAACGAGGAGCAGTGCTCTCACAGGGGAGCGGCTGCGGAGGAAAACCGCGGGGAGATGAGGAGGGTTAAGGCCGCGGGTGGAATCTGAAAAGACAAAAAAATAATATAAAATAAACTGCTTGTCAACAAATGGCAGCTGGCCTGCAGAATCAGCTCACATGTGCTACGGGGGTGTTCTGCCAGACGATGGCTAATCCAGGGCATGCTGGGTAATGGCTCACCCTCACCCAGTCCCCCCGGTTAATGGCATTAAAAGAGCTTAAAACAGCTCCCACTGGGGAGGGAGGGGATCAATCCAAAACATTTAGCTTCTGACCAACTAACCCAGTTTCAAGACCGCATCTTTTTTTTTTTTTGAGTTCTGTGACATCATAACTCAGCAGCCGAGTTATGGTCCCCTCTTCAAACATCAATTTATTAACACTAAACGGTGTTAAAGATAGAGATTTTTAAACATAACTTGTGATTTTTTTTCCTAATTTTACCCACAGAGAACCCAACAACAGTTTTCTTATATATATATATATATATATATATATATATATATATATATATATATATATATATATATATATATATATATATATTTTTTTTTTAAACTACAAAAGTATGAGTTAAGGTTTTTTTGTTTCCAAAAACAGTACAAAACTGTCAATTTACCATTTTAAGCCCCACAATTTGCCTATTCTGATTCGAAGTGAAATTTATGCCGAAATAACCCCCCCGTAGGCCCCGCCCATTCTCTACATTTAGCTGTTTTGCAAGCATGTAGGAGGGGCCAAATCCAAAAATACAAATTTATTTTGCTCTGATTTGAGTTTGTGACAACATAGAACTGCACAACGAACTACCAAATAGTTTTTTTCTAATGTACATTTCCCCAAAACTAATAAAAAGTTGCATGTCCCTTACAATACCTACCAAATTAAAAGCCCCTTTTCAACTTTATATTTAAAAAAAAAACAACCTCTTTCTTATTTTTTCTTTTCACTTTTAAAATAAAAACAGTGATTTTGCATCTTTAATATTGACTAATTGTTTGGCACCCGTTCGGAACCACACCGATGTAGGCCGGGATTGTTTACCAGCAGACACATGCAACCACTCCCCGCACCGACCGCAGCGCATCCCGCATATGGTCAAAGATGGAGGGGGGGTATGAATGAGGCTTTACCTGCGGGGTTGTGCGGTGAATACAGCCGGGCACATGGAGGAAGGAGCGCGGGGATGCGGGAGGCTTCTGCGCGGCGGGAGCCGTGTCAGACATGAACAGGCATGATGGAGGCATAAATATCGTCTCTGCAGAGAGGGGGGAGGGAGGGGGTACAGAAGGTGGACCCTCAACAAGGCTCAGGCGCGCTGCTGCCTCGATCTATTGATCCGCGTGACCCCACGGACGGAGCGGCGACCTAAATAAGGCGGGGGAAAAGACAACAACAACCGGAGAGGCTAAAAACCAGAGAAACGGAGGAGAAAAAAGGCGGCGGTGATGCTGCGCTGGCCTCGCTGACACGACGGAGAGGGGACCAGCGTCAAGCTGACGGAAACGAACGGCCCGACTTCCGGGAGGATTTTCAAAGTAAAAGGCTCAACGCTTCGAAATTATGAAAACCTTTGTTATAATTATTATTACAATAAACATCTGCTGCTTAAATGGACTTGGCTTGTAAAGCAATCAAACAATATATATTTGAGGTATAATTACTATAAAAATTACTTACTCTGCAACAACTTGGGAAAAACTTGGGGGGAAATTACTAAATATCTTACTCTGAGTATAATCTATTTTAATATATTTTTATATATATATATATATATATATATATATATATATATATATATATATATATATATATATATATATATATATATATATATATATATCAAAACGTTATTTTATTTAAAAAAAAAAAAAATATATAAACATTTTCTTACAAGAGTTTAGAAAATGTTAACTGTAACAAGTTAGTCAATGATGTAAAAGTCTCTTATTTTGAAGGGCACGTTGGGTCGTTTCTGCTACGTCCTCGCTGACTTCACGTCATCCACGAGGATCTGTGACGTAGCGCTCCAGCTCCTGCTGATGATGCAGTTGCTAGGGCGCCACGAGCAGATGGGGAAGAGGCAATGTGAACGAGCAGAAGGGCTCCCCCTAGTGGCGTTTTTGAGAATTTCTTAGCTCAACTGTTTTTGTTTTGTTTTTCAGGCTTCGAGCTTATTTAAATATGCGTTATTTTTCAGGTTTTATAGCACTCTGAATCGTACATTTTCATGTAGAAATATTTGTGAGCCATTATTAGTTCAATGTTTAAAATAAAACCTTAAAAAGACAGTCATTTAATACATTTATTGAGATTTTCTTCTATATTGACTTAAAAATGTTTACAGAAACAGTACCGAGCAGACGCACAGCAATGGAATCAAAGGCCGCGTCCACTGAACACACAACGAAATTCAATAAAAATGATGCAAATATTAATGCAATACACATACTTTTTTTTCTTTACACAAATTACAGATTACCAAAAACCATAAATGAAATTTTGAGTGCACTGAAGCAGCGCATAGAATGACGGAGTGGACGCACACAGAGGGATCAGTCCTTCTAATATTTGCGGGATGAGACGAGCAGACGAAATAATACCCAGCGTGCTTCAGTGTTTTGTCGTCCGTAGTGTTGTTTTTTTTCTCGAGTAGCAGAAAGCGGCTTTGCGCCGTTTCCGGCCTGTCCAAAGTCCAAAGCAATCTGGGGTCCACAGTGAGGTCAGGTGGTGGTGGTACAGTGATGTGGGTTGGGCCGTTGTAACAGATCGCTCCACGGTTTCTGATGGTCAGACTTTGAGCCTTTTGTTGTGGAGCTGTGCAAGCGGAGAACCCCCCCCCCCCCCCCCCAAATCAGGGTTGATTGTTAGTGTTATCCCCCCCCCCCCCCCCCCCCAAAGAAAAAGGCCGCGTCCAGAGTCAGAAAAAAAGAAGATTGTCGTCCGTTTTCTGCTCAGGTCGGTCGGCGCGGTGATAGTGTCTTACAAAAAAACAAAACAAAAAAATAGACGATTGTGATAATAAGTGCAACAAAGGTTAAAGTATCAAAGATGAAAGCAAAACATAGGAAGCAATAAAAACATCAAAGCATCTAAAAACTACACCCTATTGCACAATTAAAAGTATGTTACAAAACAATTGATGAAAATAATTGGTATTGCATACAAATCAAAGGAAATAAAAAATAAAAAACTTGTTTGTTCCGTCTTTAAGACCTCAACTTTTTTTTTTTTTAAAACAGAGCTTCCTCTGATTGATTTTCATTGCCCTACGTTTAGAGACCACTCCCCCTTTCTTTTTTTTTTTTGGCTGTGGTCGCGACAGACAGAACCTGGAAACACTGATTTCATTCGCTTCAAAGTGCACAAAGGAAACGGGACTTAAAAAAAAAAAAAACAAAGCGCTCGGAGATGCTCGTGAAACGTGTTAAGAGACGGCGAACGGAGACGAAAAGGCGGGAAAAAACGCGGCTGAGAAATGCTGCATAGCTGGATCCATTTAAAGCGACGAGGGAGCGACCCGGTTCTGTACACGATCCGTGCGGTTAGCTTCCTTCCACTGATTCAGAAGTCCAGTTCTTGCAGTCTGTTTGTTCGGTGGCGGCAACTTCACACCTGCGTGTCGCCGGGCTCGCTGGTCAGGCCGCCACCGCCGCGCAGGTAGATGGCCGAAGTGGACTTGGGCCGGTTCTGGCTGTGGGAGCGGGCGGAGCCGTTGTTGTTGACCTCGGGGCCCCGGGCGTCTGTGGAGATGACCCAGGTGGTGGGTCGCCACTTCTTCAGGGAGTACGGCGTCTTGACGCGCTTCTTGATCTTCTCGCCTGTGGCCACAGCGGCGTCGGACGGAACAAGAGCTTCACCTGAAAGCACAAAGCAGCATCAGAACCCAAAGAAATGACCCGGAAGGATTAGAAATTCTATTTTAAGGTGCAGTTAACTTTTTTTTTATTACATTTAAAAACTGAAGTTTTTTTGTTTGTTGATTCATTACAAAAACATATTTAATTATTATCATTTTTATTTATTCTCAGGGAAGGAAGCTTAAATTTTTTTTATTAAACTGTAGAACCCAACTACTTATCATACTTGACTAAATATTATGTGAAATCTAAAAGAACTCAAAAAAAAAAAAAATTAAATATTTGTAAAAAAAAAAAACTATTTTCACTGATTTTTAGTCCAAATTTTTTTCAGTCCAAGGATTCTAATACGTGGTTGAGGTTTAGTAAACGAAACCAGAAGACAAATGCATAAAAAAACACAATAACATTTTAACAGGATGAAAATTATATTTTGAAATGTGAACCAACAATGAATCGATCAAATATTTTTGGCTTTATTAGGAAGTTTTCCTTTATGTTTCGATGAAAAATATACGTTTTTTTTTTAAGTGAGACCCGGAGATTTTCTGAACAATGGCGGATTGTGAAATCGGGACCCGGAGTTGGAGATAATTACGTCTTTTTATAATTACACTTCCCAGATCAAAGTTGGATCAAATAAGCCAGGAAGATTTCGATCTCCATGCCTGGTTCACTACTCCTGTCTGTTCGGTTGCTAGGCGACAGGACATTCACAGATGTAACGGCTGGAATCACCTAAAGGCTAGACTCCAAATTCACAAATATCCGGCCTACCCGCTCGACGGAGGACCCAGCCAACGTCCCCCGGGAAGGCCGCGGCCACTGAAGGGCGCAGCCCTGGAATTTGGACACACCCATGTCTCCTCCGTCATCAATGTAATAATGGTTGACACTTCCGAGTCCCTGATTGGTCAAAGTTCAACGGGTTTAACTTTCAACGTGCGTTTAATGGCTGCTCGGTTTGTACGCTCGTAGAAACGTGTGGCGCATGAACACGAAGGTGTGAGCGTAGGTTGAAGAGCTCACCGATGGAGGTCAGGTCCTGCGTGGTGAAGGACAGGTCCAGCGAGTTGGGTCTCTCGGGTCGGCGGGCTCTGGGTTGCCGCGGCAGAACCTCGCCCCTCATGCTGACCGCAGCCTCCTTCTGCGCTTCTGCAGGTCCGGAGCTTTCCCCTGGAGGCCCGCCGCTTTCCCGGCTTCCCCCTTCTGCGCTTCCGCCCTCCTCCCCCCCGTCGCTCTCGCCGCCGCTCTCGCCGTCGCCTTGGCCGTGCCCCGTGTTGCTGTTGTTGTTGTTGGTGTTGGGGCGAGCCGAGTGCAATGCCCCCGCGGCGGCGTCTCTGAGGTCGGGCTGCTCTCGGCTCAGCAGCGGCTCGTTTTCGTCGGGGCTGGCTGTGATCAGGCCCAGGCCCAGGCGGCCGTCGTCGGACGTCAGGGCTCCGGACCCGTTCTGGAGCATGCTGGGCCCTCCGAACCCCGCCGCTCCGCCGGGCGCCATGGATGACATCCCTGCAGCTGTGAGCCCGTTGACGTTCACGCTCCCGTTGGCGTGTGCGTCCCGCATTGCTGGAACGTTGTTTGTGCCGGCGCCCCTGTGGGCCTCGGTCGAGTTCGAGCCAGTCCCTGCACCGACGTTCATCTTGTTTCCGTCCACCTGTCGCAGATTGGACTTCCCCGAGCGTCCGAACTTGAACCGAAGCGAGGATGAGGACGACTCCTTCTTGGCGGGCTTGTTGCGCAGTGGCAGACTGGACGGCCTCTTTGGCAGGTTTTGCTGCTTGGGCAGTGGGAAGATGGTGTTGGGCATCGCCGCAGGGGAGTCGGACGTTCCCGAGGCCTCGCTGGCCATCTTGATGAGGGGGTACAGCAGGCTGGAACTGCCCGGGCTCAGCGGGTCTGGAGAGCAGAACTGCTTCTGTGAGTGCTCCATCAGGTTCTCATCAGAGCTCTCCTTCAGGTTCTTATCCACCTCCTTAGGATCCAGTTTGGTGGTCTCCAGGTCTTCCTGGGTCAGGTGTAGGCAGACGGGGACCGAGGTGACCCCAGCGGGACCATCTGACTCCGAGATGGTGGTGGTGGTGGTTGTGGTGGAGGTGGAGGGGCTGCCTCTTTGGCCCATGCTGGTGCTGCCGCCCTCTGGGCTGGGCAGGCGGGCGTTGGCTTGCTGCTGGCGCTCCTGGTTGATGGAGTTCCTGTTTCTCTCTCCGGTTCCGGCCCCGGATCTGCCAGTGATGGAGTTGGTGGCGTCGGCCTGCGTGTTCTTGGGGACTCCTTCATGCTCCTCGATGTACGTGGAGGGATGGTCAGTGTACGGGCCGCTCTTTGGGGTCATACGGTTTCTGTAAAAAGTTAATGGGACGAAAACAAAGACGTGAATGAAAAGTTTGACATCGTAGCTCAAGTTTTGCGATAAAGGTTTGAGCACAGAAGCCAATGATGTCCTCACGACTTGAATCATGTGCTTTTTGACATTATTTTGGTAGGGTTAGCTCAAGGTCTCCGGCTGTTCGTCAAAATAATATTATTTTATTTGCTAAATAAATAATATTTAGCAAAAATGAACAACAGATTTTCTAAAAATGAAGGAAACGTTGGACACAATGACTGCCAAGAGCCCTGACCACTTGATGAACTTGCTATGCGAAAGCTATTAGATATGATGTACCACAGGGCACTGAACTTGGGCCAATACTTTTTTTAATATTAATATGCACTTTTGCATTTTTTCAGTTACTAAAACTGTTTTTTTTTACTTTTTGATTTAAGAATGTTAAATTTTATGAAGGAAACTTTTTAAATTAAGGGAAATTTTGACACAATGACTAACAAGTCTGGAATCAGAACCTTTGACCACTTGATGAACTTGCTAAGCTAAAGCTATCAGATATGGTGTACCACAGGGTGCTAAACTCAGGCCAAAACGTTTTTGATCTTGATATGCACTTGCATTTTTTTCAATAAAATGTTTTCATGTTCATTTTTTATGTACAATATTGTAACTTTATTAATGAAACGTTCAAAATACATAGAAATTTAGACCCAATGACTGTCTGACTTGGAATTGGAACCCCTCACAAACCCCCCTGAGGTACTTGTAAAGCTAAAGCTATCAGATATGGCATACCACAGGGAACTGAGCTCGGGCCAATATTTTTATAGTTTCAAATTCTTTTCTATTAGTTTTAATGTACAAATTAATAATTTTATTAAAAAATACTATTCATAACAGATTTTCTTAAAATGAAAGGATATTTGGACCCAATGACTGCCAAGTCTGGAATTGGAACCCCTGACAACCTGAGGAACTTGTAAAGCTATCAGATATGGTGTACCACAGGGCACTGAGCTCGGGCCAATACTTTTAGAAACTTTATATTTTATACCAAACAAGCAGGTCTTTAGTGTATATTTGATAAAGGGTCATATTGGGGACCCACCTCTCATTGTGCAGCGTGGTGGACATGGGGTTGAGCGTGGGACTGACGGATTTGGAGCGGTCCCATATGAGCAGCAGCTCTGCCAGCCGCTCCTCCGCGCACTGGGCAGTGAGGCGAGCCTCGGCGTCCGGGTCCCAGCAGTCCTCCATCGTCTCCTTCAGAGAGCGGACGGCCTGAAGCAGAAGAGACGATCACAGATCACTGGCGTAACTGCAGGGACCTGTTCTTTAGTCAGGAGTGACTTTCTATTTGGAGAAGACCCCAATCACAGCTCGTCTTCTAATTGCTGATGATGTAATACAAAGATTCCTGATATTTTGTTTGGATGCTGAACCAAAGCCCCTCCCCCACCGCTGTAGCCCTTTAGTGTAATGATCCGTGGATCAGAACTGCTCCGGCGTTCATGTGGATCTGAGCTACAGTCAAACGGGTCTGTTTTTACCACAGACGATGTGAGTTACTAAGAAAACGAAGCATGCTGAGAAAGTAGAATGGAAATGTTCAGACGGTTCTTTGAGACATTTAGACAAAATACCCTCAAAACACCGGTTTCCTTTGACGCAAGCAGTTTATCAGACTTGATATTGGATTTGAAAAAAAAAATAGATTTTCCCCCCAAAATGGTTGTTTTATTTAAAAAAAACAGTTTTTGTTACAGAATCCAGAGCAGTTCTGCGCCTGGCAGACGGTGAACTCTGGCTCAGCTCCTCACAAACCTACCAGGCTGTTCTCCTTCCAGGCTTCTGGGAATTTGGGTCGTTGCTTCTCCCTGGAGACCAGGACCTGCATGTCCTCAAAAGTTGGGTGGTTCCCCACTTCCGCCTGAAAAGCCATCTGGTACTCTGGCACCGACTCTCCTGCAGGAAGGCAGAGGGACGGGCGGACGATGGGTTCTGAGATCAGATCCGTTTCCAAAACAACAAAAAAGGGGGACGCAGACTTAAAAAAAAAAAAAAAAAAGTCCGACAGAGTTCCTCACCTGGGAAGAGGTCGCTGCAGCGCATGAACGTCTCCCAGTAGACGAGGCCCAGCGCGTACATGTCCACCTGCTTCAGAGCCGACTCGCAGTCCCTCAGGTTCACGGCGCCCTCCAGCACCTCCGGCGCCATGTAGCGGATCGTTCCCACCTGGAAGACGGGGATGTGTGGGGAAAACCAGGTTTCATGTTCCAGTCACATACATATTACAGTGAAAAGGACAAACAAAGCTTTATTTTGGAAATGACAGTCTAAAAAACCCAAATATTATTAATAAAACAGCTTTGCCTGGGTCTTTACCTCACTGATGGCGGCGTTCTCCTCCTCGCCATGGCGCGCCGGCCTGTTCCCCGTCAGCTTCATGGACAGACCGAAATCGATGATGACGCACGTGCCGTCGGCTTTGGCCAGGATGTTCCTGCTGTTCAGGTCTCTGTGCGACACCGCCGGCTTGTACAAGTCTTTACAAAGAAAAAAAACAAAACGACAAAAGTTCACAAACTTCTTTTTTCCTTTTTAAATCGCCCCCGCCGGTTGCAGTTCCAGGCGCTGTCCAGCAGGTGGTGCAGCCAGGCAGCTGCAGATTCGTACCATTGGCTTGTGGTTTTCTGCCGTCCCTGCAGCTTCCTGTGCTCATCACTCCTGAATCATTTCAGCGTTTTTACCCAAATCACATCAATTCTTTTGACTTGGACGTCACTTTAGTGCAGTTTGATGTTTATCTACGCTGATGAGGAGAAAAAAGGAAAGTACGGCCGGCGAGGCCGAGGCCCGGCGACAGAGCAGTGAGCCACACACATCCTCATAATTTATCCGCCTCCCTGGTTTCTCCCTTTTTTTCTTTCTTCTTTTTTTTTTTTTAACTGGCTGCAGGCAAAGGCTATAAATACCCTGAGCAGGGCGTGCATGCACTGTGTACATGATTGTTTGTCAAAATACTGCGAGAGAACACTCTGGAAGGCGAGGTGAAACACCACACTGTAGACCCCAGCTTACCCCCTTTAAAGATTTCCGTGTGCAGGTAGGCCAAGCCACGCGTGACCGAGTGGGCCAGCCGGCAGCTTCTGACCCAATCGTTAGTATGGAGGGTCAGATAGTGACTTAGGGAACCCTGAGGAGGAAAATTCAAACAATGAGACATTTGTATACTGATAAAGGGTGTTAATCTTTGGTTTTTAGAAACAGCCAATAGAAACAGCCAAAAATACTAGGAAAACAAACAGCTCTCCTCCTAATTTTGGGCATCGTTTCTAAAAATCCTCGTTCTTATTGATATTCTCCTCATCCTCTCGGCATCATCAAAGCTGGAGTTTCACTTCCATCAATTTGGTTTAAGACCCGACGCAAGCGAATTAAATCGATTATTCTTTATTCCAAAAGTCAATTTTGTTTGGTTTTTAAATAATAAGGGAATCAAACTGAACAAATGTGGAGCTTTTGTTATTATCGGTGTGAGGAAGAGCTGTGTTTTTGCCTGAAAACGTGGACTAGTAACAGCAGGAGGCTCACGTGTGGGTAATACTCCATGACCAGCAGGTACTCGGTGCGCCCCTCTGGGCCCGTGCGCTCGTCGGCGGCGATGAAGCGAGCGATGTTGTCGTGCTCCAGCAGCGGCAGGCGGTAGATGGAGCACTCGTTGAGGAAGTTCTGGCGGTTGCCGACGGTGAAAACCTTCACGGCGACGGGCTGCTCTTCCAGGGAGCCGCAGTACACGGCGCCGTACCGGCCGCGTCCAATCAGCTGAGGCGGGGGGAAGGGCGGGAGAGAGAAAAGGTAAATTTCTCAACATCCTGTGGGTTTCATACGTTTACAACTTTGCTAATCTATTAACACCAAACAACATTACACAGGAAAGAAAAATCTTAAGGGGGAAACAAGAGTCAGAAGGAAGAGATAGAGGAGGTAAACTAAATTACCCATCAGCAACTCGATTACACCGTTAACCCGTTCAGATCTGGGGCGGCCTTTGAGCACGGGAACTGCAGAGCGGGTTGAAACTCATTCAATTAGTGCCCTGAATTACCCAGAGCGCAACATGCTGTTAAGGCGGCCCCGGCCACTCCGCCTTAAAGAGCCGTTTCCACGGCAGTACGACGAGAACGCAGGGCCGCATTAACATGGCTCTAATTCCTGCCTCCAAACTTTATCTCGGGTTAGAAAACAAACCCTGGTAAACAATGAACTTGTTTAGTCTGTGACTGAGGCTCCACCGGCTTCCCGCCCCCACCACAGGCAACGAGTTTAATGTGAGAGAGCGTGTGCACATGATAAGACGCAAGGACGTTGTTCGGAATTCAACTGCACCCCATCTACGCCTAAAGGGAGACAACGAGGCTGCAGACCAGAAGCCCTGCGACGGGTTTTGGAAATGAAATCCATCATTTTTAAGCCCAAGTCTCTGTATTTAATTTCTTAAAACAGTTCAAATTAATACTTTATTGTCACAAATAATCAATAATCTACTTTTAAATCAATTAAAACAGGCAGTTGATGTTTCTATGTTCCCAAGAAAAAGGAGCTTTTATTTTGTAAACCTGAAAGCCATGTTCTGGAGCTAAAACATTAAAATAAAATATTGCTCTCAAGTCCAAAAACCTCAAGTTTCAAGTCTTGGAGGTCGAGTCTCTTCATTCAAGGCTTCAAGTTCGAGTCCCAATTCCCTATCTTTGTTTTTTTTTCCACTTTGTCTTGACCGTCAAAAAACATGCTAAAACTTTAGCCTCTAATCTGAAGGCTAATTTATATGATTTGATTAAAAAAAAGGTATATTAAAATGTTTTAGAGTCGGGTGATTGCATTACAATTAACACCTGTGATGTAATTTCCCTTAAAATATGTCAACTTCCAGATTGAAGCTCTTTAAAAAACAAAAGTGCAGTTCATTACATAACCACTAGGGGCTTGTGGCTTGTAACTGTTTTCTGACTTTATTTTTTGAATCTTTTCTTGTTAAAGCAGATAATATAAAGTAGCTTAGTGTTACATACTGTCACGTTTCTCTTTTTATTTTGCATTGTTTTTTCCGTTAGTTTTTGCATGTTTTACGTTGCTAAAGCTTTCTGGATCTCTGAAAAAAACTCTTTGAGACACTTTTATATTGAAACCTTATGTTTCAAGTCTTTGAGGTTGACTCTTAAGTGTAACTCAAGTCCCAGTTTTAAGTCCCAAGTCCCTATCTTAGGCTTGTTCTAACTTTACTCGACATGTTGATAAACATGCTAAGACATTAGCTTCTGATCACTAGCATTATATTTTTCAACACTGGTTTGCGTGACTTGAATAAAAAAAACGTATATAAAAATGTTTTAGAGTAAAATGATTGCATTAGAATGAAAAACTGTGGCGTAATTTGAAAGAAAAAAAAAGTCAACTTATTAAAGCTCATTAAAAAAGCTAAAGTGTAGTTCATCACAGAGCCACTAGGGGATTGTTACTCACCCTCCCCAATTTTTATTTGGTGTAATTGATTATTTATCAGGCATGTTTTTAGGATCAAAGCAGACACTATTGAGTGGTTATTAGTTTCACATTCTGTTAAATTTCGCCTTTTATTTATGTTTTTTTTTACATGTTGCTAAAGCCTTCTGCATCTCCGGAAAGCACCTTTAAATTCAAAAAGGCGCTGTACAAAAATAGCACTACTAAAAATAATAACATCTAGGGCTAATTTTTTTTTTGACTCTTCTTTACCTGCATGTGGTCATTTGGAAAAGCGTGTCCAGACCCGCAGGGAAAATGGAAAGTCTATTAACCTCTACTATAAACGCCGGTTTATATTTTTATCCAATGCATCAGAGAGAATTATGCTGAAAGCTTCAGGGGCCTCGTGTTGTTTGCTTCACATTAGGGAGGCCGCCTTGTTAGCATGAGTCATCCTCTGCAAAATCAGAAAAATCAAAATCCACTGACGAAGGCTTCTTTGTTAAATGTTTTGCTGCCGCACCTGCTCACCTTTTTCTACTTTCAGTTTCCAATTTTTCCTCTGCACACACACACACACACACACACACACACACACACACACACACACACACACACACACACACACACACACACACACACATACACACACATATACATATATATACACACACATATATATATATATATATCTCAGCCTATTCCTGCTTCGGAAATTGGAGCAGAGACAAACAACCTGGTTCCTTGGCTAGTTTGCCTTTATCTGCTTAAACAGTCACTGTGGTTCGATTTCATGCAAACTATATTGACGTCCTCTCACAATGTTGGCTCTCCCATTTCCAGATCCGGTGTCAGTGTAAGCACATCCCTATTTTTATACGCCTGACCCGGAGCTTTATTCGCGCTGCCATGGTCGGATGATAAAAGTCACATTGAAATGACAAATGCAACTATAAACCTTGATGTATTTTTGGGCGCATCATTTTTTATATTTTTTTTCTCCTTCGGTTTCTTCTTTCTCCTCTTGTGTTTCTTTAAAAGCCGGTAAGAGCGTGGAATTTTTTTTTTTTTTTTTTCTCAGAAGCTTTTTTACTTCAGTATAAAAAGATCAATTTATATCCCAAAAAAAAAAACTTTCCATTTTTCGGTTGAAGTGGTGCAAAAATAAAAGCCCCTGTAGTGCTACACAAGCTTCTAATGGCTCTCTTTTTCTTTCTTTTTTTTTTGCAGTCGCTTGAAAGTTAGAAACCCCCAGAGACGGAGAAACGGGGAAGCTGGCGTGGCCGACCTCCAGCAGTTTGAGATTGTCCAGGTCCAGGGAGCTCTCGGAGGCAGCAGCTTCCATCATGTTCAGGTTGTGCAGGCCCTGTTTCCCGTCTCCTGACGACAACAACAACAGAAAAACACAACAACTCAGGTTCTTGCAGCACATTCTAGCGACCTTCGAAGATGACGATTCCTGCTCTCTTCCTCGCAAGCTCAGCGCCATGGTAACTCACCGTGCATCATGCGGTAACCGCAGAAGGCTGCTACAATGAGCACGGCCAGCACGGCGACCGTTGCCAGGGCAATAATTATGGTCTCTTCTTGGCGCAGTGTAGCAGGGTCTACAAAGCAAGAGAAAACATTTTTCTTTTAAACATAAAAGTAGGAATTTGATGAAAAAATGGTAAATGAAGAGGACATTTCTGGATGTGAACTTCTTCCGGGAGCCTTGGCCTATGTCTGTCAGCTGAATGCACACAAACTCCTTCAGCTTGACTGCTAAGATAACGCAAACATACATCATTTAAATGAAAAAGAAGCTAAAAACAAGGCCAATCTTGAAGCTGTAAGGATATATAAACAATGAAAAAGTGTGATTCTATTTTAAAAAAAAACTTGTTAAACATCTCAAACTGATTTTTTTCTTTTATTTGTTTTCTTGATCGACAGAACCATCAAAGACGTTCCGGGAAAAAGCGAAAAACCCTTTGAATACCAAGTAAACCGCACAAACCAGTTTGGTTTTTGTGTTGTGTCTGTTGCCATATTTTTACTAGATGGTCCCATCTGATTATGTTCAAAGTCAGATAAAGCCTGTTTTGCGTTCAGCTAGCCAAGAGTTGAAGCGAGTTCAAAGACTTGCATCGTACCATTTTATGGAAAACAGAATTCCTAAAATAACAAAATAAATAAAGAATCAAATGCTTGATACTTGAACAGTAGTACTTCTGTTTTTGCTTTCACACTGCACCTTTGAGAGTGGACAAACTACAAGAAATGCCCTGCACTTACAGGCTGCTCCATTAGAGGGCAGTGTTGCCCAAAAAAGGACTTTTCCTTCCTTAAAGCATTATGTTTACTAAATGGACTTTTTTTAAGGATTTTTTTTTCTTACTCAAAAAGTTGGTGCTGTTTCTGATTTGAGTAAAGTTTCCTTCTCAAATTCTCATCAGTTTTCGATACACAGTGGTCCCTCACTATGTTGTGGTTCACTTTTTGGAAACATTTTAGAGTAATTCTGCATGTTTTTATTATTTTTTTTTATAGTGCATTGTGTTCTAATCGGCTGTAGACCACTGTCAATCAATCTTAATACTTTCATTTTTTTTTAAACGGAAAATAAGACGTCACCAATTTCACAAAGTTAAAATCGAATTAATACAAGTATTTTACAACGAATATTTTTGAATCCACTGGTGACAAAAATGTTGGTTGTTTACTAAAAAAAACATTTAAACAGATTTATTTCGCAAAAATTGTTCAAACGGAATGCATTGTGGTCTAAATTGTGGTGAGCAGCGATGCATACTGGTTTTTCACAGCGACTTCTGGAAAATTTGTAGGGCACTGAATTTTAAAATTTTATATTCGAACAACACTACAAAATGGCGAACGCACTATCTAGTGAAGGAATTCGGACCCAACCTAAGTGCCTCTTGAACATCGTGTGTTCAATCTTTGGTAGCTAATAGATCTTTTTTTATGTTTTTATTTGAGAGTTTAAACGAGAGATAATAGTTTTGAAATGTTCATCAAAGTGCAGAGTGTCCTGAGGGGCTTTACAGCCTAAAAACATCGATCATTCCACTTTGCGAACTTCACCTAACGCAGGTTATTTTTACCAAAACGAGGGATCACTGTACTTCTTTTCAGTCTGTTTGCATTCACACTGTTGCTGAACCTCATCAGAGTTCACTTACAAGCTGATTTCCAAGCTTGTTAACGATGCAACAGATTTGACTATAACCTTCCACACCTGCAGAACCAGGTAGACCAAACAATCCACAACATCTCCACTTCAACCAAAAAAACAAAAAAAGAGCAATTTGAGGAAGTAAACTGAGAAGAGCTACAAACCAAAAGAGAATCTAATGTTTTGCAGATGTGGGTCAAGTTGTTGAAGCCTAATGCATGTTTCTATGAGGGGGAAAGGAAAAGGTGTTGCCACAGAAATACATGAACAACTGCTACAGTTTCTGGGTAAAGAGACATGAAGTATTTGCCGTGTGCTGTCGTGATTACTCATCTAAGTTGGTAGGTTCAGTTGGAAGAACGATCCTGATAATGAGGTTGATTTTGGAGCTGGTTTCTGTCATCCATGAGTCACCTGCAGCCTCTGACAGCAGATGCTCTGGTATGATTCTCAAACTTTATTTCACCCACCCAACAAATGAATGCCATAATAATGTTCACTTGCATACATTTAGTCCATTTGGTGATTGATTTTTTTCAGCTTTTCATTTCAGTTGGTTATTAAAAAACAGTTTTTACACAACCAATCACAACTTCTTAATATAAAAGCCGAAAGAAAACCATTTTTTTTAAATCAAAAAACAATCCAAGAAATTCCTTTTTTAAAGGAAAATCCATCAATGGATTTTAGGATTTGATCTTAAAGATCCACTCCAATGAAAATGCTGTTTTATGTGTCATTTTTCGGATGATGGAGGACGTCTATTGAGAAAATTGAGCTCAAAATCTGAATTCAAATTGTCTGAAAACATCGGTCGTTTGAAAAAAGCCCATATTTGTGACATCGAAAGTACGCCGGCCGGGTCATAAACAGAGAGCTCTCACCCACAACTCAGAGGCGAAGAAAATACGGATTTTGAGCGATTATCAAACTTGTAGTTGTATTTGTTTCTGCCTTAATGAGGTAAAGGTAAAACATTCTAGCAAAACTAACATATCTATAAAAAAAACAGACTGTATTGTGGACCATTTGGGCTGCTAACAGCAGACAGACAAAAAAACACACACATTTGAATGCCACCAGTGTATAAAGACCATCAAAACCACAGTTTAAGCTTGGAATTTAAGATGGAAGCAATGACCAAAGGTCTAGAATCTAAAACCTGTCTTTCTTCCAGAAAGAGGCCAAAGATTCACTAACCCACCACGAGTGCAGTGGTGCTACTGGGACACGCTGCTGTGGTCAATAAAAAATGGCTTCTAGAAGCGACACGTTTTACACACTGTGCATGACAAGGCCCCACTCAAATGCCAAGGTCACCTTGACACAAGGGAGCCATCAGGAAAAACCGCTGACACACACACTTCTGTCTTCATATCTCCAACCCCAGCCTTCTCAGTCGTCGTGTTTCCAGTTGACAGCATCCGTTGCCTGAGCCCTCGTACAGGGTCAAATGCTTTATTGGAATCTGGATTACATGGTTTTTCACTAGATATTAAAAAAAAAAAGAAGTTGGCCCTTAAACCTGCATCAGAACATTTAAGAACTCTAATAGAACTCTATGGCCTATTAGGGTTGGGCGATGTCCCCTAATTTGGCCGTTGACGATGTTTGCTGTCAACCATCGTGATGGACGATGACATCGTGGGGGGGGGGGGGGGGGGGTTGTATTTTTACATTTTTCGTTCTTATATAACTGCTATTCGTTTTTTTGCTTTTTTCATTTTATTTCCCAACTAATGACTAATCCGCGATGATCCAGTATAAACTGAGGGAAGTGACTTTAACAGAAAAAGTAACAAGCAAAATAGAAGAGAAGTGTAGTCGCTCCCGCACTTAATTAGTGAAGTGGACCGGCGGAGCGCGGAATTAAAGCTTTGTGTTTGATGGGAAGGGGGGGGGGGGTACATGAGCGGTATGTGTGGGAGATTTAAGACTGCGATCCGTCCTGCAGCTCTAGGGGTACAAGCAACCGAACTCAGAACCGGGTCTAAACGTGTGTGTCTGAGCACAGCTCGGATCGTCAGCACACACAGCGGTTTGAGCATCAAAGCAGAAATGTCGCTCAGTCCTTAGAAAACATTCAAACAATCACGTGGATTTGTGTTTCCAGTCGTGTCCCGACTAAATAAAGGCTGATGTTATTCTTACACGTTTACGTGCAGCGCCACCCAAAGCTAATGTTGTTAGCCCGTGTTAGCATACTGCTAATCCTGGCTCCGTTCAGAAAAAGCACTGACCACACGGATTAAAATTCAAATGATGAGCGAACAGGTGTTTGATAATAACCGTAACATTATTAAAAGCACGTTTAAGGCCCGTACACACCGGGACGAATATTCGCCAGGCGTTATTCGCCAGCGTTTTTCGCCACGTTTTTTGTGTTCACACCCAGGCGATTTTCGCTGACGATGAGTGGAGTGAACATGCAATTTCATTCCCTGACATTAGATGGCGCTTAATGTAAAACAGAAATACTCCTGTACACAAGGTGGCGCTGCGCAACTTTACGCTTCTGAAAGTCGCTTTTCACTCAGAAGAAGAGAGCAAGTATTTACACGCTTGTCAGAATCAAACAAAGAAAACATGAATATTTCAAGCACCAGTAGCTCCAACTGGTGCTTGGTTCGGGGATATTTTAGAATGTCCGTCATTATTGCTTCGCGGTTGTGTAGACGCTACTTGGCGTCTATCTTCTTCGCTGGTATGTGTGCTCAGCAAGGCAGTTTTGTGTTTGAGCGCCCCCAAGTTGTGTTTTACTGTAACTTCAGAAGCTCCAGACACGTGAGCAAAAGCGCCATTCTCATTGGTCGAGGCGTTTTTTTTTTTTTTTTGACGCTTTAACGCCTGGCGTTTTTTCGCGTCGGTGTGCACACTCTCGTTGGTGCCCTTTGTTTAGTCACGAGGCGTTAAACGTCGGCGAAAATCGCCGGCGAAATTCGTCCCGGTGTGAACAGGCCTTTAGAAGATCGTCTCGTATTTTACCGAGCTGACATGTCAATATATATAGCCGCTCGGTGCTGTTATCGTTTTGTATTGAATTGTTACATCCAATAAAGTTTGGAAAAAAAAGCCGCTCGGCGGAAGTTGTATCCCCTTCCGGTTTTCAAACTGCGCATGTGCGAATACTGCGCATGTGCGAATGATTTATTCCGACCGAAATTGTGACCTTAGTGAACGTTTTTATATTCTGAAAACATTTTTCTGGGCCCATCTACACGGTTGGATTCCAATCCGACCATTGATCCCATCAAGATATTTTGTACATGTAACCGCGGCTTATGGTGTCGACGCGCAACGTGGCGGGGGCGTGGCATCACGATGGTGGTCTCTCCATCGGGATGTCAGTCACCCATCACGATGGACGATGATATCGTCCATCGGCACAACCCTATGGCCTATCTCTTGGTGTTGTGACCCATCAGAGGGACAACCTCTTAAAAACGTGAAATCACTTGAACTTTTTCAGACTGCATTAATGTTACACCGATAGACCAGTTTCCTTTGTTTAATCCAATTGTCAGTCCAAACTTGTATGATAAAAGTGCTAGTTGCCTCACAAAAATCTGACTTGTTCATAAGGAACCACACAAAACCACTTGACAAATCTCATGTTACTACGGCAACGACATGGGTATGGGAAGAATTTTAGGAAATATCGGCACCATGAAAAGCTGTAAAAACCTTTTTTTTTTTGGTGTTCCGATGAGAATTAATGTCTCCACCCACAACCATCGTGATGGACGATGACATCGTGGGGGGGGGGGGGGGGGGGGTTGTATTTTTACATTTTTCGTTCTTATATAACTGCTATTCGTTTTTTTGCTTTTTTCATTTTATTTCCCAACTAATGACTAATCCGCGATGATCCAGTATAAACTGAGGGAAGTGACTTTAACAGAAAAAGTAACAAGCAAAATAGAAGAGAAGTGTAGTCGCTCCCGCACTTAATTAGTGAAGTGGACCGGCGGAGCGCGGAATTAAAGCTTTGTGTTTGATGGGAAGGGGGGGGGGGGTACATGAGCGGTATGTGTGGGAGATTTAAGACTGCGATCCGTCCTGCAGCTCTAGGGGTACAAGCAACCGAACTCAGAACCGGGTCTAAACGTGTGTGTCTGAGCACAGCTCGGATCGTCAGCACACACAGCGGTTTGAGCATCAAAGCAGAAATGTCGCTCAGTCCTTAGAAAACATTCAAACAATCACGTGGATTTGTGTTTCCAGTCGTGTCCCGACTAAATAAAGGCTGATGTTATTCTTACACGTTTACGTGCAGCGCCACCCAAAGCTAATGTTGTTAGCCCGTGTTAGCATACTGCTAATCCTGGCTCCGTTCAGAAAAAGCACTGACCACACGGATTAAAATTCAAATGATGAGCGAACAGGTGTTTGATAATAACCGTAACATTATTAAAAGCACGTTTAAGGCCCGTACACACCGGGACGAATATTCGCCAGGCGTTATTCGCCAGCGTTTTTCGCCACGTTTTTTGTGTTCACACCCAGGCGATTTTCGCTGACGATGAGTGGAGTGAACATGCAATTTCATTCCCTGACATTAGATGGCGCTTAATGTAAAACAGAAATACTCCTGTACACAAGGTGGCGCTGCGCAACTTTACGCTTCTGAAAGTCGCTTTTCACTCAGAAGAAGAGAGCAAGTATTTACACGCTTGTCAGAATCAAACAAAGAAAACATGAATATTTCAAGCACCAGTAGCTCCAACTGGTGCTTGGTTCGGGGATATTTTAGAATGTCCGTCATTATTGCTTCGCGGTTGTGTAGACGCTACTTGGCGTCTATCTTCTTCGCTGGTATGTGTGCTCAGCAAGGCAGTTTTGTGTTTGAGCGCCCCCAAGTTGTGTTTTACTGTAACTTCAGAAGCTCCAGACACGTGAGCAAAAGCGCCATTCTCATTGGTCGAGGCGTTTTTTTTTTTTTGACGCTTTAACGCCTGGCGTTTTTTCGCGTCGGTGTGCACACTCTCGTTGGTGCCCTTTGTTTAGTCACGAGGCGTTAAACGTCGGCGAAAATCGCCGGCGAAATTCGTCCCGGTGTGAACAGGCCTTTAGAAGATCGTCTCGTATTTTACCGAGCTGACATGTCAATATATATAGCCGCTCGGTGCTGTTATCGTTTTGTATTGAATTGTTACATCCAATAAAGTTTGGAAAAAAAAGCCGCTCGGCGGAAGTTGTATCCCCTTCCGGTTTTCAAACTGCGCATGTGCGAATACTGCGCATGTGCGAATGATTTATTCCGACCGAAATTGTGACCTTAGTGAACGTTTTTATATTCTGAAAACATTTTTCTGGGCCCATCTACACGGTTGGATTCCAATCCGACCATTGATCCCATCAAGATATTTTGTACATGTAACCGCGGCTTATGGTGTCGACGCGCAACGTGGCGGGGGCGTGGCATCACGATGGTGGTCTCTCCATCGGGATGTCAGTCACCCATCACGATGGACGATGATATCGTCCATCGGCACAACCCTATGGCCTATCTCTTGGTGTTGTGACCCATCAGAGGGACAACCTCTTAAAAACGTGAAATCACTTGAACTTTTTCAGACTGCATTAATGTTACACCGATAGACCAGTTTCCTTTGTTTAATCCAATTGTCAGTCCAAACTTGTATGATAAAAGTGCTAGTTGCCTCACAAAAATCTGACTTGTTCATAAGGAACCACACAAAACCACTTGACAAATCTCATGTTACTACGGCAACGACATGGGTATGGGAAGAATTTTAGGAAATATCGGCACCATGAAAAGCTGTAAAAACCTTTTTTTTTTTGGTGTTCCGATGAGAATTAATGTCTCCACCCCCGTCGGTTAAGCCAGTGAGTGAAAGAAGCGCTCCTCTCTGCTGGTTAATGCGAGCTGCACACACTCGTGCCTCTTGTTTAAGCTCCACCAAAGGGGAAAACGTCCCAGGTTTAGACTTTTAATGCTAATATCTTCTATTCGGTTACATGTCATTCAGCACATCTTTCTAATCAAATGTTTTCACTTCTGCTTGTTTCAAAGATTAAAACATGTTTAAATGTTTTATTAGATAGTTCAAAGTGTGAATTTAAAATCAGATGGAACTTGAAACAAAAATTAGTTCGCAAAAACCAGGTACAGTCAGTCCTCGTCAGCCCGGACTTGAACGTTGTCTTGAAAACCAGTGGAGTCGTAGCTAACAATGACGCAACTTGATTGGTGATGTGAAAACCAATTGAGTCAGTCCTTGCTAGCTAGGACTTAACTGGTTTTGAAGTCACCGTTGGTAATGTCAAGTCAACACAAAAATGTAACACTTGCTTACGTGCTTACACAATTAACGTAAATCATCTGATTCTGTTGCGGAAAAACAGATTTGGCTGTTGAGCAAAACTATGCTAGTAAAATGTGATGTATACTGGTGCCAAAAACGTGAAGTGTTGTATAACGGGTGCAAAGCTGATATGGAAAAGGCGCTTTTCTCCACATCAGAATCAGCTGATTCACGTAAGCGATCATAGAGTTGTGGAAGGTTGAAAAACGTGTTATTTACTGGAGCCAGTTCATTAAACAACCACTATGGGGTTATTGCACAAACGAGTGTGCGCACATTTATGTCAAATGGTTAAACTTAACAATAAAAATCTCGTTTTTCTTAAAGCCCAACGTTAACTGTACTTATTTTGTCTATATTTGTTTGGATGTTTGACTTTGAAGTTATGCAGAAAATGAAGCTCTGTCTTCAGGCTTAACATCTACGATCTTGTCTGAGCATGCTTCAACGACCCTCAGATTTTCTCCCACTTTAGGACACTCCAGTGGCTTTGAATGCTATCAGGATAGCGGCGACCAAATATCCCAAATGCGTCTACAGCGGCTCCACAGAAACCAGAATCAGTCACATGACCCTATCTTCTGTTCTTAAGTAATGATTGTTGGTTCACGAATAAAAGTGATCTTTAAACTCCCCTGGAACTTGAAACTTCTAATTTTTGGAACACCCAATGAAAGCAGAGCCAACAAGACGACAGTAGTCCTAAAGGACATAGACATACAGACGATAGATTTGAGATTCATCAGCAGTCGACAACCTTCTTTGCTTTGTAAGAATCCCTGCTAGCCCTTTGACTCCTTGTACTCGTGTTTAGATTATTTTGGATTCTGTCATTGCTCAATGCCTGCACGAGACCGGCCTTACAGTCAGTCAAAACAGTCATTTGGCAGCCATTTGGCAAATGACTCCATTTCCCACCAGCCGCTTCACATCACGCACACCAGTTTCTGCCCGGGCACGTCGGACTCAGAAAAGAAATCCAATATTCCGGGACAATATGCACTGGGAGTTTTACAAGCTCTGATCAAAGGCGAATTCCTTTCTTTTTCACTCCGCCGTCGTCTGTCTGCACAGAGAGACGGTCGCCTGCGTGCCTGCAGACAGGCGGAGAGCAGACGCCGCGAAATCCCTGGAATGCAGAAAGACAATGTGCGTGCCGGAGAGTGTGTGTTTGTTTGCATGTCGGCAGGAGAAGCGAGACGAGCCGGCGTTTGCTACCAACCCTCACCCCCACCCTTCCCGCCACACATGCTGCTTTCATTCATCACTCAAAACGTGACAAACAATTAACAACACTCCTGTTACACACTCCTCGACTCTCCAAAACCACAACAGACAGGCAGCAACGCAAACCGCTTCCTGTTGGCTGTTGCGTCACAAGTAGGGAAGATAATCCAACCCGTACAATCCGTAAATTATTTCTTTCGTTCACTTATCCTTATTGTTTATCCTCAAAGTTAAATAAACATAGCAGAAGTGACATAAACATTCAATTTAATGTTTTTAAAGGGTCAAATCTAGCTTCCATCGCAGTTTTATTGGGAACCAAGCCTAAAACAGAACGAAGGCGCCACACAACAAGACAAAAGTGTGGGGCTGCTTACAGATGGGCTGCGCCGTGGTCGGACTGGGCGTCGGGAAGTCCTCTGTGAAATTTACATTGCACATGTCGCTGCCACAGCAACAGAAGTGGTATGTCCCATTCTGGATGAGAGGTGGCAGGTGGGTGACCACGCAGCGGTCCTCGCGGCAACCGTTGTGTTCGGCCAGATGACTCCAGCAGCCTGGGGGGGGGGGGAACAGAGGAAAAGCTTAGTTCCTTCCTGCTCCCATGATGCAATGCATATCACTTTTTTTTTTGTCTGGAAACTTATTTTTTACTGAGATGAATAGATAAAGGGAGTCTATTGTATTTTGACCAATGCACAGAGCAACACTATCTAAATATAGCTTGAAAACTTTATTCATAAAATAAAATAGGATTAAGTTAAATAAACTATTTAAAAAAACACAAGAGTTTTGATTTAGATTTTAAAAAAGAGCTTTGTGCAGGGAAAATTCTTGTTTTGAGTTTTTAAGCAACTTTAACAAAAATCACGAACTTTTTCTGTAGAAATGGCAGCTGAATACGTTTTTCCCCCACCTCCCTTTAGTTTAGATATTTATTTATGTACAAACTCAGGTCCAAGTATAAAAACCACATGCATACATAAAAGACAGTGTAACATAGACTAGTAAAATAAAATAAAATCACCAGTAAAGCACCATAAAGTAAGGAAATACTATAAACAATTTAGTGCTATAGGCATGATATATAGATATATAAGAATAAAGTTCATCTCATTGGAGGCTTTTTCACATGCAGTCTAATTAATCTTAGCGGTTTGTGGAATCCTGACACACAGAGCCTTTCATTTATCGGAATAGAGCTGTGAAACAAAAAGTCCAGAGCAAGATTCACGAGATTTGCACTGCTTTGACATATGACACCAAATCAAATCAAATCAAATCAAATCTTATTCATAAAAAGCGCTTCTCAGACATTGTGCAGCTCGAATCGCTTTACAATTAAAAAAGAAAACAGACATTGAGTACCGACAGTCCAGTATGGACACTATATGCTGTAGACGTAAGCTTGAACGCGCTTGATGTGACCGCGGCATACGGCGCAACAAATTATAGGCTACATTAGGCACAACAAAAAATTCATAGACATTTGTAGTATGACTGCAATACCCAAAATGCCTATAGGGGCCAAGTGGCTGGTAGTTACTAAAGGTAGTAGTAGTTTTAGCAGTAGATGACCACATTATGCATACATCTAATACAACTTGTGCCGGTATTCTCAAATGTACATCAAACAACTGAATGTTCTGAACTAAAATGTGTTTTTATCTGAACACAATCCAGACTTTTAGGACTAGAATACCTTGTTTGACCAGCCGCACTTCGCCGGGAGGACTCTTCTCCCACAACCCGAAGCAGTGGCTGCCCTTGGCACATCGGATGGTGGTGTTCTCTGGGGACACCCGGCCTTCGCCTTCGGCCACGCGCTTCACCTCCCCCTGCTGCTGTTGGTCTGTGAAGGCACACTCCCTCTCCTCGCCTTGCGCCGCTGTGAAGACAAGGAGAGTTGAACATTCAATTTTGAGAAATTTGGGTTGGATTTCACCAAAAGTTGGTGGTTAGGCATCGAAAGTAAACACAATTATTAATCATTTTAGAGTCTTATCCCAGCTGTTTTTTTCTAGTAAATCCTTGCAAAAGGCGAATGATCAGATTTCTGGGACTTGACTGTACAAACGAATAACCAGGTGGTGAAAACCAAAAAAAATTGCCAAGGAACATTGTAAGATGTTTTAGTGAGGGACCAAAACAAACAACAAAAAAAACAACTAAACTGGAGGAGAAAACAACTAGAGGTTTTCTTTCCAATGACTTTCAGAGCGGAATTTTAATTGACGTGGTACAGGATGTGTTGCGCAACAGGTTGTTTGCTGCTTCATTTGTCCAATTTCCTGGTACAAAGGGTAGTTTCTCTTAAAAATTCAGTGCAAAATATCAACATTTTACCATATTTAAGGCACTTTCGTTAGAAAAATCTAGATTTTGTTGTCAGCAGTGATGTCAGACTGAGAGGTGGATATGCCGATATGAGGGAAATTGGGTAAAAAAAAAAAAAAAAAAACTGCCGTTACACAAACAAAAAGATGTGTAGATGAAATTGTTATTTTACACCAGTTGGGTTTTTGTCACTTACATGCATTTTGTTTGTATCTGTGAATGCGCTCTGCTGCTAAAAACAGAGCCATTAATAATAAAAAGGCGGATACAAATACACTCATCCGCTGTACTCTGGCACGGCACAGACGCAGTGCCGCTGAGCCAACCCCAGGAAGAATGTGCAGATAAAAAAACAACGGTCCATCTGCAAACGCTGCTGCAGCTCACCAACCACAGGATCAATAGAAAAACCAATTTAGACTGGAGCCTGAAGGACGAAATGCTCGCAGAGAGAACAGAAAGGCTCCATTTCCTTACACATTCAAATGATTGACAACACTGCAAAGCTTTGCGTGATGCTGTCAGTAAAAACTGGAACCAGAGCCCAGAGTTGTTGATCTGATGTGAAGATCCGGGAAACGCAGGGTCGTGCCAGGAAGGAATCTTCTGAATGTCACTGTGTACACAGACGTGGGTCATTTCTGATAAGAGAAACACGATGTGCCACTCTGTTTTCCTGAGGTCTAGCTCCTCCCTTTCCTTCTCTGAGGAGGCGGAGCGCAGCGCTGCTTTTGCAGGGTGGAGGGCGGCCGACGCTTGCCCAAGGTCGAGCTGTGTGGGCCGAGGTGGAGGCGATGGAGTGGTAGCTGCGCCGGGCATGACGCCAGCTTCTCCTCCTCTGTCCTCATCCAGATAAAACTCTCAACCCTGGCCTACTGTGGACCCCAGCTGGACCCCGGGGCCTGCACCCAGGGCTCGCCTACTGTTCTGGGAGCGTGACTCTGCCTGCAGAATGAAGCTGCGCTAATGCAGAATGAAAGCAGTTCAAAGTTAGAGCGGAGTAAAAGCGAGGATTCAGCGCTGATGAGCCAAACGAAATTACAATGAGCTGATGGTTCCGTCGTCTCGCTCCAGGCGGAGGCAGATAATTCTGTGGCTGAGTGCATTAACAAGCCCTAGGTTAAAATGACCACTGAAAGCTTCATGCACTGTTTTAAAGACATCCGTGCCAGTATCTACATGCTAGTTAAACTTTCAAGTTTTTAACCCAACCAAAAGGCAAAATCCTTTTCTATTTTAGCTTTACATAACTTTATTAAATCTTTACAGATGAACGACAGACTTTTGAGGCTGAACTTCAGGATCTTTGTTCATTTTGAAGCTTTTTCTCAAGGAAAAAACTGTTTACATTAAGGAATAACTTTCATTTTAATTCAACAAATTGTCACTGGGGGGCAGTAAACCCGTTAACACTGGCAACACCTTAATAACACAAACTCTACCGCAACTCTTTAACTATGAACGTAATCAACATAAATTAGCCGCTTCTCAAAGCTGCGACAGAATCAGCTGATTTAGGTTGATTTAGTAGATACTTCACTAACGTAAAGTGTTGCCTATCGGCGCAAAGCTGCGTTTCTCTGCTTCTAGTGGAATTTGGTTAATTGCGTAAACAGTTGAAGAATTATGGTAGTCGAAAAAACGTCAACACTGGAGCTAAAGCTCAGATGATAAAGGAGCTTAACAAACAAACAAATAAACCCTAAACACCATCCTGGTATCAGGATATTTCTACCTATTTTGTATTGGCAAATTTGAAAAGCTCAAGAGCCCTAATAAAAAAAATTAAATCAGTCGTTGGAGCGCCCTGCTAGTTTAAAAAAGTACCTACACCTAGTTGTGCACTAGTTTGGCTTTTAAGAATTGGTGGCACCATTTCTGACAGCAACATGAATAGACTTGTTTGCATAAACACCTCTCTAAACTTACGTAATGTAAATGAAAAAAAATGAATAAATAATAAACGGCGCTCTGGCATGTCCTTTGTGACTACTAATCTCTCCACAGCGTGGGCCGACTCCGCCAAGTGTAAGATAAATGTAATGAGACGATTAAAAGGGTTGCAGCCGAATGGTGTTTCGTAGTGAGGATTTGTTTTTTGTTTCTTTGGCCAAAAAGAGAGCAGAAAATGAAATGTGTCCTCTATTGTTCTGTTTACCCAGCCCACATTCATCTTCTTCACAGATGACTGATATTGTAGGGCTGGTGATTGATATTTCTGAACTTTAAGAAACCAACGCCTAGTTATAATGTAAAACAATACATGAATGTATGATGATTTATTGGTCTGTTTTAACTGTGAGATCCCACAATTATTTAGTCATGTCTCCGCATTTATTTTAGCTAGGAGGTAATGAACTGAGCCATGGGGGAGTCAGAGGCCATTTTGAACAATACGGAAATAGGAAAACAATAATTAGGACGGGTACTTCTTGTGGCTTATACGTGATTATAGAAGAGGAAAAGAAATAATGGATTTTTTTTTTTTTTTAAAGTAGACAAGATTCAACGTAATTTATTAACAGTGTTCCCTCGCCATATATTGCAGTTCTTCTTTCTGTTTTTTTTATAATGCATCCTGATTGGATGTTGACCTATTGCAATTTTTTTTTTTTTTAAATAAAAAGGACACGTAACTGTCTGAAGAAATTAGCAGTTCTAATAATTGCAGAACATGAGGTCTGGTCACAACAGGTTAGAAAAAATAACTAGCTAGTTCCGCTAGTAGCCTTTCTTAATATAAAAAATAACAGCTTCACAATTACCCAGCAGACATTTTCAAACTATTTCAGATTTCTTTCTATATTTGAATAGGCTTTTTGAAGAATCTGAAGCTTTGAAATTGAAATGAACCACACTAAGGTTCATCTGCAAGTAAACAGACCCTTGTTCTGTAAAACACAACTTGCAAGCATTAAGGCACAGCAGAAGAACCTACTAGGATGACCAGTTTCAGAATCTGGTACTGCGTTATTTAAAGGTTTGCAATCACCCGAAGTGATGGAGGTGATGTCAATGATTGCGTCTGCGCTAGGACAGCAGCAGTTCTGAGCTGTAGGAAGGGCTGACCAAAGCTCATTTCCCCACGTTAAAGTCATTATATGACAGCAGTCACGAAGTACTGAAGGAACAGGGTAAAACAACACAAAAAAAAAAAGAACTGATCTTATCCATCGTAAAATATGCTGCATTCTCGGTCCTCAAAGCAGGCCCACAGGGAACCAAGTGTTATGACAGGACACGAGTAGTGCAGGAGGAAACAGAGTATGGAGACAAAAAAACAAAGGAACAATGGAAGGAGCACAACAGAAGGAAGTGTAAAGCCAGTGACAACACCCTGACGGTAGAAGGCATGTGGACTATGCAGCACAGATACACTAAATAGTCCTTCATATGGCAGAATTAGTTTAAAACACGACACGGAAATGTACTGTTGGCTATTTAAACGGTACGTAACCACCATCTCCTTACTAAATTCGACTTCAAAACGTGTGAAGTTTTATGTAAGCAACACACTGACGGACGTACAATACATAAGAGTCATTGTGCCGACAAGGCTAACAAGTGTGCTCAAGAAAGTTTGTAATAGAATGCTGATGGCAGCTTCTTAAACCCACAAATCTCCTAAGATATCTGAACAACGGGGCTTTGTCTACTACTAGTCTTTGTTTTAACTAAAAAGCACCTAAAATCGGCAGTAACCGAGCCCCATCTTCAGTTCCTGAATATGAGGTAAACCAGAAAACAAACAAATGCTGCAGTTCCAACAAAAAACACTAACGGCAATCTGCAGAAATTTTCCATTGACTCCGGTATTACAACGTCCCATTTTACAATATAAAAAAATTGTGTGTGTATATATATATATATATATATATATATATATATATATACACATATATATATATATATATATATAAACCCTTTAACACCCAAGCTGTTGCAGACGACAGAAAATACCACACGGTCTCGAACTACCCTGACTCTTCGACCGTTCACACAAATATTGTAATTCCCAAAGATTCTCAAGATGGAACTCTCTGCGGTTGGCTTGTTATAATTGTGTAAAAACTAATGTACTAATGTAAAGTGTTGCATATCGTCACAAAGCTGCTCAACTTTAAGAATCTGTACTTAAATTGTGAAAACGGTCGACGAGTTCTGGTAATTCAAAGAGACACTGGAGCCAAAGCTCTGTTGTTAAAGAATCTTATTTTCTTAAAACTAGCTGTTTAGATTTATTAGGGCTGTAATGTGTGCACTTTTAGGGGCATCTTTTTGATTGGCAGGTTAGTGAATCATACAGAGCTTTTTACTTTGGCCCACTCAGCTGCCATTGAAGTGGGCGGAGCAAACTCCAGGTAATTTTCCCATCCTACTTTAGCCTTCATTTTCCCCTTACAGAATGTTTCTGGTGACAGTAGAGCTTATCCCTCTAGTCAGAGATGTTTATGGTTTAACTATCGGAGCAATTTTTCACCCTGAACCTAAGTAGCAGAGCTACTCCAGCAGATGTTCATACGCCCATATTTGAAAAGTTAAAAACAACTCTAGCTCAAAGGATGTGACGGATGGAAAAAATCCCTTTCTGTAGCTAAACAATTTCATGTTTCAGTTGATTAGTATTAATAATGTAACATTTTGCCCCCATATAGCCTAGCTTAACATTCAAAAAAATAGCAAACATTATGCATCTGCAATGTGACTCAAAAGGTAACTTTTTTTCTAGTTTTCTTTTTCATGTCAGAAAACTTAACTTAAGTTGTGCTTTAGTAGTCCACACATTTGAGTCTTGGTGCACTTTTGATATACATATAGTTTGGATATAAAGTTGATTTCCTTTGTTCTATTTGCATCTATAGCTGAGTCGAAATGACTTGAGTTAGCAAATTTTTTGTACAAACTGACGAAATTGAAAGTATGTTGTGTGGCCTACATCTCAATATCAAGTTCGTGGATTGTGATTCTGTCCCTAAAAGACTGACGTGACCTTTAGTCCAGTAGCTGAACTTAATGAGCAGACTCAGATCCAGATTCCTTGTTTTCAAAATTAAGATTGATTGTCACCCAAGACTGAGATCAATCTCTAAATCTAATCTTCAAAAACACACACAGATGAGGAAGACGGCATTTTACACGGTGGAGCTTTAAGCCGGCAAGCCTGAACTTTGCTTATCTTCCCGCAAGAATCGCGCTAACTACCCTCGTGTCACTTTACATTGGGGTCGCCTCCAGCCGAGTTTTTAGTTGGTTCACTTTGGTTGAGTGTTTTCCGTGTTTTCTTGGTCGGAAGCCAATCTCTGATTGGCCAAGGCAGGCCCCGCTCCAAGAGCTTTCACTGCAGAGCTGCATTGTGGGTCAGAGCCTGCAAGCAAGCCCAGCAAGTCCAGTGGAGCGAGGCAGATGAGCCGCAGAAAGGCTCCGGAGTCTGCTTTGAGCCTCTTTTGCTGGATGATGCGGGCACTGCTGAGTGTTTACCCATGGCCCAGTTATTTGCTAATCTCTCCCTCCTCCCCCAACTGGCCTTCGGTGCACCCTTCCATCCCACCCCCCTCGCAGACAACCCCTTCCACTCAACTTTGCTGCTAAAAAACAACAATCTAATCTGGCTCTCCCTCTCCCTGCTGCCAAGGCCCATGGGAGGAAGACAGGGCAGTCTGAAACTTTGATTTAAAGGCTGCCTGTGAGCAGACGGGTTGGACGAGTCTGACTTTTGGGACCAGCACGAACATTTATGAAAACCCCAACGTGTCTTCTCTCTTGCACGTCGTTTTCATCACACAGTTGCTTTCGGTCTGCTATCAGTAGAACCCTCCGCATGGTTTCCCTCTGAAGCTGCAGCTTCTTGCTGAGCCACAAAGAAAAAAAAACAGAAATATTTGCTGACTCCTCCAGTTTTTCTAAAGTCCTCAGGTTGAGTTTAAAGACGTGGTGGTGCGTTGGTGGGGGTTGCCTTTAATCTGCCCCATCTGCTGCCCTGTGACTGCCCACTCCCCCCCTCGAAAAGGACCAGGACTCAGTCCGTGTCTGTCTGGGTCTGGTACAGTTATGCTAATCCTGGAGTTTAAACCATACCACACCACCCCCTACAACCACCACCACCACCACCTCCCCCTTTTGTCAAATACTCCCTCCTCTCTTTCTGTTTACTCCAACTTTCCCAAATATGTCATGAAAATGCAGATGACAAGAGGAGTTTGCTGTCGCTCCATAGGGGGGATAATCTCAGATTACATGAGTAAAACAAAGTGTGGTTTGCGTCTGAATTGACGTGTGTGACATCATCGTTTCCTCGTTGTTGTGAATGAACCACAAGCACCTCTAAGGGCCCGTCTGACAGCAACAGACCTGTGCCGAAGGTTCTGAAACACCAGAACCACTTGAGATTAATTTATAACCACTATTGCTTGTTGTGGTTATAAATATGTAACTCAATATTCCAGTTTTCAAATAAAGCAAAAAATTACTAAAAACAATCGCAAAAAATAATTGTAGGACCATTCAGAAGTTACTGAATATTATTGTTATTAAATTACCTGTAGTAAAATGTGACCTAATCAATGATTGGAGCATTTTTTCCCAAAAACATTTATTTTTTAATTAATTATAGAAATTTACTTGTATTTAGTGCAATTTTGGATCAAACCTTCAAGAAGAAGACAATCGTTTAAATACCGTATTTATTAGAGTATAGGTTTTTTGCATAGTTTGGCCAATGGTGCGACTAAAGCTACGTCCACACCCCCTTAGCAATGTGCGTTCAAGCGACGACTTTTAACTAAAAGTCTATGTAACACATGTAAACCCGCATTTCGGATTTATAGATTTAAACTTGGTTCACCTTTGACCAATTCAGGACTCAAATCTGGTAGTAAAATATAAAAATATAGGTACCATCCTTTTTATTTCACGGAAGTACCAACCGTTTTGATCATGGAGGAGAACTTAAGGGTGTATTCAGACTGGAAAAATCTTTTGTTCCGGATCGAATCAGCTTCATTTGTTCCTGATCGAGTCCCAAACCTTGCATTTAGTCTGTATTCAGAATGGCATCAAGTGACCCATTCTGTTTTTGACCAAAGCTTGTAAACAAAATCACATGTGTAAACATCTCTTCAGCCATTGGCCAGGAACTACAGGGGCGGGTCAAAACAACAAGAGTAAGACGGACATGCTGCGCTTTATATTCCTTATAGGGACTTTTTATGTCAATTGCCAGTTTGGAACGTCGGGAACAACACTTTTTATTTGTTACTTTGTTACGGCGGAAGCGTGCTATAAGGCGGTTACCGGCAAGGAGACTGACTATGTGCTTTTACTAAGAGGATGCTAGCAACTGCGGTGCTGACGTTGGGCATGAAGGTACGCTGATGAGTGTTTATGGCATATAGATTGTCATGAAAACTGTGAGAAACAATATGTGTCACGTTAATAGTTGTTTTAATGAACCTCCATTCATCCAATCACATTTCAATGAGTTGCTGTGTCTCATTGTTGTGGTGTTATGGCATTGTTTTTATCTTTGTGCTAAAGTTTAACGTTGGAAGTGGGATCATCTCGACCCCACTAGACAGTGGGCTGAACCTTTTTTTTTCAACAATTTATGATCTTCACTGCTGTCCATGGATTATGAAATTCTCTTCACCTTTATCCGCTTTTGTCATGGTAGGGATAACACATCAATTTAAGGGTGGGGTCATTTTGACCCCACAGGATAGCACAAGGTTTAAGAGAATTACGTTAAGGAAACTACTAGGTAGCTTTTCGGATGACATCACAGCAGTGCCGGGTGCGTGCCGTGTAACGAGACACAGAAAAGCATGTAAGGCGTTTTCGGCAAGTTAAAGTAAACATTCTAACAAATAAACAGTTGGACTCTTTTTTTCTTTTCCTGTTTGATAACAAGACAATCGTTGCTTTAGTTGTCCGCAGCTCATCCATTGCTTCGTTCTAACTCTGTTTACATGGGTTACAGTGGTCGTTTTGGTTCAGCTGCTCTTCTCCGAGGACGGATTCTATTCAGGCTGAGAAATCTCAGACCAAACCGTACGATTGAAAACGAACCGAACCACCTCCAACGATGGGTCTGAGAGCGGTTCCTGGTCCCAGACCAGGGTTCGCTTTAATGTATTCAGGCTGAAAATTTGTTCCAGATTATCAGGGGAAACGAACTCCGGTTCATTTAAAGCGACCAAGTGTGTTCCGTCTAAATACACCCTAATAATTGCAGTTTGTCTCCGGCTGAATATATACGACACCAAGTCTTTTATATCTCAGAGTAGAGCAGTGAAAGAAAAAAAACCTGGAGCAAGATTTGCACCACTTTGACATTCAACTTTACTCTTTGCGCTTTTAGCACATTCTAGATTCCTCCTATGGTTCATGAAGCAAAATAAGGTTAGTGAAGCATGCAGTCTATAATCATTATCTATGCTTTTATTATGATTAATCTTTCAAGATGAAATATCAGTTCTTGTTACTGTATTTCATTGTCTCCCAAAGTACGACTTATACTCCAGTGCGATTATATATGATTCTTTTCTTCTTTAATATGCATTTTTCACCATCTGCGACATGTATTCAAGAGCGACTTAGCGAGTTATAGTCCGAAAAATCCTGAAGGTCGTATTTTGTTATTACAGAGAAAAATAAAATCTCTATGAATTAAAATTTGAATCACTTGCTTTTAAAAACAAATTTTTGGTTAATAAGGATTTTCTTTGGATTTATTTAAATAAATCTTTCAACCTCTGCTCAAAACCTTTCATTTGCGAACAATTTGGTTGCTTAAGAAATTGTCCGACACATAAATCACATATTAAGTTAAATTAACATCTCAGATTTTTATTCTAGAAAGTTTGAAGGCACATTCATTACCTTAAATCATTTCCCCCTTTTTCTTTTTTAAAGTTCATGCTTTTTATTCAGAATTTTCCTTCTCTTTTTTTTTTTTTGCAATCTACACTTATTGTTCCTTCTGGTCAAGGAGAGTGCTTCATGTTAATCAGAAGCTGTCACTCTCAGTTACCATCTCAAGGCTGCGCCTTTTGTTTTCTAAAATATCCGCTAATTTCTCCTTTCAGCCGAGCTAGAGGCCTGGCTGAACACTGCTCCATTGTGTCAAACTGCTCCTTTGCTTCGACTCGGAGCTCAGTCTGGGTTATCGATATTCAGTCACTTCGCGGTTTCAACGCCAGATCTGGAGCTGACCCAGCCCCCCCAAGCCGCGTTCAACTCCAGTCATGTCTGTTTTAAGATGACGCAAAACATCAGCGTGGCCTCTGTGCCTTCACATCATGTAGCCTCAGCAGCTTGGGTTATGCTATCTCCTTCATTTATCCAAACACAATTAGCAAACTGGAGAATATTTCCTGTTTCTGTTGACATTTCTTGTTTACCTCAGTATAGATGATGCAACAATATTTTATTCTTTTGAATGTATTGGTCCTTAAAGAATCACTCGTAGTTTTCTGATGGAGGTAAGAAATGAAGCTCAAAATTGCATTTCTGAGGGTTTTGTTTTGCAAATCGTTGTGAATCAGGAACAGAAGAAAATATGCAGCTCTGCTCCATTCTGATGCACCCATGTGTAGACGACTAGATCCATGTACGTCTTTGTTTTCTTTGTCCGAGCTGGCATCTGACTCAGACCTGTACATCTGGATAGCTCCAATATTGGTTGCCATTTTGTTGCATCGCTTAATGCTAGGTTGGAGGTGCTGAAAGCTAGCGGGAGAGCTTGTAAATAGATGGATGATGGAAAGTGGGGGCGGGCTTCCTCTGCACAGACAATCCTGCCCACAACTCAGAGTCTTTGTTCTGTAAGCTGGCGGAAGCATGCAAACAGAGAGCTCTCACATATGGGTGACGGGGTTGCTAAACACTAGCGGTTCCGCCCACAACTAAGGCGAATTTCTAATAAACTGCTGCTCCTCTGTCCCAGAAAGCGACAAGATTTTTAATTTTGAATCCAAACGGCATAATCATACATAAAAGACTTCTGGGAATGCTTTCAATATACCTCAAAAGATGACTGGAGTGGGTCTTTAACAAAATTTTTAGGCTTGCAAATTTTGTAATAATTGAAAATTGATCCACAGCTGCTGATTAAAACAGTAAGTTGGACAAGAACTGCTGTTTGTTGTTTTAATGAAAACGTTTTTCACCGTTTCTCCAGTAAGGTGTTATTTCTTTGCTTCAATACAGTTGATGAACTGAAAAAAGGTGTCCAGAGGGGCTGCTAGTGGGCAACAATCGTGGAAAACGTCCATGTTGAAGCGGGTGAAATGAGTGAAAATCCAGGGGAGCTGCCCTTGAGAAAAAGTATTAAGAAAACTGTTTTTACTCAATGATTTGACAAAAATTGATTGTTGGAATTTTCCCCCCCTGTAACCTTCGATAAAACACAACAAACAGGGATTCTTGGGTTGCAAAAGGTCCTCAGTGAACTTTTCTGAGGACAAATTCTTTCCCACTTGTTAACGCTTTTGAGTAACTTTTTCTTTTCCGTCCTATCAAACATGGATAAAAAGTGCAGAACTGATGCCAGTAATTGCTATCTAAAGCATCGTGACTTAAGAATGCGCGTCCCTCAACTCTGTGCCTTTATTCACAATTGAAAGCAATTTACTTTGGTCCAAAGCGCTTATTGTGCAGCAAAGAACTGAGTGCCATGAAAAACAAAAAGGGTCTTTTTAATCATCAGGATTTAGAGGACATTTGACTGAAAAGCAATCCTACCACGCTGATTTTTTTCCCCACAATCTTACAGGACTGGAGCCAGAAAATATATCAGAAAAGTTTTTTTGTTTTTGTTTGCATTTATAGAAACCAATGAAACACTTTAGAATAACTGGATGAAACCAACAAAGAGGATGTTGGATATGGTTGTAAAATCAAAGGAGGCAAAGGAATAGTCCAGTTTTTTATTCCTTATGCCTTAGTCAAAATTGCCCTTACGGGTTGACACACGCTGTGGTGGACAAAACAATGTGTGTGGGGCACACAATTATCAAGGTCGTAGACCACTCTGTGAGCCCTAGAGCGAAAACGTCCGTGCACTATTATTTCTACGTGGATTATTTGAGTTACAGGTTGCAGTAAACACTTACATACAACACGCAAGGGTGAAGTGGGTGAGATGCAGTTGTGTCATTTGGATTATTTTTTCAATGCCCCCGAAACCCTGTGCATGTGGTCCATGAACAGAACTTGGGATCACAGGACCGAGCACTTGCACCTTACGAACGACTAGCGTCCAGAGTAAGGGCACCGTACGACATCATCGTACGTCGTTAAAATATGCAACTTACATTAGCCTTAGCGTGATACGCAACATACGTATGCTACATTTTCATGATGCTCCTCAAGGTGGCTGTAAGAGCTTCAACGGAACTGCAAGACACACCTGCGTTCCCCTTAAGGCCCGTACACACCGGGACGAATATTCGCCAGGCGTTATTCACCAGCGTTTTTCGCCACGTTTTTTGTGTTCACACCCAGGCGATTTTCGGTGACGATGAGCCGAGCGAACATGCAATTTCATTCCCTGACATTAGATGGCGCTTAATGTAAAACCGAAATACTCCTGTACAGAAGGTGGCGCTGCGCAACTTTACGCTTCTTACAGTCGCTTTTCACTCAGAAGAAGAGAGCAAGTATTTAAGCGCTTGTCAGAATCATACAAAGAAAACATGAATATTTCAAGCACCAGTTGCTCCAACTGGTGCTTGGTTCGGGGATATTTGAGAATGTCCGTCATTATTTCTTCGCGGCAGTGTAGACGCTACTTGGCATCCATCTTCTTCGCTGGTATATGTGCTCAGAAAGGCAATTTTGTGTTTGAGCGCCCCCAAGTTGTGTTTTATTGTAACTTCAGAAGCTCCAGACACGTGTGCAAAAGCACCGTTCTCATTGGTCGTATAGTTTTCGACGCGGCGCGTCAAACCAAAAAAATGAACCCGAGGCGGTTTTTAAAAAGTGACGCTTTGACGCGTGGCGTTTTTTCGCGTCGGTGTGCACACTCACATTGGCGCCCTTTGTTTAGTCACGAGGTGTTAAACGTCGGCGAATATCGCAGGCGAAATTTGTCCCGGTGTGTACGGGCCTTTACAATGTGACCGCTCCTGTCTACGACCCTCCACGGGGCCGGACAACCCAAAAACCTGCAGCACCTGTGCGGGTCAATCCACCATAGTACCCCCATGCTAATTATGAATCATGGAAACGAATCTGGAGAATATGAGCGTTGAAATGAAACGCTGTAAATACTAGGCAGGTTTTTAGATACAGATTTAGAGGAGCGATCCCCAATCCCACTATAATATAGCAGCCATCTACGTTTCCAAAACCATGCGATCTGTTTTCATAAAGCTCTGGCTAATCCCAATACAAATTCAATAGTTTTTTTGTCACCAAACGTGAAAGAACAGTTCTCGATCAGGTGGCTTGTTTTCTTATATTTCTGTACTTCTTGTTATTAATTAGCCACACGTCCTTTAAGGTGTCTCCATTTCCCCTCAGAGTCTTTGGAACCACTTGGTCTGTGTCTTAATTAATCTTCTTTGGATTCTCGAACCCCCCACCCCCCCACATACACACCCAGCTTGTTTTGGGAAACAACAATGCCTTCACTGAGATCAAATCGCAAATCCGAAAAACATATATTCTTGATAGGGGTTTGAGATCTAAAATGTTGAGGGGCTGTTCCTACTCCAGATTTCAGAGCACAACATGTGCAATCAAATTAGTCAAATCACGTGGCGAGGGTCAGAAACATGGCGGCAGGAGTAGAACGCTTTCAGGTGTGGCAGGTAAATTTAAGGAATAAAGGCCCGGATGATCGGGACGATTGGATGAGCTTGATTCCTGAAACCGCAGATCAGACGGGTAACAATCCCTCCCATCCCTATACAGCCATCCTGCCGGGCTGTCTGACTCGGCCAAATCAATTTTGGCACAGTACACCAATTTAGATTTATCGACTGTCTGTGTGACATGCATGCAGTCATGTGAACAAGTGAAGCGGACCCCGCACCGTCTGACGGGGTTTAATGGACCAGGTTGAAGAAACAGCTCTTTGATCCTTTCCAGGGATTGTAATAAGGTAAACACTCAGATAAGCATCACCACATGACATATTACTCTGTCATTCACTTAGCTGGAACCAAATCAGGGTTAAGCAGAACAGACAGAGCTTAAAGAAAATAACAGTAGCTTCTCAGATTCTACAAGCCTCAGGTTCTCAAAAATAAGTTATGGGAAAAACTCAAAAGGGTAAAATCAGTTTTTTTTCCTGCTATACTGACTTGTTTGACTTTGACTAAAGTTTTGAGAAAACATTTATTGGAAAAGAAAAAACATTAAGAAAAGTGAAGCAACAGATGAAGGATTTGGACTTGTGGGTCAACCACAGGACCTGAGTTCTCGTGGTCATCAAGTTGACCAGGAACTCCTCAGTGCATCAGAGTATTCTTAAAAAAAAAAAAGGCCATCTGTCCTCCCACTAAATCTGGGTCACTCGGGGAAACAACTGTTACAATCAAGGCAAATCACAGCTGACTAGCTGAAATGAAATATATGAGGATGTGGTGATGATCTAACAAGCCATGGGAGACAACAGGAACAAGATTTGGGTTTTGGAAACACTTATTTTAGGTCATAAAATGAAGCACCTTCGAACCAATTTCTCTGCTTCTAATATCTTATAGAACGTAACAAAAGCTATGAAGGGAAATCAGAAAACTGAATACATTTGAAAAAAAGTTAATGAATGGAATTTGATGTTTTTAAAGGGAAAAATTCTATTATCACTGAATTTTAATATATATAAATACTGGGTAATAAAATCTATATAATAAATGTTTTTCAAATTTGTTATTTTTGTGAAATGACTGGAAAAAAATGAGCATCTTTGGTTAAATCCTTTCAGGATTTTATTTTGACACATTTTTCAAGGTAACTGTGGTTAAGATGACGTAACTTTCTGAGACCAGATGACTAAACGACACTTTAAAAGTGTCTTTGACCAAGAAACAGCTTTAAGCTCCTTCCTTTGGCAGCTTCACGACATGATGAGAAAAATAAGAGACATGGTGATGCCTCCTGAGTTACAGCTAAGATCATTTTAGAGTCACAGACTATTAAATATTTTCTCTGGAGACGCATCACCTTTTCCTTTTCCCGGATAACAAAGTAGTCATAGCAGCATCGGAAAAATCCAGTCATTTCTAATGTCTCACTTTGAAAGACAGCGTTACCTTTTCATCAAAATATATCAAGAAATGTTACTCTGGATTACTCAAAAAGATTTGAGCTAGGCCACCCCAATCACCTTTTGATCTATTTTCAAAGGGTTCCCAGTGGTCTTTTCAATTATAATTTTGCCGTTTTAAGCCAAAAATAAAAAGCCTCTGTCATATTCTAGGATATAGTATTTACAGAGCGGCAGTAGTTCGTTCAAATTTTGAGTTGTAGGTGGGACTGTTGGACCCCGCCCCCTCCTCTCCTTTCCATTGTTCAGCGTACTTTCTGCACCACAAATACGTTTTTTTTGTATTCATGTTTTCGTCTTTTCCTGATTCACATGATTTAAATGAAAAAATAGATTTTAAAGGTCAATTTGCTTTTATCTGAATGGTTCTTTAAAAAAAAGGAAATCAAATATTTAGATTGAATAATTTAGTTGGTTTGTGCGAATTAGCATCCCATCACTTTGCGTACTTATTTACTCATTTCGATTGCAAAGCCATAATTTGAAAAGAATCTTCAGTATTGACTGGGGCTTCACGATATGAGGAAAACTCGCAGTTTGCGATATTAGTGATCAATATTACGATGATGATATAATTTGCTATACATGAACAAATAGCAAAACATCTAAATACGTCATTTCCCTTTCGCTGCAAACGTTTACTTTAAATAAGAGTCAAATAACTTAACTTACACTTCAAATGACCCTCGTCTGCATAGGAGGCGAACACGTAGCAAAAGGGCTCCATCGGATTGGTCAAATGCATTAAAGGATTTACTTGGGTCGTTAAATACCTCAAGCTACCATAAGATTGTTTTAGCACATTTAAGGTTACCATTCCTCGCAATTTTTGCAGACTTTGGCGATATGCGTTTTGCACAGCTTGATAAATTTGCGATTTATTGTGCAGGCCTAGTATCGACACAAAGCAGTGCAGAAGTATCCTTTAAAATCCAAGAATTCATCATTTTATCCAGTTTTTCCCCCTCAAACTGTAAATAATCAATTATATTGTACAAAAAGTTGTTTTGGACCAGATTTGAATGCATGAATCAATATTCATTCGAATTGGATCGGTATTTTGACTGTAATGCACGGCCCCAGCTGTGATTAGAACCCCTAAAGGCCCGTACACACCGGGACGAATATTCGCCAGGCGTTATTCGCCAGCGTTTTTCGCAACGTTTTTTGTGTTCACACCCAGGCGATTTTCGCTGACGGTGAGCCGAGCGAACATGCAATTTCATTCCCTGACATTAGATGGCGCTTAATGTAAACAGAAATACTCCTGTACACAAGGTGGCGCTGCGCAACTTTACGCTTCTTAAAGTCGCTTTTCACTCAGAAGAAGATAGCAAGTATTTACGCGCTTGTCAGAATAATACAAAGAAAACATGAATATTTCAAGCATCAGTAGCTCCAACTGGTACTTGGTAAGGGGATATAAGAATGTCCGTCATTATTTCTTTGCGGCAGTGTAGACGCTACTTGGCGTCTATCTTCTTCGCTGGTATGTGTGCTCAGCAAGGCAGTTTTGTGTTTGAGCGCCCCCAAGTTGTGTTTTACTGTAACTTCAGAAGCTCCAGACACGTGTGCAAAAGCGCCATTCTCATTGGTCGAATAGATTTCGACGCGATGCGTCGAAAAAAAACAAACGAACCCGAGGCGTTTTTTTTTTTTGACGCTTTGTCGCGTGGCGTTTTTTCGCGTCGGTGTGCACACTCACTTTGGTGCCCTTTGTTTAGTCACGAGGCGTTAAACGTCGGCGAAATTCGTCCCGGTGTGAACAGGCCTTTAGTGGGGTTGGATGGGCATGGGCACACACACACACACAAACGCACACTCAGACATGAAAACACACTAACCCAGCAAAGGAGACCACCAACTCTCACTGCAAAAAGCCAGCCACCACTCTAAACCACTTATCACCAAGATGATGTATCCAGTCAAATCCATTCCCACACATTCCACTTGACCCCCTCCTCCCATCCTCCATGCAGGTCCTGCTATCTTATCAGACCCAAGGTCTCACAGGAGCCTGGCTTCACCTCCCAGTCCTGAGTACAAGTTGACAGACAGACTGAGGGATGTCTGTCTCGGATTTATTTTTCTTCCTTTTTCTTTCTCTCCCCTCCAGGCCTTTTGTACACCAAATGATTCAATATAAAGGAGACAGAGGTGCACTAAAAGACCATTCACAGACAGAAAAAGATGAAAATATTTAGCCAAATAAACATGCGAATCGTTTCTTGAAAGAACTAGTAACAGCCACCCACCAGCCACTGAAGTCAGAAGAATCGCGAGGCAAAACCCAAATTTAGTGAGAAATCTCATCGCGGTTTGGCCCACAGCCATGGCTCTTGTTCGTCAACTTTGGTCTGGTAGTTTCGGGCTCTTTTCCCCGTCCTCTTTTTGGTCCGTCTTCTGCGATATTATTTCCTGTCCCCCTTTTTTTTAATCCTCACGTCAGCTCGGTAAGTTGGACAGACATCCAGAGAAGCGGTGCAGCTCGGGGTTCAACGTGTAAAAATATTAAAAGAAAAATTTAAAAAAAATAGTCCAGTTAGTCCTGCTTTCCGCTCCGGCACAGACCGGACTCACAGCCGGGCCAGCTAACTTGTTTGTCGGATGAGTCGTCTGAGCGGAGTCCGCAAACCTCCATCTCGGCTAACTAGCATGCTAGCTACCCAGGCGACTGTCTGGCTGCTAGGAAAACTTGTGCAAAGAGATAAAGTATCGCAAAAAATACCTAAAAGATGCTAATCTTATTCGTCTAAAAGCCTAGCTTCATCTGTAAATCGTATTTATTTCATTTTTGGTAGGTTATCCGTTCCCAGTTCTCCTAGTTGAGGGCTGACCGCAAACTAGCCGTGTAGTAGCTAGCTGGTTAGTTCTGCGCGTCCCGTCTCGTTTCTCGACCGAATTTTCCTCGTGAAAAAAAAAAAAAGACAAAAAAATCCGTCACAAGTCGCGAGCGCCGAACGGAGCCGTTCTGTTGGACCCGGATTTTCGGCCCCGGTGCTGACAGACGGCGGAGGGAGGAGATGGGTATCTGCCTGTCTAATCGGGGCGGATGGGAACGCCTCGTTTGCTGTCTCGTCTGGACCACTCGTCTCCGGTATCAAGTTGCTTTGGACGGCCCGGTAGTGGCGGCGCTCAGTCAGCCGGCGTGGAGCAGCGCCACTGTGCCGCAGACCGGAGACACGACACCGCGGAGAAAGCACCAAACAGGGGCGTGCACTGCTGCAGCCCAATCCGAGCTAAATAAACAAACCCACAATGCACCCCAAAGATACAAAACGTTTGAATTTTATATTATTTATTGAAACATTTAAAATGATTTAAATTATATTTTTCATACTTAGTAGATATTTTAGTTAAATCACTAATGGAGAATAAAATGTATTACAAATGCTAAGAAAAAAACGTTTTTTCATTTATTTGAATTTTTTTTATTTGCACATAGTGTGTAGTGTCAAGGTTTCATATTTTGTATGTGCAGTGTTTGTTAATAAAGTTTATTCAAAAAAATAATTAATTACTGAAAAAGACGTTTCTGCAGGGGTGCTGGATCCTTTATGTCACAAATTACTTATATTTCTTGAGCAACACATTTTCCCAAACAATTTGTTTCCTTCTTCAAATACTTTTAGTCAATAATATCATAAAAATGACAAGTTGGAGGAATTTCACAAAACTACATGATCAATAATGTAAATTATTATGAAAAAATGATTATGACAAAACCACAGTAAATGTACAGAAAGGTATGATTTCTGGACATGACATTCAAACAATATAAATGTTTCACTCAAATAATCATTTCAATTAGCATTTTATTGCCATATATTAGCATGTTAGTTGGCACGAGTTTATATTTTGTGTGGAAAATGAGTATTTTGGGACCACAAATTTGGATTTTCGTCAGGGGCGGAGCTTGAACACCAAAATGGAAGGCCTTTACAAATGAAAAGATCATTTCTTCTCATTTTATTATTAATATTGCTTTTATTTTATTTAAAAATATTGCATTTTTTAATTTGTGCAATATTTAATGAAGCTTGTATTGATGATATCTTAATTTTAGTTAATAATGATATTAATATTGAATTAGGGGCTAAGTGTGGGGCAAAGCTTTTTGCCGGGGGGGGGGGGGGGGGTCAGCTGCCTCCCCTTGCCCCCCCGTAGCTCCGCCTCTGGTATTAGTATTTTGTGGGCAGTTAATAATATGTACTGGGCACAAATTAGTATTTTGTGGGGAAATTTTAGTAGTTTGTTGACACAAAATACTAATTTTTAGTCATAAATGAGCACTTTTCTACACACAAATTTGCACCTTTATGCACACAAATTAGCATTCTGAGGCTACAAATGAGCGTTTTGTGACCCCAAATTAATAGTATGAATTGTTGATACTAAAATACTAATTTGTGTGCCCAAAATACTAACAAAAATTCTGATTTGTGGCCACAAAATACTAATTTGTGGTCAGAAATGACCATTTTGAGGGAATATTTTGTAATTTTTGATTGAATGCCATGGGCTCCATAAGATTCAGATTGATTGGGTTTAAAAAAAATACTTTAGGAAAATGTAGTTAGTGTCTTAAAATTTGAACAAGTTAAAACCACGTATTATTATATTATATATTATTTGTTTGTTTTATTACATTTTAATGTATCTATCCTGTTGGTTTTTTTAGGCTACTGTTTTAAACAGTATAAACAGATAAATAATTTGAAAAGTGTGCACCAAGCAAATGCATGATTGCATGATGTTTGAATTTTAGGCCTTTTTGGCTATAAAAAAAAGTTTGTTGTAATTTTATGATGTGGACATAATTTTCTAAATATTTAATTTACATTAAGTCAACTAAGGTTTTACATTCTCTGATGGCTATTTGAAATCCTTTGCTGCCTCTGTGTGGCCAAAATTATGAATTTTAGTCTCAGTGGTGTTAATCCAGCAGGTGGCGAACCTAATCTATATTTTTGTACTTTCACATTTTCAGTAATGTAAATAATCGCTGGTGGCTGTAATTTGTCTACTGTCTACCTCAGTGTTTTTCAACCTTTTTTGAGCCACGGCACACTTTAACCTTGATAAAAATCCCGCGGCACACCAGCATCCAAAAAAAAAAAAAAATAAGCAGAAATTCATGGTCTCTATTGATCAACAGCCCCCCCCCCCCCCCCCCCCCCCCGCAATCTCACGTGCATTTTGTGATAATTGTGGCCAAAAAAGCAGGAAGTTGCGGCTGTTCTTTCTAAGAGATGAAATAAAAGTTAAATTAGAAAATTTAGAAACTGTTTGTTTGTCCGTTGAGGTTTCTAGACATTTCACGCGCACTCATTGTGCGCTGGGACACTGGCCCTTTAAGCCAATGCATCATGGGAGATGTAGTGTGAAAACTGCCGAAAAAGGGCAGAAAGACTCGCGTCTGTGAGCTTCATTGTTTTGTTCACGGTCTGACACCGGACTCTGTGGAAAGCTACACCGCTAAAGACGAGCTTTAGCTGGTATTTTTGTTGGAACTGAGAGAATTTATGAGCAGAATTAAGAACAAGGAAGTGAAGACTTTAACCACTTCTGATTGGTCAGACTGCTGACATGTGATTAAGCCTTCAACAATGATTGGCGGAGACAGGTAAAGGGGCGGGACTTTCCCGCAAACCGCTATAGCTGCTGGTAAATACCGTCATTCTTATCAAAATGTCTTTAATAGAATCAAATAAACACAAAGAAAAAGTAATTTTAAGATCTTTTATATTCCTCACTACTCAGTGTTTTATCAGGGCCTGTTTGGATGAATAAAGAGCTGATTTCCTGGAGATGGAAAATGTTTTTAGATCAGTGAATGATTAATGAGGGTAATTTCCCACGGCACACTTGACCATCTCCCACGGCACACTAGTGTGCCGCGGCACACTGGTTGAAAAACACTGGTCTACCTAATATTCATTTTTGACTACCTGGATTAAACTTGGGAGAATACAATAAGATTTAATCCATAATCTGTCCAATCTGAGGATTTAAAAGAGAATAGGTTTACAGAACTAGTTTTTTTTTAAGTAATTACAGAAAAAACGTATTATTTAAAAAACAATACATAACCTTATTGGCAGGTGAGATAAAGATGACTAAAATGGCTGTTTTGATCAAATTTCGGTGTGTTTCAAATTATCCCTATTTTCATAAAGTTGTAACAAAAATCAAAAATTTGGACAGATTGATTGTTTTCTCTGCTCTCATAGCTATTCTGCTTCTGAGCCAGATCTGTTAAATATTAATTATTTTCATCAAATACATTCCGACATTTATTTATTTTTGTTTTTCTCAATCTAAATGACTAAATTGAGGTAATTGGTACATTTGTCTGTGTTTTCATTTTCAATATCAATAAAATTAAGTATTTAAATAGGGAAAAAGAACTAAAGTATCTTGTTATTAAAAGTTATCATTACTTAAGGTTCTATTTGGATTTAAAACTTTACGTTTTATAGGAAAAATATTTATTGTTAAAAAATATTTTATGAATGTATTTAGATATAATGTGACCATAACCTAATTAAATATTGAATTTTAAATAAAATATTTTTTAAATCAGTTTGATACAAGAATAAAAGTTTGGTAGAAAAATACAATAGAAAAACTTATTAAACATATAATTTGTAATGATTTTTAGGCACTAACATTGAATGAAAGGCTAAAAAATGCTGTCAGTGGGGGGAAATGAAGAATGCAGGCGCACGCGAGCCCTAACCGTAAGTCCACTAGATCCGCCCCTGGTGAGGCTTTGACTTTGATGTGACCGGTGCTGTCCAATTGGAGATGAGAGCACGGGGGAAAAGGGGCGTGTCAGTCCGTTTGATGCATTCTCTGACGGGACAGCTTCAAGCAGGCTCCCAAAGTCTCTGGATTTAACAGTTGGTGAATATTCGGAGCTCGACGTCACCTCGTGTCCGTGCATGAATCCCAACAGAACCGAAATGGAGCCTTAAGCAGCGCGAGCCCTCCTTCACTTCACTTCACTTCACCCACGGTCGCCGCTCTGCAGCCAGCGTGGATCCGTCTGTTCCCCCTCACCTGGCTGCGTGGTGGGCCGCACGATGGCCGCTGCTGCACCTGAGCCAAGGAAGTTCACCCGGGGGCTCAACAAGCCCGGAACTGCCGCGGAGCTGAGGCAGAGCGTTTCCGAGGCCGTCAGGACGTCCGTGCTGATGGTGAGGAGCAGCCACAGCACCAACTCCAGAGCAGCCTTACCTTAAAAGGAATAGTTCTTAAGAGCCGCTCGGATGAAAATCGTGTTTCAACAAGTTCCGGTGGCACTTTTCTGAAGTTTAAGGTTAAAATTACATTTCTAAGTATTTATTTATCCAAATCGTTGTGAATCGGCAACAGACGAAAACATGCCATTGGAAAAAGACTGTAGGTGTGACGTAGAAGCTTCCTGGTTCAGTTCTGATGCATGTTCTTGTTGATAACCAATTCCTTGAACTGTACAGCTGCATAGCTTCAATGCTACTTACCACTTTTGTTGCACCTGTATTGCTTATTTGGGGGTGTGAGGGGCTGTAAGGTAGAGGGAGAGAGTGTAAACAAAGGGATGATGGGAAATAGGGACAGGCTTACCCCGGTCAGAGGTGAATTTCCAGTGAACTCCTGCCGTTCTGCCGAAACTAAGGCAGCTCTACGCTAGCGAAGATGACCGGCAACTACTTAGGACATCATCGAGTGGTAGTAACGTCCAAATTTGAAGCATTGACTGTGTAATATATAACTGGACGTCACCCACAGGAAATGCCTTGCTTCTGGTTCCAACCAAATCAAGTCAATTCCGTCGCCATTTTTTCATGCGATAATTCCTTCGCCATGCTGGGGCTACATGTCCTCAATAAGCTGTGAATGGCCCCGTCTACATTTCTATGGCAACCGTTCGATGCGAGAAGCTGTAGGGGTAGGGAATTCATTCGGGTTCGGCCTTTGTCCAAAATAACGACACAGGTTTTAAAATTTTTTTTTACGAATTTTGGCTAAAAACAGCATAAAAGACCACTGCTTTTAAAATTGACGATAGGAGTGGGACCTCAAGTAAAAGTAAAGGGTTACTGCCCAAACTTTAATTTAAACATGCACTTTGGTCATGAAAAAGGTAAGAATCAATTAAAAAAAAATCATACTGTGGAAGTTCTGGTATTTATGTAAAAATATGAAGTAAAAATGTAAATTAACTGACAGTAAGAAAACACTCTTTGGTTTACAGTTTTTGTAGCATAATTACTACACATTTTTACAGCAATATTTCAAAACAGATGAAAATGTAGTGTAAAATAATTACTTAGAGTACGTTTTTTTATATTTAGGCTACTTGAAAAAGGGATGATATTGCTAAAAATGTCTCTGGGCGTACAGTTTAATTTAATTTATCTTTTTTTTTTACAGTTAAAAAACCATTTAGGCAAAACTGACCAATTCGCTCCTTCCTTTCTGTGTCAAGATGTGTGCAGCTATTCTGTCAGCAGCTGCTGCATGTTTCATGTCTGACTTCAGTTACAACTTTCTCTGAGGTTGCCAGGTAACTGAAATGCACACTGCCTGGCCACCACGCATAGTGCCCGCACACCTGTTCTGTGTGCATTCTGTCACCTGAAGGCCCATCTTACAACCAGGAGCAGTCAACGGATGATTGTTCTGATTTTAGGCCAAAATGTTTGTTTCTTGCAGTTTCTGGCATAATGGGGTTCAGCATGTTGATTGCATATTGGATTCCTTTGCCGTATCCACAACAGTGACCCAGCTAACACTGTGGCGATTATCTTGTCGCATAATGATAATCAATGTGCCATTTTTTCCCCCCATCACTGTTGGCTTCTGCTGGCTTTAAAGGACCAGCACACGTTCCCAATGGTCTTTTAATGATGATTATGCCGTTTTTAGCTGTTTACTTTGAAATAGTTTCTGCAGAGCGGCAGTAGTTCATTAGAAATGCACTTCTGAGTTGTGGCACAGTATAAGCCTGCCAATACTTCCCATCATCCCTTTATTTAAAGGCTCTCTCGCCAGTTTACAGCCCCTCATATCCCCTAACCTAACATTACTGGTGCAACAAAAATGGCGAACAACATCGGAGCTATCCAGCTGTCCAGTTCTGGGTCAGATGGCAACTCAGATGAGGAAGACGTATTTGAAACTAGCCGTCTACACGTGGACGCCTCGAAATGGGTTTTTGTAGGATTATTTTTTTCAAGCGGCATTTTTTCGTCTGCTCCTGTTTCACAACAATTTAAATAAAGAAATGCAAACAAATGACATTTTAAACTGAATTTTATTAATATACTGTATGTCCTCCATAAGAGATAAGCCACAAAAACATGTTACAAACACATTTTTCATTGGAGTGGGTCTTTACTGGGACACTTGACTCTCGGTTATTAAAAAAAACTGGAAAAAGCATAAATCATAGAGTAAATGGGATAGAGGTTCAAATGGGTTTGGACTGACTTTAATTAAATAGGTTTGTCCCTACTAGGGCTGCACGATATGAAGAAAACTCGCGATATGCGATATCAGTGATTAATATTGCGATAACAATATAATTTGCGGTATATAAAAAATTAGCAAAACAGCCAAAAATATTATTCCCATTCCATTACAACAGCTTAAAAATTATACTACAAATGACCCTTGTTGACGCAGGAGGCGAACATACAACATAATAGGGCGCCATCCGATTAGTTAACAACATGAAGGGGTCCATCTGATTGGTCAAATGCAGAAAGGGATTCTTTCAATCCATTAAACACTTCAAGCTGCTATTAGATCGTTTGGCCACATCTAAGGTAACCTTTTATTGCAAATTTGCTGTCTTTTGCGATATGCATATTGCACAGCTTGATATTGCGATAACGATAAATTTGCGGTATATTGTGCAGGCCTAGTCTCTACTTTTAGATACTTCTAGCATCATGATGCTATGCTCTGCATCACTGACCATGATCAGCAAAGCTGAAACCATGAATATGGAACAATGGCACAGTTCAGCCAAACTGCACTGTTCAGGTTATTTCTCTAACCCTGAATGTAGCACCCCAACGGGGAAACTGCACTGCATTCATTACATGTGGTTGTTTTCTGATAGAAAGAAGCAAAAAAGAAAAAGTAAAAATCATTACTGTTATTTCCACCAAACTTGCCAACACTTCATCATGGCCTCACAGGATATAAAAATGTACCATTTCATACCAGACTACTGGATAACTGCTGAACTGCTTGTGCTTTTCCCTTTTTGTTTTGGCTTCAATAACTGGATCAGAAGGTTTAAATCTGGCTCTCATTATGGTCCAGTCAGGATAAACATCCTCTGCTCTGTTTTTGAGCGGGTACTTATGGTGCAGCTGCTGCACTGCTGGCCCGACATGGAACCAACATGCACTGAGGGTAACATCCTTGACAACTCCAACAGGATGTTGGGCGGTTGCCTAGCAAACTGTAACAGGTTTTGTTAAAAAGAAAATACAGAAAAAGACATGGACACAATAAAAGCTGTCCATTATTTAGTTGTCGTCTTTGTGATGTCCTTATCTATAGTATCTTAATAATCTCATCTTTGCCCACGGTCTGTAGTCTAACACAATGGATACCAGATCAGATCTCTGGCTTTTATTAAATAATGAATGAGGTGATGGTAGGTGTCCTCGCTATTTTTGAACTCGCCCTTTTTCTTCTCTGCAACCTGGTGTCACACTAAGCCCTTTGGGGACGATTAATAATGAACGCAGTGCTTGCATATGCTGTAAATCATCTCGATCCAATAATGAGGTATTGTTGGATGTGGAACGCGTTGGGCACAGCATATGTGGAGCAGGACTGGCCGAAGGTCAGCCATGTCTTTTTTTCGCTGTTGATAGACAACAAAAGTTGAACGATGCACCTACTCCTGGTATTTGTAGTCATAACAACCGAATCCAAAGGTTTTCGGCGATCGAGGGTCGATTCCGCCCGAGAGGATTTGTCCGATTTAGAGTGTATAAAAAACTGCCGGAGATAATCTCCAGATTTGTAGACACTGTAGCACCGCTGACCTGAATCTGTGTCATGATACTGAAGCTGCGGTGGCGTTTGTTTGGCCTTCAGCTGATCTTTGCAGTACCGAGTCGCCGTATTTGTTGCCAAGGCTGCATACTTTCTTGCTTTGTGGTTTCTGTCCTTTCTGTATTTAGGCTTCCTCTGTCTCTGTCATTACCATGCTCTGTCTCAAGTAAACACCTTCAGAAAGTTAAAATCCTTAAGTCTTAGTTGTGAAGTTAAGTTACCAGTAGAAGGAAATCCTCCGCTTTTGAGTAGCTAAGGAATTTATAGACGTGACTCTGCGGCGTTCACCAGGGAGCCAGTGTGGTTTTTGTTTTTTAACTACATGGCTTTTACTGCGTAGCTGCTGACTTGAATGAGCTTTTAAGGGTGGGTTCAGAACTTGGCAACATCTGCTGTGGTTTTTATAGCCGCTGTTTTCGTAATTAAGACAATCTGCTTTTTAGTTTGTCCACCTGAAAGAATAAATCGACTTTAGAGACGGCTGAAAATGGAAAAAGTTTATAATTGGACAAAAAGGTATTTATAAGCATTTACCTAAAGGAATGTTTTTGTTTGCTGAGATACCGTAATTGCCGTTAAATGCGCCTGAAACTCAAACATGTCGGCCGTGTTGTTGCATTGAATAGACACATCACTTTGTTTGCTGCTTTCACACACCTGCAGCAGTCTTTCATGTGTCAAAGTGTCCGTGACTGAGAACCCCACACTGCTGCTGCTGCTGGTCATAGGTTGGCGCCAGTGTTTGGGAGCCGATCCGCCATCAGTGTGTGAGTGCATGGGTGAATGGGACTGTGACTGCGAAGCGCTTTGGGCCTCCTAAGAAGATTGTAAAGCGCTATATAACCCTTGTGCTATCTGGTGGGGTCCAGATGACCCCACCCTTACATTGACCTGTTATCCCTACCATGACAAAAGGTCGATAAAAGTGGAGAGGATTTCATGTAATCCACGGACACCAGTGAAGATCAAGAATCATTGAGGAAAAAAGTTTCAGAGCCTTGGAGGCATGTTAACTTTGAGAGTGGGGTCATCTGGACCCCACAAGATAGCACAAGGGATAAGTATACGACCAGGAGAAAAGTGGCGTCTTATTTCGGCTTTGCACCGTTATGCAACACTTTGACATGATCAGCTGATTTACGCTGATTGCATAAGCACTTCACTATTAAAAAGTGTTGCAAATCAGCACAAAGCTGCTTCTTACTCCCTCAGAACCCGCTGGAATTACGTTAATTTCTAATTCGGTTGAAGAATGACTGTATTCGAAAGAATGGCGAGTTGTCTGTAGGTAGTTTAAATAAAGTTGTACATCATAAGGCTAACCTTGGGGACAAACAAACAGATCCAGCTACTAACAAAGATGAAAATAGCTAACCAAAACAAAACAAAAACCTTTTACTTGTTATTCCGAAGCGTTTTTTTTTTTTACTTCTTTTCCCCCCTTAGTGTTATTTATTTACAGTGTTCATTAAATTTACAGCAGCTTTATTTTGAAAATTTGAAACAAAGTGATTCACTTTCACAAGCTCTCATTAGAAAAATAAAGTTTTATTTGACATACAGCAGAGTTTTTGTTTGTGCTGAGTGTCAAAGATAGTGTCTGCAGGTCCCATTATTCAAATCTTAGCATTCAGAAACCATTCTTATCTAACCAGCTCTCATTTCATGTTGTCATTAAACAGAAATCCACTCAAACTAACGTGCCAAAGCTCTCTTGGCCGGATTATCACGAGCCATACTTTCATTATTACGCATCTCTTAGGTTCTTTGCTTGGACTTGCGTTTCTCCAAGGAGTGTCTCTGCTTGCTGCTGTTTCTGCTGAGGGGCTCAGATAGAAAAAGAAATGGGGTTAATATCATCATCTGGCTTTTTCTACACGGTGAGTCATCTGTTCTTTTGTCGTTGCACGTTTTGCAGTCGCCTGGTGGAGGCAGCATTGATGCACCACATCTGTCTTGGCTGGTCCAGTGGAGAAATAATCATGACATGAGAATCCAAAGACCCACAACTATTGTGCATGTGTGTTTTCCATTTGTTCTTAGAGCATTATTGGGGATTAGGACCACTATTGAGCTTTGAACTTTGGCCATCCTCACACAAATAAGACACTTTCTCCAGCTGTTGCCAGGAGACCAGCCTTACATTTTTTTTTGTTTTTTTATCTTTAAATGTCCACTTTGGTGTAAGAATGACATCTTTTGCACAGCAAACGTTTCATTGAAGGATGAGTCATGCTGCTTTGTGTGAATCAAGTGAAAATGTGAGCCGTGGGGAGACTCCTTTTTTATTTTCATCTTTTTTTCAAACTAGATAGCACACTGAAACATTTGATAAATGACCAGCAGCAGTAAAGTGCACATAGACCTAAAAAAAATCACAAAGTGCTGTTATAAAAATGATTATTTATTTACAAAAAAAAGAGTTTAACTCATTTATTAATTTACCACAGTAAATCTTCATTTGAACTATCTTTAGGTACCAAGGAAGGCAGTTTTAATATTTATTTTAAGATCAATTGGGCTATAGTAAGCAGCATTTTAACCAGACAAAAGGAAACAGGGTTGAGTACATTTATATGCCCCCTCTAGCATTACGAGTGGGCCAGTCGTATATATTATATTATCAATCTGCACTAAAGTACATTAAGATATTTACAGTGTTCACTTGATGTCCGTTTTTCAGCTGCCTCCAGATTACAAAAGCACCCATTAAATGGATTTATTCTTGCAGACAGAACAGTAATTTTAAGAAAAAAACAATCTAGAAGAGGCTATGGATATGCGGTTTTATTTGCCCTTATGCCCATAAAGAGGGCAGGCAATACAGTATTTGTAGTGAGGGCTTTGCTACCTGTTGGCACAAATGAGAGATTCATATTATTGAATCATAAAATTTAAATTTGGAAGCATGATCTATTTTCAATGCATTCCCTGTGGTTTTTTGATTCTAATTACATCGTTTATAGACAGAATCTACAAACCTGTGTTGTTTTCTAGGACAGTTTCAGCAGAGCGGCAGTAGTTCGTTAAAAATTTGCCTCTCAGTTTTCGGTTGGATTGCTGGACTGGAGTAAACCGAACCCCTTCCTATCATTGATCTGTCTCCTGCTATCTTACAGCCCATCACAACCTCAACCAAACATTACTGGTGCAACACAAATCATGAGCAATATTGAAGCCGTACAGCCAAGATGCAGCTCAGACAAGACGAACGTGGATCTATTTGTCTACAAGGACGCTTTCATTGAATTTTTTTCATATTTGTTCTCAATCATCAGAAAAAGACCAAAAGAACATGCTAAAAAACTCTAAAGACACTTTTGTCATTGGTGTGGGTTTTTAAGCTAGCATGTAAACTCGATTGTACGATTGTAGCATACTCTATGAGGTACACTAAGATGTACAAATGTGACACAAATGAAGTCTTAAACCTGGATGAGTAGACTAAGATTTTAGCTTTGACATTTAACCCTTTAACGTCAGAGCTTTAGCTTCACTGTTTACATTCTTTAATCTACTGTACTTGGCTGATTGACGTTGTTTGTGTAAATGGTTGAAGACTTGCGGTGTGTCGGAGAGTGTGTGGTATAGATGTTGCCGCCGACATCTCCGGTGTGGGGGGTTAAAAGTCAACATAGACCTACACTGTGGCCTAAACTTTCATCGATCCATTTTCCAGATCCGCTTTGTCCCTTTCGGCATCAAAGGGATGCTGGAGCCTATCCCAGCCACAGTTAAGTGAAGGCATTGTGCACACTGGAGGGTCTGCAGTTCAACACTGATTCATACAAGCCTATGGATAATTTAGATTTATCAATTGACCCATGGGTTACATTTATGGATGGCGGGAGGAAGCTAGAGTACCCACAGTACCGTATTTTCACGACCATAAGGTGCACTTAAAAGTCTTAGATTTTCTCCAAACTCTAGGGGGCGCCCTATGAGGCGGTGCGCCTAAGGTGTTGTTGTTGGGCGTATTTGAAGACGGCGTGAGAACGGGGGACGGAAGTGTGGGCGTGAACAACTTTGTTTACAACATGGCTTATGAAGCACAGTTTAAACTGCAAGCTATCAGCTGCGCGGAGGAACATGGGAGCAGCTGCAGAGTATTCAAGATGAATGAATCCATGGTTTACAAGTGGAGGAAGCTGGAAAACGAACTCCGACAGTCAAGATGACGCAGCTGAGTTCATCTTACGCTCATACTGCAGTACAAAGATCGCAGACAAACGCCTCATTACCAACATGGACGGGGGTCCGCTGACTTTTAACATCCTGGTGAGTCGCGGTAGTGATACACACAAGTCGTTTTTTATTGTTGCTGGAGGCAGTGCCAGGCGAGTCACGCCACACTTTGTGAATGTATTGTAGAAGTTTTGGCTAAAGTGTCTGCTTGCACTTCTTTCGAAGTGCAGAAAAGCCGGCATCATTAATGAGGAGCCGCATAGCAACGAGACGGACTCGCGCGGAGTGCGCCGTAACATGCAACAAGTAGTCCGCTTTTTGTGAAAAAGCGATCCAAACCGAAAAAATAACAAGAATAAAGAACTAAAAACTGGTTCAGATACAGAAGATGAGGACTTTGATGGATTTTTAGATGCCGATTGATGACCAAAAAATAAATAAACAAATCACAACCAACTCAGTTTTGCTCCCACTGCCTTTTTTTAAAACACACAAGTGTTGTAAAACAAGTGAGTGTGTGCTGAAACTGGTGTGTCTGCGCAGGAAGGAGGGGGGCAGATTGCTCGGCGCGAGTGTGTGTGAGTGCGCATTCAGTTTGTGTTATTCAGTTACAGAGAACAGTAATAAAAAAGGATTCCTCTAAAAGAAGGGAGAATAGTTCTTTTAATAACCCGCTCTGGAGGCTCAGAGGGTCCGAACGGGGAAGTTAACCCCAAAGGAAGATCCGCCTTTTGCCCTGGAGAGGATCTCCCCTGTGGTCAGAAACGTCGTCGAAGGAAAGTCACAGTAGTAGGTTCACAGACATATCGCAGGAAAGTTCAACACTAGCATGCATATTTTAACGTTTCCACGGCCTAACACCCGGTGCGCCTTTTGTACAGTGGTGGACAAAATTGTTGGAATCCCTCAGTTAAAGAAAGAAAGTCCACAATGCTCACTGAAATGACTTGAAACGTTCAAAAGTAAAAATAAATTAAAATTCATTGAAAATTAAACAATCAAAATCAGCCATTAGATTTGAGTTGTTGATTAACAGAATTATTTAAAAAAACAAACTAATGAAATAAGGCTGGACAAAAATGATGGTACCCATAACTTAATATTTTGTTGCACAACCTTTTGAGGCAATCACTGCAATTAAACGGTTTTTGTATTTGTCAATGAGCCTTCTGCACCTGTCCACAGTTATTTTGGCCCACTCCTCATGAGCAAACTGCTCCAGTTGTCTCAGGTTTGACGGTTGTCTTCTCCAAATGCATGTTTCAGCTCCTTCCACAGATGTTCAATGGGATTCAGATCTGGGCTCATAGAAGGCCACTTCAGAATAGTCCAACGCTTTTCTCTTAGCCATCCTTGGGGGTTTTTGGCTGTGTGTTTGGAATCTTTGTCCTGTTGGAAGACCCATGACCTGCAACTGAGACCAAGCTTTCTGACACTAGGCAGCACATTTCTATCCAGAATGCCTTGATAATCTTGAGATTTCATTTTACCTTGCACAACTTCAAGACACCCTGTGGCAGATGCAGCAAAGCAGCCCCAAAACAGAACTGAGCCTCCTCCATGTTTCACAGTAGGGACAGTGTTCTTTTCGTTGTATGCTTCATTTTTAAGTCTACCAACATAGAGCTGATGTGTTTTACCAAAAAGCTCCAGTTTTGTCTCATCTGTCCAAAGGACATTTTCCCAGAAGCTTTGTGGCTTGTCAACATGCATTTTAGCAAATTCCAGTCTGGCTTTTTTATGATTTCCTTTCAACAGTGGTGTCCTCCTTGGTCGTCTCCCATGAAGTCCACTCTGGCTCAAACAACGACGAATAGTGCGATCTGACACTGATGTACCTTGATCTAGAAGTTCACCTTTAATGTCTTTGGAGGTTGTTCTGGGCTCTTTGGATGCAGTTCCAACTATCCGTCTCCTCAATTTGTCATCAATTTTCCTCTTCCTCTTCCAGGAAGGTTCGCTACTGTCCCGTGGGTCTTAAACTTCTGAATAATATGTGCCACTGTCATCACAGGAACTTCAAGCTGCTTAGAGATGGTTTTATAGCCTTTACCTTTACAATGTTTGTCTATAATTTTGTTTCTAATGTCCTGGGACAATTCAATCCTTCGCTTTCTGTTGTCCATGTTCAGTGTGGTCCACACCTTTTCACCAAACAGCAACGTGACTATTTGTCTCCCTTTAAATAAGCAGACTGACTGATTATGGGTCTGAAAATAGCTGTGATGTCAATTAAAGGACATACCTGAGTTCATCATGACCCACTGGGCAATTAGTTCTCAGTCTTTTATGGAGGTACCATGTCCAGCCCTATTTCATTAGTTTTTTTTTAAATACTTCTGTTAATCAACAACTCAAAAGTAATGGCTGATTTTAATTATTTAATTTTCAATAAATTTTAATTTATTGTTACTTTTGAACATTTCAAGTCATTTCAGTGAGCATCTTTAACTGAGGGGTACCAACAATTTAGTCCACCACTGTATTTGTCAAATACAAAAAAATCACCCATAACTGAGACTGCGCATCAACTCAGTGTGCCCTATGGTCGTGAAAATACGGTATTTGCCAGGATTTGCACCAGAGCCTTCTCATTCTGAGGCGAAAGTGTTAACCACAAACCAGTTCATTCATATTAAGATTTCCAGCAGGCATGCAGAAAGGCTTTTATTAGTGTGTGCTTCATTGTTGGTATTAGTCAGCTTGTGCTGTTGACAAAGCAGAGTCGAGAAGTGACTAAGCTATTCGTGCAGGGGGAGGGACGCTCCAGGGAGCAGGGAAGCGAGAGGGAGGGAGGGAGGAGATAAGGGAGTGAAAAATGGCAGGCATGAGTGAGGGTTGGCAGGGGTGAGAAAAGAGAGAGAAATCCAACCAGTGAATCAGAACAGCGGGCTGGAGCATCCTCAGCAGAAGGCTGGAGGAAGGAAGAGGAATGTGAGAGCTGACGCCCTGCTCCGACTGAATAAGCTGAAGGATGCACTCGTCCTTCATCCCTCCATCCTTGCTCAGCATCTCGAAGGAGGATACAACTCCACAGCTCAACTATTAGACTCGGGATTTGACGGTGGACTGTCAAGCAAAAGATTTTTATTTTCTAGTTGTTTTCTTTAGACAGAAGTATTGGCTGTTGCCTGGCTTTGAAGTTCCTACTGCAAGTTTGAGTATCTTGGCATCATGGGATGCACCGCCAGCCTGGTTCTGCTGGAGGGGCTGCGTACCATCCTTGAAAGGAATTGTAACTACAGTAAAGCAGCTGTGGAAATTAAGGCTTTGGAGGAAGAAGAGGAAACACTGAGCCTCAGGGAATCTCATCTATGGATTCCTACCACTGCTCTGGTAAGACCAGACAAAAACTACAGGCTAACAACTGATTTAACTTCCTCTGGACAAGACATTCAATTCCAACCCTGTGCTTGGAAACAAAAGCACAACTTAAGCTGGCTGTTTTTGAAGAAACAGATGCGTAATCTATTGCTTATTACTGTTAATGTACCCAAATGTACCCTAATAAAACCTTTTCCAGTAATCTAACTTACCTGCATTGTAGGTGGAATCAAATTTGAACTCAAACTTTCTTTCTATGTCGATGACTTACTCCTTTACATAGCAAACATTTCTTGATATTCTTTTTTGGGGTTTCTTTTATGTTGTTCATTTAATTAATAAAGTGTAATCAGAACCATGATAGTTTGCGCTCTAAAATAATTTATTACAGTTTTGTCATTTTTGGTGTTGGTTGTAGGTTGGTGTTCACCAAAACGTTAGATTTGTAAAAAAAAAAAGAAAATCTGTCACATTTCAGGTTTGAAACACAAATTCTCTACTTTATATCCTCTCAGTATCAATAAATTCAGCTAATACGATGATGCTAACAACGAATCAAAAACTGAACAATTAGTGAATAGTTTTACTTGATACTGGTTTTATTGGCCAATGCTGGTGTGAATTTAGAGTTTCCTCTTTTTCACACCATAGTAATATATTGTTATTCCATAATCTCAGAAAATTTATATGATGCAACCATCGGTTTCATTCAATCTAATTTCTGGATAACTTTCTCAACATTATCTAAAAAAAACTTGTAGCACTGATCTGCCACTGAGTGGCTCATACCGCCATTCACACTCTCAAAGGTTGATTTAGTTTAGCATCAAAGGACTTCTTTCCTTTTTGAATACAAAGACATTTCAAAAATCGTCCTATTGCTTAAAAGTAAGAAAGACAATTTTATTTGTATATTTTGTAGCTTTTTTCTATTCTTGGCTATTGGCATTTTAATGGACAATCAATAGGGAATGGATGAAGAATGTCTAGTTGGCCACATCGCAGATCAGCTGTGTTGTTAATTTTTTTCAGAGCAACATTGCTTTATTTATTTATTTATTTAATTTTTTTTTTACAGCGCAATGTGTTCTGTGTCTTGATTGGCATAGTCAATCTCCCTATGCATGTACAGAAGATATTGTGTTTGCCAAATCTTCTTAAATGTTCAATTGCGAGGAGATCTTTGTTTTTTATTTGATAAAACTTGACCTATTTTTCTACGAAGGTTTGAACTTTGAGAGTTTCAATAAGAAAGAAAAGTGTTAACCACAAACCAGTCCAATTTCCTCTGTCTGAGGATACTGTACTAAGTCTGTAGTGAGGGGTTTTAGAGCCTTGAAATCTCTATACTACTTCTTCACAGATTTCACGTATTTCGGGTTATTTTTATTTTTCATAATGTAACTGCTACGATAAGTGAGGGAACACTGTAAACCGTTTTTAAGAATCCATTCTTTTGTTGATAGCTATTTAGGAGTGTTATTGTAAAGCAAGTCAGCTCAAATATTTCGTATCCATTTATTTTTATATATAATTCATAGTTCTGTCTACGGGTTGGGGTTGAGTAAGAGTCAGAAAGCAACATAACTCTTGAATAACCTGGTTTAGATGAACATCAAGAAAGATCCTGAAAAGACAAGTAGTATCACTTGATAAAATACTTTCTTGGACATTTAGGCTAATGAATGTTTGAAAGAGTCCTAAATAACTCATTTTTTACTGAGGGTCTTAAGACCAGTGAGTAATGTAGCACTCTCATTTTTGTAGCTGTGACTCTATTTCCTTTAACAAAACCATAAAGAAGATGACATTTTATTAGTTTTCTGGTTTGCACCAGCTTTTTTATAGGGGTGGATGAACTGGTGAAGGCACGTCTGTTGAAACTCGTGCGTGGTCATCATGTGCGTCAGTCATGTTCTGTTCAGTCTTCAGCAGAGGACCCGTGGGAGCTCTGACATCATCAGGATTGGGGAATGCCCCCCTCCTCACGTTCATCTAGTCCCACATGGTTTTCTTAGGACTGCTTACAGTGACAATAACATGAGGCTGATTAGAAGACTTTAGATCACTCGCACTGTCTTTGATTCTGGGATTTGACATTAGACGTTGGGTAAGTGATTAACGAGTAGGCTCTTGTGCGACTAGCCTGAAATTTTACTCTATTTGAGGCAACACCCTTACATTTTTCACTCTGCGTTAGCAGACGTCGCCTCCCAAAGACTACGTCAGCTGGCGCTTATGCAATTCTCCACAGAGCTATGTAGCTCTCTGTTTATACAAATGTGTGTGCAGATCCCTTGCGTAGGGTGTAGAGGGCTCACATGTCCTAATTGGTTCAAGCTGTATGAAAACAAGTGGATCCCCTCCACTTCCTCCATTCGTCCCTATCGGACAGGTTTTACAGCAAAGCTCTTTAGCAGATAGATCTGCATGCTGGTTCCATCACACGCTTTTCCTGAGTGCAGATTAATGCAACGCTAACTGGTGGTATGGCCTGCTTGGTACCCGTGAATGCTCTAGGAAGCGTGATGGTGTGTAGGCAACATGAATGAAGGTGACGTCAGTCCAGCCAGGCTCTTGACAAGAGGCTGTTTATCCCACAGAGCTGGGAACTCTTTTACAATGGCCTATTGCCCCAATGGACAGCTGTGGTGCAGCACAGCCAATCCATTAGAGGATAAGGCAGTAGGCAAGTTTCCGATCAGAGGCAGTTTGGTTTCACCGCTGTGCATTTTTTTAAATACGCAGTTTCTTTTTCTTTTATAAAAGACATTTTTAAAGAAATGTTCTAAATATACAAAACTATGAATAAAAGAGTATTCTGTCATTTTAATCTTGGCTTTTCCTTTGTGAAAGTGTGAATTATGAAGTGTTTTTAAGATCTCATAAAAGCGTATTGATTTCTAAGCGGAGTCATTACTTATTAGGCGGAGGCCAATAAACGGGAACTCGTGGCTGTTTGTAGATAATGTGGGTTACAGGGCATCTCTCATGTATTGATCGTTTTCTTCTGGTTCCTTGACAGAGTTGTTGTTGGTGTGATTGTGACTGTTGTGCTCCATTTGCTTCTGGAAGTCATAACTTTGTGTAACAAAAAAGAAAAAAGTTGGATTTAAAACCGTTGAAGTCAAATAAATTTAATTTAAGATATTGATGGCTTACTTTACCTTACATAAACAACCTGTTTTCTTAGACAAGTTCTTAATTTTATTCTTACTGTCATGCAAGCATAACTCATTTCTGTGTTGTGTATCATTGGACATGCTATTTTAGTTTTGTTTATGTCCCCATGAAATGTATGGTTTTATTGCTAACTAGCATTGATAGAAATTGCTTGCAAGAGACAATGGTTCTCAATGTTCCTCCAATGTTTCTCCAGATGTTGGGTCAGTTTGAGATCATAGTTCCAACTGGAGTCAAATAGAAAGCAACATGTTAAAAACTATCATTGAACATGAACTTTACTGCACAGTTTTTAGCAGATATGTAGCATGCTAAGATAACCACACTGTGCTTATTTTTTTTCCTTTTTTAACTTTAAAGTGACTCCCATGTCACTGTGTCAGAATTTTGCTATGTCAGATTAGTTGTAAAAGCCTGATGCTATACGTACACATGTGCGTTCAAGAATGCATGTCACTTTTACTAGTGCCTTTCTAACACCTACAGTTGGAAAAACGACTCCAGCTCGTCTTTCGTGTGAAATGTTGAAGCAATGCAAATCTTGGGACTCTTAGTCCAGGCTCTTCTTTCACAGCTCTATTCCAATATATAAAAGATTTGGTGCTGTATAATTCTGGACGGGCACAAACTGCAATCATTTATTTGTCCTGCATGATCAATGTTAAAATGGTTGACACTTCCTTGAATTAAAAAGGGACGCCATCCATATGTCACTACCAGAGTCGAGTACCTGATGGGTCAAAGTTCAACTGGTTCAACTGTCAGCGGCATTGTGTACGTGGAGCCTCAGTCGAAGAATTTATGTAGGGATGCATGAACGCAGGAGTTTTTAAAACTGTTGACACATATGTTTTATTAAAAATGATCCCTTGAATGGGAATTGCTGAGGGCGGTGTGAACATAGCGTAACCCTATAACACCTGGAGCTTTAGCTCAGGAGCTTTAGCTCCAGTGTTAACGTTCTTTAATTTATCATAACTCTTCAGGAGTTTAAACAATTTAATTCAAACCAACTGATTCTGATACAGAGAAAAGCAGCTTTGCGCCGATACGTCACAATGTACGGTAAGTGTTGTGTATCGGTGCAAAGCCGTGTTCCTTAGCGGCAGAATCAGTTGGATTTCCGTTTAATGTGTAAGCGGTCAAACAGTTAGTACAAAGAGTGTGTGTTACTTCCGCTGTGGACAGTTAAAGTTACCGCTTTGCTGACATCTTAGGCATTTGCAACTAATTTTATATCACAAAATTCTTACTCATCTTTAACCCTCTTGCTATCCAAAACACGTTAAGTTGGGTGTGGGGTCATCTTGGCCCCGCAAAACAGCGCCTTGAACCTTTTTACTTCAATGATTCTTGATCTTCAGTGGTGTCCATAGATTACATGAAATCCTCTCCACCTTTATCCACCTTTGTCATGGTAGGAATAACACGTCAATGTAAGGGTGGGGTCATCTGGACCCCATAAGATAGCATGAGGAATAATGGAGTCACTTTAAAGTTGAGGAAGAAAAAGAAAAATTAGCTACATGTAATAATTTAGCATGGTACACAAACCACAAACAAACTGTGCTACCATCTAGTATTCAGTGATGACGCTAACAAATACTTCAAAAGTAGAAATGCAACCACCAAGATAGCACTATAAACCAATTTTAAAGGTTTTTTATTCAAATATTTCTTTTTTATTCAGAACTCCCCCCAAAAAAGATTAGCACGTTATCTATGGTTTCTGGCTGCTAAGAGATCACAAAACTATAATATACTATAATATAATTGTTAGCAGATATTTGCATTCAAAAAAGGCAATTAACGCATTTAAAAGCAGATTACAATTTGGAACTCTGTTATCTTTGTTGGCCAGTGTGCAGTTTTAAATATAGACATACCTGATATCGTACTGTGTATCCTCTGTAGAAATGAGAGCAAATATTGTAAGATAGTTTTTCCCTGGTGCTGCTTCAGTAATATATTTCTTTTTATCTCTGTTGGATTGGTGTCAATATTTAAGTATATTCTTCCACTTTCCTGTGTTTTTATGAGTTTTTTTCTCCTTCTTCTCTGAATGGTGTATTTCAGCCTGTCCTTTTGAAGTCAGTACAGTTAAAACAGTTTATTCAAATGATCGGAGTGCCCCGCAGTGCGGAATTTAAAAAAAAAAAAAAAAACTCTCGCACACGCTTGCATGCGTTTGTGCCACTTTTTCTTTGGCGCTTGAAACTGAGAAGGAACGACAGCCTTTGAAGGCTTCCTCACCAGAAACTTGTCATCTCTGCTCTGTAAAATCACTCCACCCCCCCCACCCCCCATGCACCCCCAGAAAACCCCAAACTTTCCCGCACAATGGGGTAATTAATCACCATTGTTGGTTTAGAAAATGTCGATGATTTGTCAACAGCATTGGGGCGTGGGTGGGTTTGCAGCATGAGAAACTCTTGAATATTAAGAATTTACATACATTTTTTTATAAAAACTTTATTTGTCATCATTCCGGAGCACACACCGAGATAGAAAAACAGCTTAGACTGTAAATCACTGCAACTCAAAGATTAAAAGCTATCGTGCGTCCGGAGAGAGCGACGCTTTTCTGGAGCAACGAGAGGCGGCAGCCGTTCTGCAGTTAGTGTTTCTGCAGGAGAGCAGAGATAAAACCGATGCTCCTGCAGGCGTCTGCTGCTGTGAATGTAGAGCTGAGAAAAACAGGAATCCGGTTTAAATGCTGGAACTGCGACAACTCGCAATTATTTGGGAAATTCTGAGAAGTCTTTCCACATATTTGAATGTCCCTTCCTATTAAAACTAATGGAAAAGAACAATGTAAATGAGAAAAAGACATAAGAGCGTAAGTTTTGGCATCACTGTAGATGAAGAAATGTGATTTCTGACCACAGGATGAAGAAGTGCGACTCAAAGGATTCTAGAGAAAAGAAATGTGTCTCTGTGGGTTAAACAGGGATTGGTTTCAGCTTATGCAACATGTCCAATTCTGAAATTTTGTGCATGTTTGAAATATTTTTTTTACAACTCTTTCATATCATTAGATGATTGCATTGATAAATTCATTCCTGAAGCTGCAGGAGTTGCGAAAACTACATTTGGAAAGACAGTTTGTCTTCAGGAAAGAAGATCATTTTCTTTTTAGCATTTCTCAAATTCCCATGAAACCATACAATCATTTTGCTAACAAATAACTCATTTGTATGTAATTATTAAGGTTGCATGGAGTAAAACTTACAATGTGCGATACTAGTTAGCAATATTGCCATGGCGATAAGACTTGTGAATGCGGTACATGAAACAAAACAAAAAAAACTAATACATAATTTCCATCGCATTGCAATAGTTTTATTTAAATAAAAGTCAACATTACTAAGGCTACATTCAGACTAGACAAATTTGGTTAGCTAAAAGTGAACCAGAATTTGTTTCCCCTGATAATATGAAGCAAAATTTCAGTCTGAATGCACCCAAGCGGACCCCGGTCCAGGAGCTGAGGAGTTTCCTCCATGTGACTAGCCACAATGCTCGGAGCGATACAACTGAAAATTGAGCAAAACCCGTGCACTTTCCTAAAATAAAGCTAGCTTACCCGTGCCTCCCCATTGATAGAAGCTCATTTCCAGCTCGGAGTGTTTTCCATTTAATTGTTTTGTTGCTATAAACTGCTCTAAGCTGCTGTATTGGCTCCAGCGCTCTTGCTAATCGACGTAGGCGATTGCTGATTTTCTAGGCAGCTGCTGGATGGCCTGTTCCGGTTTGACCCAACTGACCCTCATCACTTTTTGCTGTCCAATGCTGTGAAGACTGCTATGCTTACACCTGGTCTGCATGGGGAGAGTCTGACCTGTGGGAAGTGTGTTTGGTGGTAGTCTTTGGTTTTTCTTTTCAAGAGTGCATCCCACTCATTTTTTCTCTGTAGCTTAGCTTGATACCTATATTTTAAAGGGGTGGGTCCATGTTTTGTCTTGCATACAGCACATTTTATTTGTCCTGATGAAATACATTGCTTTTTAAAATAGATTTTTAAATTCTCTAAATTGGATTGAACTGTCTCAGGTTTCTTCAGTTTGGTGATCCTGTGTCTAAGTACTGGTTTTCAGGGTAATAAAATGATTTCAGAAGTAGTGATAAATGTGCCGTTTTGGTTACAGATTGCAAAGTTTCATCGTTAAAAAATAAGAGCATGTCTATATTTTTAGATTCCTTCATATATAATTAGGCCCCAGAAGCAAACCATTTTTTTGAAACTCAACTGAAAATGTGTTTATTTTATTTAGGTGATACCTAAATAATAGTCTTTGACAAAGAGGAAATCTTTGTCCATTTTTGCGGTCAACGTAAACCAGTTGATTCAGCTGACTGCGTAAGCCCAAGGCTGCTTTTCGTAGCTTCAGAATCCTTACAAAGTACACAGTTCAAGAGTCATGCTAGTAGACAGGAGGCTAAAGCTCAAGCGCTAAAGGGTTAAGCATGACTTTTGTTTTTAAACAAGCTTCAATCATTGACTGCATAAGAGATTTGGACAAAGCAATCCCTCCCCCCCTCACGTTCCAAACAGGAAGTACCCACTGGCTCCAAGAAGCCAAAATTCCATCGAAAACTATTACTCAGTCTTTGTATTTGTCAGAATAACCATACCTTTTGTGATTCCTTTTTTTTTTAATAACATGTTCTTGCTTTATCAGAAGTTATTGAGGTTCTAAACTGACCAATCAGATGCCTTAGCCCCACTTTGAACATTGGATTGACGGATTCTCCTAAGCCGGCTTTCAGTGGAAGGGGTGTGGACTTCCAACAAGCTTACTTGTGATTGGCGACAGTAGTTGCCATGGAAAACTTTGACTCAGACCGACTTGGACCAATCAGTGTTGTCTGGCTTCAGACATCCGTATCGTGGAAAAATGGCGACTGAAGCTGGAAGCACGTCACACTCCATCCAGTTCTTTCTTATACAGTCAATGGTTAGAACTAAACCTTTGTATAAATAAAGATATTTGTGTAAATATAGATGCACTACATGTTGTAAACTGTTAAGCCTAAAACCAGAACTTCCTATTAGGGCTGCACGATATGAGGAAAACTCACGATATGCGATATTTAAGATTAATATTGCGATAACGGTATAATTTGTGGTATATAAACAAATAACAAAATAAACTAAAACATCATTCCCTTTTAATTGCAGGGCTCGACATAGCCATTTGTCCGCTGGCCCGGTCCTGTTTTTCGAGCAGTACGGACCACAAGACTTTATTTTTTACTTGTCCGCTCGGGCCACTAAAATATCTAACAATTAATACATTTTTCACCTTTTACAATAAAGTATATTTTGCGAAAACGTGTAGATTTACCTCGTCTTTATAATTCACTTTTTCTGCTAGTCCTGTGTTCAGACTTCAAGGGTTTCTATGGGAAACCTTTTATCACTCTTCTCCTCCTCTCCCGTCTGCGCGCGCGGCTGTCACTGCCGAGCACCACGCGGCACGCGCTCACTCAATTTTTTTTTCAAACTTTATTGAATGTAACAATTCAATACTAAACAATGTTAAACAGCAACAACGAAGGAACAAGCCAGTGGGTTATTATTACATTTTAGGCAGATATATTTAAACTGACACACATATCAGCGCGCCCCCTGGTGGTTTTTCACCGCGATGATCATAAATCCAACACCGTCACTGAAGAGAGACTGAAGCATGTCAGAGATGTGGAAGACATGGCAGGAATAGATAGGAATATGTTAGATGGAGTGACGGGTGGAATTAGTGCTATGGACAGCAAGATATTTAATGAATGCATTGAAGATGAAACTGTATGCACTAAGCTTTAAGCTGAATGTCAAAGAATCAAAGGCAACTCAAAATACCTGAATCTCAGACTCAAATGGAGTATAAGGTCAAACTACTTAATTTTGTTTTTCTTTACAACACTGTAAGCAGTAAGTATTTCTAGTTAGCTGAATGATCTCAGTAATTTAATTGTATTTAATTTTTCAATTATTTAATTTAATTAGGTAACTAAAGTAACTAAAAAGTAAATGTAACTTTGCAACAGTAACAAAAAGCAGAACCTTAAGGCAGTCAGGGCAAAAAAGTCAATAAAACTTAACTATTGATTAGGAACAAATGTGAAATAGCAGTGATTAGAAGCAGCATGAACACTTCTTAACTAGTGTTTCCTACTACACTGCAGCGCTCTCTTCAAAACATCTGAAACAGACTAGAGCAGATTTAAGTTTGATATGCTCTATTTTTAGTCATTGAAAAGTGTATAAATAAGTGCTAGATGTCACCAGAATGCACCAAATTGCACCATGCCCCCGGACCCCCCTAAAGTTGCAAGCACCTGCGGAGCGGCGGGTCTCGCTGTGCGCGGTGTCGGGCCAGTAACTTTCAAAAACTACTGGCCCTGTGGGCCAGTGCAAATTTTTGAGCTATGTCAACCCCTGAATTGCAACAGTTTCAAAATTATACTCCAAATGACCCTCGTTGACATAGGAGACAAACATCTAACATAATAGGCCTCCATCCGATTGGTCTACAAGGTGAAGGCGTCCATCCGATTGGTCAAATGCATAAAGGGATTTATTTGATTTGTTAAATCCTTCAAGCTGCCTTAAGGTTGTATTAACACATTTAAGGTTTACGATTTATTGCGATTTTCACTGTCTTTTGCGATATGCATATTGCAGAGCTGAATATTGCGACAACGATAAATTTGCGGTATATTGTACAGGCCTACTTCCTATTAAACTCAGCCTTTTGTTGAAAAGACTTTTAAACCTTTTTGGACCTTTTCTTTTTGGCAGAAACCTCAACTATAATTTGTACACCTGATTGTTTTGTCCTTGTTATAAACACATGTTTCTGTGTCAGTAAACAAACAGTAATTTGCATTTTTAGACTGGAATTCCTTCCTTTTTTAGTCCCCTACTTTTTACACTGAACAATAGGCAGGTGGAGCAGGCTCGCGACCATGCGATGCCTGGATCTCCTCCGAGTTTTTAATAGGGGAGTGGTCTAATCGCACACTGCATGCTCACACATTCTTCCATCTGCACAGCTGTCAGGGTGGGAGGGGCCCTCCTCCCCCCCTGATGAGAGGCAGAGCCGGGGAAAGAGAAGGAGGCTGTGCTCACTTAAAAAAAAAAAAAAAGAAGTGGGGGGATCTCACTGGACGTCAGTAAAGCTCCCAGACGTTTAGACTCGCTCTGCCATGCAGAGTCACACCTGGTGTTGGGAGGCACTGGTTTGAGACGGATTGCCATGCAGGGCCGGGCGGGAAAGGCCCCTAAAAGGGAGATGGTGATCGAGTCACCGCAGCAATACAAAAGTTTGGCTGAGATTGAGGCAGAGGTGGACGCGGGGTCACAGGTGATAGGGGTGAGTCTCTGCCGGACCATCTTTCTCTGTAAAAAGAAAAAGGAAAAACCTTTAAATCCGGTCTTACTTGCTTTATGGTACTAGTGTTATCGGATTGTTTCGTAAAGTTTCCTTATCTCTCAAGCGCAGCTTTGAAGAGGTTCAGAGAGGTTGAACGGAAATGGGAAGTAGCTCCTTGAGGGCATGGCTCTCCAGGGGACTGAGCGTTGATCTTTTTTTGGAATTGGAGCACTTGTGGAACCCTTTGTTCATCAACCATTACCGTTTCACAGAGTCCAGGGTTTTCAGAAGCTTAATGTGAAATTTAACCTAATTGTTGCCACAAAAAAGAAAAGAAAAGAAAAGAAAACAAACCAGAAAACCAAACTGTGGATGGCCCACAGTTTTGGAGCTAATGGAGCTAATTGCAGCAGAGCTCACATCTGCTTGTTGTTTGTCTTTTGTCTGACTGGCAAACGTCCAGTTGGTGATTATTTTTTTGTTGGCATATCAGATGATCTTTTGCATCTAGAGACGGAGAAATCTGGAGGGCCTTACATCACCAGTGGGACTTGTTGGATAAATAAAAATGTAAATCTCTGGTCTGACACATTTAACTGGCCTCACATTGTTTTGTGGTCGTTGGATCCAAACCAGGAGGTTTGTCCAAGGATTGTGGATTTCTTGCAGCAAAGAAAATCAATGATTTTGTCTTTTTTTTTAAATGATCTAGCTTGGTCTTTGATTTCGGTAAGCCCCTTTCCAGAGGTTCCGAGTCGGATCTCCTTCTCTGATCACAGCACTTAAACGAGTCATAAACCTTGCTGCCACCAAGAAGTCCAACTGCTTTGGTCGTTTATGTAAAACATCTGGGGTCTCCTGGGAATTCTGGGATGTTTCCCATAAATGCAAGTCTCGTTGGACTGAACCTCCTCTCAACTGGTTCCAGTTGATAGATATCAGGGGAGTTTGGAGGGAACACCTCTTTTGTCCCTTCAGAGCGGTGATGCTTAGTTTAGAGTGGAACATTAGACCATGACCTGGTTTGGGTTTCCAGCATCGTTGGCAGATTGCCGTAAACATGGCAGCTACCCAGTCACGATGATGTAAAGTCTTAGTCACCGGGTTATGGGTGGATAGAGGCGGTCTGCAGGTGAAAAATAAGTATTTGTATGGAGGACGCAGGTGGCCCACAAGGTTGTAGTACTCTAGAGCCCTTAGGGCGAAAATGGTCATATCTTTTGGTACGACCATGCTGCAGTCGACACATCATTGCAAACACTTAAAGTAGGTGAGATGCAGGCATTTTGTACGGATTCTTTATTTTTTTCAAGACCCCCAAATCCTGCACATTAGACAATCAAAGGGTAGTTTGTGTGGCATCCTATGGGGGCCCTACGGGCACTTGTGTATTTTTTACACACCCCATGCATGGAGCAGTACAGTGTGGGCTTAGGATATCGTACACACTTATGACGTACGACAGCCTCACCCGTACGTCATTAGTGCGTGCAACTTACAAAAACTTCATGATGCAGTTACTACATGTGCAAAAATCGTACGTTCCTTAAGGTCATTAAAATGCAGCCGCTCCTCTCTACGACCCTCCACGGGTCCAATTGACCCAAGAACCTGTACAGGTCAGTTTTATAATGCAATTAAAGGAAAATAAAAGCAGATAGGAGCCTTTCCATCAGCATGAAAATACATTTTCCAAATTTGTTGCCTGTTTTTCTTGCGCATTTGGCTGTTTTTTGTTCTGTGCATGGCATGCAAATTCTGGTCTCGCTCATTTTTAAGCTAAAAAAAAAAGTTTTTAGTCAAATTCAGTTTAACTGTCATTTCTTTTACATAATCTTGTTTGGAATTATATTTCCATCTGTATTCATATTTATCCTAGATTGGATTTTTACCATAGCTACTTTTCCTATTCCTGTTCCTGTTTCCTTCTTTTTTTCAAACATATAAAGAACCCAGGAGTTTTTTTCTTTAAAGGAAGCAAAAAAGCTCAAATAGAGTAAATCCAGTTGAACCCGATTCAACTGTTTTTTTTCTGCAGATAGAGCCTGTGTATCTGTTTCCTGCTTTCAGTCACAACATGCAGTTTGTCTCCAAGCTAAATGCAAAGCTACGCAAATAAGTTCCTTAATGTGACGGTTGATGTTATCAAACTACTATTATACTGTTTGGTCTTTCCTGACCCCTAAATGGAGGCTATAGTTGGGATTCTCTTGGCCAGTTAACTCTTTTCGTATCCAGATCCAGTCCTGAGCTCATGACTCTGTGACTGGTACCATGGATCACCCTCCTCTTCCAACATCTTCTTCTCTTCAGGCCCACATTCATTCATTGCCCTCTCTGTGCCATTTCCTCCCCCTGCAACTGTCCAGCACATGTATTGTGAAGGGACAATGGCAGCTTGTTCACAATCGTGTCAATTTCACTTTTACTGTGTAACCTGTACATTATTGTCATGCAAGTAAAGCAAGAAGTGAAGTGATCAGTTTTATTTTGCTTAAATTCAAACACAAATTTGAAAAAAACAGACAAAAAATTTAAATGAAATATAAGAAAAATTAAAAAAATCATCCTTGAAAGACAATAAAAAGTAAAATTCTGTGGGGCAGACAATAAAACATACAAAAATAATTTATAGATGTTAAATGCCTCCCTTTTTTAATAGAGACGCACCATCCATTTTATTAAAAAAACACTAATGTTAACAAACTTGGACATTTAAACATACCAAATATATAATCAGTAATGCAGGGATTTTTTTTCCTTTTATTTCATCAGGTAAAACCGAAGATAATAGAGCCTCTCGATTATGAGAATGTTCTCCTCCAGAGGAAGACCCAGATCATCAGTGATGTTCTACGGGACATGCTGCAGTTCCCCACAGACGACTTCCAGGTAACTCGATTCATTTATTTCTTGGACTTTAAGGCGCACTAGTGATGTCAATAGTAAAAACGTATGTGGAGACAGATCTACATGTATTTATTGTTATCACTTAACCATCTTCTCGTTGAAACACGTTAACATGGCTCCTTTTTTTTTACTGTTAGATTTGTAAATACTGTTTACTTTTAACGCATGTAAAAGTTTATATTTGAAAAGTCCTAACAGGCAAACATGAAAGAATATCAAACAAAAACTATCAAAATGTTGATACAGGCATACTTCACTTTGGAGATGAATAAGCAAAAGGCATGCTGGGAAATCAAGAAACTTCAGTTTAACCCTCTAAACGACCTTATTTACATTGAGTTTTTTGTCATTCTTCTGTGTTTTTGAGTGCAAACATGAACAAATATTATAAATTCTCTGTAGAATTTATATTTATTTTTTAGCTGTAGCATTTAGCTCAAGCTAAATTCTAGCTAAGGTTTTGTTTTGTTTTTCAACTTATTCTGATTTTTTAAGTTCTTTAATCTTAAAGGCCCTGTATCATGCAAAATCAACATTTTGACCTTTTATGTGTATTCAAATTGTGATGTCACAAAGTGAGGAAACTCCTCCTTCTGGAATAGTCTGCACTGCCAGCTCCGCCCCCAGGCCAATACAAATACCCACTTTCTCCATGGAGCTAGCAGTGATCGGAAAAACGCTTTCCTTTTATATGCACATCCATTTTTGCAAAAGTTCGGACATTATTTGTGTTTCTTAGGTGAAACACAGACACACTGCCGAGGCCGACTCTAGGCTGATGTTACCCACAAAGCACCCTTACTTCCTGGTAGGAAGACGAACGGCAAAAATAACTAATATTTTGTTAAAAAATCGTGTCAATTATTTTGGAAATAGTTATCACAAACAATTTTAAATGTTAAGGCCTGTTCACACCGGGACGAATTTCGCCCGCGATATTCGCTGACGTTTAACGCCTCGTGACTAAACAAAGGGCATCAATGTGAGTGTGAACACCGACGCGAAAAAACGCCACGCGTCAAAGCGTCACTTTTTAAAAAACGCCTCGGGTTCGTTTTTTTGGTTCGACGCGCCGCGTCAAAAACTATACGACCAATGAGAATGGCACTTTTGCACACCTGTCTGGAGCTTCTGAAGTTACAGTAAAACACAACTTGGGGGCGCTCAAACATCAAACTGCCTTTCTGAGCACACATACCAGCGAAGAAGATACACGCCAAGTAGCGTCTACACTGCCACGACGAAATAATGACGGACATTCTAAAATATCCCCGAACCAAGCACCAGTTGGAGCTACTGGTGCTTGAAATATTCATGTTCTCTTTGTATGATTCTGACAAGCACGTAAATACTTGCTCTCTTCTTCTGAGCGAAAAGCGACTTTAAGAAGCGTAAAGTTGTGTACAGGAGTATTTCTGTTTTATATTAAGCGCCATCTAATGTCAAGGAATGAAATTGCATGTTCACTCGGCTCATCGTCAGCGAAAATCGCCTGGGTGTGAACACAAAAAACGTGGTTGAAAAACACTGGCGAATAACTCCAGGCGAATATTCGTCCCGGTGTGTACGGGCCTTTAGCATCACGGGCTAAACAGCTAGCATCTTTTTCTGCAGGGCAACACAGCAATATTGAATATCTGTTTATTTGGACTCCTAATATGGTCTTTTACTTTGAAAAAAAAACGCACACAGTCTTTGTTGCCCTCACTGCATGTAGGGAGTCATATTAATATTCTAAATTGTCAGAGGTACTAGTAATCAAACACTAAAGCAAAATCAGGAATTGTGTGCTCAAAAGTAATTTCTTATGTAAACAATTCAAAATATTGTGTTTCATTTTTCAACTATTTAAAATGATTGTGTTTTAGGGTCATTATAATGTTTGTTTTTGATTAAATCAAGATACTATGGAAGTCAGTGCTTAACGTTCTGCTCCAATTTAAAAGTAATATTGTTTATTCTATAATATAACTAGAACAGAGACGACTATTATTGTGTGTAATTATCCACAATGGGTCCTGTAATATCCTTAAATTGTATTTAATTGCCATAATAGATATGCCCATGAAAAAAAGATATCGCAGAGAAGGATTCCAGTTTCTTCATTTCTTTGACAATTATTACATTCTCAAATTTCTGTTGTATTGAACATCCTATTTTTTTTTTTTTAACCTTTTTTTGTGGTAAGTTTATAGATTTTCTCTCGTCAAACTGGATGAAACCTTTACAAAACACTGTCAAATCATGTCAAAACTTTTAATTTACTAAATGGAGTGATGGAGTATCAAGTTGCATGTTGTAATTTAATAGACTTAATAGACAAATACTGTCCAAATAGAGGGAAGTGTTTTTGGAAACACCTTTTTTTTTTACAGACACTATTTTTAATTTGACATTTTTCAATCCATTTTTTGTCTTAAAAAGCTAAACTGGGCTTCAGTGGCTCTGTGCCTGCTGCTGTTTCACAGAGTTCCTGCCTGAGGGTTCACACAGCTCTGAACCGGAGGAACTATCAAAGCCTGGTGAGATGACTGTGAAAGAAATGCTGTTTAATTGGCCGAGGATAGGAGCAATAAGCTTCCGGCGACAACCACAGCGGTTGTGTGCGCTACGAAAAAAAACGCCTCAATGAAAGTTTAGCTGCCAGTCTGGACAGATTTTTTGGGGAACTGTTCAACCAACCAGTCTGCTCTGATGGGTTTTGGGGTTTTGTCTTAATCTATGGCCTCACTTTTGACACTCTAGTAGATCCTTAAAGTCCCACTTGGATCTTTCGATCTATTTTGAAACATTCCCAGAGGCCTTCTAGTTATGATCACGCCTTTTTAGCAAAAAAAAAAGAAAAAAAAGAAATCGGTGTTATTTTCTAGGACATATCTCCAGAAGACCCAGTATTTGTGGGCAGGACCGTTGCAGTGGAGCAACTCCACCCCCCTTTCCTGTCACCCAGGGGAAATAAAGATGTACATGAATCTATTTGTCTACAAGTGGGTGCATCAGAATGGAGCAGAGCAGGGAGCTTATGCCCCCACTCGTACATTCTACATCACAAATAAGCATTTTCCAATGGTAACTTATCGTTTACTGTCCTCCTTCAGGAGAAAAATGACATGTAAAAATGCTAGAAACACAATTTTTCATTTGAGGGGGTCTTTAATCTGAAGAAATATAATTGTACAGGACAAGAACTTTTCTTTCTTTTTTATAAACTGGTCCACACCTCTTGTGTTTTGCTTCTGAATAGAGCAGGTTCCAAAAAGTTTGCACCATTTATTTCACTTTTAAGCTTTAAATCTTGAACTGTTTTTTTGTTTTTCTGGAGTTCTATTCCTTTCAGATGTGTTTTTTGTTGTTGTTAAAAGTGTCTACACATGAAATTAAATGAAATCTGTGCATATGTAATGGATACTTTCCAAGTGCAGAAATATTTTTGCAGAGAAAAAAAATTAGTTTGTTGGACGTATAGCTATAAAAATGTTTTATAGTCTTTAGAAATACGTTTTCAAAGCTTTAGATAAGACGCTTTTACAGATGCCTCAACTTCATTAGTATAACTCCATATACTTTTCCCTTGGAATCACAAAAATGTCACAAATTCTGGGTTAAAATTCTTATGTATGAATGTGTAAAATGCTACCAAACACAACAATCTTTAGTTTGTTAATACTCATAAAATACTTTTGATGACACCAGCGTCTCTCAACTACATTTCCCCACGTGAACGTATATTTGTTTTGCCTCAACTGTTTAGTTTTTGTAAAATAAAGCTACATTTATCATAATATTCCCATTCTGGGCATTAATAAAACCTCCTCTGCAGCGGCTGTATTGGCCTGGTTGTTCAATGGAGGAGCAGAATTCCTACGAGCGTGCACGCCTCCGGTAAGAATGAGAGTTTTTTTTTGTTGAAACCGGGTCAGTGTGCCACGCTTCGACTCCCGCCGTTGTGGGTTAAGTTGAGTCTAAGTGGTAGCAATGCAGCTTCCAGCAGCTCTGATGACCTGCCAAGCCAACAGCCTTTGAGCCCCGAAGGCTTCCAGTGGTTTTTTCATTCTGCTCTTTCTGGCTGCATGTATGTAATAAAGCTGAAGTCAGTACTGGGGTAATATTAGATTCTATTTTTTTATTTTGTATTTGCTCTGCTCAACAGCTGAGCCGATAGGAGCTGAAAACATGTACTGAAAAAGATTTTTATTTTTACAATTGGGGTACAAATGTTTAAAAAAAATAATAACTTCTTATAACGCGCTCAGAATTCTGGGAAATGGGACACGAGGGCAACAGAATCTGGGATAATCAGAGGCATTCCAAACCCAGAAAAGCTTGTGATCTCAGCCGCTGCAGGGATCTTCTGTTCTGACCCAGCATGGTTCTTATCCCCTCACAGGCTTTGGAGGGCTTTAAGTTTTTAATGACGAGCACAAACCCTGGGATCTTTGTCGAAAAAAAAAAAGCAAAATTTTCTATATCTGTTTTTCGTTGTTCATCCTCCAATTTTGATTTCCTTTTTTTTAACCCCTTCTTTCTTTTCATTATCTAGCCCAAAGACGAAATGTTTGGAAAAAAATTGTTTATTCAAATCAAGTTTACCCTTTCATACAAAAGGGGTTTAAAGGAATTTACATCTTGTATGTCCAAAAATTCGTAACACCCCATTGTAACTATAATCTGTCCAACACAAGAGGCCTTCAGCTCTTATCTGTTTGGTCAACTGCTGGACGGGACAAGTTTAAAACATACATTTGTAACGTTTCAACTGTTAACTCAATTAAAGACTCGTTCTAGTCATCTTTTGATCTATTTTAAAGGTTGTTCCTAGTGGTCTTTGAAATTATGACTATGTCGTTGTAGCCAAAATCCAAAAACCTATGTCGTTTTCTAGAACATAGTTCCAGCAAAGCTCCTGAGTTGTGGGCGGGACTGCTGGTACCTCTCTTCCTGTCCCTGTTGCTGAGAGCTCTCTGTTTACATGCTCTTCTCCTAGCTTACAGCCCCCCCCAACCCCCATTTTAACATAACCGGTGCAGTACAAATGGCGAGCAATGTTGGATCTATCCAGCCGTACAGTTTTAAGTCAGATTCCAGCAAAGGCGTACATGGATCTAGTCGTCTACAACTGGCCGCATCAGAATGGAGCGCAGTAGGGCACTTGTGGCCCGCCCAGTGGCATTTCTTTCGTCTGCTCCTGATTCACAGTGATTTGGATAAAGAAAAGTCAGAAATGTAATTTTGAGCCTAATTTTCTTTACATATGCCCTCCATCATGAGAACAAATGCCACAAGAACACATTAAAAACACCGAAAACACCATTTTTACTGGAGTGGGTCATTAAACGTAATTCCAGCAGATTATGAAGTGTAGAAAAGCGCCCTTGCACTGATATGCAACACTTTACAGTACTGAAGTGTTTCCACAGTCAGCTGCTTCTATTGCTAAGGAAAACCTTTAAAGTCAAAGTTACCTGTCGCACACCTAGGTGTGTGAAATGTGTTCTCTGCATTTGAACCATCCCCTGGGGGATGCGGTGAGCTGCAGACACAGCCGCGCTCGGGAACCATTGGATGGTTTAACCCCCCAATCCAACCCTTTAATGCTGATGTCAAGAAGGGGAGGCATTGGGTCTTTGGCATGACTTGGCCTGGATTTGAGCTCACGACTTTCCAGTCACGGGGTGGAGACTCTGCCACAAGGCCACTGAGCTGGTACTGAACTTTGCCTTTGTGAAGTGTTGCATATCTGTGCAAAGTTGAAACAAAAAGCCTCTTTGCTCCGTTTAAGAATGAGCGAATTCACGGTGATCGCGTACAGATTTACAGTATGTCAAAGAGCGTCTGTTATGTAGGTGTCGCCATCTCCAGTGTCAAAGGGTTATAAGGAACTCCACTTCATCTTGTGATTACGGTATCAGTGTTTGATAAAAACTAAATAACTTACAGCAATAATGAAAGCATCTTTCTAACGACAAATTTAGAACCATTATTTTTATTATTATTATTGTAGCCCAATTCTACAAACTTAACGACGACCTATGAAGGATTTTGTCACACAAACAGGCAGACGGCTGGTTCCAAATGCAGCAGGTTTGTTAGCTTAGCTAAAAACCCACAAAGCTAAATCAGGGTCAGGCAGCCAGGACTTGATGGAGAGAGTCGGGGCAGGCGGCAGGAAAACTGGTGTCAGATACAGAGTCAGGAGAGAGAAGGTCAGGTCCAAATAAAATGCTTAGTAAGGAAGGCAGAGTGGGACAGGCAATACTTTGCACTCAGTGTGGCACAGTGCAGAGCTTAAGAATGCTGTAGTTGATTGAGTGAATGAGTGTCAAGTGTGCGGCATCCAGGAAGTTTGCGCTGGGGATGCTGGGAGCTGTAGGGCAGTGGTCCCCAACCACCGGGCCGCGGGACATTTGGCACCGGGACGCACAGAAAGAAAAATGATTTCCATTGTATTGTTTTTTCGAAAAAAACGTTTTATTTTGAAAAGTGACCGGATTCTCTCTGTTACATCCGTCACACTCAACGCACGTCAAAGTCGCGACACCAAACATCATGTGATACACCCCGATGTTGCTCATGTGATGTTCTGTTGTTGGTGTGACGTTACGAGGACACCGCTAATAAAGTTGCACCTCAACCCCCCCCACCGGTCCGTGGTAAACGTGTCTTGCGTTGTACCGGTCCGCGGTGACAAAAAGGTTTGGGACCACTGCTGTAGGGCATTAAAAACTCTGGAGACAGTTCCGCCGGTGACCAGAGGGGGAGACAGAGTTCTGACTTCTGAAAGATGTTTTGTCTTTTATTTTATTTTATTTTTTAAATAAAACAGCAAAAGAGAACTTTGTTACCCAATAATATGTTTTAACTAATATTGCAGATGTTTTTGTTACATCAGACAAAGTGTTCCGCTTCAGGGGGGCTGCTCCCCCCAGCCCCGACCTCTGACCTTCCTTTGACTGAGGGTTTGCTTTAGGGATCAATAAACTTCCTTGTAGTCGTGACGAGGAGCCACCAGGGCGGATGTGCCGCTTCCTTCATGCCTTCCTTCTGCTTCTCCCCTCAGATCTCCACCCTGCGGCGTCAGGGCCGCACTCTGTTCTCCACCGTGCCCGAGACCGCCGAGAAGGAGGCCTGCTCCTTGTTTGTGCAAGAGGTAAACGCAGCTTCTCACCTGGACGAAAGGCCGCCTCACCTGCTCCCTTATCTCTGCGCCTGCTTTCCATCACATCCGAATGCCCTGTTTGTTTTCATCCTAACACTGTTTGGGTTCCACTTCCCCTCAGCAGCATTTCATGCGGGCGGCCTTTAGCTGACCTCGCAGTGTTTGTCTCCACCCATGCGTGTTTTCCGACCGTGAGGCTGCAGCAGATCCAGCCCGGAGTTCGTATCATGTTGTTTCAGGGCAGCTCGTTTCGGTGGAGTGGGGCCTGAAAAAAAGGGATAAGCGATACTCCCCAACTGCAGAAATTACATCATAACATCTGGAGAGGCTGTGGCGTTTCGTCAAAATGTGGTTTCAGTGTGTCGGTCCTGTTTTTTTGTGAGCGCTTGGCTCACTCCACCTCAGATAAATAGTTGTTTTCACAGCTGCTCCCTTCTGCTGCAGAAATATTTGACCTGATAATGCACCAAGTCAAATGACAATTAAAAAAAACTCCTTATTAAATAAACCTCCAAAGTTGTAGCTTTGAGATGGAAAAAATGTGTATTTACAGCCATCCAATTTGGTAAAGTATCAGCAAAAAGAATTTTACAAAAGTTTTAAACAAAGGACAATATTTGAATATAAATATAAATATATTTGAATATTTGTAGAAACAACAACTTATTATTTAAAATAACGTCATCAAGGAAACAAGCAGAATGAATCAATAGAATTGCAATATTTTAATATTTTTCTTTATTTCCACAAAGCTTTTTTTGTATTTTACCAGGAACAAAAACATTACAAGACATTTCCTGAATGAGCACACAAACATATACATAATATTTGCACATTTTAAATATGCTAATTTTATGTGTGTGCTCATTTTTAAATGAATAGTTCGGATTTTTTTTATGTCTTTGTGTGTCTTTATCGAGCGTATCCTGCCTAAAAATGTAACCGTTTTTACATAAATTTAGTCAAAACTGTTTAAGAACAAAACAAATTACACAAATATACATGTATATATATACTAACTTGGTTCTAAGTTGTACAAATTTGAACAATTATTGTATAAATCACTCACAAAAACTGATCTGTGATGATTTATTTGAAGATAAATGTTAAAAAACACAATTTTCTAAATGTATTTTGTTGTTTAAAACATTCCATGTTTTTAGACCTTTTTTTAAAATATTTTTATTATTATTTGTATTTTTAAGTTTTCCTCTAAATCTTTCTATTAGTTTTTAAAATTAGTAGCTCTTTTTAAAAACAATATTTGCCATAAGTTTCATTAAAACTGTAAGTGGAAATTATTTTGTTGTAGTTGGAGCTAATGTAGCCGACTAATGTTAGTGGTGTTCTTCCATCGGGTTGGTTCATTTTAAATGAAAATGAATGATGTTGCTTTGAAAAATACCATTTATAGTTTGTATTTCTTTAAGAAAGGGTTGCCTTTTTATTATTTTCTGTTGTCAGACTGTGTGTTGCAGTGTTTTTGTCTGATCTGGTGAAAATGCTCAAGTTTGACCGACCGTCTTTTCCAATGTCTGACGTCTTTGTCTTGTTCTCTCCTTCTGTCTCTCCAGTGCATCAAAACGTACAAGTCTGACTGGCACGTGGTCAACTACAAGTATGAAGAGTATTCCGGAGACTTCCGCCAGCTCCCAAAGTGAGTGCGTGCGTACGTGAATGGGATGGGCTTTTTGCTGAGACTTGCATTTTCACTGTACTGTGTTAAAAGCCCACAGAGCTGCTCTATGGCTATCTTCGCCATCATGCACACTCAAAAAATGAGGACAGGGGGGAATATTTGTGCTAAACTGACCATGAGGTTTAAAAATAAATGTTTTTTTTTCTGCAAACACATAAATTCTACTTGTTTTACTTAAATCTAAAAAAAAAAATTAGGGGTCATATTATAAATTTGAATCCATTAATTAAGCGAATAATCACGCAGATTCCCTCCGATACCTGTTGGTAATCTGTGTGTTTTTACCTGATTGTTTACAGCCCTGTCTGTGATTTGTCCAAACCCCTAGAAAGCTGGATATCTGCCCGGGAGCTCCTCCTTCACAACAATGGAGAGCTTCCTGTTTTTGCCTGCATAAAACTTAGAACTATTCTGGGAGCCCCGTTGATGAAAACTATTAAAACAAAGTGGAACGCTCCAAAATGCACGGCGTGCCTTCGGAAGGAGCCCCCTGTCAATGAGGACACGAACGAGCTTCGCAGATGGCGCGTGCAAAGTTTAAACACAGACAAAACAAGAACTTGTGACGACGGCTGGGCCTGGTTCAGGTCAAAGGCCAAACTGCCAGCATGTCAGTTAGTCAGAGAAACAAGGTAAAATAGATATTTTTATGTGTTTAGAAAAAGCAAAATACGCATTGCAACCTTAATAGTAAAGTATTGTTATGTTATGTTTGTTATTTTTAACCAAAAACCAAAACCACAAGTGAAGCCAAGGACAGCAAAACTCCCTTTCAAAATAAAACAGAAAAGCAGATTTGAAAGGTAATAGTTCAAATTCCGATTAGCTAAGCGAACACAAGTCTCTAAACTGAGCGTGCTCAGAAACTTTACATTGGAAAAAAGTAAATGTAATTCGTTTTTGGTCCAAACAAATCAATACTGCTTAAGCCACTTAAGAAGTGAAGAGTCGATCTCAACAGAAACTAAGATGCACTAAATAATTAACGTACAAACAAGTCCTTCCAGTACTTGACGATCAACTTATAATTGGCTGCAACAGCAATCTGTAGGTAAAGCCAAAGTCTCGTGCACCCGTACGGGTCCACCCCTGAGCCGGTGCTGCAGGTTTTGGGGTTGTCCAAGCCTGTAGAGCAGGGGTGTCAAACTCAAATTCACAGCGGGCCAAAATTAAGCAGCAAAGTAAAGTCACGGGCCAAATTCAATATTTATCGAAAAATGAAATGCAACTGATATGTAATGTTGTAACCTTTTCGTATGGAAACAAACTTTAGTTTTGATTAAACACAGAATCTGGAACCACCAGAGCTTGATATTACAAACACATGAGAAATTCCATTTTCAAATAAAAGATACATTTTTTCTTCTTATTTAAATGAATAAATAAATAAATAAAGTATGTCTCGCCCTGTATCCTTTCAAGTTCCTATTTTAAAGTAAAAATCTTTTTTTTCAAAACCAATAACAAAATAACCAAAAAATAATGCCATTCAATAAAAACGTAGCATTTCAACTACCTTGCAGTAGAAACATAGGTCTAAGCCAGATACCTGGCATCTTTTCTTAGACGCAAGTTCATCAATGTCCGTGGTCAGGCTCTGAGCCGAGGAAAACCTAGTATTTTTGCAGGCCTGTCTTGAAATCTCCCGTTGTCCATCTTTCGTTTGGCCATTTTTGTGGAGGGTGAAATGAATTTGTCCGATGTGACTGGAGCATGGCTGTCAGTGACTGTAAACAGATTAAAGGAGCGCTTGCCAGTTTCGACTGTGCTCCAACGTACTAGCAAAGCATTGTGGGATTTGTAGTATTAGTGGTACAGTATATACCGCAAGCCAGCTCTAATGCACATTTGATATGATCTCGCGGGCCAATTATAACTACACTGCGGGCCAAATTTGGCCTGGGGTCTGAGTTTGACATACGGTAAGTGCTGTAGAGGGTTGTAGAGAGGAGCCACTTGCGGTTTCCTCAAGCGAAAGATTTTCGTGCTTGTGGTAAATGTATCGTGAAGTATTCGTAATGCTAATGAAAGTTGCACACCTCTTATGACGTTCAGGTGACGCCGTCGTATAGTGCACGCTCTGGTAACAGTAAGGTGCGAGAACTGGCTCCTTACTGACCGCCGCAAATGCTGGAGATGATACATAGGTGTCCATGAGACACCCTTTGGATCCCCACGCTTATCACGTAAACACACTATTTGATGGTGTTGAAGAAAAGGAAAAAACTTGTACGACATGCCTGCCTCTCGCCTACTTCCCTTGTTGCAGGAAGTGTTCACTACGACCAGTCGTTTGCAACATGTCCGCAGAAAAAAATGTTTCTCTCTATGAGCTCATCGAGCAATCTACGACTTTGATATTTTGTATGGGCCACCTGTACAGATTTGCCCATTTTTTTACCCGCAGACAGCCTGTATCCACCCGAAAGGGCAGTTGTGACTATTGGTCAGCTGGTTACATTTTCCCTCCACTGGGCATCATTTGTTTGACTAAGTCGATCGTCTCGCTGTAGAATATCTGTGCTGGGATGACTTAAGCTCGATGGGATCAGCTACCTGGCTGCCAACCCGGATGGTTAGAGGTTCAAATCAAAGTTACCGTCATTGGGCCAGAAACACCCAAACCTCACACTGCTCCTAATTTGAAAAATTATTTCTAGATTGCTTAGAATAAAAGCTACAGACCTAAGATATGTCAATCTTTGCACCCAAATTTAAACACGTAGAAGAATCAAGAGTCAAAATATGAAAAATTAAAGCCAATATATTAACTCTGAACCGTTCTAAATGTAATATACCACAGAGAGAAACTGAGACTGACTTAAAAAACCCTAAATGAGAAATCTTTCCGGCACAGAAAATGTTGCGCAACACTTATTTATTTCTAACAAGATTCCGGCAGTGTGCACGAGAATCCAGGGGGAAATGAATGCATAAAGTTCAAGGAACAGTCTTCGGTTTTTGATCGATTCCTGTTAAATTTGTCTCTGATCCAACAAATATCATGTAGTATTTTGTCTTCCAGTAGTCCCAAATTGTCATACTCTGGTGAGAAAACTGAGCCTATCTTATTGCTAAAGAAAAATAATAATCTTAGATATGGTTGCAGCTTTTGCTAAAGACCAAAAAAGTACTGTCTGGCTAGAAAGTTTGATATCTTTGCTGGTAACCAGGGTTACCCCAGCATCCAAATTAGCCAAAGCGCCCCTGAGCAAGTCGTCCAACTGTACCCATTACGGCGAATTTTTCCTCCCTTTACGGCTGGTGTTAATTCTGAACTGAATGATGGACTAAATGGGGATTTTGTTTCTGCTTTCAGTAAGATACCACGACCTGAGAAACTTACAGCTCATTTGTTTGAGGTGGATGAAGATGTGGAAAAAGATGAGGTAAAAGGAATTCAGTACCTCCACCTTTACTTCACCTGTTCTCAGATGACATGGCATGTGTGGAAAAAAGCTTGCAAGCACTGACAAATATATATAAAAAAAACAATAACAAGGCGTGAGATATTGTTTTTAAAGTTCTGCGTTTTGAATACTTCCTGCAGGATGCAGCTTCTCTTGGGTCCCAGAAGGGAGGGGTGTCCAAACATGGTTGGTTGTACAAAGGCAACATGAACAGCGCCATCAGTGTGACCATGCGGGTAAAAAAAACTGTAGTGTGTCTTCAGATGTCTCACATATATTTACTGCCATATAATGAAGTCACGTTTTGTGAAATACTACAATTTTACACAGACTATATCAACAGGCATGGGAAATATTTGCTACATTTTAGCACCAACTTCTAAGTTTTACATTAAAGGATTTTTTACTCACTACCTGGCATTGTGCTAGGTGCTAGTGTAGCCTGTATAGCTTAAGTAAAAAAACAAAAACAAAACACGACTGTTTCTCATACTTTACAAATAAAATGAAAGAGTTTTGCCTCAAATATGCAGATGATAACTCACTTAAGTAAAACAGAGTCTCAGGTTCACCATAAAATACAAATGCATGAGAATAAAGTTGTAAGTAAGTTTGTAAGTTGTACAAAGTAACAGAATCATGAGAAAAAAGTGGTACAATTAGGAATAAACACATAAACCCTGTCCAAAACAAAAGGCATCAGCTCTAATCTGTTTGCTCAGTTGTTGGACAGAACAAGTTTAGAAAAAAAGAAAAAAAAAGGAATAAAAACAAATTGTAACCATTTGCGAGAATAACGTTTTAAAATTATAAGAAAAAAGTAAAATTTTACAAGAATAAAATAGTAGAATTAAAAGAAAATATTGGTACAATTAGGAATTAAAGAATGTAACCATTTACGAGAGTAAAGTTGTGAATCTATGCAGAAAAAAGTCTTACTTTTACAGATGATCAAATTAAGCCGTTAGTGTTTCAATAAAAGCAATTTTACATTATCCGTTTAATTTATGTTGCAGACAATTCAAAAAAATCCCAGTACTGAAGACTCTCGCTGAATCTGCTTTACTTTTTTTTTTAAATATACAACTTTGTAAAATGAAATAACAACTTTGACTTTTTCCTTGTAAAATTACGACGTAAATTTACAATTTCATGTTTGTCACATTTTGACTTTTTCTCAAGATTTTGTTTCTGTTTTCCTAGTGTTTAATCCTTCGTTGTACTTTTATGGTTTCTTTAAATGACTAAAAATAAACGTGAGTAACGAATATTAGCAATATATTCTTCATTATGCGCTCCTTATATAATTTAGCTAAAGATTCGTCACTGCCCTCTAGTGTTTAGCTGTGTTATTGCAGCTTTTCCTATCTATGTTTCCTAAAATAAATCAAGTCAATGTAAGTAGGAGTTATTAGCAATAGCATGCTTTCTGTTTTAGCTAAAGATTCTGTACTACTCTCCAGTGTTCTGCTTCATTATTGCAGTTTTTCCAAATTTCTAATGGCTGCTTTGTGTTTTTTTGCAAACACTTTGAAAAACAAGCACTTCAACAAACTCACAAATGTGTGGTTTAGTGTTTTGCCTACAGCCAGGAATTGATTACCACTCTCCTGTTAAGTGGACGGCTGAGCCTCATGAGCCACCACAGCCCTTTAAACAGCAGACAACTGCTTCTGACGTTTTTTCCTGTTCTTCCCAACAACTGAAATTATGGTCAGTTTTTTTTCCTAAAAATCCACCCATCATCTTCTTTTCCCTTGTAGTCCTTCAAGAGGAGATACTTCCATCTGGCCCAGCTGGGTGATGGATCCTACAACCTCAATTTCTACAAAGACGAGAACACCTCCAAGGAGCCCAAAGGAACCATCTTCCTGGACTCTTGCATGGGGGTCGTGCAGGTACTATCACCTGAACGTGCTCCTAGTTTGGACTCCTCATCCCTTGTAGGGTTAGTTGCAGCTTTTCTTTCCGCTGCGTGCCCCCTCTCAGAACAGCAAAGTGCGGCGGTTTGCCTTCGAGCTGAAGATGCAGGACAAGAGCACCTTCCTGCTGGCTGCAGACAGCGATGCAGAAATGGAGGAGTGGATCGGCACTCTCAACAAGATTCTCCACAGCAGCTTCGAGCAGGCCATGCAGGAGAAGAGAAATGGAGATTTGCACGATGGTCTAGTTTTGTCCACTTTTTCAAACTTCTTTGTACTCAGTGTTTTCGCTGCAACTTAATTATCAGCTAACAGAGCGAACTTTGGCTTTTCTAACAGAGGAAGAACATGGAAAGACAGACCTTTCTTCTGGAGCTTTTCAAGACACTTTTCAGGTAAAAAAATCAGAACCACTGCTGTGTTTTTTTTTGGACATCTGATGTTTCAGAACTTTATAATGCAGATGGGGAAGAAGTCTTCTTCACATATTTATTGGCTCACATTCATTTAGACTCAAAGCTGCTTCAAAAAGTCAGATTTGATCCCTAAGTACTGAGTACAACTAGTCTTACTACCTAAGCAGGTTACCTGCAAGATAGCATTGGAGAACCCTAAATGAACTACAAACTACAGGATGACCTTTTGTCGGGATGCCCGTAGGGATGGGTATCGTTAAGGTTTTAACGATACTACTACTCTTATCGATACTGCTTATCGATCCGCTACTCTTATCGGTACTCTTATCGATACTTTTTGAGGACGCAAATAAATAAATAAATAAATAAATAACGAATTAAGAACATAAAGTGTTTTATTTCCTCACTATGCAACAACATTGTTTTTTTTAACAAAACATTTTACTTTATACATGAGAATGTTCCAGACAGGATATTTATTTAATTATTTAAACTAATTGTTTTTATTATTTATGAGTGTGATGTTTCATTTGATCTTTTGTCCATTTTCCACAACCTTGAATAGACTTTTCTGTCTGTCAAACACCAGAGTTAAGTTAAGTTAAGTTAGATGATGGAATCAAATTCACTTTGATGCAGACTCCTTTCTATTTTGCCAACTCCATTTATTTTTCTTTAAATCCAGTAAACCCAATAAATGATATTAATTTTACGGATGACAACTATCATTAGTTATTAATTATTATTAAGTATTAGGAAGCAGCTGATAGTTTGTCGCGGGTCTGGAATCATAAGCGGTGAGTCTAAGCCCCGCCTCTCTACCTGTTTGTTGTATGCTCCGCGTGCAACGCCCCCCACCCCCCTCCCGCTGCCCCAGCCTGTTCTGCACAAACAGCGCAACATACGGTCATCGTAGTAGCAAGGTGACAGCATGGTAGGCAAACTTAATAATTTTTACGCAGAAACGTTAGTTCTTAGTCTAGGGCGCTCACGTGTCCCCTACAAGATCGCCACTGACTGTGTGTGCGCTGCCTTGTCTTGTGTGTGTGTGCGCGTGCGGCGTCTGAACAACAGCCCCGCCCCCCGTGCACACAAATAGACAGAAAGAGCTCTCCGCTTCAACGAGAATACCGAAATTAATATCATCATTAATTAACGGAAAATTGACTGACTTGGTGAGTTCAATATGGCAGATAACGCTTATATTTTGTGGGACACAAAAAAAAAAAAAGAAAAAGTAACTTCTCCAGTACCGATAGCAGAACCGTTCAGGTCAGATCTTAACGATACTGCGGTCTTGAAGAATGCGGCCCCTGGGGCTGGTTCAAAACCGGGGCACGGTACCCATCCCTAGATGCCCGTAGGATGAGAGTCGTCTCTGCCATTAATCACGGGAAAGGAATGGGACAGGATCAAATTCTTACAGGAGCGGGAAGCAACCAGTTTGTCTCGGTCGCGAATGAAACAGCTCTCAGCCTGAGAATCTCAGTGCGGCTCTTCAGAGTGAACGACGAGAGCGGCTCCTTCCTGGGAGAAGTTTTTTTTCCTCTCTCTTAAGAGGCACGTGAATAATCAAAATTTAAAATGCGCTTAGCCTGAACATATAGTTTGCTGGCGGGGTAGTGTTTGCAAAAACAAACTACAGCTACACAAAAACGCCAAAGAAGCAAAATCATGAAGTTGAATGAATGAAATGTGTTTTAAAACAACCATAATTTTTCATATAGCTTTTTTTTTTTTCATATCTTGAACAAAGTATTTGACATAGTGTCAACAGCTTTTACTACATTTGTGGTTTTAAGGACTGGATTGATTCCAAAATGTAGAGGGCATCTATCGGTTGTTTTTCAGTCTAACTTGAGCTTCTCTTCCCCTGCAGACTGCCAGAGATATTGAGTCAAAAATGAGGAGTGAAGCTCGCCTGAAGCTGTTGACTCTAGATCCTGACACACAGGTGACGTTTGTCTCTTTCACCCGGCGCTCTCTGTGGATCGTGGTTTCTAAAAAAAACTCTGCGCTTATTCGTTGACGTCTCTACAGAAACTGGACTTCTCTGGGATCGAACCAGACGTGCGTCAGTTCGAGGAAAAGTTCGGGAAGAGAATCCTGGTCAGCTGTCACAACCTGTCCTTCAACCTTCAGGGTTGCGTTGCGGAGAACGAAGGCGGCCCAACGACCAATGTGGGTTTTTCCTTCAAGTGCTTTTTAATGACAAGATACGCAGGTGTATGATAACAAGAGGACATCACAGGTTCCTCAGGTGGCTGGTCCCACATCAGTGGTCCAAAGTGTGGGTTGTTGCCATGACATCCATTCTCACAGGGCGTTAAGATCATGCTGGTTTCCTGCTGTCGCTCCAGTGTGGAAGCAGAACTCTGCAGGGAAACAACAGCTATTAACTTCCATGCTGCCCTCTAACATGAGCCGCCTTGCACACGAACACTCGAGTGGATTCTGTTAGGGAAATGCACGAATGCATTTGTCTTGACACCAAATTTAAAGTGCATTAGGGCCTGTAGACGCTTCTCTCTATCTCTCTTGCTATGTTTTCCCAATCTAGCTTGCAGAACTAAAGTACTTTCCCTCCTTTTTGTCTTTTTTTTTTTTCCACAAACAAAGGTAGAGCCTTTTTATGTGGTCCTGTCCCTGTTTGACGTCCAGAACAGTCGAAAGATCTCCGCAGACTTCCACGTGGACCTCAACCACCCTCTGGTTCGACAAATGACGCAAAGTCCGGGGCCAGATTTGCAAATCAACGGCAGTAACGGCACCGACGGTCCCGTGGGAAGCCGCAGAAGCACCCAGCTGCAGGAGCGTGCTCTTGAATACCCCACGCAGGGGGTGTTTTCAGTTACCTGCCCCCATCCTGAGATCTTCCTGGTGGCCAGAATAGAGAAAGTCCTACAAGGGGGGATCACCCACTGCACTGAACCGTATATGAGGAGTTCAGACTCCACCAAGGTACGCAGCGTGTAGATGAGGAGTTTGTGCGGCTTTATTTCAGGTTATGATACATTTTCTTTCATTTAGACTAAACTAAATGAACGTTATTGTTTAGATTGCACAAAAGGTGCTGAAGAATGCAAAGACAGCTTGCAGCAGACTTGGGCAGTACAGGATGCCATTCGCCTGGGCTGCACGGTAAAAGTTCACTAGAACACGTTTTTTTTTTTAACAGCGATAAACATGAAACGTCCCGTCAGCCTGACCCATTTTTGGTTGTAGGTTCGTGTTTAAAGATGCATCTGGAACTCTGGACAAAAGCGCTCGTTTCTCAGCTCTTTACAGACAGGACAGCAGCAAGCTGTCCGACGAAGACATGTTCAAACTGCTCACTGACTTCAGAAAGTAGGTTGTTTTTTTTCTAACCGTCTCTCGCTTGCCTTGATATATCTGTAACTGGATTTCCCTTCCTCTGTTTTCCCTACAGACCAGAGAAAATGGCCAAACTTCCTGTACTTTTAGGAAACTTAGATGTCACCATTGATAGCGTGGCCCCGGATGTGACAAGTAAACCCCTCAACCATGTAAACAAATCCCATCTCATCATCCATGTTTAACTCTTGAACTGTTGGTTTGTTTGTAGACTGTTTCACTTCCTCCTACATCCCTTTGAAGAACTTTGAAGCAAACGGGTCGGGTAGTACCCTTCTAGAGGTGGACGAGTTTGTCCCTTGCATCGCAAAGTGCTCCCAACCTTTTACCATCTATAAAAACCACCTTTATGTGTACCCCAAACACCTCAAATATGACGGGCAGAAATCCTTTGCAAAGGTAAGTACAGCAATGTTTCTATGATGATGAAATGGTTTGTTCAGAATTGGATTCTTGGTTCTGGCAGACCTTCTCACATCATCAGCTGATTGGTTTTCCTGTTTAGTCTGAGACCTTTTGGCATCAACCTCAAGCTTTAGATCACTGGATGGAATTATGTTTCTGTAGAGGAGCAGCTTCTGATGAATACATTAATGCAGATTGTTTTAATCAATTAGGCACTTCTCCCATAATTCCTTAAGGGAGAAGTGCCTGGTTGGGTTTTAATGTAATCTGCCTAATGCGGTTCCACTCTTGTCTTCAGGCGAGGAACATTGCTGTTTGTATTGAATTTAAGGAATCGGACGAAGAGGAAGCCCAACCGCTGAAGGTACATTCACACGCAATACGTTTTTATTCTTTTACATTTGCACAAGCTAGGGATTGAACTACAAACCAAAGGAAGGAGTGTATTTTTACATTTGCGGTCTTTTTTTAAGTACATCTTATACTTGCGGGTTTTCAAGTTTAAACCTCATCTGCTCAGATCTTGACTTACACTTTTTTTTTTAATATGTTTTGATTTTATCGTGTTTTACTTTTTGAACCTGTTGTTTTGAACCTTGGGTGTTTTGAAAGGCGGGTTTAAAAGAAATGTATTATTATTATTATTATTATTACACCTCATGGACTTTAGTACTATCGACAGTCTGAAATTTTTGACTTTAGATTTAAAAGAAGACAATCTAACAATCTTGATTTGACATTCAGTGGTTCTCACTTCAAGCTCAATAGTTTTGACTTTGGACCGAGTGTTTTGACTTTGTTCCTGGGAAATATGGTTGAGTCCTCAATCATGTTAACTTTGGACTGAGCAGTCTTAACTTTAGGCTGGTTATCTTGGCTTTGGAGTCGACAATCTTGACTTTAGTCTCAACGATCTTGAATTTAGATTGAGCAGTCTTCACTTTAAACAATTCTTTTCACTGTGGATCTAATAATCTTAATTTTAGACTGCTGGTGTCCTGGCCTTGGACTCGACTCCATTATCTTGACTCTAAACCAAGGTCTTGACCTTATATTAAACAATCTTGACTTTAAGATGAAGGGTCTTAATTTAAGATTTAAAGGGTAACACAACAGCACAGTTGGAGGCTGACTCCACTCTCCCCCCTGATTTGAAAAATAAAAAAGAGGGCGAGAGGAGGCGGGCTGAGCGGGGAAGGCTATTATATTGGAGCTACAGAGCATGAGGTGAAACTCCTGAAATTACAGGGGAAATCAGTTGATAAATAACAAAATTCATCTTTACTACCTCGTTTCAACCTCTAGGGGGCAGCACATAGACTGTAGTTTCGAGGAATTAGACAAGTTTAGTTTGAATTGTCAAAATTTTGGCTAGGGCCAACAGTCAGCCCTTTTAAATCCCCATTTGTACAGGTAGCCAAAAAAAATTGTTTTAACTGTTTAGGGAGTAAGTTTTGATTTTGGACCAAGTATTTTCAAGTTTACTGTTTTGACTGTGGATGTAACCTTACTTAAGACTCAAGGACCTTGACTTTAGACTGAACAGTCTTGACCTTAGACTCAACAGTTTTGACCTTCGACTTAACAGTTTTGGCTTTGGACTCAACGGTCTTGGCTTTGGATTCAACGTTCTTGACTTTGGATTCACCGGTCTTGACTTTGGACTCAACGGTCTTGGCTTTGGATTCAACGTTCTTGACTTTGGATTCAACGGTCTTGGCTTTTGATTCAACGTTTTTGACTTTGGACTCAACGGTCTTGGCTGTGGATTCAACGTCTTAGCCTTGGGTTCAACGTTCTTGGCTTTAGAGTCAATCGTCTTGACTTTAGACTTGACTGTCTAGGCTTTAGATTTAACGGTCTTTACTTTGGACTCAACGGTCTTTACTTTGGATTCAAAAGTCTTGACTTTGGACTCAATGGTCTTGGCTGTGGATTCAAAGACTTGGCCTTGGATTCAACTTTCTTGGCTTTAGAGTCAATCGTCTTGACTTTAGACTTAACTGTCTAGGCTTTAGACTCAACGGTCTTTACTTTGGACTCAACAGTCTTGACTTTGGACTCAACGGTCTTGACTTTGGACTCAACGGTCTTTACTTTGGACTCAACAGTCTTGACTTTGGACTCAACGGTCTTTACTTTGGACTCAACGGTCTTGACTTTGGACTCAACAGTCTTTACTTTGGACTCAACGGTCTTGACTTTGGACTCAACGGTCTTGACTTTGGACTCAACAGTCTTGACTTTGGACTCAATGGTCTTGATACGTGCCTTGTCAAGTAAAATGTTACTCTTTTTTTTTTCTCCTGTTTTAACAAGGTGTGTATGTGCACACGTATACATGCATGTCTCACATGTATAATTGCAACTCAGTCTGTTCCTTACTTTGGCTAATTTTTTTTTTTGGTTTTGTTTCACTTTGCTGCAGTGCATCTATGGTCGTCCCGGCAGGCCTTTGTTTACCAAGCAAGCATATGCAGCCGTCCTGCACCACCAACAAAACCCAGAGTTCTATGATGAGGTGCTTCCACCAATGTTTATAGACATTTTTGCACACGCATCAGAGGATTTAAACACCCGTGAAGGCTTTTTTTTTCATTTATGTGAGGATACCTGTTTAAAACTTTTGTCCAACCACAAGAAAACGTTTTTGTCATTCTTAGATAAAGATAGAGCTGCCCACTCAGCTGCATGAGAAACACCACCTTCTCTTCACCTTGTATCACGTCAGCTGTGATGGCAACAGCAAGAAGAAAGACCTGGTAGAGACTCCAGGTTGGCTGCCACTTTCCCTCTTACCTTTCATCTGCTCAAAACACTACAAAACTTATGCAAATATCTGTTTCTAAAATGGAATCCAATTAACCCAACAATCACATAGACTTACCTCTTCTGTCCTTAGTGGGTTCAGCTTGGCTGCCTTTGCTAAGGGATGGAGGCAGAATCATTGTGAATGAACAGCAGCTGTCTGTGGCTGCCCATCTTCCACCAGGGTACCTTAGCTCCCAGGATGGTTCCAACAAGGTAAAAGTGACATCAAAACAACAGTTTCTCAACAGCCGATGAGTCAGTTATGCGAGTTCTTAACACTTTCTGATACTAATACCTTGCTACGCTTTCTGAAGGCAAACACTTAAGTGTTTCCTTTGTATCTGTTCTTGATGCCTTTCATTAAAAAGAAGTAGAGATCCTATTAGTGGTGATTGGATTGGGAGCCTCCAGGGGTTTCAGGAGGTTCCAGCACTGATATGTCCTTGAAATGTGATGTTAAATCTTTTAAATCGGTCAGCAGCAACCCCACAGCTGGAGTCCTGTTTCTGCAGTTTGCTTGATCCGGTGCTAAGTGGTTTTCTGCTAATTTGACTGGACCTGCACGACAAAAGCAATTCTGCAGTTGGAGAGAGAGAACAAGTCAATGGGTTGTACAGGGGTTCAAATCCCACGCTAAACAACCATCGTGTTTTTGGTAAAACATCTAACCACCTCAAAAATAATTTATCTGTAAAGCTATGCACGATCAAGAACATGCCTTTTGTTCATGGTGTTCACACTGTATAAGCAGGGAGGGGCTTCCTCTTTTTTTTCTTTTTCTTCTGTTTATTAGCACATGTCCACCACTTGAGGCTTGGTGCGAAAGTTGAAGCAGTTCAAATCTTGCGAATTGGGCACAAAACGGAAATGGTTCAGTTCACCGCTAGCATCCTTGCGATGGTGAATATGGATCACTATCATGTCAGAAGAGTGGCCTTGCTTTATCTTTATCTGACTTTGGATTCAACCTTGATAAATAAATGCAGACGTTGTCAGTCTCGTTCCTGTGTTGAGTTGCTGATTGGTCAAAGTTTGATCTGGTTTAGCTAGCAACGCTTGTTTAATGGACACGCATATTGTACATAGAGCCCGAAAACGATCGTAAAAGTGGTCTAAGTATGAATGTAAGAGTTTTGAAGCTAGAAACACAAATTCACATTGGCTTTTCATCGGAAGTGGCCGCTTGAATGCGCGTTGCCAGGGACCGTACCGCTCAGTGGAAACAAAGCTTAAATGTCCAACTTTTATTGGAAATTACTTACCTCTTTAAGGTTCTTTTTGTTTTTTTCTCTTCTGTTGTCTACTTGACTTTGGTCCTGATTGGTATGATTTAAGAAAAAGAATGTTTGGTGTGATTGCAGCAGTCTGGCTCGGATATTAAGTGGGTAGATGGAGGGAAACCACTGTTCACAGTCTCAACCCATCTCGTCTCTACAGTTTACACTCAGGTACACGCACATACCTACTAATGTATCCGTTTAAAGCGTGAAAAATTGACTCCGACACAGTTTCTTTTCAACAGGATCAGCATTTGCACAATTTCTTCCACCACTGTCAAAGCGTGGAGATGTCGGAACAAGCTTTAGACGGGGGGCTTGTTAAATACCTGAAGGTAAAAACCCACGTTTTTTGCTCAGGATGTAATTGTCGTGTGTCTAATACTTGTCTTCACTTTTTAGAGCCTTCATGCAATGGTGAGTCACGTCATGGTCAACTTTCTGCCCACCATCCTCAACCAGCTGTTTTGTGTCCTTACTAGAGCGACTCACGAGGAAGTGGCGGTTAATGTTACCAAGTAAGTTGGACTTTGACCCCTTTAACCCCGCAGCTTCAGCGCCTAGTGTTGACATCCTTTTGACTACTGTAACTCTTCAACCACGTACACAATAAAACTATTCCAGCAGAGTCTTTCACAGAAAAAAGCAGCTTTTCAATGATATGCAACACTTTAAGCCGGTGCCAATACGCACATTTTGCGCTTATTGCACAGATAAAAATTGGTCAAACGTGAATTTACGTGATAAAAGTTGTAGTTCTTTTTACGAAATCTTCACAGATTTATCACGAATGAACCATGTTAAAACCACGAAAAGAAGTACGGATAAACCCCGCAAAGAACTTGTAGATCACACATGCGTCAATTACATAATTTTAACGTGATATGTGTGCTGTATATGCAGTGTAAAAGTTATACAGCGGTGGTACATGCGTGAAACGTCATTTAGACATACATGGAACGGCCGTGGAAAGCCACAAATTTGAGTATGCATCTCGCAAAAATCTCGCACAATTGCATAAGGTTTACGTAATAATTATGTATAAAATACGTAAAATGTGTGTAAACAAAATTCTTAACTGCCGAAAAATTTTGAAAAGCTCAAAACCGAATTCACGTAAATACCTGATGGATTACAGTGCAGAATGACGAACGCAAGAAACAATTAAAGGTGACGTTTATCGCACACAAATCACGAAAGACCGAAATTGTAGACGTGAAAAATGCAAAAAATGTACATAGTAGCTACAGAATGTGACACGGCCTTTACATTCGTAATGTGTTACGTATAAAATTCTTTGCATTAGAATCACCTTGATCACGTAAATGGTCATAAACGTTTGGTATGTCAAAGAGCATTATAGTAATTCAGAGTTATTCAGGTGTCTCTGATGACATCTAGAAAAATGTTTTGCCTGGATCCCTACATTTCTTTTTTTAAGGGTCATGGTCCACGTTGTGGCGCAGTGTCATGAAGAGGGGCTAGAGCATTACCTGCGATCTTACATTAAGGTCTGTTGTCGCGGATGCGTCATGAATGCGTCTGTAAAAGCTCCAATTCCTGACGCGGATCCCTCGCTGTCGCTCTTCACAGTTTGTGTTTAAGCCAGAACCTTTCTCCTCCACCTGTGTGAAAACGGTTCACGAGGAGCTGGCCAAAGCCATGACAACCATCCTCAAACCATCCACAGACTTTTTAACCAGCAACAAGATTCTGAAGGTAACCTCTATACAGCTGCTATCAACTTCTTTTATTTTAGCTGTTTTTTTATTTTTTACAATAATGAGTAATGTAATTTAGTGGTCTCCAACCCTTATCAGGCCATGGACTGGTTCAATGTCAGACACTATTTTTTACGGACCAGCCTGTACGAGGCTGAAGTGGGCGTCCTATCCTATTTTTTTGTTTAGCTTATTTCCTTTAACTTCTTAGGGAAAGTTCTTCATCCTTTGTAAAAAGAAATCTGCAGCTGGTTTAGCTTCATTTCTATGGTTTCATGTAGGAACCTATACAATGTGATATAGCTTTTCCCTTAAACCATAAATGTCACAGCAGGAGCTAAAATAAAAATCGGACGCCAACTTCAGGGTTGTCCATTTTTAAGGCGCAACGGATAAAAATAAAAAAACATAAAAAATCCAAAAGAAGGATCACTAAAACAGGTATTTTTTCTAGATATCAATAAACAAAAATACTCAATTTGAGCAATTTTATTAGCAACTTCCTCGTAACATTAGACAAGCGGTTGCTGAACATTATGCATTATTATAGTGTGTGGGAACAACTGTCGTGATAAATCCACATGTCAAACAAAGACTCCTAGTTTTTGTCTGTTGAAAGCAGAATTCTTTATTCCTATTCTGTTCCTTTATTGGCTCTTTTCTGCGAAAAGAAACTTTCCAAATACGTTTGTATTTCGGTAACTTAAAGTTTGGGTCGTTTTTTCCTTCTTTCTGTGTTTCGGTACCAACTGTCCTATGGACCAGGGTTGGGGACCACTGATTTGGAGCAGGGGTGTCAATCTCTGGGACTCTAGGGCGGCATCCTGCTGGTTTTCCAGAATTCCTGCCAATAAGAAGCTTCTATGGTTGGTTAGTTGGAAAACATGTAGGACACCGACCCTCGAGGCCTGGAGTTTGACACCTGTGATTTTAGAGGATAGTATATTTTCACATCAACTGTTGCTGCACATATGTTATGTCTCTTTTGTTGGCTTTGCAGCATTCCTGGTATTTCTTTGAAGCTCTGGTCAAGTCAATGGCCCATTTCCTCATCGAGAGCGGTAGGGTCAAGGTAGGTCTGTTGGGGTCTTTCGCTTAATTGCTTATGTGCTAAGTCACAACTGTCCTTAAGGGTGAATGCGGGGTTGTCTGCTGGCGAAAAATGGGCAAACCTGTACGGGACACGGACGTGACCTGCACAAAGTATCAAGGACTCAGATTTGGTAGACGGTTGGATGACGTCCCTTTTAATTCACGGAAGTGCCAGTTGTTTGAAAATTGCTCATGTAGGGGAAATGAATAATTGCGGTTTGTTTCGGGCCAGAAGTACACGACGCCAAGCATTTCACATACCAGAAAATAGCTGTAAAAGAAAAAGCCTGGGGCAAGATTCTCCAGATTTGCACCCCTTTGACATTTCGCACCAAACTTCTTCTAGCTGTAGGTGGCGGACATGCATTAGTAAACAGTAAAAAAACAGAAGAAGAAGAAGCCCCTCCCTGCTCGTCCAGTGTGAACACCAAGGGCCGAATGCTCGTCAAAGGCCCTAGTGTGTACATAACTTGAGGCTTATTGTGGTTTCCTGCCTCCAGCTCTCCAGGAACCAGCGTTTCTCCGCCTCCTACCACCACGCCGTGGAGACCCTGGTCAACATGCTAATGCCACACATCACTCAGAAGTACAAAGACAACCTCGACGCTTCCCGTAACGCCAACCACAGCCTGGCGGTTTTCATCAAGGTTCTCCTCCTCTTCCGTTTGCCTTAAACCTGTCTGATTGGTTTGGATTCAGGTTATCAAATGAATGAATGTTCATTTTTCCAGCGCTGCTTCACGTTCATGGACAGAGGCTTTGTGTTCAAGCAGATCAACAACTACATGAACTGCTTTGTGCCTGGAGATCCAAAGGTTTGCAAACTTTTAGAAATGAATTTGTCAAGGACCTAAAGCTTACACAAAACGCTGCTTCTCTGGTTCTCCTTCTAGACTTTATACGAGTTTAAGTTTGAGTTCCTGCGGGTGGTTTGCAGCCATGAGCACTACGTGCCTCTCAACCTGCCCATGCCCTTTGGGAAGGGCAGAATCCAGAGGTATCAAGGTGAGTGAAGGGGGGGTCGACCTGCTGGGGTAAAAAAGCAGTTCACAGCGACAGATCAACAAAACTGAAAAAATGAATTAGAACAAACGTTTGGAGGTTTTTGACTCATTTTTTTATACTCTTTTATCAAAATAAATCTTTTCCAGAGCTGGTCTTTTATCATATTCTCATCCACCTCACTTTACAGCCCCCAGAAAACAAACATCAGAAAAGACACTTATAAGATGATTCAACAATCCCTTAAAATAGATAAAGAGAAAAGAAATCTTCATTTTTACACTTATCTTGCAGATAAATAACGTTTTTTTTACCCAAAAGAATATTGTAAGGTGAATAAATTGAACCTTTTTTTTATTGCCTTGTAAACACACAGTTGAATCACACAAGAAAGAAGCAAAACAAAAACAAACAAAAATAAGAAATGCCTTGGCTTGCCTTGGCTCTGTAGGTTTTTTATAACATTATCCAAGTCCTTATAATGTCATTTTGTCGTTTGTCCATTTTTCCCTTTTTTTTGGACAAAGATCTTCTTGAGTTCTTATCCCATAACTCAACAAATCCATTACATGTATTTCCTACACAAATTGAATCATTTCAACATATTGAACAGTTGGATTTGTTAGTTATAATTGCAGTGTAGCGTTATAGAACGTATGGAATAGGGCTCAGATAGTCGCAATCTGCCCCCCAAAATTTGAGTACGAATATCTTATATATTAAATATCGTTATATGTAAATATAGTAGAGTGTAGAAAATTACAATTCAGGATGTTTATTGCTCTGAAATTCAGAATATTGTTGGATTTTCATTTCCTTAAAAAAAAGCCTTCAAAATAAAGTGTTGTGAAGCTTCCCATTTTCAAAGTAAAACAGTCGAGTTCTGAAAAAAAAAAAAGGTTTTGCTTAAACCAACAGTGTTTTACATTCTTTTAAATACGGTAACTCAAATACCACAATTCTTAGTGGATTCTGAAGTGAAGAAAAGCAGCTTTGCACCGATTTGCTACATTTTAGAACGTAAACCGTTGCAGGTCTTTCATGGAAAAACATTTTCAGTTTTTTTTTTTTATCCAAATCAGGAGTTATGTTTATGCTTTATGTTATTTATTTTACTGCTAAACTTAATCAGGAACAAATTTAATCTTGTTAAATATAACCAACACCATTTCTTTTTATCTAAATCTTTGTGTTTTTATCAGTTTTGTTGATTCTGATCTTCTGTTCCAAATAAAGGTATAAATGATGGTGATTTAATACATACAGTTAGAATTTGTATACATCCAGTAAAAAGACATACATAATGCAACTGAATAAAAATGTTATATAAAAAAAATTGCCATTTGATCTGTGAATCCAATCAAATTGTCACCTAGGCAACGATCCACAGACCTACTATGTAATCACAAAAATCTCACTATTCTAAAAAGATGTTTTTTCTTTAGCTATAAGAGAGAAAATCCGCCAGTGGAGTAAGTATAATGTCTTTGTAGGATTTATTTTTAATTTATTTATTTTTAAGCTTTTCCTGTCCAACATCTGAGCAAACAGATGAGAGCTGGAGGCTGATGGTGTTGGACATATTTTACTGTTAAAACTGGGGTTACGAATCTCCTGACTCACCAGATGTATACTTGAATAAACCTCTTTTGTAACTAAGACTAAACTTTATTTAAAAGTAATTATATTTTAACCATTTTTGTTGTTGTTAGACCGGACAGAAAAGAAGAGGGGGGGGTTAGGAGGGCGATTATAATTTATTCACAATAAATGATGTTGTTTGGCCCTTTTAAGACAATGTAATTTTGTAATAAAATTAAATAACACTCATATTTAGGTGTATTTGCTCAGCTAATTTGAAATATTTGGTCTTTCAAAGCACAAATTGTTTAAAAAAAAAGGGTTTTTCATCATAAATATAGGCATATTTATACCTACCTAAATATATCCTATTAAAGCACTACTACAAAAGTCCAGTTATTCTTCTTTTAGTCCAAAATCCTTCCTAAAGTAAGACCAGAATTAGTCATTTTAAGATAAATTTCTTTAAATGTAAAACTTTCCCTTAGAATTGAAGCAAATCTTTGTATTTTTTTTTTTTAAAGAGGTCCACTTCCAGGCGTTCACAAATAAAGTTTCTGCTTAAAAGTTTTATATAAATAACATGCAAGCCTTTAACTAATAAAGGGAAAACTGTGTTGTGTTGACACTTTGCAAGAAGCTAATGCTCCTCCGCTGCAGATCTCCAGCTGGACTACTCCCTGACCGATGACTTCTGCCGGAACCACTTCCTGGTGGGCTTGCTCCTGCGGGAGGTGGGAGCGGCGCTCCAGGAGTACCGAGAAGTCCGCCACATCGCCATCCAGGTCCTCAAAGGGCTGATGATCAAACATGCGTTCGACGACCGCTACGCCGCCAAAGTGAGTTTGTTTAAAAGCTCCAACGCACCAAAGTAAATATTTACAACAAATAACTTAAGAAAAGTTAGGAATCGGACAATTTTGGGAACAAAAAAAAGAACAACGGGAGGAGGGAAACGTTTTTTTGAGTGTTTTTCAGCTTTTAAATCAGTTCTTTTTTTTGATATATGATTGTTTTGGCTTCTCTAAAGTTTAAATAAAGTTGGTTTAGTACAGGAAATTACAGAAACGTTGTAAGAAGAATAGAGTTTACAAAGTAAAGGGGGCAAGCAAGAGCTCCTGGAGAAAAACCCAAACTTTTAAATGTGACATCTTTAAAAGTTTTTATTTTAATTTTAAAAGTAAAATAAATAAAAAAGGATTTAAAGTACTGGAGAGGAGGTCACTGAACAAGATCTTATCCATCATGGACAACCCAGACCATCCTCTCCACCCTGTTCTGGACAAACAGCAGAGCTCCTTCTCTAGGAGGCTCAGACAGCTCCCCTCCAAAACTTCCTTCCTACCAGAGACAATAACACTGTACAATAATTCACAGATAACTTTTGCACATTTTTCTTTTTTTGCACATTTTTGCTGGTACTGTCTGTAAATAGCTCTTTAAATTATACAACCTTATTTGTTTACATTCATGTTACATTCTTTTGTTTTTTATATTTTATTTTCTCTTATGTCTACTACTCTTCTTTTACTGCTACGGTAACAAACAAATTCCCCACGTGTGGGATCGATACAGGTTTTCTGATTCTGCTTTGAAATAAAAGTAAATATTTACCAAAAAAAAAACAATTTTGGAGACAAAAAAAGGAAAACTGAAGACAACTTTTTTTAAATGATTTTCAGCAGTTTTTTTTATTTTTATTTAGAGGTCAAGAAACCTCTCCAGACGTTTTTCTTGACCTTTGATCCTGTCTGACCTTTTCAGAGCCAGCAGGCCAGGCTGGCCACTCTCTACCTCCCACTGTTTGGCCTGCTGCAGGAAAATGTTCACAGACTCGACATTAAGGATTCGGCTCCGCCCAGCAGCCACAACGTAAGCCTGGACTGCCTGTGGACCAGACTTCCGTCGGGTGAGTCTAACTGGACTGGACTGTTTTGGCAGAACACGAGGGAGGACTCTCTGGGGATTCCCCAGAAACCCGGGAGCTGCATCGAAAACGCTCTGCACAAAGACGTGTTCGGGGTGATCTCCGGAACAGGTGAGCGCCCTCTTCTTCCTCCTCCTGACGAAGACCGAGCTGCAGCAGGAACGGATGTGAGCCGGAAGAAATCCAATGAAGTGCAGCTGTAAGCAGGTTTCGAGTCCTGACTGCAGGCGGCTGACAGCTTTCATTTTGCTTGCTCTTCCTCTTCTTCCTCAGCGTCTCCGCACAGCTCCACCCCCAATGTGAGCTCCGTTCACCACGCAGACTCCAGAGGATCCCTGGCCTCCACCGACTCTGGAAGCAGCCTCCTGGACAAGAACAGCTCTCTGGAGAAGGTAGACGGCAGAACTCCTCAGCTGTTCATGTAGGCAGTTAGCCAGCCTTTAAGGACCCACTCTGAGCCGTTTGAAAAGTCTCCAGAATCCCAAAATCAGAATTCTCCAGGACTTAGTGTCTGTTTTGTTGGACAAATCAGTGTGAAGCAAGCCCTCCCCATCGCTGAGAGCTCTCTGTTTACATGCTCTCCTGCTAGCTTACAGCCCCTCAGTGGGGACAAGTGGATACGTTAGAATGGAGTGAGGCAGGGAGCTTATGATTCCCAGAGCGTACTTTTTTTATGTAACAATTTTCGGAATTGTTTTTATCTGCTCCTGATTCGCAATGATTTGAATGAAGAAATACTCAGAAATGCAAATTAAAGCTGAATTTTCTTTAAATATGTCCTCCGCCGTTTTAGAAAAACGGCACTAGATGTTCAAAACACCCAAAAACATGATTTTCATCAGAGTGAGTCTTTAAAAAGGGTTACCAATCAGTACAAATATTATTATTGTAATTCTTGTGTTATTTTTTCCCAATATTTTGGTGTAGCAGACAAAATAAAACTAACCGCACTTCTGAAGCCTTTAATAATGCAAAAGCAACTTAATACATATTTTTATTTGCTAAAATGAAAAAAAAAAGATTTGTCCTCAATTTTTCTAATGTGATCCGATTAATCTTTGAGCATCGTGTACATTACATAAGGTCATCAAACTGGATAACTTTAGTAAAGCGTGGTTGACAAATTACTACATAGTTTTTTTCATTTATTTTCCAAAAACGATAATTCAGAACCAAAATTATTGAAAGAAAAGTTGGAATTTGATAATAAACTTTGATGTAATTTGTCAAATAAATCAATTTTATTTCACTCAAATCTAGTGTGAACTTTTTTGTTTGTTTCTTTCAAAATAAAAGACTGTTCAACTGCAAATAGTTATCAGTTAGTGAGATGAGGAGTTGATGCAGCCTGATGCCAAGGACAATATCATAGGGTATTAATTACTGTTGTAGAAGTAATGAAGTCATTTTATGAAATAAAAAAAGGGTACATCTTTAGGTCCTACATGTATAACTGATGACAAAACAGCCCTTCAAAATAAAAGGTTTCTGTATGTTGTCGCTTTAGGACTTGTTTATTTGCGTGTTGTTTACGTGTTTTGATTTTCCACCATCTGCACTCTTGGATGTCGACCCCCCTCCCTCTTCAGAAGTCCAACGCTCCTTCTCCCCGTCAGCTGGCCTTCCAGTTCCACCAAAACGAACGATTTTCAAGGAGGCACACTGTCAATGGGCCTCCGCTCCTGCTCCTCCACCCAAAGGAGGAGCGAGCTCCGCCCCCAAGCCGTGCCGCCAAGCGGGCCACGATGGACTTCTCCCTTCTTGCCGCGCCCCTGCCGGACCCCCTGTTGGACACTGGCAACAGGGGGAAGGCAGCAGACAGCAGTCTGGATGGGGAGACGCCCGCACAAGTACCCTTCGTGCCCCCCCCTCCCCTCCTCCTCCATCAGTTCTGGGTTATAGTTGTACAGAGTCGTAGTTCGGATCAATTTCTAAAACAACGTCACTAAACATGGGAGGACCTTCAGAGAAATCTGTACAATAATATCCAGAATTGTTCTTCTGAGTGTCCCACTTCAGGGAGTTAGGATGTTTCCATTTCCCTCCTAAAGTCTGCAGACTCTTCTTCTCCTCTTTCCGGCTGACATTTCTCTAAAGTGTGACTTCTCTGCAGTGTGCCCGAGCTGTTTTTTTTCTGCTGCTAAAAGCTTTTATTTTGTTGTTTCCTGTTTGTCTGTTGTCATCGTTGGGGGCTCAGCAGAACCAGAGCGCATCGGCTGTGCTGCGCGGCGACAAGCTGGACCGAGACGAGATCAAAAACCTCCTCATGTGCTTCCTGCACATCCTCAAGAGCATGTCGGAGGGTGAGCCTGCTGCAAGGTTGATGAGTGTTTCCATTTTGTTGTTGTTTTTTTGCTCAAAGCTCCACTTCTGTCCTCTGCAGAGGCGCTTTTTACTTACTGGAACAAAGCCTGTCCTTCAGAGTTAATGGACTACTTCACATTACTGGAGTGAGTACCGTCGGCACGGCTGACTTAAAAAAAGGATTTTCTTTTTACTTAAGCTAATTCTTTTTTTGTGAATACCTTCTGAGCTTCAACAACATTTGAAAGTCCAAAGTTTGATATATCTAGGTAGATATATATTTATCTTTTGTTGTTTTTGTTGTTGTGATTGCTTGAAATGAACCAATTCCAAATTCAAAATGTCCCACAAGCTGGTAACAATAGTACGACGGAGTTTTAGGGCCAGTTTACAGACAACATTTTTTCTTTTTATTAATTACAATTATAAAATCGTAAATATAAGAGAAAATAGTCATAACTGTTAATAATATGAGAATAAAGTTGTACATTTACGACTTTAAATCTCGGAAATTTACAAGAAAAAAGTCGCACAATTACGATTTTAAATCTCATATTCCTTTTTTTTTTTTTTTTTTTGGTTGTCCTAAAACTCCGTCGTACAATAATAATCTCCTAGTAGGTAAACAACAAAAGGGTCCCTAATATTAAAAAAATCAAACAAAAGACTTTTCTGTCTGTCAAACACCAGAGTTAAGATTAGTGAGATGATGGAAACACATTCACTTTGATGCAGACTCCTTTCCATTTATTTATTTTTCTTTAAATCCAATAAACCCAATAGGTTATATTAAGTTTATGGATGACAACCATGTTTTATTAGGAAGCAGCTGTTAGTTTGTTGCGGGGCTGGAATCATAAGTGAGTCTAAGCCCCGCCCCCGCCTCTCTCCCGCATCGCACGGTCATCGTAGCAGCAAGGTGACAGGATAGTGGGGGCGCCCTGACGCAAATTTAACTCATTTTACGCGGAAATGGGTGGTCTTAGTCTAGGGGATAAAAGGATTTTTTTTTTTTGGGCGCCCACGCGTCCCCTACGAGATTACCACTGACTCTGCCGGCCTTCACAGCTGCAGACACACGCGCCCTCCGTGTGCTTATGCTGCTCTCTTCCTTCTACCTGCTCGGTACTACCTGCGATGTTAAAGGCACCACGACACTCTGAGAACTAACTGATAGTTATTTTACAAAAACACAGAGAGCCGCAGCATTTTGGACCGTTAACTTAACCTCTTTCCGCCATCGTATAACTTTGGTAGCGTTCCTGAGCGTGCGCCCCGCGTACTGTCTGAACAACAGCCTCGCCCCCCGTGCACACAAATAGACAGACAGAACTCTCCTCTTCAGCGAGAATAGCGAAATGAATATAATCATTAATTAAAAGAAAATTGACTGACTTGTAGAGTTAAATATGGCAGATAAAGTTTATATCTAAGTTTATAGATCTAAAGGATACTGCGGTCTGAAGAATGTTGCTCAGGGGGTCATTCAATACCGGGGCGCGGTACCCATCCCTACCCTTAATACATATATCAAGTATAAAAATGTTCTTTTATTCTAAATTCAAGATGATTTTTTATGTTTCTTTCATTAAATATAAAACACATTTTTTATTTAGAAATTGCCAAACAGACTCTAATTTTTGTGGTCACCTGTTTCTCTGTGCTTTAGTGCATTTTTACTGGAAGAAATGTCTTAAAGTCCCACTCCGATCATCTTTTAATCTGTTCTCAAAGCGTTTCCAGTGGTTTTTAGTTATGTTAAAATCAAATCAAACTTTGTTTACTATGAGACCGTTTTTACTCAAAATCAAAAGCCTGTGTTGGACATATTTTCTGCAGAGCAACAGTAGTTCATTAGAAATTCACCTCCAAGTTGTGGACGGGACTGTTGGCAGGGAGCAACCCCGCCCCCCCTTCCCCTCCTTATTGCTGTTGACACGCTCTCCCACTTGCATTTTCGATGTCACAATTTTAATTCACGATTTAAATAAAGGAATACTCAGAAATGTAATTTTCCTAATATATTTGTCCTTCATTATCAGAAACAATCCACACGATCATGTTAAAAAAAACCAAAAGCACCATTTTTATCTGAGAACAAGTCCCGATAACCTCTCATGGATGCGCTCCTCCTGCAGGATCTGCCTCCACCAGTTCAGATACATGGGGAAGAGGTTCATCTCCAGGTAGGGTCTTCCTCGTCCCATCAACCCTTTCCTTCTATTTACCCCTCTGTAATATGACTGACGGCTGCACGGACATGCTGTTAACCTTGGGCTTCCGCTTTGTTCCCTTATCTAACTCTGCTGGCTCGTTGTTTTGTGAGTAACGGTGCGGCTTAAGGCCCCTCCTGCATTGGTAAGACACTCCAACCTGCTGAAATAACTGCACGTCTCTGAGTTATTAACCTGCTGCGTTTTACTGATTAAATCAAATGATTTATTTGAATGAATTGTATTTTGTCTCGTAAAAAAACTGCTCTTACAGGTTTCTGATTCTCCAACAGGAGCCAGGAGAGCGGCGGGCCTGCGGCTGCAGACAGGAAGTCTCTCACTCTGCCTGTTTCTCGCAACAGAAGCGGGATGCTGCACGCTCGCCTGCAGCAGCTGGGGGGTCTGGACAGCAGCGCTCACACCATCAACAACAGTACGCTCACCATCATAAACCGCTTCTGCTGCTTTCACGCACACGTGGCTCATTCAAGGAAATGACACTGCACTGACCTCTAGTGGTGGTGGTGAACGCTGCATGAACAGATCTCAAGCTGCGGTTTTGTGCTCCCAGTGTACACCCATTCGGAAGCAGATGTGAACAGCTGGTGTCTGCTGGAGGCCAACGTGTCGACAGAGGTCTGCCTGACGGTTCTGGACACCCTGAGCGTCTTCATCATGGGGTTCAAGGTTGGAGCTACAACCGACAAACACACCAAACACACACGGCCGTTACTCTGAACCCCCCCCTGTGTTTTCAGACCCAGCTGACCTCGGATCTCGGTCACAACCCGCTGATGAAGAAGGTTTTCCAGGTGCACCTGTGCTTCCTGCAGATCCCTCAGTCGGAGGTGGCCCTCAAACAAGTCTTCACATCACTCAGGACCTTTATTTACAAGGTGAAATAAGTTAAGAAGTTAAGTTTTCGGACTACGGGTCGCTCCAGAGTAGAAGTCCCAGCTTTAAAAAAATAAAATCATTATAAAAAATGTAAAATATAAGGCACAGTGGAGCATAATCCTACATTCATACCCGACTGGAAAAATGCACGTTAAAGGGCGCACTGCCGATGTAAAAGCATGCAAACGCGCATAAATGCCCGTTCCGAGCTTCCACATTTATAACTACACACGTTTTTACAGCCATTTTGACGCTCTACGTGCAAAACTTGCCGCCATTGTGGGATTCACAAAGTCATCATTCATTCGTTCATTGAATGTGCGTCAAACGTTAAACCCGTTGAACTTTGACCAATCAGAGACTGGGATTCGGTAACGGCGTAGGGATAGCATCCTTTCCAGAACACAGAAGTGCCAACCGTTTAAAAAATTGATCATAGGGGGGAGAAATGAATAATTGCAGTTCCTGCCCGGCCAGAATTATACGACACCAAGTCTTTTCGTGTATCAGAATAAAGGTGCGAAAGATAAATTCTGGAGCAGGATTCCTAAGATCCATGTGACCCTTTTGAAAAAGTTCAGCTGCACTAAAGCCGAACTCGATTGACGCAATCCTTTTTTTTGATGCGTGTCAAATTGGATGGTTGTGTTCCTAAAGTAGATGCTCCCGTCGCGCGTGGGAGGAGCTACCATACAGTTCTAAGCCCCATCGCTACATGAAAGCATTGACTGTATATCTCATTTACAATGCGTGAAAGACACGGTGACATTGAGACATCAGGTTTATTTCTTTTGAAGAGCATTGGTAAATGTAGGAGCCATAATAAAGGTGGCACAGGTGAAGCGCTGCATCATCAGCCAGGTTGTGGGTGTGGCACGAATTTTGAAAGGTGCTCACTGACTCACCAGGCCATCCAGACGTTTGAACTTATTATTGGGACGCGCAGCATATTATTTTATTTATTTTGGACGAGGTTTTTACTTTCAGCAGGATCATGGTCTGAATGACGGCGCTTTCAGCAGTATTTCCATGTTTCTGTAAGCTAGTTTGATGGCTTGCTGCCCTGCATTAGTGCGAGGAAGGAAAACATAAAAACAAGAATAGTAATGTCTCGATGCAAATAAGAACAAAAATATCATCAAACTCAGGTGGATGAGCTATCGGATTGTCCTCCATGATTGTTTTGGACGACGCTTCTTCTTCTGCGCTGCTGTCAGCAGCAGATACTGATACACACACCTGCAGAGCCCTCTAGTGGTTGTTGGGAAGGAAGTATTGAATAAGTATTGAATAAGTGCAAAAAAAAAAAGTGACTTATACACCAAAAATACGGTATTCCTTAAAAACTATGTACGAAGTTGACATTTTTTGGCTTCTGTAACGGACTAGGATTTTTTTTCCGTCTTCCAGTTCCCGTGTACGTTCTTCGACGGTCGCGCCGACATGTGCGCCTGTCTCTGCTATGAAATCCTCAAGTGCTGCAACTCCAAGCTGAGCTCCATCCGCGGCGATGCCGCCCACCTCCTCTACTTCCTCATGAAGAGCAACTTCGACTACACCGGCCGCAGGTCCTTCGTCCGGACTCACCTGCAGGTATGACCAGCTACCCGAGTCGGTCCACGCTGCCACTTTTGGGCTAAAGCACACTAAACGTTTGTGGTATAACCCAACTCTATCTCAGGTGGTGATCGCCGTCAGTCAGCTGATTGCTGATGTCATCGGAATTGGGAGCACGCGCTTCCAGCAGTCTCTGTCGATCGTCAACAACTGTGCCAACAGCGACAAGAACATAAAGGTGAGGGCCGTAATTTCAATACAGGATATCGCTTCAATCCAAGCTTTCGGACTCAGAAAAACCTGCTGCCATCTCATGAAAATCCCTGGAGGATTCATCCAGGAAGTCATAGAAGAAGCAGACAGCAACACGGCGCCCTGACATCATTAGCCCGAGCCGGAGGTTCACGTCTCGTCCCCCTCCGCATTTCTGTCGGAAACTACTCTTTGTTTGGTCCGTTCAAGCCTAAAAGTTACTATTTCATTCCGCTTTAGGTGTTAACATCGGAGATGTCTCTATCAAAGCCTGATTTGCTCTGGTCATCGCATTCTGTCACGGAAAAAAGGAACACTTTGACAGAGATGCCAACCAAGCTGCTGTTTTTCCACGACAGAATACGCCGATTCACGTCGAATGTGTTAAGGGTCAAAAGGTTACTTACGGTTGGTGATAGAATGTAAAGACCGTACACAATCCATTTTGCAAATCAAAACACTTTTTGTTTCTGTCCGTCTTTGAAAAGAATGAAACAATGACAGTTTTTGCCCCATTTTCAGGTCATGTTTGCACACTCAACCTTTTATTCACATTAAAAATGTATGGGAGAATTCAAAAGACACATGGACACTTCTCTAATTTGTAAAATGAGAGAAAATAACAAATAGAACACAAGACCAGTCCCACATTTTACAAAATCATCGTATTTATCCCCCAAACCTTTGGATGAATAATCTTTGAACTGATGAGCCAAAAGAACACAATATTTTAGAAAAGAGCATCATAGAAACAAATAAAGCATGGTGGCGGTGGTGTAATGGTCTGGGACTACACTGAAAAAAATGTCTTTCTAAAAACGAGCTAAAAAATGTTGAACATTCTGATTTTTTTTCTTGTTAGAAATGAGAAATAATTGCCATTAGTAGAATTGGTCCTTGGAAGATTTATTCAATTAAGTTATGACATCATAAGCTACATGTAGTCCTAAAATTAGCTATAAATATTTTTATGTAAGTATGTCGCTTTGTGTTATGTTTTTAAATAAGCATAAAAAAATGCATTTATTCACATACGTATACTGTATGCTTATGCTTTCCCCCCAAAAATATCATATTTTAGGCGCAACAAAAGACCAGCTATCCTCATTTTTACACCAGTTAATTAAAATAAGACAAGAATGAAACATTTTAAGATAAAGTTCTCAAAATTATGTGTAAATTGTGAGTCAAAAAACTAGTTTCATGAGAAATGTTGCTTGACCCAACAAGAACTTCAAGATTTAGTGTCTTAAAACAAATCAATACATAATACTGAAAAGTTACAAGTTAGTTTTGTCTCATATCAAGAATTAAAAATATATTTCAACTAGAAACCTGACAAAAATACTTTGATATTTTGTGTGTTTTAATTGATTTAAAAAGGAATCGATGTCCAATAACATCCAATTTGTCAAAAGGCAAAGTCATACCGTTATTTGACAACCCCAAGTTTTTTGGATTCTGCTGCAGAGCTGTGATCCCCAGCAAGATTTGCACTCGTGTTGCCATGGAAACGTAGAAATCCGCGATGGTAGTGGAGAATATTCACTTCAACCATGACAAGTAGTGCCACATGTGTGCAGAAAGAGCCATGTGGGTCTCAACACGTCAGCAGGAGCAGATTGGCCTAACCCGCTGACATTTTGGGAGTTTTATGTTTCTAGAGCTTTGAATTAGATGCTTAAACCTGAAAAGTTACTGAAACTATAGTGGTTAGAGGTGAAATCAGTGAAACCTCAAAAGAAAAAAAGAGAAAAACTGCATGCAGTTCATAAAGTAGCCTCTAGGGCAGGGGTCGGGAACCTATGGCTCGCGAGCCATATATGGCTCTTTTGATGGTCACATGTGGCTCGCAGACAAATCTTTAATTATAGTTTTTTTTTTCATTAGACCAGTCCTTCTCGGGCGCGATGCGATGCCAGAGGCGCGCAGTAGTAGCGGTGCTTAGAGAGAGAAATCTGCGCCAGCGCTATCAGTTACTATTATCTATTATTTCACAGAGTTTGTACCTCCCGTCTCTGAGAAAGAGCGCGCAGATGCGGGGACGGGATGTGTGAGGGAGAAAGCAGAGGGTGGGGGTGAGGTGTTGTGGGGACAGGCAGCAGGTGAATCGCGCAGGGATTGTAAAAACCTAAAACCCAATGCCCGTCACTCACTGCAGCGTGTGAGTGTGTGTTTGGCTCCCCGTCTGCATGTGATCAGTCTGTGTCACATCTACAGAACATTCAGACCTACGATGACGTTTAAAGTCTCAACGCCTGAACGAAGCAGAAACTCACCACGTATCAACCAGACTAGACCATCAACAAAACTACCACGAGAAATACTCATCATTTATTAGCAACAGAATAACAATGTTATTAAAAAAGAATCCACAGACTTATTGTACTTTAAAAATGTTGAAATTAAATCAAATGCACACATTCATTTGTATATTTAGTTTTAAACAAATTGTCGCGGACTGAGTTGGATGGCTGTTGGGCAGCGTTAAAAGTTCTGGAGTTCATTGAACGCGTCAAGCAGAGATCTGATTGGCTCTCAGTTCTGTCGCTCAGGTGGTTGTTAGGTAGTTTGGACCAATGGGGTTCAGCTATGGGCCGAATAAGGGAAATGGGAGGGCTGCAGCGGGAGCAGGGGAATATATAGTTGGGAGAAGCGCTCTCGTGTCGGCAGGAGAGATTCAGGAGTTGCTGAATGAATTGAACGGCGTTTGTTGCGGTCTGCAGTAATCGGAATAAAGAACTTTAAAAGAGGTTAAGTCTCCGTGCCTCAGTGTGGGGAAGGGACACTACATTATTGTACGGCTCTTTCGAAATTACATTTCAAAATATGTGGCATTTATGGCTCTCTTGGCCAAAAAGGTTCCCGACCCCTGCTCTAGGGATATTCCTCAAACAATCCTGCTTTTATTTATGGTTCATTTTTAGAACAAAATGAACCAAAAACGTTTCCAACTGTGTGGCTCAATGTCCTTTTGTATGGCACGTCTAAAGGGGGGGGGGAATGTTGTTTTGCACTTAATATCTTGTATTTCATTTCAGAATTGTGCACAAACTAGTTTTATGATGAACAGGCAGCAGCTGGGAGTATTCTAACAACTGTCATGGTTGGTTGTCCCACCAATTTCTGCCCATTTTTGGAGATCATATGATGTCACAGCCTGCTAAGGTGGCGACTCCTGAGCTCACATATCCAAATATCAGAGATATCTAAAACCGATGGGTCACGTCACCCCATCTGATGTAACCGTCAGCTGCTGGCAGCTAATTTGAAATCTTATCTCCCAAAAAGGAATCCACCGTTTGGGAATTAATTTCCCCCCATTTCAGCGGGTTTTGTTTTTGTCGGGCTGTGCAGCACACAGCCTTTCCCTCCGATGTCAAGGACCTGACCAAGCGCATCAGGACGGTGCTGATGGCCACCGAGCAGATGAAGGACCACGAGAACGACCCGGAGATGCTGGTAGACCTCCAGTACAGCTTGGCCAAGTCCTACACCAGCACCCCGGAGCTCCGGAAGACCTGGCTGGACAGCATGGCTCGCATCCACAACAAGAACAGCGACCTTTCAGAGGTACGTTTAGCCACCGAACGTCCCGAGAAGCGGTAAAAACAACCAACAACCTTGTGTTTCCTGTGTTTATCTTCTCCGTCTGCAGGCGGCCATGTGTTACGTACATGTTGCTGCCCTGGTGGCAGAGTACCTGTGGAGGAAAGGTGAGTTTAGGATCTGCCTGGCTAATTATCCCTTTAAACTACATTGTGATGCTTTTATGATGCTCATTCACGAGGGGCTGTAAAATGAATCACTAGTCAATATTTTTCACACGAAACGGACGTTATCTCAGAATGATTAATGGAATTGTTTTGCAGTGAGGATTAATAAAAAACTTTCTGTACGTTTGACCCGTTTAGTTCAGACTCAAAGAACTTTTAGGGTTAACATTTAGAAGGGTTTCAAAAAAAAATCACACACAAAACCCAAAATTCTCCACAGAAAAAGACTAAAGCAATCTTTTGTTCCTCGTGCCATCGGGCAATACAACTCTCTGGCAGGGCATCTTAAAAGTAATTTCTTGTAATTTTTAATTTTTATTCTTTTATTTTTTACCCACGGATTTTTTTTAAATTATTTATTTTTTCAGTCATTCATTCACTCATTTATTTACAATCTATTAATCTTTTTAATCTATTGCTTTTTTAATTGTTTTTAATGTGTGTATGTGTTTTATGAGTGTGAGCAGATGAGCATTTTTAAATTTTCTTAGGGATTATTAAAGACCTATTCACAAAAAAAAAAGATCTGTGTCCTTACTTCCCACACCTTTTATCTGACAGTTCAAGGTTCATCCGGTTCTTCTCGTGTTGAAAAACTCGCCAACGCTGCATTTCGAAGATAAACACTGTCTCAATAAATGGGGAAATATCTCCAGACTTCCGATCAGTACCGGTACCAGTACCGGGCCGCAGACATAAAAAAAAAAAAAAAAACATATTCTCTAACTTCAATTATTTCCGTTTTGTTTATTTTCTGATCCCGACGAAAGTTTTATTTTGTAAAACTTACTGGATTCTGTTTACCACATTTGCTGTCTTCATGCGTCACGTGACTTTCAGCGGCTGCTCGTACCGTTAAGTTGGTAGCTTATCGCTGAAAAGCATACAAAAAGCAAACAATAAAACGTATTTGGGGAGAAAAGAGTCAGTGAGAAAACCAAAAAATAAAAGCCTTGGACTTCAAAGAAACACAAAGCAGCTGATTACAGACAAAAAGTCTTCCGTCAAATAGTGATTTATTGAGACAGTTGTTCCCACGCACCAGAAGCTGCTTGCTTGCTCGTTGTAACTGACTACAATAATAAACAAAGCATCCGTCATGTTTATTATTTTATTTAGAAAATACCAGCTTTACCATGGTTGAGTCATTTTATCTTCATTAATTCGTCACACCCTAGGGGGCTGGTTTAGCTCGTGCTGGTTTGCAGCGCCTTCCGTCCGTGAAACCGTCAAATCCAGGCTGCTCTCTATTCCCTTCTCTGCCGCTGTGCCGGTCCCAAGCCCGGCTGGATTGAGAGGGTTCCATCAGGAAGGGCATCTGGCGTAAAAACATTGCCAAGTTTACCATGCGACTCATCCTCATGGGAGGGTTGTTTCGCTGTGGCGACCCCTGATGGGAGAAGCCGGAAGTGAAAGAAGAATTGGTCATACCCTAAAAGTCGGACGCAGCTGTCGTTAGCCTCCACTTTGAGGTTAAAGGAAAAATCTTCATCACAAAGTCTGAGTTTTAATCAAACTTGGAAAAATGACATTTCTGAATGAATGGTCCTACAGCAAAGGCATCTGTGAAGAAATTTTAGCCATGGTGATCTGAGACTTGGCTGACTTTTTCAATTTAACCGTGGTTTTCTATGAAAAAAGACTGTAAAGTTGATTTTATTCAATTATTTACAAATTAGAAACAAGTTCTACAAGTCAATAACTTTGTTCCATTAAATCTTCGTCATACGTTAAAAAAAGAAATTGTTTTGATCTGCTCACGTTTTCATGTTTTTTTTCAACTAAATTTTTTGTTGTAGCATTTTTATTTGAAAAGTAGATTTTTCCGAAACTGGAAGCTAAAGAAATGATACTTAACTTTGTAAAACACAATAGTTTTGGAAGCGTTACCTGTTTTATTGGGGATTACACCTTTGGTGAACATGCCCAAGGTTATGATCTGTAACAAAGACGTGGAGGTCACTGTAGAGGTTTTAAAAAAGGGTAATAATCATAAGGTCACAATGATTATAATGATTTTTGGGTGGTATCTTTTCAATCAGATGGTTTGGTTTCAATGGAGGTCAAACTTTTTCATTACTACGGCTGTTTTTTTAATGAAATTCTGTTTTTGTTTAGTTATTTCTGGAACGTCGTTGAGTTGGGAAGGCTTTATTTGGGCTGTTCGGAATCTAATGGGTGATGTCAGAGATTGACAGTCCAGTGTTCTGTAGAAATCAAGATGTTTTTTTGTCCAGAAAAGGGAACTTGGTTTCTTATCAACCTGGTTCTGAGCTCCCAGCCATGTTGGAGACTTTCTTTAGCTGTACAGAAGAGGAGAACGCTAAGAAGATTTGGGAGATCACAAAAAAAAACTTGGGGTGGATTAAGGGGCAGGGCTTGTTTTTGTGAGTCTGTTCGGTCATTGGACTTCCGTCACAATCTTGTGCTTTCCAGATGAAGAGGAGGTGTTTGTGTCTTCCTTGTTAGGGATGTTCAGACAGGGCTGCTCCGCGTTCCGGGTCATCACTCCCAACATCGACGAAGAGGCGGCCATGATGGAGGACGTGGGGATGCAGGATGTTCACTTTAACGAGGTTTCCTTAAGTTGCTTTATTTTTTTAAAGTGACTCGCTTTTATGAGTACATTTTTTCATTGGCAATTAAAACATTTGCTTTGCAAAATTGACTGTCATCTCATAAAAACCCACAGGGAGTTGGTTACCAATTGGGTTCTTTGTCATATAGCTACTGATCTTAGTTTCAGTAGTACTAGAGATTTAGGAGTTGTTCCTCCATGTTTTGTCTTCAGGAGGTTCTCCTGGAGCTGCTGGAGGAGTGTGCTGATGGTCTTTGGAAGGCGGAGCGTTATGAGCTCATTGCTGATGTCTACAAGCTAATTATTCCCATTTATGAACAGCGCAGAGATTTTGAGGTAATCTAAACTGACTGATAATCTACGATGTACTTTAAAGTGTTTTATCCGGATTACAGATATTAGTTTCCATCCTGGTTCACCAATGCGTCTTTAGACGTAGAAAGTCATCATGTCGGGCTGTTTTGCCAGATGTAACTGTCCATTTTCATTAGCTAAGTGACAGAATTACCAAAAAAATATGATAATTTTCTACAGTTTAGATAAACTTGATCTTTTTAAATTAGGTCTGTAAAAATTTTGATTTAAAGTTGTTTTTATCCCCCCCAAAAAAGGTAAAAAAGCAGGCTTTCAAAGGTCTGTTAAGCTTCCAATTTGTCGCACAACATTTTGCCGATAAAGATTCTGTCATCTTGGTGGATTAAAATGGGAGCTAAATTAGGTCATCTGGATGTTTTCCGGATGAGTTAAAATCCAAGACTTTATCTTTTCCATTCAGATAAAACTTTATTTATTGGTAAAAAAAACATAAAAATTTGAAACAAAAAGTGTTTTACATAACTTTCAATCTCAAAAACCAAAACCTTTGCTAAAAAAAAATAGATATAATAACACACATTCAACCACCCAAAGCCTTCTATTACATTAAAAAGTGCTGGGCCGAAAATTAATCCTTGGGGAACCCCAAACTTAATTCCACAGGCTCTTGAGGTTTTGATTTAAAAACTAATTTAACGGGTAAAAACACTTTTTTCTATGAAATTAGCGAATGGTTAATTGGGTACTGGTTGTTAATTATTAGGAATGTTTAGATTTAAAAGGAAAAATCCTGTTTGAATTGAAAAATGTACTTAAAGACCATCGAAATCATGGTGCAGATTTAAAAAAAGTTCAAACCACTCAGGGAGTCTGATTTGTAGTAACGTGCGGATGGCGTCCCTTAAATTTACAGAAGTGCCAACCCTTTGAAAATTGATCATAGAGGAGAAATAATAATTGCAGTTTGTACCCAGCTGGAATTCTATGATGCCACGTATTTCATGTATTGAACTAGAGCTGTGAAAGGCAAAGCCTGGAGCAAGATTCAAGAGATTTGGATTACTTCAGCATTTCATACCAAGCCACTTCTGACTGTAGGTGGCGGACATGCGCTAGTAATTAGTAGAAAAATGAAAAGAAAGAAGAAGCCCCTCCCTAGTTGTCCAGTGTGAACACCAAGGGCTACACCCGTGTTCAAGAACGCGCGCTTAGAAGCCATAATGTTTTCAAAAAATAGGTGGGAATTAAGCCAAAAAGGCAGGGAGTTTGCTTTAATTGGGAGACAGCTTCTACAACCTTTTCAAAGCATTTCTTTGTTGACAGAAACTGACGCATCTGTATGACACGCTGCACCGCGCCTACACCAAGGTCATGGAGGTGATGCACACCGGCAAGAGGCTTCTGGGCACGTTTTTCCGAGTGGCATTCTTCGGACAGGTAAAGCAGCAAAAACCTGCGTCCCCATTGATAAGAGCCTAACTTTTTAATAACCCTTCAACACAAGCTCTTTAGCTCCAGCGTTCACGTTCTTTGAATTGCCGTTTATGGTTTACACAATTGATGTCATTCTAATGGATTCTAAGGTGGAGAGAAGCAGCTTTGCACTGATATACAACACTTTACTGCAGAGAAGTGTTGCTTTGCATCTGTTGGAATTACGTAAATTGCGTAAACATTAAAAATGAGTTTTAAGAGCGTCTTTGTTATTTTGCTGTAGTCTGCGACAGCTTCAGTGTTTAAGTTAAAGTTGTTGTTTTGTTGCTTCGTGGAGAGCAGAACACTCCTGCACGCACAGATACACACATGAACCATCCTTACAAAGCTTTTTAATGGAAACTCCCTCCTCTCTCTCCCTGCCTCCCCAAGGCTGCGGTAAGTGTGGAAATATGTACTCTGTTACTTTTATGTCTCTGTTTGTTAAATGAAAGCTACATTCATTGCTGTACAGTTTTATCTTAATTGTTGTGTTGTCAGGAACACAAGAAGTTAAAGTATTTTTGGGTTCATTCTAAATATGTCTTTGTGTTTTCATGCAAATTACGTTGCTGTTCTACAACACTCGTATTATGAATGTGTTCCTTTTATTCTGAAAATGTCTTATTTTGATCTGCTTCCTGTGTTGTGCACAAAAAGCAGCCAATCAGATCCTCGCATGCATGAATGTGGTCAGAGAGAACTGGGACATTTTTGGGCTTATTTATCTTTAACAGTTATAAAATATTAACAGTTTAGAGATTACTTTTATTATTCATATTTTATGTATCTGCTGAGTTTTAAAGACTTAAGGAAATGCGATTTGGCTTCAGTTTAGAGTTATGCCGCTAGATGGCGCCAGTGTTCCTTTAATTTAACCTTTTCTGCAATTTCCGATGTATTTACAGCATTTGTTTCTGTACAACAGGGCTTCTTCGAGGACGAGGATGGGAAAGAGTATATCTACAAGGAGCCGAAGTTCACGCCTCTGTCTGAAGTTTCCCAGAGGCTCCTGAAGCTCTACTCCGATAAATTCGGCCAGGAGAACGTCAAAATCATTCAGGACTCTGGGAAGGTGCGACCGCACCCGTTCAAGCTTTTCAGAAACTGATACGGCCCAAAATGATTTTTCTCATTTCTTCGCCACACAGGTAAATCCCAAAGACCTGGACTCGAAGTTCGCCTACATCCAGGTGACTCATGTAACTCCTTACCTGGATGACAAGGAGCTGGAGGACAGGAAGACCGACTTTGAGAAGAGCCACAACATCAGGCGCTTTGTGTTCGAGACGCCGTTCACCGTGTCCGGGAAGAAGCAGGGGGGAGTGGAGGAGCAGTGCAAACGGCGCACCATTCTAACCAGTAAGTCCAAAGAGAAGGTTTCCTTTCTTGACGTTTTCAGATTACCGTAAATTAGAGAGACTGGATTTAGAGCTTGAGGACTGTTTTTTCAAGAAAACCAGCATTGAGTCCTTCTTAATATTCAGGCCTCCAAATGTTTCTTATAGCTATCTGTATGTTTCTTGCACTTCTCTGCTGGTTTTTTCTCCCTCAGTTCCTTTTAGTGTTCTTTCTCTGAAACTACCATTGCTCCGCCTTCGGCAACACGCGTTCGAGCGGCCACTTCCAACAAAAAGTCTACGTAAACATGCGTAAATGTACGTTTCAGGCTAACTCTCCCATTCCCATGCAGCTACGCACATTTTCACAGCCTTTTTTTTCTGGCTCTATGTACAAAACGCGAGCCCAATAAACCTTAGAGCAGGTCGAATTTTGACCAATCAGGGATTTGGGAGTGACGAATGGGAGGTGTCCCTTTTTAAATGAGGTAAATTGGATACTGGATGATAATTATCAAGAATGTATGGATCGAAATTGGGTAAAACATCAGTTTGAAGAGAGAAATATACTTGATTTAAAGCGACGTTCACAGCGGCCTCTGCAACGCTGGATTACGTGACCACTTCCAATAAAAAGTGAATGTCAACAATTTTATGTGAGCCTTTCGGGCTTCCTCGTTCAGACCTAATCTATTCACTCAGGTTTCTACAGCTGTTCTCTAGTTAATAAACGCTTTGCCATTGTACGCACATTAAAAGTTAAACCAGGCCGAACTTTGACCAATCAGGGACTCTTGATTTGGTAGTGACATACGGATGGCATTGCAACAATTTGAAAATTGATCGTAGTGAATAACTAATAATTGCGGTTGGTGAATTGTGTGACCCCAAGGCTTTCATATTATGAAAAAGCAAAAAGGGGAAAAGAAGAAGAAGCCCCTCCCTACTTGTCCAGTGTGAACACCAAGGGCCAAATGTGCATCCAGGAATCTGAGCTTAGCGTGTTCTTAAACGCACGTCACATTCCTAGGTTTTACGTAGCCAGAATTGCTTTTTGTGCCTCCTGCACGATAAATTTTAATCTGTCTATCAGACATTGTTTGGACTTGGACTTGAGGTTTTTCCAAGTTCTCTTTTGTGAAGATCTATTGTTCCTTCTTATGATTTTTCTCCAACAATTCGCCCATAAAGCCCCACTTGGTTTAGTGCACTCCATATGATACTTGTTGAAACAATTACATTTGGTTGGTTTTTCAGGTCTTTACATGTTTGGCGTGGTGTTTTTAGTACCACTCGCAGCAACCTTGACAGTTCCCTGCCTGGAAAACGTCTTAATAACTGTTGAAACAGGGACACCTGCATCTTTGGAGACGGCCCGATACCCTTTGGAGGTCTTGTGCTTTCAAAGAATAGCATTTCTACTGTCTTTACCGTTGTCACACGTGAAGAGGGACTAACAGTTATTAAAACACCAAAAGGATTTTTCATTCGCTAATTTATGTCACATGGGTGGAGGAACCAGAAATCCTTACTTGTAATTTCCAACAGTTGAGCCAACTTGGGTTTCCATAGTGATTTGTAATACCATTGACTCTGTTAACATGGTTTTCTATTTTTTCGTTTATCTCTTTAGTTGTTGGTAGTTTTCTTGAATTCTGCCACACTCTGAAGTCATTTCCTGTTGTTGTTTGTTGGACACCCGAGTTTGTTTGTTTTCCCTCAAATCGCAACAAGGCAATCGGATAAAAAAATACTTTGTTCCGCCCTCAGCCGCATCTCAAGGTTCAGGTCTTATCTTGTTCCGTCTTGCTGACTTGGCTGTCAGCGTGTCTGTTTACGTGTGCTCTTGATCCGTCGTCATATCTTCTTTATGACCGCTTCCACATATTCCGCATATCAGTGTTTATGTCTTAAGATTCCACTTCTGCTGACTCCCTCCTGGTCTTCCGTTTCCAGCCACCCACTGTTTCCCCTACGTCAAAAAGCGCATACCCGTCATGTACCAACACCAGACCGACCTGAGCCCCATAGAGGTGGCCATTGACGAGATGAGCTGCAAGGTGGCCGAGCTGCGCCTGCTGTGCTCCGCCTCCGAGGTGGACATGATCCGGCTGCAGCTCAAGCTGCAGGGCAGCATCAGCGTTCAGGTGCAGGACCGACCATTTGCTGTGGTCAAGAGCAGACCGTAAGCCATCTAAGCCCAGTTCTCTTGTAGGTGAACGCCGGTCCTCTCGCCTACGCCAGAGCCTTTCTGGATGGTAGCAGTGCCAAAAAGTACCCAGACAATAAGGTCAAGCAGCTGAAGGAGGTGTTCAGGTACGGATACCCACCGCATGTAGAAGGCTCGACACAAGTCTGTGGAGAAACAGGCAATGAAGCAATCGTATACATCCTTCCGTAGGCAATTTGTAGACGCGTGTGGTCACGGGCTGGGCGTCAACGAACGACTGATAAAAGAAGACCAGCACGAGTACCACGATGAGATGAAGGCCAGCTACCGGGACCTGACCCGAGAGCTGTCTAACATCATGCACGAACAGGTGTGCTTTTCTGATTTTAAAGATGTCTGGGTACGAGCATTAACACTTCCTGTTCACTAACCCGTTTTTTTTTATCTTTGGCTTTCTTTGTGCTGGACTGAACAGATTGGATGGTAAAGCCGCTGTGATTTCCCACACATTTACAGCATAAATCTGTACAGTATATATTGAACGCTGGAGACGTCGCCAGCGACACCTAGATAACAAACACTCTTTGACATCACAGCTCTTCAACCGTTTACGCCATCAACGGGAATCGGCTAACGTTCAGGATCAGCTGATTGCTTGCATAAAAACTTCACTACTGTGAAACGCGTTGCATAACAGTAGTGAAGTTTTTTTCCTCCGCTTCAGAATCCACTGGAATTATGTAAAATGCCTGAACGGTTGAAGAGTTCCGATAGTCAAAAGAATGTAAACAGCTCCGACGCTAAAAAAGGTTAACTATACGGCATATATTTACAGTTTTATATCGTATTGTGAACTTTGACTTTAATCTGTGCTAGCTTTTTCTGCGATACCGAATCCGTTTGCATGAATTTAACAGAAAAAGGAGAATTTAGCTGTTTTGCAGTCGTCCCTTTTGTAGTTATGGTCTTAAAAAAACCAGTGAGAGGTGAAATCTGCAAAGTAGGATTAAAGATGTTTTAAGGCGGTAAAACTCCTTACTGCACACTTTTCTCAGACAGACATGAACATTTTTACACTTTTCTCTCCTGTTTGAACTCTCAAAGTTTAAAATTTCACGGAAAATTAAGTCCAGTATTGTAGAATGAAAAACAAAAACCGACCGCAGTTGAAGATTTTTGTAGATTTGTCAAACTGAACGCATTTTAGACAGGAAACACAACACAGAGGAGATATCCATAGAAAAGGTCTACAGAACACGATGCGCTGCAAAAGATGAATCGCGGTAGAGCGAGGGAACACTGTATTTTAAATTCTTCTGCGATAGGAGCGATTTCGTGTTTTCTGACTACTTTTTATTGATCCCCCCCCCCCAGATAAACCTGATTGAAGACAGTTCCAGGAATACTCTGAATAATTCCATGGGTATCTTCAATGCCATCAGTGGCACACCAAGCCCACACGGCTCCACCACTGTTCTCTGATCGGATTTTACACCAGAATCGAGCCTGCAGGTTGCATCTAAAAAAACAAAAAGGACAGACTCACACAGAATGTTGCTACTTTTCTTGCTCTCTCTCTCCCCCCCCAGTTTCCTGGGGTTGTCATCTGTCCAGGTCCAGATGACAACCCCTAAACCTACTACAATGGAACCAACCTGGATGAATGAGAGTCTGCATAGATATGGAGACTACAGTTTCAACTCTAACATCCGTGGCAGTTTTGTAATCTTGTTAGATTTCGGTCACTTATCAATGGAACTTCCATGGATTTTCCATGGATAATCAATGGATTTTCCATGGAAAATAGACCCAGACTGACGATCTAAAATATAGTTTTGTTTGTCTAAAACCCCTTCTTATAAAAGCTGGTAAAACCAATGTAAGGCCCAGTCATTTAAAGAGGTGAATGGATAAAAACTTTTTTTTTTCTTCCATTTTTCCACTTGGGCTCAGTTTTAACAGCAGATACTTTTTTTTTATCTACTGGAACCAAATTGGGAAAAACTGTTGTTTTTTTTTAAGCATACTGGACCTAAACGCCAAGAGAGCCACAGTGTTTTTACCCCGTTTTATGATAAGAGTGTGCAATATTTTCTATTGTATTATTATTCTGCTGCACAAAAGATCATTCCTGCCAAAGAAAAAATAAAACAGTTGTGCAATTCAAGGCGACGGCCTGGCAGTTTGTACTCCACACCGATCTTTTTTTCGTTTTTTGTTTTTTTTATTGTCAACAATGTTAAAAAGAAACAATAAAAACATGTAAATATGTTTAATATGTATAAGAAATACAAATAAATAAAATCTGTGATAATACTTTTGTCTTCAATCCAAATAATGATGTGTTTTATTTAAAAAAGCCCCTTTTCCGGACACCCTTGGACTTTTACAAAATAAAATACACTTTGACACAAAATATAAAAAACAAAATGCATAAAACATATCTGTGTGTCATTGGCTTAACAATAAAATTGGATATTGAATTAAAAAAAACTAGAATTCAGCAGCAGGAGTTAAATTGTGAAAAGTAGAGAGCTGAGGACAGAGCCTTGGGGGACACCTGATATGACTGAAGAGGGGGTTGGATTGGAACAATTTTAACTGAATGAACTGAAAACAGAAATATAAAAGTGGTACCATTGCAGCGGGGAGATATTAACGGGGGCAATGTTTTTCTATGTTTATGAGGTCTAGAAGCAAGTCTGGTGGTCTTTCTAACCATATGATGACCTGTGCAGGTAGATAAACCTGGTAGCAGTAAAGGGTGATTACCTGCAGCGATGGTCTGCTGTTATCCAGGGAGGATTTATACACCGCAGGTATTGAAACTTTATGCATTTTTTACTGCGAGTTAACCTGCTTAATCTCACATCTTAACAGGTCAGGTAGCCTTTCTGATCTCGTAAGCAGAGTGGTTGCAGTAAATGGAGATGAACTGTTATCTAAGTGTAATCCAAGAAGGACCAAACCATTATTCGTGATCCGGTGTTGAGTTTCTCGACTGACGGCACGTGACTCTATCACTGCATCAGTTGCCAGGCAACAGACTCAATCTTCCAGGTATATTATGTCTATGTCTGCACAGTATATAATAGGAATTTTTAAATACTTAACTCTACGCTTGGTATTTATTTATTACTTTCAAAACAACTTTATTCGAATCGTTTCAGGCAGCAAAACTATAAAACTTTTACAGATGGAAAAAAAAAGCCAACATTTTTTGAGTTTGTGGTTGATCACGTGATCCAAAATAAAAGTGTTGACCTCTGCTATTATTTAGGGGTTTAAAGATTTAGTTTATCTGAAAAGCACCTGCCTGAAGTTCTTTGGTCCTCTTTTTTTTTCTAAAAGTAGATTCCTTAGAGACCTGTTCCAATGAAAATCAGGTTTTCTGTGTTTTTAACGTTCCACTCGCCTTTCCTGATGATGGAGATATTAGTTCTCCATATATTCCTCATTCCTTCTTTCCTTTATACGGATCAGTCGCATTGGTCTCTTTGCTGAAAAACTGTCCCCAAGCATGATGTTTCCACCCCCATGCTTTACAGTAGATGCTGTGTTCTTTGGATGTAACTCAGCATTCTCTCTCCTCCAAACACGCTGAGTCAAGTTCTTACCAAAAAGTTCTATTTTGGTTTCATCTGACCATAGAACATTCTCCCAATCCTCTTCTGGGTCCTCCAAACGCTCTTTAGCAAACTTTACACATCTGCACATGTACTGGTTTTAGCAGGGGGACACGTCTGGCACTGCAGGGTTTGAGTCCCAGGCGGCGTAATGTGTTACTGATGGTAGCCTTTGTTACTTTGGTCCCAGCTCTCTTTTGCAGGTCATATTTTTTCTCACTGTTCTTGTGATCATTCTGACCCCACGGGGTGAGATCTTGCGGGCAGCCCCAGATGGAGGAGATTATCAGTGGTGTTGCATGTCTTCCATTTCCTAAAAATTACTCCTTGAGTTGATTTCTTCACACCAAGCTGCTTACCACTTGCAGATTCAGTTTTTCCAGTCTGGTGCAGGTAAACAATTTGGTTTCTGGTGTCCTAAGACAGCTCTTTGGTCTTGGCCACAGTGGAGTTTGGAGTGTGACTGTTTGAGGTTGTGGACAGGTGTCTTTTATATAGATAACCAGTTCAAACAGGTGCCATTTTGCCCCAATGTATAAAAAAAAAGCAAAAAAAAAGCTTAGAATTGCATTTCTCAGTAATTTTTTATTAAAATCAGGAGCAGACAAAAAAATGCCATATTTGTGACGTAAAAAATACGCTCCTTCCATCGTTGTGCACGCCGTTTTTGTTGCACAGGTAATGTTAGGTTGGGGGGGGGGGCTGTAAGCTATACTGAGAGAGCGTGTAAACAGAGAGCTCTCAGTTAGCGGGGTGGCTCTGCTCCAACGGCAAATTTCTAATGAACTACTACTGCCGCTCTGCAGACGCTATGTCTTAGAAAACAACACAGGTTTTTTTAATTCAGGCTAAAAAACGGCATAATCAGAGCTAAAAGACTACTGGGAACGCATTGAAATGGACCAAGTGTGGAACTTTAAAGTGTATTTTACAAGGAATCATTCCACTTTTAACTATTAACAGCTGCCGTTGTCACTACTGTCATCCGAGCTTTTTGTTTTGGGGCAGATTTCCTCCTCCCCACCTGATGGAGCTTTCCCAAAGCCATAAAGTAATCAGTCGCACCCTCATGATGGTTTGGGTGATAAAGGTGTGGAGAATGTGCAGCAGAGTGAAAATAAGGGTGACTTGCACGCGTGAAGGTGTTGGGTCTGAATCTGCAAAGTTCAACAGTCCAGCATCGGTGGGCGGGTCCTCCAGGCTAGATGGGAAGGTTACATAAAGGATTCGCGATGGCCCTCCGTCCATCCTGGTGCCTTCGGATGTTAAGGAGGCGGACTCGACTGGTTTTGAAATCGCTTTAAAGGTTCAGTCGAGGGATTGAAGGTCCAGAGTTGACACGTCCAGCAACCATGGCAGGTGAGGAGCGCTTCGAGGAACCCACATTTCACTTTTTCCTTAATGATTTAATGTAGATTTATGGGTTATTACATGTTCAAACAAAAGAAAGCTTCACAGACCTTTATAATATTGTTATTTTTACAAAAAAGTTTGCCATGTCTACCTGCATCTGTGATGAGAAAGAATAACTTTTGACTGATTTATCTCTGCAGATAAAGAAGAACACAAGAAGCCCAAGAAGAAGAGTGTAAGACTGGATATAAAGTTTTACATTTCATGTCTTTAAAACTGCAAAATTCTGATCATCTATGTTCCTCTCATCCAGCCTAAAGTCTGCGGTTATCCTATAAGCATCTTTTTCATCGTGATCAATGAGTTCTGCGAGCGTTTCTCCTACTATGGCATGAGAGGTGAGATCTGGTATCCTGATATCCGAGTTGCATTATGGGTTCCATCTGTCCAAAATTCTACAAATAATAAAAAATTAAAAATAATTCTGTTTCTAGCTGCTCAGATAAATAAAATCTTTATTTTTGATTAGTCTAAAGCTACTTTTTTTAAGTTTTGTGCTAAAAAAAAAGATAATTTAACAAAAAGAAAACAGTTCTATCTTTCTTTGCTTTAGTATTTTCTGAAATGGGAGCAAATGACCTCATATTTTCTCACTTTGGTGTAAATTAACAAAAAAAAGAACACTTAATATTTAGAATGTTAGAATTTAAGAGGAATTTGCAAAAACATGCAAGTATCGACTTAATTCAGTTTAAGTTTGAGACAGTTGTGGTTTGTTTAACTGTTCGATTTAATGCAATTTCAATCAATAATCTGTTATTTTTTCATTCAAATGTCCAAATCTTTTATAATAAGTTGTAAAAACGAAGAAAAAGAGTGACTTTAAAGAAACAATTTACAAATGTTACACCAAGAGTGATCAAAAATGACCTGCAAACTATGTTTTTAAAGGAAAATGGAGGATGAAAGTGTAACCTTTGCCCTTCTACTGTGTGCAGCTGTGCTTGTGTTGTACTTCAAGTACTTCCTGAGATGGGACGATGACTTTGCCACCACCATCTACCACACCTTTGTGGCTCTCTGCTACCTGACCCCTATCCTCGGCGCCATCATCGCCGACTCGTGGCTCGGAAAGTTCAAGTTGGTCTTCGAGTTTTTGTATTTTCGTCACACATCATCAAAAATACATCAGATAAATATGTCTTACACATGAGATCTCTATGAGAAAGTCTTTTGTTATCATCTCTGGCATCCTGACCCTTGTCCATCTTATCTGCGCCGCTGTACGCCTGTTTCACGCCTGACTCTCTCTGTGCAGGACCATTGTTTACCTGTCCATCGTTTACACGCTGGGCCAGGTCGTCTTGGCCATAAGTGCCATCCATGACATCACCGACACGAACAAGGATGGCACCCCCGACAACATGACCTTCCACGTGTGAGCCCAACGCACACCGACACGTGACACACGCCCGAGCGGGTGGCTTGTCTTAACTCTGTGTGCTCGTTTCAACCTCTCAGAGCGCTGTCCATGGTGGGGCTGCTCCTCATCGCGCTGGGTACCGGGGGCATCAAACCCTGCGTGGCCGCTTTCGGGGGAGACCAGTTTGAAGATCACCAGGTTATTAAAAAAAAAAAAAAGAAACGTTTTTCTAACACAAACACTAAAAAGTGAAGATAAAGACACAGCAGAACTCATTCACAGATCTTTGACTTCTAACATTTTTTCATTTAGTTATTTATTATTACTCATTTTCAGATCGAATTTGATATTTCTAGTTAGAGTTTGCAGATGGAAAAAGAAGTAAAAAAATAATGTTGGTGTCATTTCCTACAAATCAGAATATGAAATCCAATATTTTATATCACTTTAAAAACTATTCATTTTAAAGCCCATTCAGATAAATTTGAAGCTTTAAAAAAGCTTTTATTTTTTATTCTTAAATGTAACATCAAGATAGAATTGGGACTAGGTATGACAAGTAAACACCTGAATATGTTTGAAACCCAAATTTAATAAAAAGGTTGATTACCATATCCAGATTTGAAAAAGAAAAACATTTTGGCTTGGTATCATAAATGTTTTTTTTTAAACATAGCCATTGATCTTAACTGAAAGAGTAATCTTTGGTTTAAATAATAGTGGTTGCAGTTTAAAAGTGGTTCTCAGCTTAAAAAACAACAATGAATCGACCATAAAACGTAATTTCTGCCTTGTTTATATTGTACTTTTTTAGTGTTTTAGCTAGAATACGAAAAGAAACAATTATTTTTATTTAACCCTTTTATACTGGAGATGTCACCGGTGATAGCTAGATAACACACTCTTTGACCTAGCATAACTCTTCGACTATTGACGGATTTAACTTGAATCAGCTGATTCCGATGCAGAGAAAGGCAGCTTTTCATTTCAGCTTTGCACCGCTACATTACTAACGTAAAGTGTTGCATAGGGGCGTAAAATGGCGTAATCGGCTTATTTATGCTGATTGTGTAAACGGTTTAAGAGTTACGGCAGTCGAAAGAATGGAAACAGTGGAGCTAAAGCTCCGGTGTTAAAGGATTAACCCAGCTAAAGAGTAGCATCTGCTTTCGGGGATAGTCTTAGTTTTCTTCTTTTGTTATCTCATAGTAGTTTTGTGCGTTACTGCCATCTTTACTTTATAATTGAATTCTCCGTCTCACATACACGTAATGCTGTCTTTAGAAACTGCATAAACATCTGAATGACTTGGACAAGTTGTCACCGGGGCAACAGTCCACGTAACGCTACAACCAGAACCGGGAAGGAAGAAACACAATCTGGAGTTTCTCGCCGTGCTGCCAATCGTCGCTAAGCTTCCTCTGAGATTCGGCCTCGTGTAAACACACACGCTAGTGCACACGCTCGTGTTCAGAGGCAGCAATTAAAGCCTCCCCTCTCAGACATCAGTCGCGCCTTATCAGCGCTCCACGTTTCTCTGTTTTCATTAGTCGTTTATTAACTGATACCCACAAGCAAAGTTCCCTGTACGACTTTATGGCTCAGTTCAAGGTAGGGGTCAAAGATTTCTCCGTGAACCTGTTGGCAATAAATGATAATCGAGTTTCGTGACCCTACCCAATGTGAGACTCTACTCTTTCTTTTACTGATTTTCACAGGAGAAGCAAAGAGGCACCTTCTTCTCCATCTTCTACCTGTCCATCAATGCAGGCAGCCTGCTGTCCACCATCATCACACCCATTCTCAGAGGTATAGCAGACATCTAGACACTCTTTAGTACCTCTGACTGCTACAGGGAGGTGGTAAAGGGGGTGTGTTTGCTGGTTTTCAGGTCAGGAGTGTGGTATTCACACTCAGCAACAGTGCTACCCTCTGGCTTTTGGAGTACCTGCTGCTCTCATGGCGGTTGCTCTAAGTAAGGACTCCACTGGCTCTAACAGAACACCGGTTCCAGATGTTATTCTTGTCAACACAACGTTAATTGGTAATGCATCTTTGCAGTTGTGTTCATCGTCGGCAGTGGTATGTACCATAAAACGGCGCCACAGGGCAACATCATGGTGAAAGTTACCAAATGCATTGGCGTAAGTCCACACCAACCATGTCAAATGAGATCAGCGGACATCTCAGATGTTACGTGAACATCTGTTTTTCTGCTGACTTCAGTTTGCTATCAAGAACCGCTTCAGACATCGCTCTTCTCAGTACCCCAAGAGAGAACATTGGATGGACTGGGCTGATGAGAAATACGATGTGAGAACAATACCACTACACAGACACATGCAAAGATGGGCGTCTGAATCTAAAAAGTCTCCTTCTGCTTTGCCTTAGAAACTCCTGATTGCTCAGGTGAAAATGGTGCTGAAGGTGCTGTTCCTCTACATCCCTCTGCCTATGTTCTGGGCTCTCTTTGACCAGCAGGTACGTTTTGTACAAGATGGTCATTTCTCTATTTGTGTTTGCAAAGACGGTGACTATTACGCAAAACCTGAACTTTTGGACTTGTGACGACTTTTATTTCCTTCTTTTTAGCTATTTTGCCTGAAGAACTTCACTTTCGGATTGTTTTTCTTTTTTCTTTGTAGTTAATAATTTTGCCCCGCTTGTAGAAATAGGAAAAATACCTCTCTATGTGTCCTAACTACTTTTTCAAAGGACATGCTGATAGTTTGTGACAAAGCTCAAATCAACTTTGTGACTAGTGACAACGGTTTATACCACTGAGTCAAGACTTGACTAGAACTTATTACCAAAGACTTGAGAATGGACTTGAACTCACATCCTAAGACTTTAAACTGACTTGGTCTTGTGCCAGAGAATTGGGACTTGAATCGGAGTCATTTCTAAAGATTTGAAACATGAGTTTACTTCTGACAAAAGAATGGAGAATGGAGTTTGACTTGTGACCAATGACTTAAAAATTGCTTTGGACTCGTGTCTAAAGACTTTAAACTGATATAGACTTGTAACCAAAGGCTTGAGACTCGACTTGAATACCTGTTTAAAGACTGGAACCTGGCACTGTACTTGTTGTACTTGTAACTGACTATGAGTTATGACCATCCATCCATCCATCCATCCATCCATCCATCCATCCATCCATCCATCCATCCATCCATCCATCCATCCATCCATCCATCCATCCATCTTCTGCTTATGGGTCTGGGTCATGGGGGCAGCAGTCTATGCAATGATGCCCAGACTTCCCTCACCTAGGCCACTTCCACCAGCTCCTCTGGTGGAACCCCGAGGCGTTCCCAGGCCAGCTGAGAGATGTAGTCTCTCCAACGTGTCCTGGGTCATCCCCGGGGCTTCCACCTAGTGGGACATCCCTGGAAAACCTCCCCAGGGAGGCGTCCAGGAAGCATCTGTACTAGATGCCCTAGCATCCTCAACTGGATCCTCTCGATGTGGAGGAGAAGCGACTTATGACCAAAGACTTAAAAACGGCCTTGGACTCATTTCTAAAGATTTTTAACTGACTTAGACTTGGGACCAAAGATTTGAGACTTGACTTGGACTGATGACAAAAGACTAGAGAATAAAGTTGGACTCGTTTCCAAAGACTTTAAACTTGACTTGAACTTTTGTCCAAAGACCCTGGACTTCAAATGGACTCGAAACGAATGAATTGGTGACTTGCAAAAAGGAACTTGTGGGCATTTCTGCATGGTAGTGGGAGCACAATGCAACAGAAGAACTAAGCTCTGCTCTGACCCACAGGGATCCAGATGGACCCTGCAGGCCACAACCATGGATGGGGATTTTGTACGTATCATCTCTGCTGTTCTATACTCAGACCTTTATATACTTGTTATACTTTGTTTTATTGACAATCTTTCTTTGTTCAACAGGGCGCATTGACCATCCAGCCTGACCAAATGCAGGTGAGGCACTCTAGCTTCCTACTAACACAAACAGATTACCTACATCTAAGGTAATCCTTTTTTTTTTTGTCTCCACCAGACCGTCAACCCAATCCTGATTTTGATTTTGGTCCCCATCATGGATACCCTCATTTACCCTTTGATTTCCAAGTGCAAGTTGAACTTCACGTGAGTTTGATGTGCAGTTTTCTTTCAGTCAATTTCAATATTGTAACATTTTTGATGTTCTTTGTGTTCTAACTCATTAAATATTAAATACGATTAAAGTCACTAGTTACCTGCAGTGAATAGATGATTAAACAAAAACATTTGATTTACTGTATAGACCTGGAGTATATTGATGTTTTAATGCATATTATAGGATTTTATTGGAATATATTTGTTTATTTTTGACTTAAAAAACAATAGATTTTATACAATTACCATGAATATCATTGTGTTAAGTTAAATTGGAATAAATACAAAGTGGAAAAACCGCATGAACTAGATTGTAAAAAAATTATGTTTTAAGTTAAAAAATACATTGGAACTGAAAAAATAAGAAGTAAGTTTGAACATTTTGCATTTACAAACAAGTGTTATTGTTGGGATTTGGATGAAAATATATAGTAAAGTTGTACAGAAGAGTATTTTCCTTTTTTTTTTTTATATGTAGAGCCCGAAAAAGTTGATAGAAACGTGCGTAGCTAATCGTGAATGCGCCTTTTGAACGTGGAAGACCGAAAGGCGCGTCTACATCGGCTTTTCAGAAGTGGCCGCTTGAACGCGCATTGCCGAGGGCGCCGTGAATGTAGCTTCAGGAAACAACTGAAGATTCACTTTTGAGCATTTGTGTAATGCTCAAAAAAGGTGCATTTTAAGGCTCGTTAAAGCATTTTTTTTATCATTCCTGTTTGTTTTCTCACACAAATGCGTTGCAATAAAGTTAGACTTCATTTGGTACAACTGTGGATTTGTCTGTGTGGTCTGCAGTCCGCTGAGGAGAATCACTGTGGGCATGTTTTTCGCTGCCATGGCTTTTGTGGCTGCTGCTGTGGTCCAGCTCCAGATCGATGTAAGCCGCAGCTCTCAAGTGCCAGAATATCTTTGAAAAAGAAATGCGTCTACCTGTGGTTTCCTCCCCTCTTACAGAAAACCCTGCCTAAGTTTCCATCTAACAGTGAGATGCAAGTCAAGTTTATCAACGCGGTCAACAGGGAGGTGGATATCACGGCTGGAGGACATGTACTTCCACTGAAGCCCCTCACGGTACTCTATTGTACCTCCCTTCACGTGTGTAGAAATAAAGAAAGAAACTGTTTCAAATGTTTGTATTTTTCCCTGCAGGCCACTGAGACCTATGAAACCTTCAAAAACCCTTTCCTACTGACCGTGGGGGATTACGAATATGCCGTCTCTTTTCCCAAAGGCACTCGGAATACCATCACCATCGTCCAAAATGAGACCGAACTCGGCGCGATACCGGTAAGCCACGTCTGCTTTAAGCCAATAAGCTAAAGCCCAAACTACAGTTCACATGAGTGTTTCTCTGTCTGCAGTTTGAGGACATCACCAAAAAACCGGAGCAAGGCGCAAACGCCATCAGGCAAGTGTTGATCACTATTCCTCCTGGTCCAAAACAAAATCCTGGACAGTCTAAAGCCCTTTTGTAGAACTGTGCTGACACTTTTGGTCGAGCAACCCTCTATTTATTTTTTTAAAGGAAAATTTTGCTCCATGGAAAATGAATTAAACTTAGCTTTGACCTAGAGACAAAATACCTCAACATCGCCACCGTGAATCTCGTAAATCTATTACAAGTTTAGCAAAAAGAATAACGTCTACCTAGACTATCTTTAGTTCCGTTAAAACTTTTTAAATTAGGACAGCGATGATTTTTATTATTATATTTCTCAACCCCTCATTGTACTTTAAAAACTTGAGTGGGTGTGGCCATCAAAGGAGGAGGTTTTGGACTCCACATCATCAAAACGTCAAGAGACAAAAATGAGTCCCTGATTGGTTGAGGAGGCGCGACTTCTTTGCCAAAGTTCTTATATTTTAACTTTTTGTTGTATCTTTGCACTGCAGCTAGCCCGCCACACCTGAGGCTCAAATCCGCTGAAATTCGCCGCCTGAATTGAATCTGTTTGAACGCAACTTTACTTTAAGTTGACGTTGAATCTCTGGGATCTTTACTGCCCTCTAGTGTTTTTCTTTTACTTCATAAAAGTGCTTATCTGCTGCCACCTGCTGGGCATATGGCGTAACGTCTTAAACCTCTCCAGCGAAAAGTGAATGAGTGTTTATTATATTTCAGTGTTGTAAGTGACAAAAGCAGCATTGAAAACAGATTCCTTAATATTTCCAATCTATGTTTATGATTTAAAAATACAAACAATTCAGTGTTGATCTAAACTTGAAACTATCCAAACATTTGAAATGTTTTCTTCCACAGATTCTTTAATGGGTTTGACACAGCCCTGAATGTTACCGTGGGCGACAAAGAGATTGGGTACATCCATCCCAACAACATGTCTGAATACACCTCTGTAAAACGTGGATAGTAAGTAAAATGTTGGAATTTGGGCCAAAAATCCAAACACGTTAGCGCTCTGTGGTTCGATGGGCTGCTTTGGAATTGCAGTGCGGGGTACTGGATCAGGAACGATGCCGGACTTGAGTGCTTCGTCAAGCAGGAGCTGGGCTTCGGAAGCTCCTACACTTTGCTTATCCCGCCCACTTTAACTTTTGAAGTGAATGTAGGTGAAAACTCGACGCTGAGAGTTTGAATGGTTTCACATGAGTTAAATGTTGATTGTTTTTTTGCAGTGCAGTGAGGGTGTCCAGAAGATACTGGACATCGAGCCCAACACATTCAGCATGGCCTGGCAGATTCCTCAGTATTTCCTCCTCACGGCAGGAGAAGTGGTCTTCTCTGTCACTGGTCTGGAGTTCTCCTACTCGCAGGTAGATCGCGTTGCACCCGATCTTTTACCCGCTTTTGGTAGTACCTTGAAAGCTTTCATGTATGAAACGCTAAAGGTATTAAATGCATTCCTCAGGCTCCAAGCAACATGAAGGCAGTACTGCAGGCGGGTTGGCTTCTAACTGTTGCGTTCGGAAACATCATTGTGCTCATTGTTGCAGAAGCAGCCACTCTGGAAGACCAGGTGAGTGGATTTTGACCAATTTTCTGCATTGATTTTATTTTATTTGGGTGTAAAGTAATTCCAAAAGATCTGTCTCCTAAGAATAGATGTCTATTGTTTTGGCATAGTGAGTTTTTTTCAAAAATCCCCCAATAAAGCCAACTATTAAATGTAGGGTCAAAATTATGTTGCATTCAAACTCAATGGTATTGGTTCATGTTTTTTTTAATTATATTTCTTAGAATAAGGAAAAAGGGGTATTTCGTTAACCCTTGTGCTGTCCTAGGCACTTTAACGTTGGGAGTTGGGTCATCTAGATCCACTAGTCAGTGCGCTGAACCTTTTTTCTTCAATGATTTGTGATCTTCACTGGTGTCCATGGATTACATGAAATCCTCTTTACCTTTATCCACCTTTGTCATGGTAGGGAGAACACGTCAATGTAAGGGTGGGGTCATCTGGACCCTATATAGCACAAGGGCTAAATTGATTGAACAACTTGGCAAGTTAAATTGGAAAAGGACGTCTCTCTACGCCAAACACCCGTGGATGGTCATGTCTCACCTGTAGGGATGGCAGCTCGCTCAAGACATTCTGTCATTCAGACATTCATGCTACATTTGTTACATCAGTGTTAGCAAAAGGCCTCTACCCCCATGGACTGTTTGCAGACAAAATATTCAAACTGTGCGCAATGTCTAGTTACGAAAATGAAACCGAAAAGTTATTCTGTGTGTGCTCTCTCCCCCACAGTGGGCTGAATACATCCTCTTTGCCGCATTGCTGGTGTTGGTCTGCATCATCTTTGCCATCATGGCCTATTTCTACACCTACATTGACCCAGCCAAAATAGAAGCTCATTTTGCCAACATGGAGTACGGTGAAAAAGAGAGGAAGAAGAGCTTAGAGATGGCTAAGAAAGCCTCCTTTCAGCATCAGGACGAGGACAACAAGAGCTCCGACTCCAGCTCGGACGAAGAGGAGGAAAGCAAGCAATCGAAGATGTGAAAACGCAGCTGCGCGGCTTTCTGTTTTGCGTCCGAGTGCTGACGGGTTGCGTTGAGTGACAGCGGTCGTTTTCTTTTGCCCTATTATCGGTTGAACTGATAGCTGAAGATGGAACAGTCGGAATGCAGGAAAACCTGGGTGAATGGAGGCGAAGTTGGTGGTGTTGGCGATGGCTAGCGGCTAATAATAAACACCATCATCGACATCCCAAATTTAGGTTTAGTTTTAATTTGAAATCCTAATTCTGTAATTTAAGGTTTGCTTTTTTTCAAATGTGTGTCCAATAATTGAATTTTACACCATATTGTCTATTACCATGCGCTAATTTACAAAACCATAATATTAGTATTTATTTCTATGCAGTGTTAAAAAGGTATTTTAAACTTTAGAAACAATACTGGAATACATTATGAAATTATTTGGTTCATTATAATGTTTCAGTTTAAATAAATGTTACCTGTTATTTCCACATATGTGAATAACCAAAGTTCATTATTTTCTGTGTGAATCCCTGCTAAAACTCATGTTGAAAAAATTATTTTGAGTAAAAAAACGTAAGTAAATATTAATCAAACTTTTATAACATCTGCTGTTGACGGTGCAAAACGTTTAACTGAGATATATGTTAAATGAAAAAATGACCTAGAAGTGTTGGGTTATGTTATTTAATGTATGTGTTTTTTTCTGTAAATTTACTTAATTTGAAAGTTTTTTTTAAATATTTTATTCTTTTGTCTTTTACAATATTTTACATTTAAAAAAGTCTTTCACCTGCTTATTGACTGGTAACATTTCTTTTTTGTTTAGTTTGTTTGTCCAATTGAACACAAAGCTCCATTTTTTAATAATATATTACAGACTTTTGTGTCACTTAGAAGTTTTGTTTTTTTCAAAAAAATATTGATTCGGAATTTATTTACAAAACCTCAAATGACACATTAACAATATGCTTCTTAAAAGTAAAAAAAAATGTATCAATTAACCCCTCCTCCCCTTTTCTTCTTCTTCAACAAACCGATTGTCTCTTTAGCCAATAAAAAAAGCGAGCATAAACTAAAGGTAAAATGATCCAATCAAAATCGATTCCTTACAGTTCCATCAACCAATCGGATTTCTCGAAGGCGGGACCTCAGAACAGTCTCCAATCATTGAGCGGGATTTGGGCCGCCAAAACTAGCCTAATTTAAAGCAAACGTTTGGAAGAACTTGTATGGATGCAGAGGGAGCCCCAGCTGTTAAATCACGACAAATGTCCCAGGGCGGCCTTCCTTTAAAGGTAAGGATGCTAATGCTAGTAAGTTAGCTAGGCTGGACTGGACGCTAGAAACGTAGTTAATTAAATAGGCTAATTTTTGTCTCTTTAAACATTGCCAGCTAAAATAAAATGTTTAGTTGGTTACACTTTAAATATTATTTTTGATTTATCAAAACATTATTTAAGTATATCGGAAAAAAACATGTCACTTCAATAATTTATCAATTAAAAAAATCACAAATGGATTGTGATCATACGAATTTGCTTTCTGCCCCTATTTTTTCCCAAATAATATATATATATATATATATATATATATATATATATATATATATATATATATATATATATATATATTTAAAGGATTAAATGTGTCCTGTATTGTATTACAATCAAGAGTCATTTTAATGTCGTCTTTTGCATGTTTATATGGCTATATAAAATATTTTACCTTTTCATTTTTCCAAACAAGTTATGATTAATCCTCCAAATATATATCTGTATAGATATACATTTCCTGTATTTATTTGTTTACATTGACTACTTTGCACCATAGCTGAAAGTCCAACACATCCCAAGTGAGAAATGCATTTAAAATATAGTTTCAACATCTTACCCCCCCCTCTGACATCCCTCCCTCTTCTTCCCTTCTTTCCTTTTCCGTCCGGTCCAACACCAAAGATTTTCAATCATGGTTGAAATGAATAAAGTTTGGCCTCAATTACAAAAGGGGTTTGTTCAGTCACACCTTCGGTTTGTCTGAAGATTAATAACCCCTCTTGTTAAAGTCAAATATGTCCAACACAAGAGGCCCTCAGCTCTCATCTGCCTGCCTAGCTGTTGGACAGGACCAAAAGTAAATAAAACAAAAAAAACAAAAACAAAATAGGAATCAAATTCTGTTTTTACGTGATCTTAATGTCCCCCCAAAAAATCCTGTATTTCAGAATAATTGATTAGAAAAGCAAAGACGTGAATCTGTATGAACATACTAATGGAAGCTTTCAATAAAAATATGTGAAACAGGAAAGCGAAGACATTGTCAGTTAGCATTAGATCTTTATTTCTCATGTCACTTCGAAGCTTACAAGGAGCTTACATTTAACTTGGGAATTTTCAAATGACACAAGCAAAGATTATATACAGTACTATAAATTGTCAGCTAGGATAAAGGAGACCAAATGTACACATTTTGTTATTTCCATAGCATATGTTTTCTCCTCTGTAAGGTATAGATATTTTCTTCTTTTGTTTTTTTTTGCCAAAGGCAGGTGCCCGTATCCATAAAGCATTCCATATTTTCCATACTTAACTCTTTGCTGTTATAAAAATATCAGATATTTCTTAATTTCTTTCAATCCCTGGGTTGACGAGTGCATCTTGATGCATCTCCTCAACATTATTGCTGCAATAGCACAGTAGTAAATTCTGGAACTCTTAAGTAAACATATATAGTAAAACATGGCTATTAGCAATTGTTTTCCGTTGCCCCCCCCCCCCCCCCCCCCTGTTTTGCAGGATTCTTTAAATACTTGACAAACTTTCAAAGTGCAAAAAAAAAAAGAAAACGAAAAATTTGATCTGAAAATTAGAAGAAAAAAAAAAAAAGGTGCAAATAATAATACTACAAATGTCTGGTGAAAGCATAAAAGCGGACATGGCACTTCTATAGTGGAGGTGTGAAATGACTGCAGCGAGGATAGCTTGGTTCTTATCGTCTCAGTTTGGCCGCTAGCGAAGTGTCGCCGTGTGATTGCCGTCCGTGCTCCTTGCCGCTTCTTCCTCGCCTCCACTTTAGGTCTAAAGTACAGCTAAGAAAAAAAACAATACGAGCCGAGGGAAAAAAAACAAACAACAACCATAATACTCAAAATGATATCAGCATTACACTCCGCGCTAGTTGCTCCCCTTGAAATTGTCTGCTACCACTCTCCTGAACAGGACTTAAAAAATAAAAAAAGAACTCAATTGTCTAAACATAAGTACAAGTTGCAGGTTTTCCTCCGACTACAAACACAGACTTGTGCCTCTAAAAGTAAGCTTAGTATCCGAGTTAATTCCATGATTTTCAGCAGGAGATTGAAATGGAAGACTGGACGTCAGTCAAAAAAAAGAAACACTGATAAATTGTCAGATGAAATGTCGGATGAAATGCGAGAAGGCAGGAGAGTTGATCTGAAAAAAAAGGCAAGGCATTCCGTCTTCTTCTGCTGCAGATACTTGTGAGATGTTTTCAACGTTTTCTTCTTGAATCAGTATCTACAAAATGACCCCATTTTGTACACAGTGATTTATGATAACTTGTAGTCATGTACAGCATGGCGAAGCCCCGCCCCCCCCTCTGCCTCGGAGGACACAGTCCACTTAAAGCACTTTACCTGAGGTTTCATTAAGAATGCTGCAGTTAGCCAAAACGGGGAGTTGAACGCACGGCGGGAGGAGAAACAGGCACACGCACATACACAGCTTGTTGATCGCATCCCTGCAGGTTCTTCAAGCATGCTCTCAGAGGATTTAGGGATGTGGCGCCTGCATTCCAGTCAGGGGGAGGAGGAGCTGGAGTCTGGTTGTGAATTCAGGGGGGTGGTTCTGCGCTGAACGGAGTCCATGCAGATTCGGACAGACTTCTCCTCTCATTAATGGATGAAAGAAGCTCTCCAAAGTTCTTCTGCTCTCCTCTTGTGGAGTTCAGTTCTTCTGAATATTATTATCATCAATTATTTTTCTTTTTCAGGCTAGGTTAGCGGCCTCTCTCACGTCGAGGTCAAAATGCAGCTAGCTGGTATTGAATGACTTCACTCCCAACTTTGAACCCCTCTGAGCTGGCTGGGGCGTTGGTGGGCGTGGGGGGGGTCTGGGAGAGAAAAGCTAGGGCACATAGCTGGTCACTACGGGGAGGTAGAGGAAGTCCTACTTGTGGAGAAGCTGGAAAAACAACAAAAAACGATGCATGAAGAATTCTGCTTTTAGCTGAAACTTCAATCTTAAGCTACGTTCACACCGTTCTCTGCAACGAGCGTTCAAGCAACCGCTTCCAATGAAAAGTAAAAAAAAAAATAAAAATGTGCGTTTCAGGCTTCCGCGCTCATGTGTAACTTTGGAAACGCAAGTTTCCATGATTGTTTTTGGGCTCTACGTACAAAACGCGCAGCCATTAAACGCGCATTGAAAGTTGAACTACAGGTAGTTGAACTGTGACTAATCAGGGACTTCTTTTTGGTAAAGGCGATTCGATGGCGTCCCTTTGTATTCACAGAAGTGCAAACAGTTTAAAAGTTAACCATGGAGGAGAAATGAATAATTGCGGTTTGTGCTCGGCCGCAATAATGTGACACTAATTCTTTCATATATCGGAATAGAGCTGTGAAAGACAAAGCCTGGAGCGCTTTGACGTTACACACTCTTTAAATTTGTTGAAATCTTTTTGTGATCCTTGGTTCTAACTGGAGGGGGTGGACCTACGCTATTAACCCTTGTGCTATCCTATGGGGTCAAGATGACCATTGACGTGTTCTCCCTACCATGACAAAGGTGGATAAAGGTGGAGAGGATTTTATGTAATTCATGGAGACCAGTGAGGTTCACAAATCATTGAAGAAAAAAGGTTCAGGGCCCTGTTTAGTGGGTCTAGATGACCCCACTCCCAATGTTAAAGTGCCTACGATAGCACAAGGGTTAAACAATAAAAAAAGAAGAACAAGAAGCCCCTCCCTGCTGGTCTAGTGTGAACACCATTCATTGAAAGCATGTTCCTGAACGCGTGTGAAATGCCCGGTATGAACGTAGACTTAAACCAGAGAGCACTCGTTACCTCTGCAGCCGGTGAACCATATGAGCCACCAGGGAGTCAGAGATCCCGGGACAGGCCTCCTCCGCTAGCAGGATCGCCTCCTTCAGCTCGTCCAGGACCATGGGGTTCCCATTGACCTTCTCCTGTCGTGCCTTTAGCTATACATCAGAGACATTGTCTTACTTAGACTGAGCCCCTTTCACATTAAAAGTAAAAGAAAGAAACAACCATGTTTTTTTGTTTCTTACTTAGTGTTGCTCTCCTCTAGCATTTTTACTGTGTTGTAGCAAGAAACTTTAGGGGACCCTCAATAGTTCTTCCTCTCTCAAAGGAAGTACTTTTTATCTTTACAGCGACGTGTGGAAAGACTCCATTTAATGAAACATTTCCTTTTGGTCCTGATCAATATGAAGGGTATCTGCAGTGCCAGTTAGAGACTAACATGTGGGCAGAGCCTTAAGGCTAATATGTGCAATGCAAATAAAAAAAAGGATGTTTTTTACACTGCCCAAATATGGTTTTATCAAACAACCAAAACCCTTTTACAAACTACCAAATATTCAACTACTGTCATAATGTTATAGTTTACAAAAAATGTAAAAACTTTAATTTTGAAAAAAAAAATGTATTTCATTTTTTTAAATTTAAGACTTTGACTGAATATAGGCTTGTTTCCACTGATGTGGTGCAGTCCAGTCCGTTGTTTCGAGCGTTTCCATCATAAAACGGACCCCTTAAGCTGGACTGAACCGTACCATTTTTGGGCCCCTGTTGGTTGTAAGTCCATAGAAAAAGGAACTGACCGGTTAGGGCGGAGCTACTGTTGAAACCCCTTGATTGGCTAAAGGTCAGTACGACAAAAGAAAGCGGCTGTATTCCTCTACGGCAGCTGCAATTGTTGTTAGCGTCACGCCGCATGCACCGTGACGGTCCAACTCTGAGTGGAAATGCTCACCTGGATTGCCTGGACGTTTCTAAACTGGACTGAACCACTCAGTGTAAACAAGGCTATATACCAGGGGTGTCAAACTCATTTTGGTTCGGGGGCCACATTCAACCCGTCTGAATATTCTCTTTTCTTAACTGCAAACGGTTAAACTTTTCTTTCTGGTGAGTCTGATAGTGGTGCTAAATGTTATATTCTTGGAGCACTGCGACCCGTTGATGACATACCAATCAAGCAGGTTTTAAATTCAGTTCTGTGAACAAATAAAACAGTCCATTTTTCCTGGAAAGCTCAGCACTCCACTTCAACCTTTTTTTTCTTTTTGACAACATTTTGGTCATTAGGGTGTCACTAATCATCCTATAGCAATGTAACAGCTGTGAGGCTCGCAGGGAACCAAACTGCATTGTACCCAGACCCAAAGCGGTTAGGATTCACTTTTGGCACTTGCAGAGAAATGCTGTTTCACCTGGTTTGCTTTTCCTTTGCCCCCCGTAGTGGCGGAATTGCGCATTTCGGTTATTTCTTTAAAAAAAAAATCATAACTCGCCACAGGAATGGACTAGAAATGTGCTTTGTTTTCTAAACATCCTTATAATTTTTACTTTTCATGACTGGGCCAGATTGAACCATCTGGCGGGCCGTATGTTTGACACCCCTGCCATGTACATTTACTGATTTAAGATGTATGGACTTTTCTGCCATCTTCCCAAGAAAACCAACAGTTGTTGGGCAATTAGGTGGCGCTCCTCACCTCGGCCAATGCAGGAGAGATGACTGCAGCCAGGCTCTGTGAAAAAGGCCTCTTTGGAATGTCTTTTGTCTGCAGGACACATGGAGATGTGTGAGAGTTGTAGTTAATGAACGTTGATGAGAAGAACTCGGCTTCTCCTGCAGTCTCTTGGAGCAGCAGCTGACCTGGTCTGTTACTCCCGACTGTCCTTCTCCGTTCTGTAGCTTCTTGGGGTCTTTTTCTCGGATGGTGAAGATCCAGTCATCACTGCCAAAGTCATTCCCACCCGACGCCTGACCATCCTGCTCTCTGGTCACATACAAGTGAAAAATATTCAACTTCAAAAGGTCCTGCATCCATCTGAAGGTGTCGCTCAAGTACAACCATGCAGACTTGACTGGAATGGTTGGGAATGTCTCCCTCTTCACTTGGTTTGTTTTTGGAGAAGTGGATTTAACTCAGGAAAGATATTGCAGTTGCAAAAACTACTCACTTGGGGGAGGTATTGTTCAAAGTAATCACTGGCCAGGAGGATAAAACTTCAAGAAGAAGAAATGTTGGTAGTCCTCAGACCTCCATTGGGTTATTCTGCATTTACACTGAAGTGACCCATGACCAAGCATTTGGTTTTTTTCCCACCAGTTAAAAATAGAACTATGTGAGGAAACCAGTTCAGGTTAACCCTTTCTGAAGCGATCACCAAATTATAGAAACCTTTCAACCGTTTACAGAATTAATGCAATTTCTATGGATTTTAAGGCGGAGAAAAGCAGTAAAGTGTTGCATATCAGCACAAAACTGCTTTTCTCCACTTCCATTGGAATTGTGTTATTTGTGTAAACAGTCAAAGGAGTGAAAGGGTTGAACAAGGGGCCAAAAAAGTGTGACTGCTCTCCCAAAAAGGAATTTTTTTCTGCTGTAAAGGAAACACGACTTACGAGTCCGACTCATCAGAACTGGACTCTGCGGTTCTGGACTGCTCTGCTTTCCATCTCTTGTACTTGTCCACCAGCTCGGTCAGATATGAAGTCTTCTTGGCGTAGCGGACGATCAGTTTGTGCTTGAGCAGTTCTTTGGCTGTTGGCCTCTGCGGAGAGGAAGACAAGTGACTTGAGCAAGCGTTGAATTCTGGGACATTCAAACGTGTAAATGTACGTGTCTGCATACAAAACTGGGCTCTTTGTTGAGGCAGGCCTCCACAAACTCCTTGAGCGGCTTGCAGTAGCTGCCCTCCAGCGTGGGCGGGTTGTTCTTTGGGATCAGGAATAAAACCTTCATGGGATGCAAATCCGAGTGGGGCGGCTCGCCTTTGGCCAATTCAATGGCTGTGATACCCAACGACCAGATATCCGCCTGGGAGAAACCAAGTCAAGGAATGTCACACAAAGGAGAACTACTAAACAAACACAATCAGTGCTTTTTAAAATGTTTTTTTTACTGAACAATAACATTTTTAGAACATAGAAAAACATGAAATTCTTTGTAGATCAAAATTTATGTCAAAAATCTACCCCCCCCCCCCCCCCCCCCCGGTTTTCACATTTTCTAAACCTTGCAGCGCTTGTCCTGATGCCACAGTGTAACAACACACAGGGCTATGGTCAACATATGCCATACTGATAGACGTTTGATCCCTGTTTAGTTCTTCTGCGGATCGATTATGTCTGAGGTTTGATCTCCAGAGCATCAGTGAGTGAATGTGTGTGGATGAATAGAACTTCTTCATATAAGACATTTACCTTTAAAAACAACATGAATATTTTAGATTTGCATGCGGTTTCATGTAGTTTTTCTTTTTTTTAAAAAGCTTTGCATTAGTAAGACAACATAATTAGTTTAAGTGTCAGTATTGACAATTCTTGACCTTTATTGACATCTTTTTACAGCGATGTCCCACTTTAACTAAACATGGCGCCCTTCAAAGCTGACAATTGTGTCCAAGAAAAGTTTTTAAAGTTTTACGTAGCAGAATCTGCATTAAAAAAAAAAAATCACTGAACTGTTTTTTAAACTCCTCAACATAAAGGTAGAAAATTAGTAGATAAACAAATATAATACGCATTACCTAAATTGGCCACTAGAGGGCATTTCAACATCATTTAGCTTTTCTTTTGCACTAAAACTTGTATTCTGAACAAAGGTAGATAAAATAATAGTTGACTGCAAAAAAAAAAAAAGGATAGATTTGAGGATAGATTAATCCCTAACTTCATAATCTGACAATGTATTCAAGGGATGAGAAGAACCGCTTTCTAGGAAGTTCTTCAAAACCTTCACTCTTTGCTTTGAAGCAACAATGCTGGCCTGTTCAGACGTTCCTGCTTTTTAAGTAGATCGTTGTGTTCATGCACCATCAGCTTTATAAGAAAACTGTCCAAACAAGGAGAACTGAGAAGTACAATTACCTACCAGTTTACAAATAAATCAATAGTTAAAATTTAAATGAAGTCAAAAAACAAAAAGGCTTTTAGAGATATACGAAATGATGACGATCGAGCTTTAAATTTTGCCTCTTTGGCGTCGCGTCCTGCAGAAAAGTTTCACCAAGAGAGGATGTAGATGAGATCCTACCCACCTTTGAGTCGTAGGCCGACTGCTTGATCACCTCTGGTGCCATCCAGAAGGGCGTGCCCACGAAGGTGTTGCGTTTGATCTGAGTGTCAGTCAGCTGGCCAGCCACGCCAAAATCTGCCAGCTTCACCTCTCCCTGCTCGGATAGCAGAACGTTTGCCGCTGACGAAAGAAGGAAGGAAAAAAAACAACGGCATCTTAAGAACCTTCTCCTCAGCTCAGCTTTTGCCTCAACCCCCTGGAGGAAAAACACGCTGTATAATGAATGAAGCCATAAGTGGACGCCAATCCCATCAGTGTGCAAGATGATATGCCGCCGCAGACTGCAGCGCTCGCTCATACCTTTAATATCTCTGTGGATCTTCTTCTCGGAGTGCAGATACTCCAGGCCTTTCAGGATCTCTCTGAGGATCGTGGCGATCTGGGTCTCATCTAGAGGTCCGGGCTCCATCTTTCAGGAAACAAAAACAGCAGCAGTTGAGGTTGAAACTGTTCGGAGTGGCAGAGGATATTTTATTGTTGTTGTTTTAAACGGGTTAAAATCAGACACAACGATAACGTGAAAACAAAAAGATCTTTTCATGCATAATTTTAGGACAAACACAAACTAGTTTGCTCATTAATGTGTGCTGCTGCTGGTGTGTTTGGAAGTAAATGCAACAAGTTGAAAGTTTGGACTAGGTCGTCTCCCTCTCCCCTGTGAGGGCAAGAACACACCTCAGAGCTTTTTCCACCAGATACTCAGGCACAAACCTTTCATCTATTTTCCTACTGTAGATTAGAGTCATAACAACAGACCCTGAACAGCATCAGATACTTTAAACAGTGAAAGGATCCAGGGCTGCACGATGTGAGGACAACTTGCAATCTAGTCATCTGTATTGCGATGACGATATGACTTGTGATACATGACCAAATAGCAACACAACTAATACATAATTTCCATTTCACTGCAACAGATTTACAAAAAAGTCAACATAAATGGAACTCTAAATGACCCATCTCATTTAACATAAAGGGCTCCACCCGATTGGTCAAATGCGTAAAGGGCTTTATTTGATTTGTTAAACACTTCAACCTGCTATGAGAATGTGCGTAAACATTCAGAGATCCACTCCAACCAAAGCTACTTCAAAGTTTACTGAAATTTCTCACTTTGATCAAGTTTTTTACTTTGTAAAAAAAACAATAAAAATACTACATAATCCTGAATCTGTTAAATGCATTTTTTTTCAAATTTTGAGTCTTTTAAAACTTGTAAAATACTAAAACCATCAAATCTCATTAGTTTAAATAAAAAAAAACCTTTGAAATAATTCCCCAGTTTAATCTTCATTTGACAAAAACTAGCAGTGACTCCCGTTGCCGACCTTAAAACCCCAAAAAGACGTTCAAGGAGAAGAATTCTTTAGAAATGCAATTTTCTGTTGAACCAACAGGAGCTAATTTGGAGAAAAGATACATCAGAGACGCCAGCAGGAAATTATCACGACAACACAATCAACCCAGTAGACAGAAACAACTCCCTGCCAAACCACAATATTTCCTCTTCTGCAATTAGAGATGATTAAACACTGATTTCAGTATTTATTTAGGAAATTATCTTTGCTACAACACTTGTACGCAGAGTAAACAGATGTTTCAACAGCGGGCTGCTGAACTGTGTTTATATACAAAGATTTAGTCAAAACCAGCAATTTTGCAATACTAAAACATTTAGACAGTTGTCCAGTTACGCTAACTTTTTTAAGGTTAAGCATAAAGGGGGTTGACGCGTACGAGTGTTGCAGGTTTTTGGGTTATCTGGACCTGTTATGGTCATAGACAGGAGCGTCTACATCTTAAAGTCTCCCTCCGATCATGTTTTTTTTTTCCCCCCAAAGTGTTCCCAGTGGTCTTTTAAATATGATTATGCCATTTTTTAGCCAAAAAAACGACAACAAAAAACCTATGTTGTGTCTGATGACATCGTTTCTGCAGAGCGGCAGCGGGAGTTCATTAGAAATTCTCCTCCAAGTTGTGGCCGTCGGGACTGTTGCCACGTACTGTGCCTGCCCTTATTTCCCATCATCCTTTTGTTTACAATCTGTCCCAATCGCTTACAGCCTCTTACAACCCCAACCTAACATTTCCAATGGAACAAAAATGGAATGCAAAATTAGAGCTCTTACTTTAGACTCACTTAATTTGAAACGTTGAATTTTATCTTTTTGCCTCAGCAGGTCAAAAATTGAATGTCATTAAGATTTTGAAAGACTTGAAGCCTCTTGGTTGCTCCTCCCCTTTTCAACGCATTACATTGGTATGGAATAGCTTATATTGAACAGGACTAGCTAGTGCCCTAGACTTTAACGCAGTTCAGACATATGGTCACTCCTTTTTTTTTAAAGAAAAGACAATAAATAGCAACATTTTACTAAGACTATTTGTAAATCCACTGTTCTAAACTTAGATGACTTATGGAAATTAAATGTACGCTTTTTTTTTTTTTTTTACATCAAATTATACATCATTCAAACGCAAAGCATTGTGGTCAATGTTCCCCAATCTAGTTGGCATCCATGCACACTGATTTTTCGCAGACTTCTGGAAATTCCTTATATTGTGTACTGAATAGTGAGAAGTGAGAGAATTGGGAAACAACCTGTGTGTTCTGGGGTGTTTCTAAAGGTTAGCAAAGCTAAAAGAAAGAGGGGAAAAAAAAAAAAAAAAACAGGAAATAAAACGAGTTGAGACAAATTAGTCTGCAGTTTGTTTTTAATCGAACTGAAGCAGAGAAAACCGCTTACCAAATCTAAAGCAGAGCCTCCTCCTAAATACTCCATGATGATCCATAGCTTTGTGTCCTGCAGCAATGGAGAAAGAGGGAGAGCTTAACGATCAGCTAAGGAAACTCTTTGTCAAGGTGGTTTGTGAAGATTTGAGAGGCTACAATCCTTAACATGACACTAATGACAGCTTAGTGGGGGAGTTGGCCATTTTAAGCCAATCACTTTGTTTTGACAGAAAGTGGGAGGAAGAATATCAAAGATTGGGATAAACTTGGGAAACTAGACACGTTATGGGACCGACGTCACCTTCAGGTACGAGCCGTAGTACTTGGTGACGAAGGGGCTATCGCACTGGCTGAGCACCGTGATTTCCTGCTGGATGTCTTCGATCTCGTCCTCCGCCTCCTCCAGGTCAATGATCTTGATGGCCACCACCTTCTGCGTGCGATTGTCGATACCTTTGAACACCTCGCCGAAAGAACCCTTGCCGATGCGCTCCAGCTTGGTAAACAACTCTTCGGGGTCCACTCTGGCATTCTGGAGGCGGAGAGAGGAAAGTTGGATAAAAAAATAAGCAAAAGATTAAAAAATAAATGAACAAAATGTTGGGGAATAAATCAGAAAGTCCTCCAGGAAATAATGTGTTTGATGCTACACAGTGTTTATGTCCACTGAGAGGGACAAAGGAGAGTGATGCGAAAACAATGCAACTATTTGAGAATAGAAGTTAAAAAAATAACAGCATCTATTTATTATTTGATATTTCAATTCTTCATCACTCAGAAGGCTTTCTAGGTTTGATTTGAACAAGATGGAACCAGACTAAAAGTCATATCTGTAACGTGAAATGCTGTCCTACAGTTCCAAAAAACACTCATAACACACACAGTCTCCAAAAGATGATCAGGATTCATCGTTACATCACATATCATCAACCAAGTTAACCCAGGCATCCCATAATTATCAAGCTTGCTATTGTATCCATGTTAAACTTTACTACAGAGTCTTTACGGACTATTAAACCGTCACAAAGTGTACATTTTGAAGAGTCCAGCAAAGTATTTTATGACACCAAAGTAAAAACATTTGTCTTAAGAATTCAGTTATAGTTTAACTTTGACATAAGAAACATTTCTATGATCTGTTCAGGGAGGATCCGCTTTGGAGCAGCTATGTAAGCATTTGATTACAGTTGAACCACAGCTTGGAACTTCCTGCTATCCAAAAACACTGGAGTGGGTCATCTTGACCCTAGTGCTACTGTGATCATGTTGAAATCTCCTTGGATTGTAGTTTGATTCAATAAAAACTAGTCAGGACCATCATGCTTCAGTTCAGCTTGAGGAAATTCACTGAAAATGGTTTAACAAGTTTTGATTCAATTTGATTTCACACTAAGCGGATCAATCCAAACAGTTTCTCATTTTGAGGGATGGAATTGTCTGAAATGAGCAAACCGGCTAGTCTTGGTGGTCTAACCAACTCTTATTGGTTAATCCTTTAACACTGGACCTTTACAGTGCAGGTGCCTCAAAAGTAACCGGCACCTGGGGAAAATCTGCCACCTGTGACACCTCCAGGACACCTCCTCCTCAAAAGTTTTGAAAGTTGTGTGTAGATAAACACTAACAGGAAAACAGGTCGGGGGGGGGGGGGGGGGGGGGGATCATAGTTTTTACCAGTGAGAGAGTAGAATTTAAGTACTAAATCCCCCCTTCTCTACTTCTTTAAAAACAGCTGAAATAATGCCCCAGATGCCTGGAAAATGCTTATAAAGGGCGTATCTTTCTAAATTTTCCTGGAAGAGAACCCAAGACTCCTTCAGTGATTGGGTGGTAGCCTCCTACTGTACCTCTCAGTAGCTTCCTACTCTAAAAGTGTTTGAGGCCCCTGTAGTAATGAAGTCCTTACACAAGTTGGGGAGGGGGGCAATTAATTGATTACGGGATTTCTCCAACCACATCGAACTGTCTGAGGCAAGTTAGGTTAATCCAATCCAACTCTCATTAAAAAATCTTTTCCATATGAAATAAATTGATGATAATCGATATTGGAAAATACCATTTGGAATGAGGCACTGTAGGTTTATTTGACTATGATGTCAAAAATCGCCAAGTGGATCACAGCAGTCAACACACGTGTGATAGCAGCAAAAAAAATGCCATCATTCCAGTCCAATGTGTGGAATCACTTTGAATTTAGCAAAGATGTGACCATAATGTGTGGTAGTAAGTTCTAAAAATGTTCCATTTGTAATATTTTTATGCTTATGTGGCAAAACAACACCAGGCGGAACTTTGTTTTATAAAGCTCAGCCCACTGTTGTTTTTCCATATAAAAAATAATCCAAACGGAACATTTTTAGAACACTTGATTATTTGGCAAAAATCTTCAACAGGACTGTTCAGTACCCAACTATTTATCTCTTTGGCTAAAGATGTCCTGGATCGACTTTAGGTCAGTGAATCAGATCGTTCAAAATGAACCAACATCGATTATGAATCGTATCGCCAACCACAAATTATGATATAAACCGAATTGTTGGTAAAAGGAATCGTTACTCGGCCATTACCCAATCAATATGAAGTAGCTGATTCTGTCACGGAGAAAAGTGGTTTTGTGCAGATGTGAAAAGGTGCTTTTCTCCACGTCAGAATCACTTGATTCACACTGATCGTGTAAACAGTCTAAGATTTACATTGCGTCCAAAAAGCGTGTTATTTAGGTTTTTGCTGGTTATATCTTCAGTGTTAAAGCATCTGAGGTTGCCTTCACACTAGAAAAGTCCTGTGAACTTGGTCAAAAAGTGCAGAGAAGGCTAATCTACATCAATGCCTGGTTTTAGTATTTTTATTTTCACACTGCACTCTCAAAAGCGAACCAAACCCCCTGAACTCATCACACAATTCCAAATGTCGCTCACTTTGGGGCATTATTCCCATACGGGGAAAGAAGCAAGGTGAAACAAACTGCACACAGTAATCCTTCGATTATAATAAAGGTCTAGGGGCCTGGGCCTCATCACTAAATCACAATTACTCTGTTAGATCTTCTGTTAGATATTTTACAACTCCTTCATGAGTGCTGGTTCTTTAGTTTACTGTAGGCAGGTCATTTTACTTTTTGTAATACATGGCATTAATGTCACTCACTTCCACACTTTGGTTTATCTTAAAGTGAACTGAGACCCTCACTCTAAATGAGACCAGGGTTCACAGTTTTTTTTAAAAATTATTATTTTTACAAGTGGAAAAAAAACGAATCTTTTAATACTACAATTACCATGAGAATGCTTTCTCATCTTTCCTTAATTCCTGCTTTGTTGGATTTCTGTTCTATATGTATTTACTCTGTAACTGAACCGCACCAGGATTCACTTGCAAGTGGACAGTATTCTTGTTCTAAACACGCTACAGTTCATGTGAGCTTTTACACTTTGCAAACCCAAAAATACACACCTGACAGGATTTAAATAATAATTTCAAACTCTCCTGCATGCTGACACTGCAAAAAAATTAGTAATTCTTGTTTATTCTGATAGTTAGGTTCTAAAAATAAGAAAAGAAAGGAAATAAGAAAAGAAAGGAAATCCCAAAGCCATTTTTGTCATCTTTCTTAGACTTTATACATTATTCTCTTACGATCATTTTCACAATTTTCTCTTTTGTTTAACTCAAAGTTCACACTATGTAGAAAAATACTTTCAGTATTATAGAATGAAAACAAATACCTGATAGTGATCAGAGATTTATCTTAATTGGGCAAACTGAACTCATTCTGTGTAGAAAACATGGCACAGGGGAGATTGATTGACAAATGGTCTACAGCCAATCAGGAAAAGGTATTCAATCCATTGTTAAAAAAGCAAAATAAAAATAAAAACATAGCATAATTTCACTACAAAAAAACTGCGATATATCCAGGGATGACTGTAATCTAAAAAAAAAAAAATTTAACTGATCCAAAATGTGAATTTTTCCACACCCATTGTAAGATATTGTACAGAATGTGTCTTTTTTATATAAACCTCCATTTGTCACAGCACACATCAATAACACTTTTACGCTGATGATACCGTGCTGTTTTGTAAAGCCTTTACAACAGTTTTCTGTTAATGTTTAGGACTGTGTGAGTCCATCAAACAACTGATGCAGTTTTTCTGGTTTCACATAAGCTTTCTTGTGCATTTGTTTTTTAAATGGTTAATTATATGTTTTTTGTTACATTTTCTATTTTTGTTTTATATCTATAAAGACAGTTTCCTCTTACAGGAGAAGAGTGCACTGTTATTTTCTATCACCCAGCTGTCTTGTCTGAACTCTACATCTGTAACTAAAATAATTCCAGTTTCAGTTTCTCTACTTCCCAATTGGTACAAATAGAGTTTTTCTTCATTGTTTGCCTAATTCATTGGCGGGTTAACACGGATTAGTACATACAAAAAATTGAGTAAGGGAGTGTTCACATCCATTAAGAGCTAAGTGGATATTAGCCATGAGCATTTGCAAGTCTCGAGTTTCACAATTTTACACATTTATCACAAACGTACGGCAAGATAAGTCATGCATGACAGTCTGCTTCTCAGTTCTCAGCTAAAATAAGCGTTTTGGTTAAAACTAGATCAATTAAAAAAATAATCAAAGACTAAATGGTTCTACAGGCGAGAGGAGCTCAGAACAAAACCGCATTTTCAGGCTTTTTTTTTTTTTTGCAGCTGCACACTTGCAGCATTTCTATCTTAGACGGGAATGAGAAAAAGACTACTACGCCACAGGAAGTGAACTAAAATGACTTAACTCTCAAGAGGGTGCTGATATGTTGGAAGCACAAGAGCAGGCGCTGAGTAAAACAACTTCCTTTTATGACCTTTCCAGTAGATAAAGGCTCATTATGTCAGTTGAATGGAAGCAGATGCAACCTGACGTTAACAAGAAGGATGTATGAAAGTTAAAGGAGTCCCAACAATGTGTGGAGGTCCTTGTATATCCGTGGACTTACAGCTGTGTGCCTACTGAGCTCCCTGGCTTGCAGCTTTGCAATGAAAAAGGCAGATTTGGTGAAGTGTAACCAAACGCGCGCAGACTACTTTGTTGTGACCTTCAACAGCCTCCTGGTTAACGGAGAAGGAGCTCACCTGCATCCCCGGCAGGTTGCCCTGCACGGGAGAATGGGCCATCACGAAGCCGAGTGGATTAGCGCCTGCTGCTGCGGCGGGTAACGCTGGGATCTCCTCGGCGCCGGTGGTTCCCGACAGGCCGTTTTATGTCAGCGACTCTGTGGGACCCAGCTCTGCTGAGCAAAGTCCTGGAGTACCAAGTCGTCTAGGTCTTCCTTGTGTGCCTCCAATGTGTCGGGGGGGGGGGGGGGGGGGGGGAGAGAAAAAAAAAACAACAACCCTCGAATACAACTCAGAACAGCTGAGCACGCTCCTGACGTCTGCTAACGTCGAGGACCAGAAATCCGCAATGTTAGCCAGCCAACCACCTGGCTAAGCCTCTGCCCAGAGTTAAATCCAATTTCTCACCCGCAGAACTAGCCACCAAGAATTTCAGTCTGCGGATTCTGTGGCGCAGCAGTAAATATTTACGTGGAATATCTCCCCCGCTGTCACTCTGTGTGTATGCTTATCTTCCCGCTAACTGTCAGCTAGCCAACATGGCTAGCAGGTTAGCTCCGCGGCTAACGCAGGCGACCCGACAAACGTTCCGTGTGTGCAGCCCCCGTCTGCCTGCATCCGGGCAGGCGTCACCGGCAAGACGGAGGCAGGAGCGCGCGCAGAGGTCGTCTCTGCCCCGGCTGGTCTGCAGTTACCCCCAGGGCTCCGGCATCGGCGGTGAAGACTGCTCGCCACTGTTGTTGTTTCTCCCCCCTTTACTTTCGAGCCGTATTCTCCGCTACCTTCTCGTCGGCGCTGTGACGCCTGGCTGGGCGGATCCGGATCCGGATCAGGATGAGCCGCGACATCCTGACTTCCTCTGCTCCAAACGGCCAGGTACTGATGCTGGAACTGAAGCTGTTTAGCGGGTTTATTCCCGGGTGAACGAAAAGTTAGATGTGTTTTTATCGTGCAGGCAGATCAGGTTGAGAAGGTTAAATAAAGGTCCAAATGACACGACGATCATTTGGTCCGTGTCTACTCCAATTTGCAATGACCAAATCAGATAATTTTATATTGAAAAAAAGAAGAAAAAAAAGACAAAAAGCAAGAAATATTTGGGGGCATGTAATTGCAAATGCCTTTAAAAAAAAATGACCGATATAGGAAAATCTACCAGGGACGGATCAACAGAAAAAAAGGGGCCACGGGCTACACTGAGCCCCCTTCATTAAAAAAATAACAATTTTGTTTTGATTATATTTATTTTTAACTTGAGGGAAAAAAGTTCCTAATTTTTAAATTAATTAATAATTTCTAAATTATAGTTCTGATTATGAGTTATGATCTTGTGACCTCACATCTTATTTGAATCTTTTTAAAGAAAACTAAAACACTTTAGAGAAGCTGTTAGCAAAGACTGTATGGTCATGTCTGAATTCCTTCATAACTCACGACACGGTGCACCATATAGTGCGTTCGCCATTTAGCGGTGCTGTACGAATAATTCCAAAATAGAGTGCCCTAGAAATTTCCCAGACGTCTCTGAGAAAAAGTCGTGTGCATTGATGCTCACTAGATTGGTGAATATAGACCACAAGGCATTGCGTTTGAACAAGTTTTGAATTTTGTTTTAAGTAAACCAAAAATGTTTTTATCATCAGAACACATTGGATTAGTTGTAAAATAGTTGTAAAACACTCATATCGATTAGATATTCACTTTGTGAATTTGGTGACGTCATATTTACCGTTTAGAGAAAATAAAATAGTGAGCACGGTGTCTGAATTGCTTCTAAAATCTAGGTCTAGGATCTAGTCCCACACTCAATTGTTTTTTAGTAGTTAGGCAGTAGGGTGGGAATTCAGACATAGCCTATAAAAGAGGGCAGGGATCCATTCTTTGATGTTTCCTTGTGAATATAACTCCTAATTGAATTTTAGACAGTGAATAACAGTGCTAGAATTAGAACAACAATTTAACAACACTTTTAGGTGATGTTACATTTATTGTAAGATTTCAAAAGGTTGAGGTGGGTACACTGAAAAGGATCGGTTGTGGCAGATTGCTAATGTTTGTGCAGATGCTTGTGGTGGAGACATCATGTACGAGTCAGTCAAGGTCAGGCGCTGCAGTACCTCTCCTCTCCGGTAGAGGGCGGTGGTGCATAAGCCTCTCTTCCTGACCGGCGGCTGACGCGAAGGCCGGGATGGTGGTGCAGATGGTTTGTTTGCTGAGCACAATGGGATGTCTGCTCATCCACGACAGTGTTCTAGTATTCATTTGGAAGTGTAGGGAGCACAAAAAAGACGTGTTATTGTGAAGGTGTGCTGTCAAGTCTGATGATTAAACGACAATTAAAAAAAACATATAAATGTGTATATATTTATATAAATCATGATTAAAAGCATACGGCAGGTTTTTCTTTTTGATTATAGAAAACGTTTGGTTAGAAACGATGTGGATCCACCGGTGAATTTGCGCATCCAGTGCACGCATGAGCTTTTTTTCCCCTCTCTCTTTCGTGCGCCTCACCGGCTGCGCGAGGCGAAGCGCAGCCTCCCACCGTGCGTAAATGATGTAGGGCAGGACTGGGGATGGTTTGGTCACCTCCATTTACGAAAACCCGGCCGGTAGACCAGGAGCTCGCAGCCTCGGGAGTGTTGCCGTTTTCCTGCAGAGTTTAAGATCGCGACTTTTAGGTTTTCATTCTTTGTATGAGATAAGGGAAGACGATGGACATCACGGATCAAGGAGCTCAAATGGAGCCGCTCTTACCAACGGTGAGGGTTTGAAGGGTTTCCTCCCTTTCCTGAAAGGGGGCTTTTATGTATTTTTTTGGGTCCACATTAGTGTTATATGTAGACTTGAAGGTTTTTTTTTGGTGGCAGATTCGTACAGAGCATCCTCTTTGTGCAGACTGGAGGCAGGTTTGATGCTGTAGAGGCTGAAAAGCAGCAGCAACAGTTATGATAATGACAGGTTCAGCATGTTCCATGAGATCAGATCAGTGTTTGATGGCCTAATCCTTGTGAAATGAATATTTATATATATATTTTTCCTCAATATTTATGATTTTGGAGATGGATTCATCATAAGGTTGTTTGATGGAGATGGTGCATGTCAGAAGTTTCTGAGCAGACTGTCCCGACAGATGAGCCCACTGGAGGGCAGAGCCGGCTTCTGCGCACAGTCTCATTGGCATTCAGGTGAGACGCCAAGCTGGAAGGGGACAGAAAATAGTCTCTCCACTTATTTGGATGCGCTGTCAGAGCCAGAGAAGGGCTAAAACGGCGTGTTTTAAAGCGGCGAGGGCTGATCAAGATTGGCCATGTGAGGACAAAATCATGAGGTGAACCCGCCCGAGCTGCTTTACCCCGCAGTCTCGACGCAGCATGGCCGCTCCGCTTGTCGTTCAAAGTTATTGCTGCTGCTCCTCCTACGCAGCAAGCGTTGCCATGGTTTCGCCAGGATGTGTACAAGTATGAGAGGTGCTGATGTGAGACTGGCACCTCAAACGGGTCCAGGAAGAAGTACTTCATGGCCACTTCCACCACTTCCCTGTGCAAGGTCACATTTGATGTGTTCGGACTCATCTCCATTTTTTTTATCTTTTAGGAACAAGTGGGTCAAAGTAAAGATGTGGTGAGTACATTTCCTTTTCTGTTCTGACCTTCACGTTCAAAATCAACAGCAACAAATATAGAACACTTAAAAAAGTTTAAACAAAACTGGCAATTCAAAATAAAATAAAAAAACAGACAAATTCTAGTTTTTAAAAAATTCACAATTGAAGAGGTCTGTAGGTGCTACACGAAATCATCGCAGCAGTTTTTAGAATCCAGTTTAGTCCAATAAAGCCAAACTGGCTTAACTGTACTGTAATAATTAGCTACAGCTAGATTCACAGCTTTATTCTGATATATAAAAGACTTTCACAATTATTTTTCCCTTCATGATCAGTTTTCACTCTTCTTTCTCTTTCGGCTATTCCCATCAGGGGTTGCCACAGCGAAACAACCTCCCCTTCGAGGATGAGTCGCATGGTTAACTTGGCAATATTTGACGCCGGATGCCCTTCCTGACGCAACTCTCTCAATTAATCCGGGCTTGGGACCGGCACAGAAGCAGAGAAGGGAATAGGGAGCAGCCCAGATTCGAACCCTGGTTTCACAGATGGAAGGCGCCGCAAACCAGCAGGCTCCTTTCAAGCAGTTGGCACTACCATGATTTCAAAGGGACGCCACCTATATGTCACTACCAAATCAGAGTCCCTGATTGGTCAAAGTTCGATCTGGTTTAGCTTTCAATGCGCGTTCAGTGCCATGAGTGGTAAAAACGTGCGTAGCTACGCATAAACGCTTACGGAGCCCGTGACCTGACATGGGTAAAAAAATAATGAATGCGTCCCCACGAAAATAATTCAATCCAACGAATTAATATTTCAGTGATATATCATACTTGTAAATCCAAATATTGCTTGTTTATGTGGCTGATTGTTTATGAATGACTTATCACGTAAATTATTATTTCGGGGGAACTGATTTTTTTTGGAACAGAATGATCATTCGAAATAACGAAATAATTAATTTGTTCCCACAAATGTATCATTTTGTTCCCAAATATGGCGTGGGAACGCAATATTTCCTCTTCGTGGTAACTCAATATTATTTCGTGGGAACGAAATTTCATTTTTTTTGGAACAAAATAATTATTCTAAATAATGAATTTGTTCCCACGAATTTATTATTTTTTGGGAACACAATATTTCCTCTACGTGGGAAGGAATTATAATTTGTGGGAAGGAATTAATAGGTATTTTACCCATGTCAGGTCACGGGCTCCATAAATGCTAGTTTTGAACACGGAAGCCCAATACGCGTGTTCATATGCATTTACATCGACTTTTCCCTGATAATGACCACTTGAATGCGTATACAGAGGGCTGCGTGTTGTAGCTTAAGACTTTTTCTTTTTTTCCAATATAGAGCGGCCCTGTCAGGACAAAATCTATGATTTATGAGTTCAGGGAAGAGAAAAGTTTTATTATTAGACATGCAGCATAAAATTAGGAGTTACTTTTTACATCTCACATGTTAATTGTGCTGCATTTTGTATGTTTTGTCTTTACTTGCTGCAGGAAAAAGTCCATATTTCAGTTCGACCTGCATGGCGCAAAAGCATGCTCTGGGTTGAAGTTATCCTTTTGCCGCAATAAATATGCTTCTTTCCATATGGTTCGATGTTAGCGTTTTAAGAAAAAGTAAAGCTGTGTTTGGTGTTTTTAATATATTCTTGTGGCATTTTTCTGATGATGGAGGACATCTATGAATAAAATTAAGCCTAAATGTACATTTTGGAGTACCGGTATTTCTTTATTAAAACAGTTGAGAATAAGGAGCAGACAAAAAAATTCAGTGTGATTTGTGATGTGGACAACGTGCTTGGCGGACCACAAACTCCCCGCTCCGAGCTCTAAGCAATGGTGAAGGGAAGAAGGGGCGGGTTTTGCTCCATGCCAAAAAAATAGATCAAAAGATGGTTGAAGTGGGACTTTAAATGCAAATTTAATCCATCTCTGAACATTTTTTCGATGTTGTGTTTTTTATGTCAATGCTGAGGAATTGCATTGCTGCCGCTTTTGCTAATCACTAAAGGCAGTTGAGGTATTGGACAAGTACGCTTTACTTTGTAAATACATCCACATCATCGGATTTATGTGTAGACGTGGAGTTCACTAGATTGGATCAACACCAAAAAATATTTTTATCAACTTGTAGAATCATCTGTGTGAGGAATTTCATTTAATCAGTCACTTTACAAACTTCAAGGTTTTTTCGGATACATGTTTTTATTTAGTTATTTCAGATTGAAGGCATTCTGACATTAAGGGACACCTAGTGGCTACATTGTGAATTACAACAGACGGAAAAGCTTTTTAGCTGCTATACTAAATGATTGTATTTGATCCCAGTTTAATGCTAATTAATCAGTATCCATATTTATTTAATTCATATTTACTTTTATTTTGGCTAAATGTCTTTAGTTTAAGTTAAACGAAATGTACTTTTCAACACTTTATCTATTATCTTTTTATGGAGCAATTAGGTAAAATAAATGTAAAATAGAAGGCATTTCAACATAAATAAGCTTTTTAAAGACGTGCTTCACTGCAATCTTTGATGTGCATCTGCGTCTGCGACCTCTGCGTCTGGCGACTTTGAAATCTCCAGCTTGCTCAGCAGATGTCCTGGATTCTATCACCGCTGGTCCCACTGTCATCAACCAACTGCAAACCAAAACAGTCCGACTTAAATCAACGATGAGAATTCACAGAAGCTGAAAATTTCAGCGTGTGCGGTGGCTTCGAGGGGATCGTAGGGTGACGGCGTCGGCAGGCTTCCGAGTCAAACTGTGGAGACGAGCATGGACGCGTGTTTGACAAAATGTTGCTTATGCAACCGATGGCTGAGAGCCAGGCTGAGGACAAGTGTATGCCACTGGTCAAACTGTGATTTCCTCTTACAAGTCTCCTCTCCCGTTACTCTAGACTTGATAAATATTGCAAATGCAGGCTTCTGCACGGCCAAAGTTACTTGTTGCTCATTTTAACTGAGTCTATAGGCAAGAAACTACACAAATGAATTATTTAAGGCAGTTTGGTGGTTATCACTAACAAGTTTATAAAATACAGGGACACGGAAAATGGATTTAAAAAAAACTGTTTAGATGTAAACATTAATCATGTAACTTAAACTCCCTTGTCAATTTTTTAATATCTCATTTTGGCATAATCATACTACACTGAACTAAACCAAGACATTTTTAAATGAAATTTAGTGGATTTTTTTAGTGTTCACATAGCTCCCAATTAGAGAAATACCCTGAAATATTGTATATGTACATTTTTAGTAGACGAATAAAAAAGAAAAACCATAAGTACCAAAGCCTAAAAAGCATACAATGATCTTTCAGAAGCGCCTTTTTAAAAAGAAATTCATGATTAATTTTGAGAAATAATATCTCAGTATGTGATGAATAAAATGTGACTTCAAATTCCTTAAGAAATCTCCTTGAGGGTTGAGGCAAGAGTTGTTTTCTACTGCAGCCTTGAAGCCGTAATTTTTGAAATTTACACAAATTCTAAGAAATGGTACTAAAACAAGAAATAAAGAAATAAACTGACCAATCAGATGCCTCAATCTAGTTGTCGTAGTATGTCGTAGTATGTCGATTGTCAAAACGTTTGGCAAATTCTCCCGAGTCCGCTTTCAAGTAATAGGGGTGTGGCCTTTAAACAAGCTCACTCCTGATTGGCGAGACTGGTTGCCATCAAAGCGATAACTCAGACTCTATCTGACCGATGCTTACTGATGTTGTGTGTCTCCAAACATGGCGGCGTCCGTAGGATTTAATTTCCTTGGAGCTGGAAATGACCCGTTATCTGTGGATGGTGTCACACTCACGCGGTACAAGTCTGCATCCTTATCCTATTGTGCAAACCAACAGTAACACCTTCAAAAGGAAAGACTTGCTCCACCATCGAAAATTCAAAGTCCCAATCTGAAAATAGATGAAAAGATCACTTATGTTCAAAGCAAACAACCAAAACCACCATTTTCACCAAAGTGGTAGTTTTTGTACATGCGGTTCCTCAAAACAATCCATTGTTTCAACTGAGCCCTACCAGTAGATTGGTATTTCTTTTGCTTTACTGCCTCCATCCTGCCTTTTACAAAACATTGACCCGATTAACAGTTTGAAGCTTTGGCGGAAATGAGCTACAAGAACGCCTTATATAGGACTCTGAGAAAAAGGGTCTGCTGCTGTTTCACACCCCATAAGATATCTTTCTTAGAAACAGCCTTTAGGTGGCAAGAGTCTGGCTATTTTTAGTGGTTTAAGCTTAAATTTGACGTAAAGCTCAGACTCCAAAGCCGTGACTCTTTAGTCTTAAGACAGGACCAGTCTGCCAGTTAATAAGTCGGGATTGATCTGTTTGTAGATATGCTGCAGCAACTGAGGAAGACGAGTAGTAAAATGTTGCCAAAGGGGTCTGTCCTCAAAAGTGTGGTGTTCCAGATCGGTGGGAGATCTTTGCACAACTTGGCGAGTCCACTGTGAGCAACTTGCAGTCATGCAGGAAGCCTGGCTGCTGCAGCGAGGAGCCTTTAGACCGGCTGTGCTCCTTTCTCTGGTTAATTATAGCATTGGTGAGGGGGGGGGGGCACGGAGGTAGGAGGAGCTGCAGGAAGGTGAAAGACAGATGGTGGAATGAGGAGAAAGGTCCTTCAGGAGAATTAGATTAGATAGTGAAAATGTGCTAAGAATACTGCAACAGGGACGCTGGATGAACCTCCTGAGTGTCGGATGGCGGCAACAACAAAGGCGGCTTTATTGCAATTTGCCAGCAGATGAATCTGCGGCCGCTTCCCGATCTCTTTGGAGCGCCTCCATCCGCTTTTGCTGACAATGCACTGCAGCCACAGAGCAGCCGCTGCAGCTCAGGTAGGCTCTGCAGGCACAAGCATGCAAGTCCTACATGCCGGGGACGTCGGGTGTCACAGGGCGGCGCAACTTCGCCATCACAATGACCTGAGGTAACAGCCTCATAGCCGGGGGACTAAAGCGTGCAGAGTGCAGCATCAGTGATGTCAGAGCGCTAATCTCTCAAGGGGGGTGGGGGGTGGATAGACGCTTGTCAGGAACATTTGATGCCATCCTGGATGAAAGCTTGTCGGCAGGAGAGGAAGAGCTGGAGCGGCTCTTGTTTTCTTTTTTTTCTTCCTGCCGGTGTCTCTGGGCTTCTGGGAGGAGGGCTGCTTCCGCGTTCCAGCATGGGTAGAGCAGCTGATGCGAGCGGCTGAGGACAAGCTGGCAGTGTCTTTCTTCTGCTGTTTTTCCTCTGAATTTCCTCCAGCAAATCCAGGGAAACGAGGGCAAGCTGAGTGAGGCTCCAGCCCTGAGCCTCTTATTTTACAGCTGCAGTGAGAACAAGGGGAGTTAGCGGGCATCTCACCTGACAGGAGGTACACCATGCTTACAGTGGACCTAAATAAAGGGTTTGCTTATCAGGTAGGCTCCTCTGCGGACTTCATGTTGAAATATATCTTGTTTTGAGGTTGAACAATGCTTGCCAAGGCACAGAAGTTGAATTGCATTCTTAAAAGTGTTGTAGTTAAATGTGCAGATGGAGGTTACCCACTGCAGAGAGGGCTAGTAGTGCTCATGTGAAAGGTCTGGCTGACGGACAGAAAAGGGACTTTCTGCTCTAAAACACATCTTTTATTTTAAAATTTTAAAGAAACCTTTTATGAAGTCATTTGATATTTATTGGTGCTTTCCATCCCCACATTTCGGAGAGGACAGGGATGTAGAGATATTTTAATTTGCATATTTGTTCCTGTGATGTTGCCGGTGCTGATCCGTCTGCCATCGCCACAGCAACCACCATCTGTGGGGATGAAAGCCACGACAACAGAAGCTGTGGGACAACCTCGGCGCTCTGATAATCCTTCTCTTGTCTTTACAAAGTATCCCTTCACTCCAGTTTGGAGCTGAAAGTTCACTAAAGTGGATTCACGGTAAAAAGATTTACACTGACAGCCCGTATTAAACTCATAATCACCATTTGCACAGCAGTTTTCTGGGCTTGGTTTGGAGGAAACCACCTGTCCTATTTCTCGGAGTAGAACAAAAACATTCCTACATCCCTGCTGAAGTACAGATCTCGGGGGAGAATCTTGAACACAGAAGAAATAAGGTCGCATATTTCCTTCTCTGTGAGAAATGTTTTGGTGCACTCAAACTTTGGGAAGGGAGCTGGTTGGAATCCACAGGTTTGTGGTTTGGTCTGGGAAAGAAAACAAAGCAGGAGGTATCACAAGTCTGGAAACAATGCCTGAACACATTGTCTGTTGTTGAGTGAATAGTTCAAACGTGAATCGCCACATTAGGAAGATGATATTCAATGAGTCTCATATTTCTTTTTATTTTATCTATTTTTTTTAAATCTTGATATCATGTGAAGTTCATATAACATGACTAATGACTAAACTTGGATCATAAAGCCTGGATTTTAGGTGAACATCTCAAACTTTTAATTTATTCCAAAGCAGTGCTTGCTAGTGTGGTAGAAGCCATTTAAAACGAGATGAAAAAAATAACATTTTCCAGATCTAGAATGACTGAAGAGACAAGATTAGGTAACTAGCAGCAAAGAATGGGAACGATTGTTGGAGAAACTATTGGGATGGTAGCTCTTTTAAAGCTAAAGAACCTGCTTTTGAGAACACTTGTTTTGTAACTGACCTAAAACCTGTTGCGTGTCTCTTTGCAGTATAGGGAACATATCCCCTTGACCCTAGTGCTATCTTGTGGTGTCAATAAACTGTTTGCTCTTGTCTTGCAAATACTTACACGAGAAACAATAAGTAAGAAGAAGCCATTTAGACTAGTATTGGTTCAAAACACCAGTGCCAACAAACAGTATGAAGATGCAACAACTACGTCTGTGTTCAGTAAGTGCAAAACGCTAAATCACTGAAGCAGTGTAAAAAAATCCTGCAGTCATAAAGATAGTGTTCAAAAAAGTCAGTCACACTTTGGTGCAACAGAAGCTTCAGGCACAATAGAGCTATGACAACCGGAATCCGAGTCTGATGGTGTCTCCCTGGTTTATCGGTTGTGTCAGGGGTGTGCGTTTGTGTGGATAACTGCTGACGGAGCTGTCACTGTAAGACTTTCCGTCAGTGGCATTCCCATTTAACTGCACTCCAACGTGTGAGAGTTGGACAAGAAGTGGACTCTGCAAAACGCACAAACACTACCTGCAAAAACAGTGAAAATATATGTAAAACAAGTGCAGAAAGTGCTCAATGCATTATGGGACATCTGGCAGCAGATTAAGTGGACAGCAGTGTTAAGTATAGTCAAATTTAAGAGAAGATTGAGCTGCAAGGGGCCAACCCCTTCTATAAAGTCTCAATTCTTCATCAGTGTCCACATTGTCCATAAGAGTCTGCCTCGGCACAGATATCATAGTTTTACTCCTCCCCTTCTGTAGGTGGCAGTATACACTTTTTAAACGCACTATTCTAATCATATGGTGAGAGTGGTTACATTAAAAAAAAGAAACAAATTAATTGGATTTTAAATGTCAAAATCCAATTAATTTATTAATCTGTCTGTTCACACGTAATTTTCGATACAGGCACAGTCGGCCCTGAACTTTTTTCTTGGCCGCACGGACCCAAGAGGGTTAACGTTACGATCACGCTTGCGGTTAGAGTTAAACCATCAAATAGTTTCTGCTGCTCACCGCTAATCCATGGTATGGATCAAATGCATGGAGAACACATTTCACTCACCTAGGTACGCGACAACTAACTGGACTTTTAACTTTAAGTTTAAATACGTGTGACCGGCATCAGCCTTCTTGAAATTGACAGGGGATGAAAAAAGAATCTCACCTTTTTATTTTCATGTTAAGCTGACCCAAAGAAAAGTTGACTAGAGGTTGTGTCGCTTTCTCCCCTGGTCGTCTTCCATCCTGTGGTTTGTTGGCAGGCCATTCTGTGTTTACAGTATTGCTAAACCAAACCAAGCTTTGTTTTCTGTTCTGTTGTCTATATGGAGCTCACACTTAAAACAGAGCAAACCATCCAAAGAGACCAATTGAGATGAATCAGTTGACCCAAAGTGAAAGCCGCCTGATGCTACATTCACATCGGGCACGCTGTTGGCAGATACTGTTATATACACTGGACCCTATACGAGTGCATTTACCTACAGTTGGAAGAGGCTTGGTGCTAATCTAATTCCAGGCATTTTTGATTTTTCAGAGCTCTCTTTCGATATGTAAAAGACTTGGTGTCATTTAATTTCGCCAGGGCACAAACCACAATTATTCATTTCTCCTCCATGGTCAATTTTCAAACGGTTGACACTTCAGTAAATTGAAATTCATACGCCAGTCCCAAACCCAAGTCCCTGATTGGTCAAAATTCAACTGGTTTAATTTTCAATTTTCACGTCAATGGCCGCTAGTTTTCCTACAAATTGTTGTAGATTGCGAGAGTTTTGAATGTGGAAGTCTAAAACGCACGTTTACGCGCGTTTACCTGGACTTGTCATTAAAAGTGATTGCTTGAACGTATGCTGTCGAGCCTGGTGTGAATGGAGCATTACTGTGGTTTAAGAGACTTGGATTATTTTGAAATCTAAGCAAAATTATGGTTTATAGCATTGTGCTATCTGTATAGACAAAACAAAAACAGGGCTGGTCCCAAGACCTTCTGTACTTTTGTGTATGGGTGGACAGGCTGACAAAAATTTGGATCTTACTCAACTAAGACCAGTGGGAACAATTATTGCAATTGGGGGGTTTCCAAAAATGTCTGCAAACATTTACAGGGAAAGATCATTTCCTTGTTTAGTCTCAGTGCCGTGCTCCCATTTTTTGCTGTAATTGTATAAACATGATCAAATGTATGTACAGTATACATTTTTCCGTATATGCAGTCTCCGTCTTGGATTTGTATTAAGAGATTCACCTTTTAGTTCCTATTTGTCTGAGGTGTAAATTGGACAACACTGTAAGGCGTTAATGACGTTCTATCCACTTCTTTTTCTTAATTTGTGGGGCTTGCTGGTGCCTGTTCCAGTTGAGCACTAAGGCAGGGTTCACTTTTGACTAATTACTACTCAGTCACAGCAAATGATAACCTTCCAAATTAGGTCAAAACTGACCTGAGTCAAAACTGAGTCTGACATTCCAGGTCCAAGATTTGGTTTCTTTTGTAGTTGGAATAAAACCCTAACATTGGTGTTGTAGAAAGAACTATGTAAGAAGGCTAGAATTAATTAGATAATTATGGCTTAAACCAACCCAACCTAATACTCTCAAACCTTTAGGATTAAAGATACCAGCTGGTCTTATCACATAAACAACTAAGCCCAATTAACCTCGGATAACAATAACCATTAAGTTAAAGTTGCAGAAAACCCAAACTTCATCAGTAGTCTTAAGACTAAGGAATGTTGTGTGTCCTTCACCTTATGGTCCTCACTTTCTAAAGGTTACACTGCAAGATGAAGACCATACAAAAGCCATTATTGTAGTCACCAGGCAGTCCATCAATGTGGCTTTGTTTGGGGTTTTTTTTCCATTGAGCTCAGTCATTACCAATATTATGACTCCCCTGTGCAGCAGATGAATTTTTAGTCTTTCTAGCCGGTTAAAAACCTGTGCAAGGCCTTGCCTGGTAGTCAATATCTCATATCTGGGGATTCGAGTGGGAAGTATCAGTCTGGCACCTGTGATGGGTCATTTTACTATTATATTGTATGCTCCAGTTTGCACTGTTGTTACTTTTTCTTAGAATTGCTATAAGCCTTATTATAGAAAAAAATATATTGTTCAATTCAATTTTATTTATATAGCCCAATATTACAACAATAGTCGTCTTAATGGGCCTCATTTATAATAAGCATAAAATCATAAAGAACAGAAAGTCGTAGAATTCAAAAGGTAAAGGCTAAACTAAACTAACCAGACTAGGCTAAACTGGGCATCCTTGCCCTTAGACCCTCCCTCGCGGTAAGGAAAAACTTCCATTCATCCTGCATCGACTGAGCTCTGCAGACCTTGTTTAAAAAATAATCAGAAGTTGTTGTTTTTTTTTTCAATTTACGCAGCAACTATCTACAGCTAGCCTTGTCGTTTTGGCTATTCCATGCTCATTTTTTTGACAAGAGGACACCGCAAAAGTTTTAACATTCAAGCTGTTATTTGATGGCAAATTGCATTTTGACTTTGCTAAATTAAGCGTCAACACACAAGTACATTGTGAGCTAAGAAGACTGAAGCACATATAAACATTTTATTTGTGTGCTAATCTTTTTTTAGCCAAATAGCAAAAAAGGTATTTTTTTCTACCGTTTTTTAAAATATTTTAGATATATAATTTCAGTCAAGTTGTTTTTCACAAAGGAGCTGTATTAGATAAAATTAGGATATTGCACAAAATCTGCTGAAACTGCCTGAAGCTGCGTTTCTTATTTTGTAGACATTTTTAGGTATTTGTTAAGGTTCATACAAAAATGATTTTTGGAAAACTAAACTCTGTTAAAGTCCCACTCCGATCATCTTTTGATCAACTTGTTCCCAGTGTTCTTTTAAATGTGATTATGCCGTTTTTAGCCCAAATTAACTAAACTTGTGTTGTTTTCTAGGACATAGTTTCTGCAGAGCAGCAGGAGTTGATAAGAAATTTGCCTCTGAATTGTCTGCAGGACTTTTGTTGGGAATAAGCCCACCCGCCTCAGCATCCATACGTTTACACGCTCTACCACTAGCTTACAGCCCTGGGGAGCAATTTCAGAGCTATCCTGCAGTACATTTTTAATCTAGATTGGATTGTCTACAAGCAGATACATCAGAATGAAGCGCAGTAGGGAGATTGAAGCATGACACAGTAACTTATATGTCACGACTACAAACTATTTCCAACAGTATTTTTTTTAGCACTTGATTCACAACAATTTGAAAAAAGATATACTTAGAAAGGCTTTTTCAAGCCTAATGTTCTTTAAATATGTCCTCTGTCAGAAAAATACCATTAAAAACACCATTTTCATTGGATGGGGTCTGTAAATGACTTGTAATGAGACGTTAAGATTGTCAAGCCTCATCAGCTTTCACAGTGACTGCAGGTAAAATGCATCCACATCTGTCTGTGCAAAGAAAATCTCTGATTTTTGCATTACAGACCTATAGCAATCCTTTTACTTTGGTTGAACTGTAATTCCAAAATTTCCACTTCCTCTTTATCTTCCAGAATAGAAAAACCCAAGCTCCATATAGATGAAATGAGCTGTAATTTCAGCCTTTTACAGTCTTTTAAAAAAAAGTCTTTTAAAAACTAGATTTGGAACCAATCCCCAAACGTAATCAACAATATTGTAGGAGGTTGATCTTGTAAGTTTATTTCTGTTGGAATGGAGAATTAAAGTCATACAAAAGTCAATGCTGAATCCGTTTTTCTGTTTTTTTATTCTGAGGTTGAGGTTGAATTGGGATACTGGACACGTTTTCTCTGGCATTTACACTAACGGCAAGGTTGAGTTAAAAAAAATCAATTGATCAAACGGAATTGATATTTATTTATAAGACATAAAATCCATGAATTGTAATAGTATAAAGCAATTTCTTACTTTTCTTTTTCTCCCATGCAGATTTTTCAATGTAATAGAAGTAGTTCCAACTTTAATTTTGGCAAACTCAAGAGGTATTTTTTTCATAAGCAATCTAACCTGATTTTTGAAATATATAGAACATCTTGACATTGCTGAGTTTTCTGGTTCTAGATTTAGGCTCTGCCCCGAGGCCCTTTTTGCTCTTCCACTTCCTTTTCCCCCTCATCCATCCTCTCTGCTCCATCCTGTCAAACCCCAGCCTGCAGTGCACTGTGTGCTGTACAAAGTCAATATGTGCTCTTTGCATGCTAAGCCAGCTTTATATCAATCTCTGCTTGCGCCCGTTTCCACCGGTTTGTGTGAACCTACACGGCAATAAATCCTGTAAATGGAACAACAACACAAACATTTCAAGGTGAACAAATGTGGACATCATGTACTGTACTTGTTACATACGAGTCTCATCCTTCTCCTCCTCCTCCTCCTCCTCCTCCGCCCCTTCCCTTCCCGCCTCCACTGGAATCTCGGTCACGTGCTCCGTGCTCCCGCTCTCTCTGAAATCGCCATCACCAATGGACCCACAGAGACGACGGCTGGTTTAATTCTCTCCGCCGCGCTGCGCCTTCATCACTGATCCCGCGCTGGTAGACGAGGGTTTATCTTGCCGTAGAGGCTAACCGATTAATCTCAACCCAGATTGGCGAGCTGGGATGCGGCTCCCTGTGCTGGTCGGGGTCGGTAGAGAAACCCAGGTCTATAAATAGAAGCAGGGACCTGCAGGCAGGCAATTCTGGCTCATCTGTTATACCAGGCAGGGTAAACCTGGGTTTTTGAGGCTGAGAAGAGAATGGCAGCCAGAAATGAGGGCTTTTATTTTGTAAAAATCATGAGGAGAAAAACTTCAATTCTGATTTTATACCTCAATTTTTCATGAAGGATGGATTGAGTTTTCTGTTTTCAGCATCCTGACATAACAGTTCAGTCCTCATCATGTTTTCAGAACATCCTGTCACGTCACATTCAAATTCAAATAGCATTGAACTGTGCATGTCTGCCTGAAATACAGCAGTGTTAATTTCTCACAGCTTGACCTTAGTCATTTTCTACCTCTGGTGATTGGGTTGTTGCACTTAACACCAGTAAAATGCCACAAGCGCCAACTGTTTCACCCTGATTATTGGCTGGAAATAAAATGCACTAAAGGTGCGGTCAGGCCACTCTCTGGTTTCTATAGTTACTTATGACAACCCCCCCCCCCTTATCTGTGGTTGATCCAGTTTTGGCTAGATTTTTACCTCGCCAAACCCTCTCCCAAAGAGCACTTAGATGGAGCTATGACAACAACAACTTCCATTTATCAGTTGCTTGCAACAGTTTGCGTAACAATAATAATCTTTAATATAATTTCAGATGTTATAAAACTAACTCCACAAGAACTGAATTTTAATAAACATGTGTTATAGTTATGCCTCAAACAAGAGGTCTAAGGCCGCATTTACACTGCATGGTTCAAGTGACCCAATTCCGATTTTTTTTCCTCTCATGTGGCACAGATCGGAAATGATCGGTGAACGTTTAAGCAGGACGAAAGCGCATGCATTCCGTTTTTCTCAGATCGGATACAGGGCTCACTCATATGTGGAAATAAATCGGATACGAATCAGATACGTGCATTTGATTTGCGTGCGCCATGTAAGCAGACAAATCGGATATTCCCCAGTAAATATGAGTCGTACGTCAGTGACGTCAACTCAGGACACCACTAACTGAGATCACATGACTTATTATGGTGCTTTTTGTGCGCCAATTTTGCTGTCATCTGTTACCTTCCAGCCTCAGGCTTCAGACTGTAGTCGGAAACCGCTGTTATTTCCGGTCCGGTCCCGGTCGGGACGCAAACGGTAACTAATCAAGCTGGACACCGTTGCTCTGGAACAGGCTAGAAGCCATTTATTTCTTTGCTTGTATTGCGGAGTGTGGGCGTGTATGATGGCGACCGCGAGAGGGAGAGGAAGAGGAGAGGAGAGGGGGGTGTGAGCGCGGAGCGGGAGAGTATCGGAGAACCGTAATAAAAATAAGGTGTCTCCCCCAAAAGATTGTTTTAGAGTCTTTCTTAACCCACTCTGTGCAGAAACCGCCTTCGGCCCTGGAGAAAATCTCCCGTGCGTTTCTGACCACAGTCGGAAAAAAGGAAAGTCATCGCGCAGGAAAGGTTCAACACTTAGATCAAACTGTTAGTACAGCACGTCTACAAACACTTCCTCATTCAAAAGTCAGAGAGAGCACATAAGACGGCCGAGCAGCCCTCCTTTTTACTCCCCCGTGCATCCCCTCAGGAGCGCCCAAGGCAACGCCTCCTTCCGTTGCTGCGTGGCCTCCATGACAACCGCAATCACAAAAGTCCGAAAGAGGTCCGCAGAATGCGGAAATGCTGCTATGTTACGTAGGCCTCAGAATGTCCACGTTTGATGGTTTCAGCATTGTATAGTGTAAATGCAAAAATCGGATACGGGTCACTTTTAAAAGATGATGTAAGCGGGTCGTCAAAAAAATCGGATATAGTCAGAAAATCGGATTTGGGCATCAAGACCTGCAGTGTAAATGCAGCCTAAGTGTTTTCTATTGGCTCCCTGGCCACGCAGTTTCTCCTTTTCAAACGATTTGTACTTGCGTCAATGGAAGAAAAGGACGCTACCAATGCGCCACTACCAAATCCGAGTCTCTGACCGATCCAAGTTCAAGAAGTTTAACTTTCAACATGCGTTCAATGATTGAGCGTTTCATACATAGAGCCCAAAAACTGACTTAAAACTTGCATCGTGATGCATGCATGTGATGCATGTGAACGCGGAAGCCTTAAACATGTACGTATATACGCACGTTGACATACAGTACATTTGTCGGCGGAAATGGAACCAAGTTGAGGGTAGCATTCAAATTCTACTTTTTCTAAACTAACAAACGTGTTGTTGTTTTTTTAATTTGAAAAATCTGGCCTTGGCGGCGCTGGTACAGAGGTGGAGCAGTCGACTTCAAATTTGAAGGTTACACTTCAGACAACCAGCACCAAGCTCTAGTTTATAAACTGTTTTTATCAATTTTGCATCAACTTTTATGAATGGAAAAACATACGAAGGCTAGTTATGTGACATTTACATTGTTATTCTAAATGCCAATAGCCTTAATAGTGGATAAAACCCGCCCACTAAAGCCATTTATGAGGTCAAACCGATCCTTTGGATCCTTTAATAAACAAAAAAAAAAAAACAGATCCTTAAGTTAAAAAAAAATCCCCTTGAAACATATACCCTTAATATATATTGGACAAAAAAAAGTGACAAACCAAAGTCTGTTTATGTCTGTTTTCCATTAGCCACCTAGTGTTTAGATGATGAAGGGCATTGATTCCATTTTGTTTTGTTTTAACACCAAGTATCAAAATGCTTTACTTTTATATTTATTCCATTTTATAGAAGCTTAGTGTGAATTTGCCAAAGAATTGTTCAGTTTCTGCATAATTTGAGGACTTTGAGTGATTTATTTATTCATTTTTCTGCCCCAGTAACACAAACTCAATCATGGACGGTGGAGCAGGAATGAAGTCTTAAGTCTTGGTGGTTTGAAATCGAAAGATTCTATTTTGATTGATTTCGATTTGACCTGGTTAATGTGAACATAGTGCATGATGTATTTTATTACTTGGTAAAAAATATTTTTTTTCTTCTGCATTCAAGACCCTTGAATGAGTCCAGTCAACTTTGTTCCTAAAAGCTAAGATTTTGCGCTGAGCTCATATTTTACAGAAAAGGCGATTAATCCCAGTTTAAAATCCTCATCTCTGTGTAGTCATTCCCTCTGGTCATGGGATTAAAATATTGTGTTTGCGGTGGTTTTGTGAACATGGCCAGACTGGCGTTTTCTTGTAGCCCACTGAGATTAATGCACATTATTAACCAAAAAAAAAGGAAAACGGAAAATATCTCATAACTGTTTTAGGTTGGTAATTTTTCAGTTATAAAAACAGGTTCTATTAGCTATTTAAATTGTAAAACATATCAAGTTATTGATGATTCTTTTTAAATAAGCATGCAAACATCCATCAATATAGTTTCATGAGTTAACTTTGATTTAAAATCCATTGATCCATTTTCTATACCTACTTAGTCCTGCTCAGGGTCATGAGGTTACTGACTGGGCTACTGTCAGGCGAAGGTGGGAGTTCACCCGGGACAGGTTTTCAGTCCCTCACAGGCGAGCACAGCCACAGGGAGAACATGCAAACTCCACACCGCAATGACCCAGCCAGGATTTGAAACAGGACCTTCCAGCTCTGAGGCGAGAGTGCCAACTGCCACTTACTTTTAGAATATTATTTTTGCATTTGTCCTATACTCTTCTGACGGGTTGAAAATATTGAATGTAATAAAATCTTGAAGCATTTTTCAGCTTCAAGAAATGTATTTTCCTTTCGTGTTTTTGGTTTTGTTTGTTTTTTTGAAGCACTTTTGTACCTTAAATGTAACAGCTAGTGTTTTCTTAAGTTACCTTCCCAACGCCCTTAGGAACGCGTGTTCAAGCAACCACTTCCAAGTAAAAGTCTGTGCAAATTTGCATTTTAGGCTTCCGGGTTCAAAACTCTCGCGTTCAGGTAGCTACGCATACTTGTGTGATCGTTTTTTGGGCTCCACACACAAAACGCGGGGCCATTGAATGTGCATTGTCATTTAAACCAGGTCGAACTTTGACCAATCAGAGACTCGGATTTGGTGGTGACATATCGATTGCGTTCCCTCTAATTCACGGAAGTTCCAACTATTTAAAGTTGGTAATGGAGGTGAAATTAATAATCGCGGTTTTTGCACGGGCGGGTTTATCCGACACCAAGGCCAAATCCCAATTCTTCCCCTAACCCCTACGGATTCTCCCTACCGCTTTAATTGTAGGGGGCATTTGGAGGGGTGGGGTTGTCCGAAATAATTTCTTTGTAAGGGCTAACCCTCGCGGGGGAAATCAATGACGTTTTGTTGTAACATGACCTTTTTAAAGTTATAGAACCGATTGTTGTTCTGCATTTTCCTAGCGCTGGCAGCTCCGCGCTAACGTAGGTGACCGGCGACTATTGATGACATCATCGCATGGGGATTCGAAAGCACTATTTTTCCAAAAGTCTTCGCTTGGAGGGGTAAATATAGGGATAGGAGAGGAATTTAGCTTCGGCCCAAGTCTTTCATATATCGGGATAGAGCTGTGAAAGAAAAACCCTGGAGCAAGAATCACGAAATTTCCAACTGTAGGTGACGGACAAGCGCTAGTAAACAGCAGAACAAGAAGAAGCCTTTCCCTGCTTGTCCATTGTGAACACCATAGGCTAAGAACGTGTGGCAAATGCCTTGCATGTTTGTAGCTTTAGGCTGATCAGGGCAATTTTAGGTTGAAGTAAAGCCACCTGGTATTAAGCATAAAGCCATCATATTTATAACTGTAAAATGAGTCTTTTATCATGAATCAATAATGACATTTCAGTTTTATGGTATAAAAAACCTAGATAAATGACCAAAGTCAAACTTTTTTAGAGGGAGTAAGCATTAACAAACGATGCGGCCTGAACCACAGAAGAAGAGAATCTCGGTCAGATCACCAACTGCAAACGCTCAGAGGGTCTCTGGAGACCAGCTTTCATGCAATCAGTGCAACAATAACACACACACACACACACACACACTGAACATGCATGAGATAGTGAGCAGCCAGTAGGAGGAGACTTGAGCAATGTTCAAGTCCTTATGATAACTTTATGCAGCTGCCTGGAGAAGTTTTAGCTGTTATGCAACAAAGATTAAATATTAACGGCTCCCAAGAATTAAAGAAAAAAAAATTGTCTTTATTACAGGAAACAGTGAACGTCTCTATAAAAAAAAGCAGATTAAAACATAAATGTGTGCATCCACTGAATATTAAAGAGAATCAAGAGAGACCCCCACCTCCTGCTTTTCAAGGTCAGCACTATTTTTAGTAAGGCATACCCAGAAGTGCAGCACGCTGCATCCGCTAGCACCAGCCCCCTTGTTTCTGCGGGTCCCCACACTGAGCATGTGCAGTTGCTCCACTTACTGCGTGAGTCTCCCTGCTGGAGGTGTGGGGTGGGGGTGGGGGGCTTTTTACATGATTTAAGGCTTACGCACAATGAGGCATTCTTGCTAAAGCCATGACTCAAAAAAAAAATAACAACGATGTAATCTGGCACTCAGGAGATGAGTATGGCTTTTTCTCCTACAGCCTGCCCGCCTCCTGTTGCCATGGTGACAGCCTCTGGAAGTTAGCCTGATGATACCGAGTCTCTGTGTGTTTGTATTTATTTCAGGGCAAATCCTCCCACTTAGCTGATGGGCGGGGTGGTTTATGTAACGTACTGTAGTCTTTTTTTTTGGGGGGGGGGCTAGCTCCCTCAGTCTGCAGCATTTCATTTCATGGAATTCCTTCTGTCCATCTGGAGAAATGCTAATATTAACTCATTATTTCAGATCAAATTGACTTCATACGACACAATAACAACATTTCACTTCTGTCTGGGGAAAAAAAACGTAAACTTTTAATAAGCAAAGAAAATCTGCTGGAAGTAAAGGTTTATCATATATACAAGTTTACGCTACATAAACATATTTACAATGTCACTGTTATTTCTTTTAGAAGTGTAGCTCTGCTTCTTGTGCTGACGGTCTCCTACTGTGTTTCAGAGGACTGATGAAGAGGCGGTGGTGGACCGCGGGGGCACGCGCTCCATGCTCAACACCAACTTTGAGAAGGAGGAGCTCGAAGGTAACACCCAGAAATAATCCTTAGGGGGAATGAGCACAGTGACCTGCAGAGTTGGGACCCATTGCTGTTTAAAAAAAAGTTACTCCCTAACTCCCAAAATTGATCATGATGTGAAAACAATGGGGGTGTAGCCATGAATCGATTTCTAATCCTACAATCTAACGAGATCGAATCGATCGACTTTATACCAAAAATTGTTTTATCTCATAGCAACCATTGTATTTTCTCGTTCCTTTTATAGGTTGAACAGATCTGTGGAATTTTTAGAAGAAACACAGAAAGTAAATTTTGGGATTTCAGTGGCAACGGAGGCTTTTGTCAACAGCGTCCACGTTCCTATTATGTTCATATGTTGTTTCATTCATTTTGAGTCTTTTCACAACAATCCAACAAAAAATGTGTAAGCCATAAGGTAAATATACATTTGCAAGCTTGGCACACTAACACCATTCAAACTTTTCAACAGTTTTTTTAAACTAGTCTTCCAGTGATGTCCGAAGAGTTCTAAGGCAATAGATCAAAATTGCTGTCAGTGACCTGGTGATGCAAATGTGAAATTTTGTTAACACTGCTTGAACAAAAGTTTTCTTTTTTTTATATTGTGGGGAGATGTGAAATTTTTTAAAAGTTTTTGTTTGAACAGCCAGCAAGAAAGAAGACTTGTGAAAAGGGCAAGAACCATAAATGTTTATTAAGCTACATTAAAGCTGATTTGAGCCCAAAAGTATAGTTTTAGTTCTGAGTGCAAGTGAAGGTTTTTGAGAATTTCTTTAGGACAAATTGCAGACATGCAGGAACATCTTTTACATTTCATATGATGCTCAAAATGAATTCACTAAAAACCAAAATGGACCGATGCTAACATTGGACTAAATTTGTCTTTGCCTTTGAAAAATCCTAGACGCCTCTAAAACACCTTGCATGTTTTCTGGCTACTAAAACATTTCTGTCATCCAGCTGAGGAGAACCTCTACCTGACTCGGTTCAGAATATGTCGAGTTTGGTTGCCAGGTAACAGAGGCACAAAAAATGCCTTGATTGTGACACTTGTGTAGGAAGACTTTCATCTTAAGGACCTTCAGACCCACATGATGACTGCCGTCATGACGCCCCGCTGAAGCCCAAACAGCTGCAGGATTTTTGAGCTCACTTCTCATTAACAGAAAGGGTATTGTTTCACTTTAGTTGATGTCTAAACTAGTAGTTTTTTTTCTGATCCAAACTGTTTCCAACAAGTAGCTAAAGGCTGCTAATGTGAACCAATGTAGAAAAATGGTACTGTCTGATAGAACCAGTTTCCTAATGTGTCTTATAACAGCTGATAAAATGGGCTCAGAGATACTGCACATAATCTTTAAAAAAGCAGGGTTTTTTCTAAATGACTAGTCAGGTCGTAAGTGTTTTCACAAAACTGATTTTAACTAAACAAAAGTTTTACTTTATTTACAAAATGAGGAAAACAGAAAAACAGAAAAGATTGGATGGATGGATGGATGGATAGATGGTTAGATAGATGGTTGGTTAGATGGTTAGATAAAATTTATTCCAGACCCATAGTCCAATCATATAAAAAAAACAGCGTCAAGAATACACAAGTATAGATGATAACTGTTAGGTTAAGAATGATTAAACTAATGCAGAAGATGTTGGAATATGGTTTTCGCTGTAACCTGTCATGTTTTTATCCATACTCTAAAACAAAAACTACAAAGCTTTTGGGGACCCAGTTGTGTTTTTGGTGTTTTTAATAAGTTCTTACAGCATTTTTTCTGATGATGTATGAAGAAAATTAACCTCAGAATAACATTTCTGAGTATCTCTTTATTCATTGTGAATCAGGAGCAGACGAAAAAAAAAAAAAAGCTGTTTGAAAAAGATCGTATTTGTGACGTAGAAAATACGCAGGGCAGGCAACAAGCTTCCTGCTCCGCTATGTTGGGATACATTTACTTGTACACGACTGAGCTGGCATCTGGCTTAAAACTGTAGTGCTGGATAGCTCCAAGATTGCTCGCCCTTTTTGTTGCGCCATGTAAACAGAGAGCTCTCAGCAACGGGAGGCGGGGTTGCTCTGTGCCAACAGTCCCGCCCACAACTCCAATCCGGAATTTCTAAAGAACTATTGTCGCTCTGCAGAAGCGATGACCCAGAAAACGACACAGGTTTTTTAAAATTTTGGCAAAAAATGGTATAATCATAATTAAAAGACCACTGGGAATGCTTTGAAAATAGATCGAAAGCTGATTGGTGTGAGACTTTAAGGTTTTTCTGCTGCCAACAGTAAAAAACAAAACAAAAAAAAGTCAACTTTTCTGTAGAACGTTTGGTATGTTCAAATTGGATTCATGGTCTCCAATCAACAACAAATATTATAACTGAAACAATAATAAAATCTTGTTGTCAATTTGAGCCTACTTATTTATGCGCTTAAAAAACAAAAATGTGAGTGTAAAGATTCTTGTTTAAGATGCAGTGGACCTGAATACAAATGAAACCATAAGAAAGGTTTTAATGGGACGTCAGCATTCGTTTCAGCAGTGAGCTAGAGTGCTATTTTTGTCCTCCACTCTCAATTCTTGAGTCACGAACCTGCCGTGCTTCCCTCTCCTGTCCTCCCTTTTTGTTTTTCCCCGTGTTCTCGGGTGCCAGAACGAGGCTCGCTCTCTGCATCGTCAGACTCTCCTTTTCTCTGCTTCTGCATAATTTACTGGATGCTAAAAGCAGTTTGCTCTGGACGGTTGCATCCTCAGAGGGACAGGGATGATGCTCGCCCAGCTACAAATGTGTTTTGACGGGCATTCGGGTCCCCGATACTCCCTCCAAGACCTCACAGGAGTCCTGGTTGATTCCTGTTGGTGCTCAGCGCTGGCGTGTCTGTAAAATCGGTGCTCTTAGGTGATTCATTACGTTCATTGACTTAATCTGATTAGCGCCTCATGATGGAATTAGTTGTGATGCCAAGCAAGAGAAAACAATTGGAGGGGATCTTTTTTTTTTTGCATTTGACAAACTACACCCACCCCACCCACTCCTGTAATTTCAATGATCCCTGCTAAATTGACTTTTGGTTTGATTGAGAGTTTTGTAAAAACCATTCACTGAATATCTGAATTTGACTGAGCGAGTCTGACATCACCCATAGAAAGTGGTTTACTTCAGGCTCCAACGAAATGAGATAAATTAAGTTGCGTTTTTTAAAATTATTTTTTTGCAACGTAGACGTTGCCGTGTCGGAGTCAGACTACATCAGTTAGCAGTGATTTGTCCAAGTCATCGTTTGGGTCATCGTTTCTATGGCAACCTCTCTCTCCCGGAGCTTTGTGGAAGTCCACACCCCCACCATTTGAAAGCAAACGTTCGATGCGAGACGACATACTTTTATTGAGGCGTTTGATTGGTTGGGTTTGCATCTTCAATAACCTTCACTACTGAAAACATTAGGATTAGCAAGAACATGTCGAACTGTTGGCTTCTTGGAGCCAGTGGGCGGGGTCACTCAGTCCAGTTCTCACATGCAGACAAAACTGAGCTCCCTCTGGCCATAAAGCAGCTGGATGTTGAGTCAAAATCGGGGTCAGATTGTAAATCTGGACTTGTAACACGCCGCTCTCTGTAATAACTGCATGAAGATTTTAATACTTTGACCACCTCTTGAGATGCAGTCATAACGCTGTGGCAGCTGGACATATAGAATGTTGACTTGAAGCCCAACAAACCAAAACGAAGATCTTTTTGTGGCCAGTTTTTGAGAACGAAACATTTTTATGACGCAAATGGACTGAAAGGTTTTCAATTCAGAGGTAGATATGGAAAATAAAAAAATAAAAAAAGATTTTTTTATGATAATGGTGGCAGAACTCTTTCCCTCTTACACACCACGCTTGCTCGCTTTGCATCACCCGCTTGCCTGGGGTCTAGAAATGTTTGACATTACGTAAAACTGGACTCTGGGACGCCTCACGTGAAGCAGAAGGCACTCAGAGAGAACAGGGTGTCCTATCGTCTTGTCCATGTCCGGCCGCTGTGCCTACAGCTCCAGGAAAAAGAAGCAGCGGCCAGGCAGCTCGACCGCATGAAAGAAGAGGAAGTCAGCTCCGATTATCCTCATTCTGGGCTCGCAGAGTGTCTGCGTGTCAGAAAAAGACCTCCATGGAGCACAAAGCCTTTTTCTGTCCGCGCTCTTTATTAAAAGAAAATAGAGAAACTCAATTACAGAGGTAATCTTACTTCAGAATCAATTTTGGCATCCAGAAAGAGAACAATAGGCTTGTATGTCCAACAGCATCAGTAAAGGGCCTGGAGGTGGGCACTGTGCTAGCTAAATCATCCCCCAACAACATGCTGCAGAAGTGTTTGTGTTTTTCATTAGTTCTATATTTATTTCTTTAAAAATTAAGACAATAAGGATAACCTGAAATGGCAAAAAATGACCGGATCAGTAGCGAGTTTTTCCACCATTGACCGCTTGACAGCAACATCTTGTGTTCCTCACCAGCCTCATGATGTTGCTCTGAGGAAATACTCTTCCACCAGTGCTACATGCAGTTCTGCCAGGTCACTTTTAGGGCTGGAGGTACGATCATCTAGTCTCTGCTTGAGCTGGTCCCAGACGTGCTCTATGGGGTTCATGTCATGGGGACACCGCTGGCCACACCATATGAGGCACTCCCACTTCCTAAAGTCAAGCTGTGGCAGTTCTGGCCCCATGTGTTGGAGCATTATCATCCATGAACAGAAAGTTGAGGGTGTGCTGGGGGAATTGGGGGATGATGATGAGTTCTATGATGTCTCTAAGGTATGAACATGCAGTGACCTGGCTATCTACAATAACTAAATCGGTTATGCGCTGAGCAGTGAGACTGTTGTACCTCCTCCACCAAACCCAACCCTGGGGTCCATTTTGACCTGGCGTATTGTTCCCCTCGGCTTGTCCAGCAACGCTGAAAACCATCATTTCTGTACAAGATGACCAGACACTCGTCAGTAAACAGGACTATAGACCATTGTTCCATGGTCCAAGTCACATGGTCTGCAAATGTTCACGGGGATGTCAGTGGAGTCAATCGGTGGATTTGTTTGTCATAGGTTTGTCAGGAAACCCTAGTTCCCCTTGCATCAGGTAAACAGGCCTGCAGCTGTGTGGCATTTGCAAAATCATGTCTGAGTGTAGGTACTGGTCATTGTTACAGTCTGTCACTTGCAGGGCTTGGTGGCACTGCTCTACCCTCAAGCGACATCGTGTGTTCATAGCAGTTTGAATAAAGAACTTGGAAGGACAAAATCAGCTTTTTATACCTACAGAATGTTGAAATTGATGCCACATCCAAAAGGTTTTTCTTTAGCTATTTCTTGGTGTGACGGAGCGGCTCCGCCTCTCTGTCTGAGCGAGCACCGTGAGCACACACAAACACACCCACACACACACACACACACACACACACCTACAGGTTGGTCCGCGTGTCCACGTCATAAACAAACTCTTCTGTTTTGAAACTATACTTTTTTACATATCACCCTTCATTTTTTACCAATGTTTACTCAGAGCAGCTCAGCAGCAGTGGCGTCTTAGCCCCGCCCCCCTTCATTGACAGCCAAACCGAGGGATTTGTTTCTGTTTATATCATGTTGTCAGTCTTTGAAACAGCTGTTCCTAATTTAACTTGTTTTTGTTTCTTGAATTTGCATCGTATAGTTTAGGCAAATTAATTGTGGTTGAAATTTAATGTGAAATGAAATGAAGGACATATAGTTAAAAATATATCGTCGAATGAAATATGAAATGTTTCTGAGAATAATTGTTTCTTCTGAGTAGAATGCCTAATTTTGTGGGAGTGTCAAAAAGAGGCGGTACAGTACCTCACTGTCACAATGGCAGAGGAAGTGAGATTTTGAGTGGAGACAGAAAAAAATGGGCAGGAGTACCAGTTTGAAGCAAACACACAACAAAGGTGAAGTGATGTGAAGTCTGACAAATAGATTTGTTGTTTTTGCCCTCATCCCTGCTTTATCTTTTGTATGTCCCAAAGAATCTATTAAAAAAGGTGGGGGTCTCCTGACTTGCCTACAAGATTTTGTTTTCATGTTTTCCTGGACTTAATAACCCTTCTGCTATCCTAGGCACGTTAACATTTGGAGTGGGGTTATCTAGACCCCACTAGATAGTGCGCTGAACCTTTTTTTTTAATGATTTGTGATCTTCACTGGTGTCCATGGATTACATGAAATCCTCTCCACCTTTATCCACCTTTGTCATGGCAGGGAGAACACGTCAATGGTCATCTTGACCCCATAGGATAGCAAAAGGGTTAAGAGAACACACTTGGTTTGGGCCCCAATAAGTAAGACCACAGACGTTGTGACCATTATGTGGGAATCACTAAATGATGTGTGTCTATCACCACAGTACAATTGCCACCCTGTCCCAAAAACCTGTAAAGTGAAACAAACTCTGTGTACATCCCTTCTATTTATATCCTTAACTTATTGTGAGTAGGGTAAATCTGATTCTTTCTTTTATCAAGAAAAGCTCCTTCAGATCCTTTATATTGCCTACAGGTCACCGCACTCTCTACATTGGAGTCCACGTTCCTCTGGGCAGGAGGTCACACAGACGTCACCGTCACCATGGACACAGACACAGAAAGAGGTCCAAGGAGAGGGACTCCTCCACAGACGATGGACGAGAATCCCCCTCACACAGTACAGGTTTGTCATCTGTTTGTTTGTCAGAAATCCACTTATTTTTAGGAAGAAGTTGGAACTTCTAAAGTGTTTTCACGGTCAACCGTCCATCCACTTTTTTTTTTTTTTTTTGGTCGCAGCAAACACACCAGCTCAGAGGGTGCAGTTTCTTCTGGGTACAGAAGATGCTGATGAGGACCACATCCCTCATGCTCTGTTTACTGAGCTGGACGAGATCTGCCTGAGGGAGGGCGAGGACGCTGAATGGAGAGAGACAGCCAGGTACATCCTTCCTTCCTTCCAGTCCCGTGCCCTGGAGCTGTTCTTCTGTTGCACCAAGGGTTTAATCAAATTTGAGTCCGCTTGCTAGGTATAAACGTGGGCTTATTTTTTGTAGGTGGCTGAAGTTTGAGGAAGACGTTGAGGATGGCGGCGAGCGGTGGAGTAAACCGTACGTCGCCACTCTGTCTCTGCACAGTCTTTTTGAGCTCCGCAGCTGCATCATGAATGGCACTGTGATGCTGGACATGAGGGCCAACTCGCTGGAGGAGATTGCAGGTAAAGCCAGACATCCAGCTTCTTACCCTAGAGTCATTTAAAGTGGAGTTCCCCATGGCTGTGTGCTTGGAACCTTTGTATTATAAATTACAATCCAATAAAATGTACCCTTATCGATTTTTTTTCCTCCCAATCCTTTGCAGAAAGCTTTTAATCTTATTTGAAAGATTTTGTTGTTGTTTTCTAACTCTTCAGACATGGTTCTGGACCAGCATGAGTTGTCGGGTCCTCTCGGTCCAGATGCTAGGAACAGGGTCCGGGAAGCCCTGCTGAAACAGCATCACCACCAAAACCACAAAAAACTGGCCAACCGCATCCCCATCGTACGCTCTTTTGCTGATATTGGGAAGAAGCAGTCTGAGCCTCACTCCATGGACAAAAACGGTGAGCCAAAAACACGCACACACACACTTATACTCATTCATCAACAGTATCGCTACTGTCAGATCCATAACTGTTTTTGTCTAATGTTGGAACTCTTACTCAATGTTTTGTTTTTTAAATGTATTTTTCATTGTTATTAACGCGTTTTTTAGTTGCCGTTCAAGCATCTAATATAAGGCACACATTATTCCATCCTAAGATCTTACATAATAACATTTCAGGTGTTTTCCTGTAGGACATTTCAGAGCTGTGTTTGTGATGGAACTTCATTACTCCAGACAGGAAGTCTTGATGAAACCAGGTCCAAACCCCTAAGTGCCCTTCAGACAGTAGCACATGGATAGATTAGATAATGAAGTTGTGACAAACACTGCTTATCAACCTAATGTTTCTTTTCTTTATTATGTTTTTCCCCCTAGTCATAATGTGACCCTGTCACAAAGTTTAGAATGTAATCATTTTTGAATAGAAATGGGTAAATCGTTTAATGATTTGGGGTAGAACGGTGTAGATTCTGATAAAAGGAAAAGTCCTAATAAACGTATCTTATCCGAGCGGCCTCTGAGAGGCGAAACATGTTCAAACTAAAAAAAAAAATATTTCCCAGTTGAATTTGGTACAACTCACTCTTGTAGATTAAAGAATCCACTTAGTTCTGTTTGAGGACTTGATTAGGACTTTTGGAATTTAGTTCCAAACCACAAGAAAATCGTTGGCTGGTTCTAAAGCTGCACAATGTGAGGAAAACTCGCGATATGTGATAATAGGGATCAATATTGCGATGACGATAAAGCTTGCGATACATGAACCAATAGAAAAACAACCAAAAAAATAATTTCCATTTCAGTACAACAGTTTAATGTTAATAAGAGTCAACATACCTTAAATTACACTCCAAATGACCCTTGTCTCCATAGGAGGCGAGCATCTATCATAAAAGAGCTCCGTCTGATTGGTCAAATGCATAAAGGGATTTATTTGATTTGTTAAATGCTTCAAGTTGCCATGAGACAGTTTTAGACCATTTAAGGTAAAAATTTACCGCAATTTTCGCCAACTTTGCGACATGCGTATTGCACAGCTTGAAATTTGCTAACGATTTATTGTGCAGGCCTAGTTATTTCCCAATTTTGATGATGCTTTCCCTTTGTCATCAGGTCTATAAAAAATATCCATTAAAGCGTCCAAATTTCATTAATTCGGGATAAATATCAACTAAGCTCATTAACTGAACTTCAAGTAATTTTCTTTAATTGTTAATTAAATTACAAAAAGCAACAGAAATCTAATTCTCTTGAAGTAGTAATGTGAATTCAGTAGCTCTAGAAATGACTTGAAAATATATTTGACAGCTTTGACCAATTGTGCATTTTAATTTGAAGGTAAAAGTGTGTCTCAGGGTTTGGCTAACAGCTAGCTGCTTGGAAACATAAACATGCTTTTGCAGCTTATGTCAAATTGGGGGGTTGGTTTACACATAGTTTTGAAGCGTTTCTAAAGCTAAACCTGCTGTTAGATCTTAATTGGATTATGTTTTACATGTATGTGATTAGAATAATGCTGTTTGTCCCACAACATGGATAGTTTTTAAAACAAAACATTATACTTTTTGTAATTTGTTATAGGCAGTTTTAAATATTTAGGAAGTTTTACTCTGATAAATGATGTTTATTTGTTGCATGATGACAACAACTAGATAGAAATACAAAACCCCAGAAAAGATGCCAATTATCAACAGTTTTTTCTGAGAATGACTGGATGTTGCTTGATCTTCCAGCCAAAATCCACATAATTGCTGCCTGGCATTCACATACATGTGGACAAAATTTGGAATCTATATTGTGAACAATTTGAGCCTCACTGTTTATATTTTTTAATGTAATTTTCTCATATAAAGGTTAAATCAAATGTAAGGGACCAGAAAGTGGTGTGCAATAAAACAATAGGTAAAAACAAATTCAATAATATATCAATAATCAATAGTTTTATTTAAAAAAAAGTATTTCAGGTATCTTATTTTAAAAAAAAAAGTAAATCTAAGTGTTTTAAATTCAAATTAAAGTCAGCAAAACCATGTCTAAAATGTTGTCTTAGAATATCAATGTTTTTTTAAGACTGACCACAAAAAGAGGAATTTCTGCTCAAATTATACAATAAAACTTTATTCAATTACACAAAACTTTTTCATTAGCAACTTTTAAAGTATTATTAAGACTATTTAAGCTATTTTTAAAGGATAGAAATGTCGAACTTGCTGTCTTAAAAGTGGGGAATTATTGTGTATATCTACAGGATTCATCCTTAAAGTTTAGACGGGTAACAAAAACGCCCGATCTTCTCCGATCTTTTCTCAAATTATTATTTCCAATCTTTTGTGCCTCACAGGCCAAACGGTTTCCCCTCCGTCCCAGCCGTCCATCAATGAAGGAAAACAGGACGTCAGTCGGGAAAACAGCTCTGTTGACTTCAGCAAGGTGAGGTGCCGGGCCCACCGCTGTTCCTGGTGTTTACCAACCAGCTCCAACAGCTGCACACAACTTGTGGTGTATGTTTGAGCAGTCTCGGCTTTCACGTTAAATAGTGGCTAAACACCGCGACTGTAGTTTTAGATCAACAGATTTAGTTTTCTTTGTTTCCTGGCTCATCGAAGTGTGTGTCATGACGCTGATAATGACTCCTGATGTCTCATTGTTCCACACCAACGGCTCATTTTTCACGACGTGTTGTTTTTGCCTGTCATACAGATCGACCTCCACTTCATGAAGAAGATCCCCCCCGGTGCCGAGGCATCCAATGTCTTGGTTGGAGAGCTTGAGTTCCTGGACCGCCCTGTGGTGGCCTTTGTCCGCCTGTCTCCTGCCGTGTTGCTCAACGGCTTGGCAGAGGTTCCCATCACCACCAGGTAACGCAGAAGCCGCTCAGTTCTGTATTATTTCAGAGACAAATGAGCTGGACATGCACTGTGTCTTGGAAAAAAACTGGAATTTGACAGCAATTGACTTCTTTTCGTTTGCGCAGGTTTCTGTTCATCTTGCTCGGGCCTCTCGGAAAAGGTCCACAGTACCATGAAATCGGTCGTTCTATAGCAACACTCATGACCGATGAGGTGAGGCCAACGGATAACAGGAAGGAACACTTTTCTCATGTATCTGGAAACAAAAAAATTCAAACGGATGGATCGTAATTTGGAAGCATTTAGGCAACAAATGAGAAAAGTGGAGATAGAACAAAAACTGGTGCAGTAATAGCGGAGTTCCGAAAATGTTAAAATGGACTTTTTTGTGTCGGTTGATTAACTGGCCGAAGAAACTGCTGCTGGTTTAAAACTGGGAAAACCCAGAATCCATCTCTAAGATGACTCTGTCATGTTTTACATATTTAGCAAAAATGAATTTGTTTAAATCTGTATTTTTGAAGCAGTTCTTCTTTGATCTTTTTCTAAGACAGAAATTTGTTTTAGTATTGAGAGTTGTTTTTTTGTCGCCAAAATAAAGTTCCTTTTGAAGGGAAATTGAAGTTCTACATTAGAATTTTAAGTGTTTTTCACCCGTGATGAACCCTACACAACGCTTTGAGCTGTTAGCGAATGCGTACGTCCTCCAGCTGAGTCTGCCACATCTCCCTCGCAGATTTTCCACGATGTTGCTTACAAGGCCAAAGACCGGAGCGACCTGGTGGCGGGCATTGATGAGTTTCTGGATCAGGTGACGGTCTTGCCTCCTGGGGAGTGGGACCCCTCCATCAGAATAGAGCCTCCCAAGAATGTGCCCTCTCAGGTAAATGATCACAAACTGCCTAAAGGGATTGTGGGTCAGCATGCAGTGAAGGTCTGTAAAGAGCCACTCCAGTCATGTTCTGATCTATTGGAAAAGCATTCCCAGTGGTAATGCAGAAAAGCATTCAAGAACACGTTTTACTTCCAACTATCCAAGACGATGAAGATGGTGACCGATGGGTTGAGTGACTGTCATCTTTACTTCACAGGAAAAGCGGAAGATACCCCCTGTTCCCAACGGAGTGACAGATCTCGGAGAGTCTCCGGAGCCCGGAGGTCATGGCGGCCCTGAGCTTCAGCGCACTGGGAAGTGAGTGTTCCAGGGCGAAAAGGACCAAACAGCTTATAATATTTATATGTGCTGTACCTGCATACACATACAGGTTTTAACAGTCGTTTTCATATTGGAAATCTGTTGTACGAAAGCCCCGTGTGGCCCTTAAATTCTCCTTTTGTCGCAGGTTCTTCGGTGGTTTCATCTTGGACATTAAGCGGAAGGCCCCTCACTACCTTTCTGACTACACAGACGCCATCAGTCTTCAGTGTCTGGCCTCTTTCCTGTTCCTTTACTGCGCCTGCATGTCACCTGTGATTACTTTTGGAGGGCTGCTGGGTGAGGCCACGGAGGGCCGAGTGGTACGATGGATGCTCTTTGATACTTGGTCCCATTAGCCAATCCAACCCCTTGAGGCATTGGGTCTCATTTTTAGTCTTTGGTATGACTCGATCCAGTCTCAGGGTATACACCTCCACCACAAGGCAACTAAACTTGCCTCTGATGCTTCAGTCTTATGGTAGCAGTTCAAATGTGATGATCTGGAAGAATTTTGTTACACTTTTTTGGTTTGTTTTTTCAAGATATTAAATATGGTTATTAGCTAATGTATGTGTACCATTTAAGTCAAATGGAAAACTGGCATATTTGTTCAATCACTTAAAATTCTCTTTTGCCAAAGCAAATTACAAAACAGTTGACTGTGTTTAATCTGATAAAAGTCCTGTTTTTGAGGTACCCAATAGTGTTTCTCAGTTTTGTTTTTCTTGAATCTCAAAATCAGAGTTAAGCGGAATTTTTTACACACATCTAAACAGTTTTCAGTTTTTAAATACAAGGTAATTATTTAGTACTTAGCTTTTGAATCACAAGTCTCAAAATATGTATTTTTTTATATCACTTGCCTATAAATTTGCTTTCTGATCATGTCAAACTTTTCAAGAAGGATTTTTCTGAGTTTAACTTCAATATTTCAGATATTCGGTATAAAATGTTAAGATAAGGTTTTGCAAGAAACCAAATTCTATCTGTTATAAATACTAAAAATTCTTTAGACAACTCATTTGAAAATGTCTTTCATGAACTGATCAGAAATGGTGCACCCCAAGGCACTCTGTAAGGTCCCCCATTTTCTCCAGGAATTGGCCTTTTTTAAATAGCACATTGAAAAGGTCAGCTGCTATGCAGACGACACTAGGCTTTATCCAGCAGTTAATTAGACCGCAAATATAGCCTAAATCTACTTAAAAAGACAAGATTGTTCTTTCAAAGTTATATCAGTTAATTTTTTTCCAAAGGTTTTATCTAAATGAATGTTTGGTTTAGATATTGAAGACTAAATAAAATATTTTATGTTAATGATGGGAGTTCTTGAGTGTGTAGGGCTTTGAAGCAATGATTTGCCTCTTAAGTGGAGTTAAATGAGCCGATATGAATCTTCATGGGACTGATAAGATCAAAACCCAATCATTTATGGTTACAGAGTGCTATCGAGTCGCTGTTTGGGGCTTCCATGACTGGAATCGCCTACTCTCTGTTTGCTGGACAGCCTCTTACCATCCTGGGCAGCACGGGGCCCGTCCTCGTCTTTGAGAAGATCCTCTTCAAGTTTTGCAAGTACGCTCCTGTTTATGTATTTATGTATTGACTGATTGATCGTGAGGGTTTTCGGCACATCTGTTTGTTAGAGCTCAGCTGTGCGCCGCAGTATTCATGTGTGTGCGTTTCAGGGAGTACGGGCTCTCCTACCTCTCCCTGAGGGCCTGCATCGGCCTGTGGACGGCCTTTCTGTGCCTGCTGCTGGTGGCCACAGATGCCAGCTCCCTCGTCTGCTACATCACACGCTTCACCGAGGAAGCCTTCGCCGCCCTGATCTGCATTATATTCATATACGAGGCTCTGGAGAAGCTGGTTCACCTGGGGGTGCACTATCCCATCAACAAAAACAACAACATTCAGAAACTCACCCAATACTGGCAAGTCCAAGAATTGAGGCTTTTCTTTAAGGGCACATAATGTACACATTTCCTTAATGTTGTAGCTTTTTTAAAAATGAGCTTTATTTGATATTTTTCTCCTATTTATGTTGAAAAAAGCAGCTCATGTGACTTTAAAAACCTTTTCTGGGCCAGTCTAAAAATGCTGTGTCATAAAACCACAGATGGTGGTGTTGTTTAGCAAAGGTGCCCGTGCTTCATTATCTATAATCATAAGCGCTGTTGGAGTGTTGGAAATCTAGGCCAGCATGGAAGTTAAAATACTGACTTTTACTTTGGAGGATAAAAAAAGAGAACATGTTAGGCATTGAAGGGTTTGAAAATGGAAAATGGCTTCTTTCTGATGGGGAAAATATACATTTGGATAAATATGGCATTGGAAAAGATTTGTGTAACAAAACTGTAGTATCTAGGCCTGCACAATATACCGCAAATTAATCGTTATCGCGACATCAAGCTGTGCAATATACCGCAAAAGACGGCGAAAATCGCAATAAATGATTACCTTAAATGTGCTAAAACAAACTCACTGCAGCTTGAAATATATGAACAAATGAAATAAATTCTTTTATGCATTCAACCAATCAAAAGGACCCGTTTACGTTGTTGATCAATCAGATGAGCCATTTTATGTTTGATGTTTGCCTCCGTGACAAGGGTCATTAGGAGTAGAATTTTTAAACCTTTGCAGTGAAATGGAAATTATGTTTTTGGTTGTTTTGCTATTTGTTTATATACCGCAAATTATATCGTTATCGCAATATTAATCACCAATATCGCATATCGCGAGTTTTCCTCATATCGTGCAGCCCTAGTAGTATCTGATCTGTAGAAGGCTTAGTAGTTTATTTTTAATGAAATCAAATTAAAAAAGTGAGCGTTTTTCATCTAAAACAGCTGATCTAAATATTAAACTTCATCAGACAGCTTCGTTTGAAACAATTTCTTAGATTTGTAATAAAAACTATTCAAAAACAAGCAATTTAATTAAAAAAATGACTAATAATCCACGTTAATTAAAAAAGTTTAAAGACCCACTTTGATGAAAATGCTGTTTTTGGTGGTTTTAGCACATTCTCGTGGCATTTTTCTTATAAAGGAGGACACGAATAAAGAAAATTCAGCTCAAAACTGCATTTCTGTGTACTTGTTTATTTATACCATTGTGAATCAGGAGCAGATGAAAATTTTGAAAAAGATCCTCTTTGCGATCCCTCCTTGCTCTGCAACGAAAAGGGGGAAGGGGGCGGGGTTGCTCAGTGCCAACAATCCCGCCCTCAACTCAGAGGCTCATTTCTAATGAACTACAGCCGCTCTGCAGGAAATACGTCCAAGAAAAATATTTTTTTGATTATGTCTAAAAACTGCATAATAATAATTAAAAACAATTTGGGGAATTTATTGAGATGTGCCCCTAACTGTACTGTTAGCTGAAGATTTATTTTAAAAAATCAAATTCTTTCTCTTCCATACCTAGCTTTTCTGCTTCCATTTGTTCCTCATGTGCTGCAGAGTCTCGGAAAAGCTCCTAACATGTTTCATGTCTCCTCATTAGGTGTTTGTGTGAAGAGCCACATTCACCGAGCAACGAGACTCTGCGCTTTTGGGAGGACAGCAACATCACCGCCTCAGAGGTCAACTGGACCTCGCTGGATGTAAACGTAAGGGATCCATTTAGAATAATCAGACCCGAAAAAATGGACACATCTTTAAAAAAAAAAAAACGTTGAAATAAGTAGAGGTAGATGAGTAAGGCTAAACGTGAAGGATGGTGTCCTACAAAGTTCATTTCTTGCAGTTTGACTTTGAGTTTCAGCTTGAATGTTAAGATAAACAGTTGTGTAAATGAACCCTCATGTAAATATTAGCTACTATTCCGATTTTCTAATTTATCATCGACTCTTCCCTCCTCCCTACCGTTAACTCCATCGTCACTCTAATCATTTTTATCCGCATCATTATCCCCATTCCTGCTTTACTGTCATCCACTCGCGGTGGCGTTGGCGGCGGCGTGTCCTCTGGGGCCAGTAGGAGTGCGAAAAATTGCACGGACACTTTGAAGGGAGAGCCTGCGGCCCGCACGGCCCTTTCATCCCAGACGTGCTCTTCTGGTGCGTCATCCTCTTCTTCTCCACCGTCTTCATGTCCGCCTTCCTGAAGGAGTTCAAGACCAGCCGCTACTTCCCCACCAAGGTACGTCAGGCGATGTGGACGCTGACAGGAACAAATACGGAACCACGTCCGATTCTGAGCGGTTGCACTTTTGTAGATTTATTTCGTGGCTTGTCATCCTCAAAAATTGTAGTCCGTCAAGGTGAAATATTTGAACTTTTAATGGCTTAAAGAACCACCAAAAGCGGTCTTTTAGCATGAGCTTGTGGCATTTTTCTGTGAAAGTGAAATTAAAGTTGAGATGCAAAAATCACTTCAGTTGCTTCCAAGATCGCAGAATTATTTTTCACAATGTAGAAAATTGCCTCTTTAAAAAAAATCGATCGGGAGATTAAAGCTTTAATGTTTTAAATACAACTCTGCGATAAAACAACTCTTGGCGTGTGAAAATGACATTCCCATGGCAGCAAACGTGTTTTGTTTTCTTCCCACCTTGTCGCCATGGCATCCAAGCTTTACCAAACACAATTGTCTGTTTGGCTCCAGTGTCGGTTCGAGATGAGCTCGTTTCCGGGTCTGTGCAGATGATGACGCAACAGCAAATGAGTTTTTAAACCTAACTGAGGATGTGCAGCTCTTCCCGTTATAACATCTTACTGATTTTATGCAGTTTGGAGGCTCAAACAACAGTAATATTAGATCCTTTTAAAGTACTTTTTCAACCCAGTTGTGTTTTGTATTTAGACTATTTGAACATTAATAAAGACATATTTTATGAAAGTTTTACCTTGCAGCATCTTTAATGAGAACATTTTCCTTTGAACACAGAAGCTGTCAATTGAAACCACTGGGATTCCTCTTATTTTTTTTTAGCCTTCAAATTAGTTCCTTTTTTGAAATGTATGACTGCAACAACTCTCTTTTTAGCTCATGCTGCCACCTACTGGTCACACAGAGGCACTGAAATACTGCTGCAGCCTCTGCAACATTTCTAGGTGAAGCATTACGTTTTATGTGGCGATGACACATATGAGGGTAATATGTGGCGTGATGTTGGCGCACTGCACTGTTACTCCATCGCCCCCTGTGGTGAAAAATGTTATGGAACGGTTGGATGATGTGAATTTCTGATAGAAAATAAGTATTGTTTTTATTTATAATTCAATTCTATACTCAATTTTGAAAATCAAAAGGTCCTTTTGCCCGTTTTTAAGCAAAGATGTCATCATGCTGTGAACTATAAAGAAAAAAAGGGACTTCCAGCTTAAAACTCCAGCTTGAAACTTTATTGAGCACAGTTCCTCTGACAGAAGTCAGATTGTTGTGCATGTCTGTCATGATGCAGCGAAATTGAATTTCCGGACGAGTCGACCGAAAAGTTTTTGATAGAAACGTTGTTCCTAGAATAGCCATTTCATGTTTCAGGATACGGTATATTGACTCTACTTTGATTTTTGACAGACAGTTTTGATGTTTTTAAGACTCTCCAAAGTCTGTCTCTGTTCCAGGTGAGGGCCATCATCAGTGACTTTGCCGTCTTTATCACCATTCTCACCATGGTATTAGTAGACTACGCTTTGGGGATCCCTTCGCCGAAGCTGCAGGTCCCCAACAAGTTCAAAGTAAGTGTGCAGGTGACGTGCAAGGGCCGTGGGGTGTACACACAAACTACGCTCCGATTGCCTAATCTCCAACAGTCAGGGGTACGCACTTAATCGCTCTCTACAACTTCTCACTTGCAGCAAACCTGTAGAAAACCTTTTCCGTCTACAGGCTCATCGAGTGGGCTATGGCCGTTGTATTTCTAGCCGCCCACCTGTGTACAGCCCGTATCCACATGTTAAACTACGGACGCGCCACAAAAACTGTTGGGTTCATTGCTAGCCTCCTTGCACTGGCGGATATGGACCACCATCATGTCCGGAGAGCGGCCTTTGGTTTATTTGCATTTGAAAACAAAAGCAGACGTCGTCTGGCTTGTGTCCGGGTCTGGGTTGCCGAATCCGAGTCCCTGGTTGGTCAAAGTGCTAGCTGGTATGACTTGCAGCGCTCATTGGCCTCACGTTTTTTATGTAGAACCCAAAAACGGCAGCGAAAACGTGAGTTTCGAATGAGGAAGCCCAATACGTAGGTTCACTTAGGTTTGTGTCCGAATTCCCGCCCTAAAAACTAAAAAAACGACAGTGCGGCACTCTGAAGTGCCCTGAATTTAAAAGCAATTCGGACACCATACTCCGTCATTGATTTCACAAAGCTAAAATCACATTGATATGAGCGTTTTGCCACGATTATTTATGAATCCACTGTCTTCTAAAGATAAAAATGTTGATGGTTTATTAAAAAAATACAGTTATATAAAATTTTTTGGCCAAAAAAAATGTTCAGACGGAATGCATTATGGTCTATATTCGCTGATGTAGTGAGCATTGATGCGCACTGGTTTTTCGCAGAGACGTCTGGGAAATTCCCAGGGCACTTGATTTTTGGGAATTCGGACAGCACTACAAAACAGCGATCAAGTGTGGGTATCCGTGTCTTTTCAGCCCACTCGGGATGACCGGGGTTGGGTAATAAACCCTGTGGGGCCCAACCCCTGGTGGACCACCATCATCACCGTCATCCCGGCTTTGCTCTGCACCATCCTCATCTTCATGGACCAGCAGATCACTGCAGTCATCATCAACCGGAAGGAGCACAAGCTGAAGGTACCTCGGCGTTTGGTTTGACGGTCGCCAGTTCCACCGCTTTTAATGTTTTTTGTCTCCACGTCCTCACAGAAAGGATGTGGCTACCACCTGGATTTGTTTGTGGTGGGGGTGATGCTGGGCGTGTGCTCCGTGATGGGCCTGCCGTGGTTCGTGGCCGCCACCGTGCTCTCCATCTCGCACGTGAACAGCCTGAAGCTGGAGTCGGAGTGCTCCGCCCCCGGGGAGCAGCCAAAGTTCCTGGGCATCCGAGAGCAGCGTTTCACCGGCCTCATGATCTTCACCCTGATGGGCTGCTCCGTCTTCATGACCTCCGTGTTAAAGGTCCGATATTTTGGGGGCCTGCTCGTCCCTTAAGACCACCCATATGGCACTGAGCTGTGCCTTAACTGAGCCATTTGAGACTAAAATAGCCTTTTAGTTGACCCGATGCTCTCTGGGGGGCTATGGGATATTAAATATAGGCTGTGAGTTCAGTGGCTGAGGTTTCTCTGTGCAACAGTTGACAGTAAAGTTAGTTTTAATAACATTTAAATCTATTGTGCAAAGGTCAAATGCCTGAAAGCTTCACATTATGTTGGTAATTGTGAAAACGCCGACCATAATCATAATGTCTCCGTTTTTTGGGCCTTAAAGGTAAAAGAAATCTCAGCCCTTTTCTTAAAGTTTTTGTAAAAAACATCAAATATTAATGTTAATGTGTACAAGAATAATATTTAGAAAAAGAAAAACGCACAAAGATTAGTTCATTTTTAGAGTTAAAGTGATCTTTGGTACATTCTTTATTATTATTTTAGAAGTTGGTTTCAGATTAGCAGTACATCAAGAACTTTGGTCAACTAAATGTTTTTATAAATTTTTGTTTTTTTCCATAGTTCTATTGAAAAAACAAACAAAAAAAAGCTTTTATTATCTAGTTTTTCAGATGAAACGTCATTATCTCACTCAGCCTCTTCGTGAATTGTGGGAAATGTTTGTTTTCGTGTAGAATTCTGATCCCAGCCTCACAAAAAAGGTTCCTTAAAGACCCACTTCAATCATCTTCTGATCTTTTCGTAAGGGTTCCCAGTGGTTTTTTTAAAGCCAGAATCGAAAACCAGTAGTTTTCAGAGCGACAATACAGTACGATTCGCGGGGTTTGGGACCAGAGGCCCCCGCAAAAGCCCCGAATCCACAAATACGAAGAACCACCCACTCATCCCCACGGCCGAAGAACGTCTGTCCCTGATCCTCACTCATCAAAAACCCTTCTGAAACATTTCTGATGCTTTGTAAAACATTTATTTAAGACCATTGGAATATCGCTCAGTATAAAGAGTTTTTAAAATTAGTATTCAGAGCAATAAACGGCTCTATATCACACATTAGGACCGTCACATCTGAGTCAGCTGATGCAGAAGCACAACCTTTGGGTATAGCGATTCAGGAAAAAGCTGTGAAATATTCTTTAGCAGCCGACGGGCCGGCGTGCTCTTCATCTTCTGCCCCCTCCTCCTCTGCAGCACTTCCTTCAGACGCAAAAGTCTAATACAAGCATCTTGAGTTGAGTTTTTGTGAAGAATCGGAGGAGTCAGGTGACTGAATCTGTGAAACCGCAAATACGCGGGGGAACACTGTAGTTCTTTAGAAATGTGCCTCTGAAGAAGGCCCGGCCCCTCCCATCGCCCTTCTTGAGAGCTCTCCCTTTTGCATGCCCTCCCGCTAGCTTACAGCCCCTTACAACGCAAACCTAACATTACCTGAGCTGGGAGCTTGTGGCACGCCCAAAAAAGGATCTTTTTCAAATAGCATTTTATTTTGTGCTCCTGGTTCACAACGAGTGGAATAAAGAAATACTCCGATAGTTTGATTTTCTATACATGTGTTCTCCATCGAGTGGCCGGGATAGGCATTCCGGCATCCCCGTGACCTTGAAAGGCACTAAACGGCTTAGTAGATGAATAAATTCATACATGTGCTCCATCGTCAGAAGATGTTAAAAACACCCAAAATCCATGTATAACTTTGATTGGTGTGGGTCTTCAATTCGCTTCTCTGTAAGTGTTCTTGAACTCCTGATTATAAAAGCTTGAAACGTTGTAGGAATGCAGACATATTTGTTGTTTTGTTGTCCTACAGTTTATCCCCATGCCCGTGCTGTACGGAGTTTTCCTGTACATGGGGGCTTCGTCACTCCGAGGCATCCAGGTGAGTTTGCTCTTAACCCCGGATCGTTTAGCTCCTTTATTTCGATCGTAAACGTTAAACCCTCCGGTTGTTTCTGTGAAGTTCTTCGACCGTCTCAGGCTGTTTGGCATGCCAGCCAAACACCAGCCCGATTTCATCTACCTGCGACACGTTCCGCTCAGGAAGGTGCATCTGTTCACCATCGTCCAGCTCAGCTGCCTGATCCTCCTCTGGGTCATCAAGACCTCTAGAGCTGCCATCGTTTTCCCAATGATGGTAACAACCTTTTTGGTTGTATTTTTGGCTTTTCCCCAGCCTGGATTTGACTCCGCTTCTGCCTCTTTAGGTCTTAGCTTTGGTGTTTATCCGTAAGCTGCTGGATTTCGTCTTCAGCAAGAGGGAGCTGAGCTGGCTGGACGACCTGATTCCGGAGTGGAAGAAGAAGAAGCTGGAGGACGCTGAAGAGGAGGTGCAGTTAACACACCGCAACTTTACATGGCTGAAGTTTCTGCGCCTGCAGCCAATGGTCCTTGTTTTTTTTACAGGAGGAGCACAGTATTATCGCAGAGGAAGAAGGTATTGTTCAAGTACCTTTAGAGGGACACTACAAGTAAGTACCAAATGTTCCTCAAGTGGCGCCGACCATGAAAGTTGCTGAACTTTCGTGGTCACCCCGATGTTTTTGAAGGAGCGACCCAGCCACGGTGAACATCACGGACGAGATGTCCAAAGGATCTTTCGGGAACGTCTGGAAGAGCGTCAGTCCTGCCGAGGGCGCCAAAAAGGAACCAAGCACCAAAAGGTAAACTGCACCTCCGCGCCTCTCACCCACCTCCCCTACGACGGCTTCAACGGCTTTTTCCGATGCTCCTAAAGCTGCAAGTGTTCACCGTTCTGCTTTATCCAGTTTTCCAGGAAAGTTTCAAACTGCCATGCTGTTGCTGATGTCCCAGTGTGTAGACTAACCTAGTATGTCCTGCTTGCTTCTTCTGCTCCATCCCGCCCCTAAGCTCCCCTTCCTAACCTCTCAGAAGCTGATATCCCAAAGGTAAGCTGTTCCCAGCAGCCCCGGTTGGCATGCAGAGTTTCGTCCCGTGTCTTGATAGAGGAATGTGTCCGTGTGAGAAATTTAGTTTGTTTACTGACGACACAGTGGTTTAAAGATGGATCTGGTTGAGTAGATAAGTGTAGTTCAGTTTTGCATGTTTACCGATTTGACAGTAGCATGTCGTAGATCAGACAGTAATAAAGCTCCTTGTGATGTCACGTTTCCACTGAGCAGTATGATTTAGCTCGGGTTCCAACAAGAAGACACATCATTTTTAAGAAGCAAATTAACATTGAAATAAATAAAAAAATCAATCATATCAATGTATGGTTTAAAGACCCACTCTAATGATCCGCGTACGTCTTCGTTTTCCTTGCCTAACATGGAATCTGGGCTCAAAACCGTACTGCTGGATAGCTCCAACATTGCTCGCCATTTTAGTTGCACCATAAATGTTTGGTTGGCGTTGTGAGGGGCTGTAAGCTAGCGGGAGAACGAGCAAACAGAGAGCTCTCAAGAACCGCGGGAGAGGAAGGGGGTGGGTTTCTAATAAACTCCTGCCGCTCTGCAGAAGCTATGTCCTAGAAAACCACACACGTTTTGGAACTTTAAAAGACCACTGGGAACACTTTCACGGTTGGAGTGGGTCTTTAAACTTCACTGCATTCGAGGAAAATGAACTTTTCCGTTTTCTGGCTGAGTGGAAACGGCTCAATATTAGCCTGCAGGCATGTCACCGACCCTCTCAGAGCGTTTGCTTTCATTTCGTTTTGATGTCCTTGTCTTTTTCTTCCCGCGTGCAGTTGCGCCACAGATGGCGAAAAGCGACACAAGCGACGAAAACACGAGAAGAGCTTGGACAGGGAGACAAGTTTGTGATGACACACACACAGGTGGTGACGCTGTGCTGTCAGTGGATTCATCATACGAAACAAAACAAAGCAAAAACAAAAAACAGTATTCCGTGCTACACGTAATCACCTTTCGTACTGTGCTACACTGTGTTTTTATTTATTTCTTATCGTCATGTAAGTCTGTGTGAAGGTCCTGTAAAGCAAATGTTCTAGAAACCACATCTACACAAGCAAAAGAAAAACACATGGATGTTCTTTTTCTATATATACTCTTTATCTGTGTTTGAACTCTGCAGCTGCCAGAATTACACGACAATTGTGACTACTTAGGGCCAATTAGTCCAATTTTTAAAGTCTTCTTTTATTTCTTTCTACTTTGTATGTTTTTTACATTTTTTCAACAACCAGAAGTTTTAAAAAGCTGCCTAAAAAGGACCACAAATCGATTTTTACGTAGCATTCAACGTAATGTTTAGCCTCGCGAAACTAGCATTTGCAAATAAAGATGAATCCCACAGGTATTCATTACTCTAGTTACTTTAAAAGTATTAAGTTTGATATATTCTGTAAATCTCAATGTTTCCGTGTCGGTGAACGAGTCTAGAGTCTTCTCCATTGCTATTTCACATTTTGAATGTCTTTCCTCGAGTCGAGCTCTTCCCCATCGAGTCAAAGACATCATTTTGACTTTTTGGGAAAACTTGGCGTTCGCGTCGCTGCTGAGCACTAAACGAAAAAATTGACTGTCGACATACAATTACTATGAGGTTATAGCTACCTTCTTAGACTTTTCTTTCTTTCGTCTTATTTTTCCACACCCCGCTACAAAAGGCTTTTTTTTTTTTTCATTGAAAAGAAAAAAAGCACATTAAATCCAAAATAATTCCTTTTGATTGTAGTGTTTTTTTCAGGGGTAGCTTCACTGAAAAAACGTAGACATCGAGTTAGCATGGCAGCATATTTTGGTGGCTTTTAGCTACCGCTAGCGCCTTGGCTTTTAGAAAACTAGCTTGTTGGGTGTTTGTTTAGAGGCTCCATGTTTTCCTCCTACTTGCTCATCTCGTCAGCCATCGATGAACATGTGATCTCCTCTCCAAACAACCCCTACGATGTTAGCATCTGAAGCGAAACGTTTCCTGGCTTTTTATTTTGAAAGCAAATGCCTGCATGACGATGAAACTCGCTGCAGGACCGTGAGTACTTCTAGAGATGCAATAATCCTTTTTTGGGGGGGAAGGGGCAACAAATAAATGGGAAAGAGTCTTAATGTAAATGAAATACTATATTTTATTCATGTAAATGTTACTAATATATTACTAACATGGTGTTAAATTCATATTTTTCTTGTAGATGTAACTTTCCCATTGTTTAAAGTACTGACTCTCACTTAAAGGAACTAAAAGTTGGTCAAAAAATTATATCGATATCAAATGTTTTGACGACTGGAGCGGGAAATTCTGCCTTAAATTTGGTAGTAATAGACGGACATTTTCTGTAATTATTTAAATCACCTGTATAGAGAACTATTAGTTCAGAACTGTTTGTGCAATTGTGATTTGTTTCATGAGAATAAACTGGCACACGCGGGGGGGAGCATAAATAAACACATTAAAAAGCTGCTTTCTTTACTCGTGATTTTCCTATTTTTCAAGCGCAAACAGGTTGAAATGATGTTGCTGCTGACCACGTTGCTTCCACCAAAGGTGTTTTTGGTTTGTATGAAATTGTGGGACACCAAAAGCAGACGACGCCCAGCCCTCCAAACAGTCTGCAGGCAGTCATGTCCAAAGGTTAGTGCCTTTTCCTCAATATTTTAAACCAAAATCTTCGCCATCAGAGGAAAAGGTTTGATGGAAACGGTGGTATTTGTGAGCTCGTTTTGTCGGTTTCCATGGTAAGTTGCAGCCATTCTTCAAAAGTGCTTGTTTTGCTGCTGCAGATCACTTACCTGTGCTAACACAAGGTCAGAAGGTTTCAATTTAACACTGCTTATAAAACCATTACCAGAACATGAAGCACGTCTGCGGTCCACATAGCGATTTAATAGTTTTCACGTATGCTGACCTAAGGCGAAGACAGCGGTCCAACATGACAGATTGTATGCAACTTTGTTGCAGAATCAACAACTTTGAGTATTTCATTTGGTTAAAAAAACAGTTTGCTTAAAAAAAAGGGGGTTTCAATTTCTTCCATGGATTGAAGAACCAAACCTCTCCAGAGGAAAATGAACATTTACTATTGATTAACCTATTAAATTCCTGGACAATTTTGACCATTTTAACTAAAAAATGTGAAAAATAAAGTCTACAAAGGAATTTAGTGTTTATTTTCACTTAAAGTTTAAGCACTTTGTACTTTGATGCTTCGGAAAACAGAGAATTTTTTAAATATTTAAAAAAGAAGCTTATTCAAAGTAATATATAAAGTACATGATTTAGTAAACCTGCATTGTAATTTTAGTTCTTTTGTACAGACTTCATGCTGTATGGGTTTTACGTACATTGCTCCGTTCATGTGAATAAAGAAACAAATAGCTGGTCGATGTGCAGTAGCACAAAAAGGATTGATTTATTTACTACCACAGTAAGACGTCAAAGGTTGGTGGATGAGTATTAATACCAACGATGATGGTTCCGTTTAGCAGGTAGTTATACAGTATTCTGCAAAAATGGGTTCGGATTTTTTTGCAAATGAGCAACTTTTTTTTGTTTTGACTCCAACCGTTTTTTCTTTTCTCTTCTGTAGTAAATTGAGTTTGTTTGCACCGCCGCCTCCAACAGTTGGGCCAGACCTCCGTCGTTCCGGTTCCGCATGTCCCTTGGTTTCTGTCACAATATTTATGTTAAAAGTGGGAATTAAAAACGTTAAGGTCACACACCTGTGTGTGCAGAGTTTGTTCCCCACGTTTGACCCATCCTCTTGGGGAGCGGTGACCTGCAGATCTGTGGAGATCATGAACCGTTTCGTGGTTCAACCCCTTAATGCTGAGTTTCAAGCATCCTAGTCTCAGGGTAGCCGCTCTACCAATAGGCCACCGAGCTTCAATTTAACCCTTTAACACCAGAGATATCACCTAAATAACATGCATTCTGTAACTTTTTGACCGTTTATGTGATCAATGTAATTCCAGCCGATTCTGACGTGGAGAAAGGACTTTTCGGCTTTGCACCACAAAGCACAGAAAAGCAACACATTATTAACAAAGTATTGCATTCCCACCGCTTCTCTATGCGACAGAATCGCCTGGAATTGCATGACTTGCGTAAACGGTTGAGGAGTCAAGCGACGAAGCTCTTGGAACTCACATTTAGTCCTGCGGTGTTCACACTGGACAAGCAGGGAGGGGCTTCTTCTACTAGCGCATGTCCACCACCTACAGCTGGAAGAGCCTTGGTGCAAAAAGTCAAAGCCGTGACAATCGGCTGTGCGAATTTTGCTCCAGGTTATTTTGTCTTACAGCTCTATTCTGATACATGAAAGACTTGGTGTCATATAGGTTCGGCCGGGCACAAGCCGTAATTTGTCCTCCTTGATTAATTTTTTACACGGTTGGTACTTCAATCAATGAAAGGGGACGTCTCTACCAAATCGGAGTCCCTGATTGGTCCACCTGGTTTAGCTTTCAACGTGGCTTTTGGATATGTAGACCGAAGATGCACGAACACGGAAACCCAAAACGTGCATATACTGTACGTACGTTTGCCTAGACTTTTCATTAGAAGTGCCGCTTCAATGCGCGTCGCCGATGACGATGTGAACAAAGCTTTGAAAGACATTTAACACAGTAGCTAAAGCTCTGGTGTTAATGGATTAAAAGATAAGTGGCTTCACCTCTTTTGGTTTGGATTTCATAGAAGCGTAGTCAATTTATCATAAAAATGCTCTCAAGAAATAGCACAGTCTGTAGTAAACTGCGTTTTATTAGATTTAAATATATAATTTTTTTTAAAACCCCAAATTTATTCGGTTGATTTTTTTCTCCCAATATTTCCTAAGAACCATTGTGTTGGATGTGATGAATAAAATAAAATGGATTTCGACTAACATCTGCCTCTAAATGTAAAAATGAATGGAAAACTGCTTTACCATGAGTCTACTAAAACAAGTGCTTTTTATAACGCCCCAAGACTGTTTTTGCGCAGTGTTTTTTTCTTTTTTAGCGACATAAAAAAAATAATTCATACAAAAAAAATACACCCTCAATTCCAAAATTTTGGTTGTGCACCATATATCTGTGGAAGAGTGGCAGTTTTGTATCTTTGCATTACATTGGAAAACAGGACACTTTTAAAAAGACATTGACGTCGAAACAAGCAGATCAAATATGGCTTCCAGTTCCTCCTGAAAATGGCTTCTTTGAGTGCGGCGCAGAGGGGGGGGGGGGTTCCTCACTGTTCTTTTTGTCTTTTCTTACTGCAGCAAAAAAAAAAAAGAAGAAACAGAGAAAAGGTCACAGTCATAACAGGCATGAGCAGTAGAGGTAGCAGGAAGGGACGTCGGATCACCTCTCGTTCGACGGCTTGGAGGTCATGACCCAGAGTAAATATTCCTTGGCCGCCATGGAGTCCAGGACTTTGTTCACGTCGCTGGTGAAGCTTCCGTCTACATGTCTCTTGCTGAACGGTTCATCCAGCTTGTCCAGTCTGAGTGCGTACACAGGGACACAATGTAAACACAGGCCGCAGCGGGTCACAGCGTGGAAACCGGCGCAATCAGCTCTTCGATTTCAAGAAACAAAATCATCCGTCATCCTCATTCAGGATTGTCAGTTTCTTTTTCCGTGATCGTGACATGATTGGTTGAGTTCTTCCCTCATTCTGCATTCGTTTCATTTGACAGTGTAGTGAAAAGGACAGAAATCAACACAACGGAAAAGTTTAGGTGATTTTTATTTCAGGAAATCGGTAAAAAGAAAAAAGCGTCAGAAGATGGGGAAAGAAGGGTGCATTTGATTGGCTGGATGTTGGAATCAAACACAAGTTGTTTCACGGGTACTGTAGGAGGAGGAGGAGGAGGAGGAGAAGGAGATACGAAGGACATCCTACTCTCTTCGGATTTGCCCGGACTTGAGCTTGGCAACAAAGTCTTTGATTGCCTGCTCCTTGAGGTAGGCGCTCACGTCGCTGGTGAAGGTACCATCTGCATGGCGCTTGCCTGCATCACTACAAAAAAAATACCACAAAAAGCAATTGGAGAGATTCCGACCAGTGGTGACGATGAACTATATCAACATTAGTCTGACTTACTACTTCTCACTGGGCTTAGGCAGAGCCGCTCTAGTTGGAGACATGAGTAGGGAGATGAGACCCAAATTAGCAACAATTTTTAATTTGGAATCACATTAAATGTTAAGCATAGTAACGGTACAAACTGGTCTAAATTTTATCCAAGTGTCAGTCTGTTATGGACGTCAGCTGAGAAGTTTGGCCAATTTTTTTAACTAATCTTCCAGCAATAAAAGTCTACAAAATACATTTCATTCTAGAATATTTAGACCTCTAAACTCATTCTTGGTAATATTACTTGTACCAAAAAAGAAATATGAATTCATTGATTGGATTTCTGCGGCTACAAGAGCTCAAGTGTAGCTTGAATGACTAAAAAGCAACTTTAAAAATGTCAGTTCAGTTGAAACATTGACACAACAATAGTAGTTAAAAAAAATAAAAAAGGCATGTCTATTTAAACTCAATTAATTTTATGGATTTATATATTTTTCCCCAACAAAAGCTACAAATATCCCAAAAAATAATAATATCCCCTAAAGTTAATTTAGTATTTTCTGTTTAATTCTTATTCGAGCAGCGTAACGCAAAGTTAGAAACTTTCTGGGGCTAAAAGCAATCAACAACTTGCTCAAAAAAACCACATTTTGGCATTTGAAATCTTCTCGTTTGAATCTTGCAGCTTTCTGAAGGGGTATAATTTGACACCAACCCGCTCCTTTTGTTGTTCATCAGCCATCGAACGAAGTCCTGCGCCTTCCTGTCCTCCAGGTATTTGCTGTAGTCGTTTGAGAAGGTTCCCTCCGAGTGTCTCTTCATGCTGGACAGCTCCCGGAGCTCATCAGCTAACGTGTCGTCTGCTGCAAAACTTGGAAATAAACAAAATCTTTTTCATTGATTCATCAGACCCTTGTAATTCTCAATCTGGGAAAAAAACGAACAAAAATTACACAACTCTGTAAATTTGGCTTTAATGAATTGCCGTCCTTTATTTATTTTTCACCTAACTTTATTAAGCTCCTAATGTTGATAAAGGAAAATACATGCTTGAATGACAACATATTATTTGAAAAATGAAGTAATTCTTTTAAAAATATCCTTTGTCTTTTAAACCACTATTTAAGTAAGTCTGATTAGAAAAATATGGGTTTTTACAATTAATTTGAGGAGCAAGGATAAAAATGTTAGATTTAGTTTGATTAAAAGAAAATTGTTTTTATTTTCCCTCTAACTATATTTAAAAGTAACAGAAACGTCAACTTTAGTGCGGATCTCACCTGGAGCTGTCCTCATTCTGGAGGAGAGGGACCTGCCAGCTATGGTGGAAAAAGCCGAGGAGCAGGAGGACGGCGGCCAGCGTGTGGAGGCTGTTCATGGTTGGAACCTGCGACAGGTTTCAGTGCACCAAACGTTCATTTGGGGACCAAAGTGTCCCTGATGGAGACCTAAAATGAAAACCAAACTCACCTTCTGTTTTTTTTCTTCTTTCCAAGCGGCACTTAGTTCCTTCACTTGTTGTCTCTGAACATCTACCGGTTCTTCTAGGCTTTTATACCTGAGGAGGAGGCAGGATCTACCCCAGGTGGGGAGTTTTTTTTTTTTTTTTTACCACTCTGTGGAGGGGGGGAGGGGCCATCCCGTTACTCTCAACCCATTAGACACGGGGCCCCTCTGGAGGGCCGACTCAACGAGCCGAGCGTTTGAAGGAAGGGGGCCACTCATGCGTGATGCCTGCTCCTACTTTGGTGTTAAGATCAAACAACTGCAGCTCATCCTGTCAAACAGACAATCAGAGCTGTTTAATGCGCTACTGTGTCGTCAGGATGGGGAGCTGATGGACGCTCTCTGAGTCTATATTTGATGTGTTTTTTTTTCCTTTTCAATCAAGCTATTGAAAATATTGATCCATTTTCACATCGCAGACCGAATTACAAGTTTCACTGGTTTTGACTGCAAAAGCACTTTTTTAAATTGAATTTCTGAAAGCTCAAAGAATTTTACAGTCGAAATTCTATTCTTTTTTTTTCAATTTTAAATCTTTCCATACATTAGGACAGCGTGTGTTTTACTAGCTGTATTTGTGCCAAATATGGAAATACGGAAGCTTTAATATGAGGGAAAATAACCTCAAAATCACTCAAGGTGAATTTGACCAAGAAATCTATCAACTAAAGACACAAAAAGGAAATTTAAAGTCTGAAATTAATAATAATCTTTCAAGTTCTTTACTCCATGCTTGTTAGCCAAAGAAAAATGGAGGAAAATGAATCAATACAAAGTACAAAACTGTAAATAAGTACTTTAAAGACCACAGTAACAACAAAATATGCTTGAATAAATAGAATTTTCTTACAACTTATTTTATTTTATATTACTTTTAAATGTAAAACAATAAAATTAGGCCCCTCGAGAAATTAAAATACTGTCTACAAATGGCTAGAAATACTAAAAGTGACTATTAATTTACCTACATTTATAAAATCAGACTACAAGCAAAATAACTCCCTGTCAAAAAGTCCTAAGCTTTTCAAATATTTAACACCTAATCAACAATTTTCTATGAGCATAAAACACTTATTTGTTTTGATATAAAGACAATAGCAGCGAGCCAACCAACAAAAACGAATAATAAATAAATAAGCAGGAACCTCCTCAAGAAGCTGACATGATTGGATATTTACTTATGTTAATATAAGGTGACAATCGTAAGACATGAGCATCACGTCCTCTTTGCCTAAAATCTTAAATTGTAAATATTTATCATGTTGCAAATCTGAAATGTGTCTTGCAAAAATTCTTTTTGAATCATTAAGATGATCAAGACTTCCCTTAAGATTACCCCAAAGGAAATGAATCCAAAGGGACTCTTAGTTTGAAAATCCTAGTTCCTTTCCAGAAAAACTAAGTAAACTTGTGATATGTGATATTTGTAAGACGTTTCACATTCCCTCCATGCTTTGAAATTTGTCGAGAGCCTAAGTAGGGAAAAAAAATAACTAATTTCTGCTAAAGATCTATCCTCAAACGTAAACTGGAAGTACAGGTAACACTTTCACTTTGCGCTTTGTTGCAGCTTTTCTGTAAAATTTAAACATAAAAAACGGATTTCTTGTCAAAAAAAAATCACAATTATTTTTTTACCCTATTGAACTAAAACAAAAAAGAAAAACTATTTACCATTTGATGGCTTTGTCAAAAGCATGAGCCTATTTTATTTTTCCTTGAGTTTTACTCTAACTACAGTATTAATACTGTTATTTATACTGATAATGTGAAAATGTAACCTTTTTTTTCTCCAAGTCATAAAGGATGATGCGTTTGGTCATTGCAATTTGTTAATGTCTTTGTACCTATGCAAAGTGTACGACATCAAAATGATCCTCAAATTAGTTTAAACTTGTCAACAATTTCAAACTCGTCACCAAAAGCTGCTGTGAAAGAAAAATGAAACGAAGATTTTCAACAATTTATCATGAAGGAATTTATTTACACGGCATTCAGGAAACAATCTCTTAGCTTGTGTGGCGTATCGTGTGATACCTGATTACAAATACAAACTCCAGAATTCACCACAAAAACCTGTTTTTACCCTTTCATGACATCTATTCTTTGTCTTTTTTTTATCAAGTTAAACTATGAATCTCTCACTTACAATCTACGTAAATAGAAAAATCACATTTAAATGCTTATTTATTTATCAAAACAACATTAAGCTCCGATTTACATACAGACCAGTATTACTAATGGTGTGCATCAAAACGTCAAAGTTTGGACGGTTTAACACTTTTGCTCCCAAAAGAGATCCTAGCAAATGTGTCCTTTCAGCGATCGCAGGTGACGACTTCATGCAAAGCACCTCTTCAGGAAGTGACTCAAGTGGGTGTAGACGTGGGAATTGGCCGAACCGCTGAGCCCGTGGTCCTTGTCCGTGTACCACTAAGAGAGGAGAGCAAAGACGGAGAGTTTGTCGTTGGCCTTTTCCCCTTTGTTTCTATTCTCCTCGTCTTATCTCGGAAGGGTTTGTAAAGGCCAAACCATGCAAAGCAAAGACCCGCTAACCTTCCTGCCCCAGCCCACTTCTTCAAGTTCGTCCTTTGGGACATAAAGGCGTTACCAGGCCAACAGCAAGATGTAATCTTTTTATGGAGTCCCGGGCCTGCCCATTAGACCTCTTCTGTTGGGACATGTTCCAAATGCTTCTTTTCAGGACCCCCAAATGCCTGAATTACCTAAGCTAAATCAATAGGAAGCTGACCCTTTATTAACTGTTTTATGGGTGAGCTTGACCAGCCTTTGGGGTCGGTTATGACCTAAAACTTTCAGTTACTACAAAGAAGTCAAGATCCCAGCCTAGAGTTGGAGAAAAGGTCACTATTTAAATACAAACATCCCCTCAAACCAAACAAAAAAACATGATTCTGAGCCGTTTTCAGCACCTCATCTCCAGAAAATGTACGAAAACTCACCATAGCCTCAAAGTCTACTTGCTCATCTACCAATGCTTCGGAGATCTCTGCTGCTTGCTGGAAATGAACATTATCTAGAAAAACACAGTTAAAAAAAGATTAATGAGGCATGTTTGGATGGGAGTGTGTGTGCCCAGACTTTTTAAAGATGCAATTGATGAGTGAAATGAAGGACTGATGTAGGTCCACAACAAATACTTGGTCAAATACAAGGCGTTACAACCAAGGGATTTCTAAATAGCTCTTGAATATTTTTGAACCAAAATACATTGTACTGACATCATTAATGACTTTAAGGTTCTTTAACTCTTTTGTACTCTTAAGGCTTAATAAAGTAGGGTGTCATCAGCATAACATTAGTTTATACCAATGTTGCACAAAGACATGAATCAAGAAAACAAAATCGGTTCCAGTCCAGAATCACGTGGAACTAAACCTGATATCAGAAAATATTCTCAGGAACGAGGAAATCCAACGTCATCTCAAACACAAAACAAAGAGTCTGACAAAATGTAGATTTGAATGCTTAGACGTGACGGATGATGCCTATTCGATCATATTCTACATAAGTTTTTATGTATTTTATCAAATTTGCTTAGTTTTTGCACAAAGTCTGACACAACTAGATCAACACCAACATAGTTTATATTATTTTATCATTTGGACCATTTTAGTTAAATTTCACCTTTTCCCACTTCCCCTTCGTGCTTCAACTGTTTACTGGAATGCAGCACATAGATGACAAACTATTCAACTACGACTTTGACTGCTAGAAACTGCTGGTTTGGTTTCCAATATTCTAAGACATCTATTCTTTTAAAACAAAAACTAATAAATTAAACCCACTTGAAATCAAATCCTTGCACACTTGAATAAAAGTAATACAGCTAAAGACATTGCAGAGCTCACCATCGGCTGTTCCATGAACAAGTAGATACTGCACTGAATGGAAGTTCTTGGCTCTGGCAGTTACTGTTGAGTCCTGCACAGATTCAGGTTTGTGTGAAGGCAATGCCATGACCGATTATAGGGAAATGTTGGTATTGGGTGACAATAGTAACCATGAAACTCACAGCATAGCCCTTAGGATTCTCCGAAGGTTGCATCATGTAGCGCTCGGTGTAGATGGAATCTATTATAAGGGGGACAATACTTTAGTGTTAACCTTTCAATGAATCGATCTGTAACATATTTAGAAAAAAACAAAAAGTACCATAATATGTCCATTTAGAGACTGGAGCCACAGCCATTCCACATTTGAAAACTCCACTTCCAGAACCCAACACCATGGACGTTACGTATCCCCCATATGACTGTTCGAGAGAGACGAAGAGCTCTTTTAGCTCACCATTGGGCAAAAAGCCAGGCACACGGACATCAGAGTAAAACATTAACTTGTTTTTAGAGCCATCCTTTGCCCTTTGAACTATGAAATAGCCCAAATGGACAGACGGTATGAGACCAGAGGAGCTGGGGACAACATATTTCCCTCAGATAGCATTCTTGTTTAAGCATTAGTTTTTATTTTATTTGAACATTTTAACAATAAGCAATACTCACCCATCCCCAAATCGCAATTCTGTTTTTATCAATGAAGCCCATTTTTATGAACTCCCTGAAAGAAAAACCAAAAACGAGTGATTTCTGACGTCATCCTCTGACTGGTGACGCGTCAGCCACGAAGCAAGAAAAATCCAGTTTAATGAAGCCGTTCAGGGAAAGAGGGTGTTTGTTTGAGATGCGCCGACTCGCTCGTCTTACCTTGCCGCTGTTATCTGATCTTCCACCTCATAGGTTCCCAGACGTTTGTAGATTTCATGCATCAACTCGTCGCCCTGGTAACCGCTCCCTCTTCCGTCAAAGCTGGCAACAATGATTTTCTCAGTGCTGGCCAGGTAAGTGGACCAGCCGACCCGGTATCTGAGGTCAACTTTCTGACTGCAGGGACCTGCATAGCTGAGAGTTGGCAAGTTTAAGAACATTCATTCATTCCTTGAAAAGGTTTAAGAACATGTTTCAAATAAATCGGCTACATTTTTATTTTATTTTTTTGGAAATACTTACACATCTATTAATAAGGGGTATGTCTTGGACTCATCAAAACCAGGGGGCAAAAGCATTGTGTACCAAAGATCTGTCCATAAAAAAACAAAGATAACTCCTTTATGATGCGTAAAGGGCAAGCAATCCTGTCTGGATCTTTTCAAGCACACGTGTCAAACTCAAGGCCCGTGGGCCAAATGTGGCCCGCTATGTAATTTTATGTGGCCCGCGGGAGCATAAACATTTTTAATTTCTTAAAATAAAAATTGGTGTGCATTTATTCTTATCTAGGGGGAATCGGAATTGAATTATTGGATTGGGCAACTATACATTAGGACTTAAACACTGTCCGTATGACCTAACCTGACAGAATCAAATGTAAAAGGATTTATGTTAGAATAACAAGCAAATATGTTTTTTATGCAACTGTAATTGTCAATTTAAAAAGTTAAAATAAATAAATAATAATGAGTTTTTTAACATCAAGGAGTAGGTACATTTATTTTTCATTACATTTAGTTACATGTATAAGTTATATATGGCCCATTTTCCCTGAGGACAGACATCACATGCACATGCTGATGTCTGTCCTCAGGGAAAATGAGTTTGACACCCCTGTCTTAAAGCTTTTGCATTTTTAACAAAAAACTCAAACTGTTCTGGAAGCATGCTCAAAAGCTCAGGAGTTAAAAATTTAACCCAGAATTAAGCCTATTGTATTCTTATCAGTGCCATAACACACTTTTACACTTCATTTGTTGAACCGGCAGAATTAAAGGTACATCCTACCTGAAATTACTTACTGTATTTATCCACTTTGATAGTTCCTTGACGCACAGCGGGCATTGAGATTTTGGATGTCTCATTTCTAAATGCGTTGTTCTCCTCCAAATCTTTGACCACTTTAATAAAAAAAAAAACAGATACTTTTCACTTCCATATTGTCTTTTTTTGTTTGTTGGTTCAAAATTGCAATAGTGCCGCTTACAGGTGTTACTCCTGGTGTCTACAATTGCCTGGTAAGGAATATCGGGGCCTAAAGGCACATAATACACTTGTTTTAGTCATGCAGGTTTACTTAGAACGGAGAAACCACAAAACGTCAGTTTACCATTGCAGCTCAGAAGGTAGAAAGAGGCGTTGTGACTGAAGGAAGCAGAGTTATATTCGCAGTGTGCACGAAATTTACAAGTCAGACAAGTCTTGCTGCCTCCGGTCAACCTAACATGACAAAATAAACACACAATGTTAGTCAGTTATTTGTCTTGATAAAGCAAATCCTTCATTTTGTTAAGGGAAGCCCTTACTTATAAACATTTCTTCCTCCTGGCCTGCCGTCCTTTTCATTGCTTGAAAAATATCTAAGGAGGAAATGGTACATTTGAGCAGACAGGTTCACTCGGTGAGAGGTACGGACATAGCTATTTGTTTTTCTTGGAATTGCACTTTCTGAGAAAAAAAAAAACCATCCATGAATTTTACTGAGCAAATAACTAAAAGCCTCCCATTTGATAATACCACATGCTTTTAATAACTTATGCAATAAGTCTTTGGAGATTGTCAGTTATTACAGGGTTCTGTTCTTTGGAAGCAACTAGGGTTCAAAAGGTCAGACTAAAAAGAAATGGGATGTTCTGGTTATTTATGTCCAATCAAATCCGTCTCATGTTACAGAAACAGTAATGTTGTTATTGATGCTTTTTTAACATTTTCCATCCATTATGTGCTATTTGAATTGAAATATATTTTGATATATACAACCAAAACAATTCCAATTTACATTATAAGGTATTTCAATATACAAATTGTAGCCTTATTGCTTGTCAATAAAGCTGATGGGGAAAAGTCTTGAGGTCAGAAAGGAAGGTGCATCTCAAAGATGCACCAACAGATAACTCACACGCTGTCTTCAGTGACTTTCAGGATGTCGATGACCTCCCACTGTCCAGAGGTGACGGCTGTGGTTCTTCCCTGCACGACCGGGTCAAAACAAAATGAACCTTTCCTTAAGTACATCCTGTGCAAAACAAATTCTCTCTGGATGGGCCCCATAAATGCCCGGACAATGGCGGCACCCACCTCGACCACTTGATGGATGTGTTTGTATTTATTGCTGTCACTCAAGACTAGGTAATAACTCTTGGCGTCTGCGGCAAAAACTGGTTCCGATGGGGAGAACTTTGAGGAAGGAGAAACACAGACTCATCCTAAAGTGTCAATATTTTGACATCAAATCTCTGTTATTTGAAATTGCACTTTTGGACTATTATGTAGGATAGAGGGGGGCGTTTGAACGTACCCGTCCGATCCATCCACTGCTTGTCAACTCCAGGGTCTGAAAATAGTATACGAACCTTGTTAGTTTCCCACAGTTATTGGTCAGGTTTGTCACATTAACACAAGATGGCTGGGTCACCTTGAGGAACACCCATTTCCGAAAACTTGTATAGCTTTTTTCTGTTTCCGTTATTGCTACACTACTTATTTGCCCCCTTGTGTCCTTATTAGTTCCCATTCTCCATTTCAGATGGCAGGTAAAGAAAACTAAAGCTCTTTAACACCTGAGATCTTCCTAAAAAACACACACTCTTTGATGCGTTCAACATGACTTAGCTGATTGAGACACGGACAAAAACGGCATCGATATGCGACACAATACTAGCGTTAAGTGTTGCATAACGGCACCAAGCTGCTTTTCTCCACAACAGAATCGGCTGGAATTGCGTAAACAAAGAGTTACGATTGTCAACAAAAAGTCAGCATTGGAGTTTAAGCTGGACTCTTTAGTTGTCTTTCTGGAAAGGCCTTCCCACGGCTCGCAGAACACGGTTCATCTGGTCGCTGTGATCAGTTACGTTCGGACTGGTTCCGCTGGTTTGCCGCACAACCGACCAGCGTGCATAAGTTGTGACAGGATTTTATGAAAGCTACTCGAGACGGAAATATAAAAATTCTACCACAATCTAGCATCTTTAAATAATGGGAAACCTGAAGACATGGCAAATTGCATTGATGGCTGTTAAGGCCTTTAATCCTTTTTTCCGTTTTATTTCAATGTTTCCTCCAGTTATTTGAAAAACCTACATTAGCTATGGTTAGGCATGTAATACTTGTTAGTATGTCTAAAAGGTATTCACTACTGGACTAGAACTTAGATATCCAATCGCAGGAAACTTTAGCGCTGCATCAAAGAGCTTCATTCATTGCCTTATTGCATCTATTTCAGGGTAGCATATGTTTTCTTTTATGGCCTTTTCTGCGGTCAAATCGAAGCAAACAGACAACAGCATATAGCCATGTACAGAGAGAAAAACACTAAACACTTTGCAAATGATTATAAGCCTTTGATGTGGCCTGTTTTTGAAATTTTAAACATTGACAAATGGATACTTGCAAAGAATTTATGACCTAACACGCTTGGATGAAGCATGGACTTGTTGCTTTTCATTAATAGACACTTTGAGACAAAAATAAACCAAATAATGGAAGTTTAAGTTTGACTTTCCTGAGTTACTCACCGATAAATCCTCAGTAACCACCTTTAGTATTACCTTTATCTTTAAAATATACCTTCTGGATATAAATACAGTAGATCCTAGATGTTCAGTAAGGATGCATCTAGGTTTGCCAGTTACCCCTGAAAAATGACTATATGAGCAGCCAGTTTAGAACTGTTTACCTCAACTGGATCCCAGCTAGACCCACTGAAGTTGTAGATCTGGAGGATGAGATGGTTTTGAACTCTTTTAAGCCACTGAACTGCAAGGCAATTATCAGTCGCCCAAGTTACCGTCGCCAAGTAGTGATCACTGTAAGGTTAAACGCCACACATTAAGTTAACCTCTTTGCTTGTCTTTTGAAGGGTAAACAATGTCAAAACTGTGACATTACACTGTTTTGAACGGGTCTGGAGCGAGAACTTCTGCTGTTTTCGTCACGTTTTCAGAGTCCACAACAAACAGCTTCACCACAGGGTTAGGGGTGCCAGCCTGCAACGACAACAAAAGAAAGATGAGTGCACACCAGAATCATGTAGGGACGTTGGAGAAAAGGATTTCTGCTAAAGTGTCCTACCTTAGGATAGGGTATCAAGACAGTGCTGGGGTACTGACTGTCGCCGTACCAGGAGTACTCTATCGTGTGCACCTCTGTGTCGTTGAACTCGGCATAGGCAACATATTTTCCTCCAGGTGACCACCAGAGGGCATGATTGGACGAAAACATTTCCTCTGGAACAACAAATGAAAGAATATGTATTTTTAATAATAATAATAATAATAATAATAATAATGGATTGGATTTTTCTGCGATTTTCCAGACGCTCAAAGCGCTTACAGTGTGTCCATTATTCATTCACTCCTCATTCATACTTGGTGATGGTAAGCTTTGGTTGTAGCCACAGCTTCCCTGGGGCAGACTGACAGAGGCGTGGCTGCCATTTCGCGCCTACGGCCCCTCTGACCATCACCGGGATCATCCATGCACATTCACACACCAGTGGAGCCACACTGGAGGCAAGGAGGGTGAAATGTCTTGCCCAAGGACACAACGACATTTTGGCTGGTGGGAGCGGGGATCGAACCGCCAACCCTTCAATCATTGGACGACCCGTCATTGGACGACTTCCGTGTTTGTAATTGATTAAAAATGGATGCAAGGGTCCATTGTTTAACCCTTTAATGCTATGGCTCCAGTGTAGACATATTTTTGGCACAACCGTAACTCGTCAACCGTTAACGCAACTAACATAATTCCAACTGATTCTGAAGTTGAGAAAAAGCACCTTTGCGTTGATCTACAATACTTGACAGTAGTAAAGTGTTTACACAATTAATGTAGTTCAAAGAACATGTGTTACTTTGCTGTCGCTGGTGGCAGGTTAAAGGGTTAACTAAATGACTTGAACTTAAACAAAAAATGTCATTCAGCCAAAACAGTAGTAAGAATTATTTAAGAAAATAATGACAAGACTAAAGTAGAACAGTCTGGTTCTAAAATGAATTTTAACCCATGCACCTTTAATAAGTTGGTAAGCATGGCAATGGAAGATTATTGCTGTGTTTTGTTTTGTTTTTTTATAGACTTATCTCTGCAAAATAACTAAAATTCCCAATCAATTTTGAGACCCGGTCTATGATCTGTGCCCAACTAAAAGTGTTCTATAGAACACTGTTGGGCACCTTGAGACTATGTTTTTATTGACACAACCGTCATTATCTTCCTGTTTTTCTGCGCACGATCTTGTAATGACATTGTAAACCGTTATCAGCTGATGCTGGATTATGCTGGAAGCAAACTAAGATTGCAGCCACATCTGGTTGCGATCAGGCTCACATCGTCCTGCCAAGACCAAGTGTTTAACCACATTCTTTTGGTCAGTAAACGGCACAGCAGGCCGACAATGATTATTTCGAGGAAATGAAACCAGGGAATATGTTTCAAGAATTCAATCCTTTTTCGGGTTGTTTTGTTTTGCCATGAACTTTGCATCAAGTGTTCCACTGACCCTCATAAACCCAATCCGGGATCCCGTTGAAAACGTCATTGAGTTTACTGAAAGTGACTTGCTGGGACGGTGACTCAGGGCTGGTCTTTATGTACACGTTATTCTCCCAAACATAGGCCTGGAAATACAAATAAAATAGTGTAAGAAAAAAAAAATTAGACAAAAAGCACGTACTATTGCTAAAATCAAGGGATTGAGTAGTGTTTTGTTTGGAGCTTGATGAGCCACTTCAAAGCAGACGTTCTCGCTCACTGTTGTGTGCATGCGAGCAGCAGGCTTACCAGTTTGTTTCCCTCTGGGGCCCAAGCAAAGTACTGGACTCCATCAGGAATGTCAGCTGAAGTTATAAACGTGCTGAAAAGCGAAGTGAGTTTCATGAAGTTTCAAGTGGAGAACTTCGAACCGGTAGTCCCTCCGATTGGCCGCTCATATTTGAAGTAGGAACAAAAGAAGTACTCACTTTGATTCCCGGTTGTACAGGGAATAGGAAGCTAAAAAGGAATGTCTCCACAGCTGGTGTGATTGAAAAAAAAAAACAGTTATGGAGCAGTTTATGAGGCATGATATATCCTTTTTAAGACGTGTGATGAAAACCTGACTGTACCTTTGTGTAATTGCTAATAAAAGCAACATATTTGCGGTCGGCAGACAGCTGGTAATCATAAGCTTTCTTCTCCATCTGTGTTTTTAGAAAGGGAAAAAGTTCCACATCCTCATGACCCGGCACAGAGGGAAAATCTTTATCCGTGAATACGAGCGGATTACTTACAAACGCATCAGTGCCCAGGAACTCTGTAACCTTATTGGTGACAACATTGTGCAGGAAGACGGAGCCTGACTGGTGCAGATACTCGTAGTCTGTAAAAAGGGGCTTCGAAAAATTAGTCAGCGAGCCTGGGAGCTTTAGTTTTTAACAGGTCCTAAGGAAGAAAAACAAAACCTCCACAACTACAGCAAAGAAGTGATTATATTATCAGTATTTTGGGATTCATCGAGATATAATGCTGGATGAGTCAACAACTCCTGTCATGAGCAACACGTGTTCTAAAAGCAGAGTTGAGGGGAACTCTGAAAAATACCTGAGAGCGTCACCTAATTCAGGCTGTGCGAGAAGACACAACTAGCATTTCCAAGTTGAACTTTGCTTTTTATATATAAAACTAAAAGAAATTCTGTTTACTTTACACTTGCTTTGATCTTTTAAGAACATCTTTTGAGTTGTACTCATATAATGATGTTAGCATCAATATCTACATGTTTTTCTTTTGTTTGTCAGAAATATTTGCAGATAATCTTGCAGTTTATCTTATTTAGTGTCAGTCACGGAAAGACTAATGCTGTTGAAAGTTAGCTTTTATATTTTTACAAGCCATAGGCATAACAATGAAAACATGCGCTTTATTAGTTGATTCTGTCTTTGGTTATAAGTTGGAACAATGTGCAGCATTAATGGCTATAATAGCAACAAAGCCTATTTTGGAATACTGTACTTATTTAAACTGTTTAAATATAGTAGTACATACTCCAAAGCTAAAATCTACTTTCTGTCACACTTTTCCTGCTTAATTGACATAATGTTCTTTGGCCTGGGTTCATGTTTGCAAACTTTTTGTTGGCAAACTGGCTAAAAGTTCATGTTTGCTCTGAAATTTGCATATCACACTGTTTTTTTTAAATCTGAGCAACAACTAAAATCAGAATACCAGCTAAGTTTTCCGCCAAGAGGGTCAATTTCTTTAATTCACAACAAACACTTTCAGTTTTAGATCCTCTTTTCAAAATTATTAATCAATTTTTAGTACATCTTGGTTTATATTGTCTCTTAAAGTGAAATTTGAGGGTCTTGAATAGTTTTGTTTTCAATCAAACCCTTTTTTTGTAGGAAGAGAAATCCCCTTTTCACTTTTATTAACCCTTGTGCTACCCTAGGCACTTTACATTGGGAGTGGGGTCATCTAGACCCACTAGACAGTGCGCTGAACCATTTTTCCTCAATGATTTGTGATCTTCACTGGTGTCCATGGATTACATGAAATCTTTCCACCTTTATCCACCTTTGTCATGGTAGGGAGAACACGTCAATGTAAGGGCGGGGTCATCTAAGATAGCACAAGGGCTAAACCCTTGTTTTGCTTCTTCAACCTAAAGTTTTGAACTTAATGGTTTATACACTCTAATACATTTTATATTCACATTTCTCTTTCTAGTTTGAAGTTTTTTCCTGTACATTCATCCTGCCTCCTTCGAGTTGCATCACTTTTACGTTTAATGCTCGAGGCAGATAAGGCTTAACTGTTGGTTCCTCTTCAAATTTGTAGCTTTTTTTAAATTCCTGGTACTCTCTACACAAATGCTTCATAACTAAACATGAATAACAGAGGAGCGGTTTCAGGGTATAGTTGGAACCCTTGAAAACTGGACTGACTAGAATGTCAGAGGAGGGAGGAGTCTAATTCAACTTCTTTAAAATATTTTTTTTCTGTAGTGTAAATTATTCAAATTTAAAACTGACCAATCAGATGCCTCAAAAAAAGTATTTTATCTCACGTTCGAAACGTTTGACAGATTTCATGTGGCTTTCCAACAAGCTCACTCCTGATTGGCGATGGTGGTTGCCATAGAAACAATGACTTGGACCAATCGCTGCTTACTGACGTTGCCTGGCTCCAACATGGCGGCTCTGTATTACAAAAAATAAATGGAAACTATATGGACTTTATTTCATTGGAGCTGGAAGTGACCCATCTTCTATGGAAGATGTCAAACTTGGTCCAGTTCCCATCTACAGTCAATGATTGGAACTCAGAGCACACAGGCCGTCAGGAAACCGGATAAATTCTAGAAAGCAATTGTTTTGACATGATGAAAAGTTGCTAGAAGCCTGTGATTTTAACTTTATAAAGTATAAAATGGAACAGCAAAAATAAGTAAAAAATAGTATTACCTAAGCAGGAATCCTGCTGATTTTTTTAGTTGGGTTGGTGCAATCTTTCTTACATTTAGGTATTCTAAATGTTGAGAGATTTGTGCCCAAATTTACTATTTTTAAGTGATATTTAAGTGGTCTTTACATGGCACTTTTGTTGTACCTACTGGGTACTTACAGGGGTACATGCTGTGTATTTATATTTGCTTCCTACTTGTGTGGTACCTACTTGGTATTTATGTTGTACCCCTTAAGTTTTTACGTAGTACATACTGGGTATTTGTATTGTGCTGTTGTTTTTTGTATAAATACCACAAGAGCCACATTAGGACACACTCTTGGGTTATTTCGTTAACCCAATTCCTGAGTTTTTCATGTTGGGGTACATTGTTGGTTGACTGGGTGGTTATAGGAGTTTCATTTGAACCCAATTTAAAGTTAGTTTTAAAGTAACCCTAAAAAAAGTGAGTCCCCTTTTTAGCCTGAAAAGGTCGAGTTAAAAAACCACCCAATCTGGGTTATTTTTAACCATGGACATTTAACTGTGGGACTCGTACCATATAAATACACAGCAAGTACCACTAAAATACCCAGTAGGTGCAACAAAAGAACTATTTAAGTACCACTTAGAAACCCAGTCAGTATTGAACTATAAAAGGAAGCGTTACCAAGTTATTAAAGGGAATCGATTCAGAAAAAGGTTAAGTATGAAAGAAAGTAAAATGTTTGTATTAAATTTTGATCTTATCGGAGGCACTACAGTAGATCGATCAAAAACGCGATTCATCCCCTTTTACTATCTTTAGCTAAAATACTTTAATCTGATTATTCTCAAGATATACCTGGTTGAAATGTTTTGAGTAAAATTACTAAAGATGTTCTGTTTTAAGGTTTAGTAGGAAGTGTTGGTCCAGCTGAGCATCGCTGATAAGAAAGTGAAAGGTAGTAAATACTTTTACTAAATGATGACAAAAGCAATCATTTTGGTGAATAAGTAACAAGGCGAAACGACAGTGAAGTTACTCAGTGACACGTTTACTGTTTTACAGATTAGCGTCTCCCACCTGAAATCCACCTCAGGTTGTAGGACTTTGGCCTTAAGGAGCTGTTAAAAACATCTTCCAGGGTGAAAGTTCTGCTGCTCGCCGCCTCATCGTCCTCTGAAACATGTGACGTCACACATCATGAGATGAGTCTGAGCTTTGTGTGAAGCTGTGAAGTGATCAAAACTGATGGAATGTCTCCAACAAATCCAACAATGACCTTTTCATTGAATCATGGAAGGTATTTAAGCAGGAGCAGATGTGCTTTTCATTTTTATTCAATAGTTTGAAACATGATATAGTAAAAAACTCAAAACAAGAATTCCCTAAAAAATCTGCAACTTTGAGAACTTTTTATGTTTTTATTTACAAAATGACAACAAAAGCTTTCGCACAATCAGAAATCAAAAACTGTTCAAAAAAGAGTCTTAAATTGGACAGAAAAGTGTGATTTAATAAAGCAAACAAATGCAGATTTTTATAGAGTAAACATTCACAACTGTCTGTTTCTTTGACGTCATCGCTCGTGCTTCATATTTTTTTTCTTCCAGTGACGTGGTCAAGGTTTGTTTTTGTGTTTTTTTTAAACTCACCTCTGAGAAAAATAACCGTGGGGACCGCGATTAACGTGACGACCACCGCGACCGCACCGAGCCCGAGCAGCACCTTCGCTATTGAAATCTGTGAGGGGGGGTCAGGAAGGGGGGGGGGGGGTCAGACACACAGCCGCGTGAAGCAAACAGCGCGAGCGCCTCCAAACTCACCATCGTCCCGCGTGCCGCCGGTGAACACCTCCACACAACACACACACTAAAAAGCGACCTGAGAAGCGCCAACAACACGGCGCCGCGTGCCCCGGTTGATGGTTATCAGAAGTTTCAAAGGTGGACCGTCAATGAGCGCAGAGGAAAAGTTCCTCAGGCTGATGCTGAGCCAGGGCTTTTGGTGGAGGGGTGTTTCCCACACTGGACAGGACTGCAGAGTTTCCCCAGAAGCCCTGGAAATCTACAATATACCACTAATGTCTTTGAAAAGTACTCAAATTGGGTTATTAGGTCTAAAGTCGTGCTGTTATCAACAGTGGCTCATCCAGTGGGGTAGGGGTGAGGGTTGAAGAATCATTAGGCCCCCCTTAACCCCCCCCCCCCTAGCAAGTGCTACTGGTAAAGGAGCCTTTAAGCCCTTAATATTATATTGTTTTTTTCTCTCTCTGTATTGCTAGAAGCTTTATCTTATATATGAACTATATATGTATTTTGAGGATTTTTCTTAGCCTTTGTGCTATCTTGTGGGGTCCAGATGACCCCACTCCCAACGTTAAGGTGCCTGAGGCACAATGATATTTGATCTTCACTGGTGTCCATGGATTAAATTAAATCCTCTTCACCTTTATCCACCTTCGTCATGGTAGGGATAACACGACAATGTAAGGGTGGGGTCATCTGGACCCCACCAGACAGCAAAAGGGTTAGGAGGCCCCCCCCTGGTGGTCACTTGGTGAAGAGACCTGGCTTATGTTCAAAGCATCAATTCAGAGTCAAAAGGGTTGTTGACTGGTTTAAAAGTCAGTTTTATGTAAGGGTTAATGGCCGACGAAGTATGCATTATCACTTTTTAACGCACGCCACGGAGGACGGTTCCGTGAAGTGCGTTAAAAAGTGATGATGCATACTTCGAAGGCCATTAACCTGCTTATACCATGGTCACTTACAAAAGAAATAAATGGTAACCCGTTTTTAGTCCTTAATTCTTGTTTTTTTCCAATTTGGATCGCTTATTCACAAAAAGCGGACTATTTGTTAGGCCGCACCACCGCTGCAGTCAAGATTCGGCGACATATATATGCTGATCGTCCCAATGGATTGAATACAGCATCAGTTCAGAGAGAAAGTTCTCCTCTTACCGCTTGTTTTTGTCCAAATGATGAAGCAAAAGGTTGTTTTAAAGAAGCTGCTGCAGTGATACAAAACATTTAAGCTAGGTGACCGGAACTTCTTTTTCACCGTGCGGTTATCCTGTGGTATATCACTTTTTAATGCACACCCAGCAGCCAATCAGAATCAAGTATTCACCCGGACCATGGTAAAAATCCTCTCATTCAAACTTCAGCTTATCTTCATTTTTGGCAGGTTTCTTTATATCATATATACAATATTCATATAAAAATGACCATATTTTCAGTAGCTAAACTGAAAGTGAGGAGTACAAGTATTTGACATTATTTGAACAAACATTGGATGAAGGAGTCGTAGAGTGGTGGCCATAAAAACCATCATGTTAATAATCTTTATTTACTTGATCATTAATGTCCTCCAGACTCCAGACTGACATCAGGAGTCCGATGAATAAAAATAATCCACCAAGAGAGTTCAAAACAATAAACACTTTCAGTGACGAAAATACATTTTTAAAAGGACATAAATGTGTTAAAAAGACCAAAGAGCCAAACGACTCTGATGTCAGCGTCTATTTCTGTCTCTGTTTCTGCAGGTTAGGGGAGTTGGTACAGAATGTGAGAGCTGACCATTCAGATAAATGCTAAGAGGCTCTTAAAAGCTTATCAAACACGAAGCCGTTGCCTTTATGAGGATCTCGCCTCATATTCTGCACTTATTCCAGTTCCACCGGACATCCTCGGCAAACAAACAGACAGTGGACGTCGTCTCTAATGCAGTGCGGCTTGTTTGACGAGAGCCGCTTTACTGATGTTTCCATTTGGTGGACACTTAACCCGACTGAGATCATGTACAGTTGTCACTTTGAATATTTTGGGCTTAATGGGTAATTAAAGTTCTGATGTAAGAAAGAGGGGAAAAAAAAGACTTTTAATGAAGTAGCTGAAAATTCATCAGGTTGTAATATGACTTTCAATATGTAATGGTGTTTAAACTATGAGTAGTGACTGGCAAACGTTTTTTATTTTACATTTAATATTTAATTGTTTTGAAGAAAAAAACACTTTAGTAGTTAACCAACCTAAAAGTGAGCTGCTAAACCATCAACACATTTTTTGAAAACTCTAAAATGGAAAAACACTTTGGCAACATTTAAGACTTCCTGACTGAAGCCAGTTTAAAAACAAATACATGATAATACATACTGGAGCCTCCATCTTTACAACCTTAAGGGACCTTTACCATGCAAAATTGATTCTTTGACCATTCAATATTAATGTTAATTTTTCACGAAAAACAAACGAACCCCAAAGTAGTATTTTGATTCATTCACGCATGTCTGAGCGTTCATCTAAAAACCAGCGCTCAGAGCACAAGCCCATCCCGGTTCTCACATTGTGACATAGATAAGTGAGAACCGCCCCTTCCAGGAAGAGTCTGCGCTGCCAGTACCGCCCCCATAGGTTAACACAAACACCCACTTTTTCTGCAGAGCTAGCGGTGATCGGCTAAACGCTTTCATATGCCCAGCATGAACATTCATCTTTGCAAAAGTCAGGTCACGCTGATGAGGCCAACGCGACATGACTGACGTCATGAAACGGGCGGCATCCAACCGGAGCGAAAGGCGGTGCCTCAGAGATCGAGTCGTCTTAGTTCTGGGTAGGAAAAGAGCTAAAGAAAATAACTAGTATTTAAAAAACGCATTCTCTTGTGGACCATAGGTATACATTATCAGATGCATGGATGTTGTTTTACCATAAAAGGCTGAAGGATAGCATGTACAGGCCCTTAATGGATTACTTTTGTCCAGAATACATCAGGGCAATTTTGCATTCACTTTTTTTTTTAACTGTGTTCTGCATCCTGATTGGCTATCGACTCTGTCAATTGATCTCCTCCATGCCGTGTCTCTTGTACTGAAAGAGTCCTGGTTGCCAGATTTACACAAAAACCTCCGTCTCGATCAGATTTTTGTTTTCATTCTATAATACTGGACTTATTGTACTGTGAAGGTTTGAACTTTGAGTTTTTGAACAAGAGAGAAAAGTGTGAAAATGTTTAAGTCTGTCTGAGGAAAGTACTGCTTTAAAACGTCTATAGTCCTACTCCCTGGATTTCACCTATCGCAAGTTATTTTTGGAATGTAACTATCATGATAAACGAGGGAACACTGTAGCTGTATTCTGTAAATCATGATGAAATCCCATTTGAGGTAAAATAGACGTCAACTTAGGTCAAGTTGAGATATTTTTCCTGCAGTCCTACAAGTTTTTTTTTGCTGTCAGTAAATACTGCAACTCCAAAGCCAGATGTTTTTGTCTGAACCTCTACATCCCCAGAGTCAAAACTGAATTGTTTCCTGGATTCAAGTCTCTCCAGTGCCTCTTCTAACAAAAAAAAAAATCTTGTTTTCTAAACGTATTCTTGTGTTCTTTGATCTATCACTGCTAAGATTGGCCGCATCATTGTACTTATCGTAGCTATACCTGATCAAAGATCAAGTTTCTGCAGCTTTTTCCAACTCAGACTTTCTGGACACAAATGTGTTCTGCAACCCTTTTACACTCTTAGCTCCAATGTTGACCGTCTTTCAACTGCCGTTACTCTTCAACCGTTTGCACAATTAATGTGGTTCCAGTGGATCCAGGAAGTGGAGGAAAGCAGCTGAAAAGTTTACGTAATCAACAAAATATCAGCTGACGTTGACGAGTTGCGGTATGTCAAAGAGCGTGATTTATTAGCCATCGCCGATGACTTCTTTAGCGTTAAAGAGTTAAGTAGGACTCTTCTTTAGAGTGTTGCCGTCGCCGTTGTCAGGCAGACCTGACACCTTTCATGGACGCTGAGCAGACGGCAAATTTTTTAAAGAAAATAGGTTGAACCAACGGCAATGTTTCATTAAAATGAAGGTAGTTTGGACTTTAGGTAACTCATTATTGGACTGCAATATGTCAGATAAAAAATAAAAAAGCTGCAACAACTGCAAACCATAACCAGGGTCCATCCTGTGAGGCAATGTTTCTGTTCAGGATTTTGGAAAGTGTCACTTTGGTATTTGTGACACGATCCATTTATTTCTGAAAGGATAGTCTAAATAAACCATATATAATAAACTACACATTTAGTTGTGCAGTACGACGGAGTTTTAGGGCCAGTTTCCAAAAAACGTTTTGAAAAATTTAATTACGACTTTTAAGTCGTAAATTTACGAGAAACAACAGTTATAACTGTTAAATTACGAGATTTTAAGTGGTAATTTAAGTTACGAAATCTTTTCTCGTAAATTTACGATATTTTTTCTCGTAAATTCACGACTTAAAATCTCGTAATTTTACTGCTTTTTTTTGTAAAAAATGAAAATAATGATAAAAATCATTTTCCTCACATTTGAAAACAAGTTTTTGCATAAAAAACCTTTCTCAATCATCGAATGTAAATAGAACAGATTTACTTTTGCCATGAACTTTACTTATTAACTCTTGCTGATGTTTTATATATTTATATATATATATATATATATATATATATATATATATATATATATATATATATATATATAATCATTTTAACTGAAAGTAGACACAGTAAACTGTTGTAGCGTGTACCGATCCAGTAAATCGGACCTCTAGGAAGGAATGTGTTATTCTCTGCTCCTTCTGGGTTCAGTGTTCTGGTCTGTGGAGCTGTCAAAACTGTGAAAAGGAGGACCAGCAGAACAGAGCGGTGCTGTTCTCTGTCGGTCAAAAACAGAAGGAATTAACATTTCAAACACAAAGCTTGTTTCTGCATGTGAAAATCAGGAGTAAAAAGGTTTGAAAGGCTAAAAAACCCCCACTAACTTCTGTAAAAATACATCAAGTTAGGACAACTAGTGAATTGTGTTTGTTCAAGTGAGAAACTGAACTTTCAGATAGTTTAAAAATGCAATAAACACTGTAAATAAACCATTTAAGAGTTTTTATTAAAGTGTAAAGGACGGATAACTAAAAATAGACTTAAGTTAAGTTAATTATTCAAATTGACCTTTATTTACAACACCCTTTTGTAACAAAGTGCTGGACAAAAAATAAACATATTTATAGGGAGAAAATCTTTTTTTCAAGACTAGGAATTTACATTTATAACCCAAGTTAAACGACTGTTGAGATCTTCTGTAAAATCTTCTTTCTGTAAGCTCATTAACAATGCAATATAACAATAATTCATGTCTGAATGTCTGAATCCGTGCTGTGCATGGGTAGTAGCTTCAATGTTGCTTAAACATATGCAGGGTGTTTTTTTCCAAATACATGGGGGTAAAAAGTATCTGTCAGTCACAGATGGTAAAAGTTTCCCGCCTTAAAGATCCACTCTGCAGAAAAATGTGTGTTTGATAGAGGACAAATAGTAAGAAAATTCAAATTAAAAAAAGCCTTTCTAAGTATATTTCCTTTATTCAAATCGATGGGAATCAAGACAAAAAGATGCCGTTTGTGACTTGTCGATTGTAGCTTGTGTGTATTAACTACAAGCTTTTTCAAACTCCCATGCATCCAAACAGATGGACGATGGGAAATGGGGTTGGGCTCATTTCACACCAACTGTCCCGCCAACAGCTCAAAAGGAAAAATTTCTAATAAACAACAACCGCTCTGCTCTGGAGATACTATGTTCTAAAAAAACGACTTAAAAAAATAATATATATATACATGTTGGCTAAAATGGCACAATAATACTTAAAAATACTTTAAAAATACATCAGAAGACGATCAGAGAGGGACTAAAAAGATGCAAGAGGTCTGTGACGTTCATCACATGAACACTGTGTAACCAGTGTTACTTTCCATAGTTTTGAGGTGAACTTTTGTTTTTAGACCAAATATTTTCTGCATCAGTGAACAAATAAAGTCTGACACAAATAAAGTGTATCCATGGTGAACATCGCAGACCTCTCTCTTCTTCTTCACTGGGACGACTTAGAGGATTGGTAACCGACAAATACTTTGTTGCCCCACTGAAGATCTGCAGGACAAACATCTGCTGCAGCTGCAGCTATTTGAACACTTTCTGCTGAAAGTGCACCAAAGTCGTTAGCGGAGAGCTGTTTATTCCGCGGCGTAAACAGAGTTTCAGCTTTCACTGGATCGGGTGGGGAGTTCGTGCAGGGAGGACTTTCTGGAGTTCTCTGTGAAACAAAGCTTTGAAAGTTATCATCCAGAAATTTGAGAAGTCAAGCCTCAGACTGACATCCACAAATGACTGATGTTGTTGTTTAATAAACAGAAACTGAGCCCAAATGCAGCTGTGATGCATTCAAATGCTGCAGTTGCTCCTCGGATGAACCTGAATGGGGAGAATTATATAAAATAAGAAAGATTGCTTTAACAAAAACACACAAATTAAGTTTTATTTTGAAAATGGCTAAATTGAATTTGACCCAAAAATTAGTAATTTACAAAAATGTAAATTACACTAACAGAGAACTCTGTCCTCTAAAAGAAAATGTAATTATTTTCAAAAGTGAAGAAAGACAATGATATGCCAAACTTTTATTTTAGACAGCTGACATTTTTGAAATGCCAATTTGTTGATTTTTCCATTTGTTTTATAGTGTTACATATTTACATGAAAGGAATGAAGCTAAATGGGGCTAACGGGGGATCCTCCATGATTCTAATGACACTTTCATTTAATACTTTATTTTAATTTGATATTTCTTTCCCATTTGGTTTAAAAAAAAACAGCTTCAGCAACATTATGAACTTGTGAAGATTGTTGGTGTTCAGCTCTCTCGTTCTCATTCTAGAGTTTTACGTTTGGTCCCAATTCCAAAGTTTTAGGATTAAACTCGATTACTTTAATTTTTGTCTGTTTTGGTAACTTTTCTTTTTGGAACATTTTTGTTCCATAAAATTCTTTGTTATTGTTGTTTTGTAGCTCACGGGAAATGCATTGTAACCTTTAATTTTTCCAAATTTCTGTATTGTTCAATGAGAAATGTAACAAAATGGCTCCTGTAGCTACAAATGAAGAAAAACTATCCTTAAAAAACTTTTAAAAAAGAGGAACACTGACACCTGTCTAGCACGGCGGTGGTGGGGTAATGATCTGGGCTAATCTACAGGATCTGGGTGGTATTGACCTGATAAATCTCTCTGAAATGTGAGTCGTTTACCTGAACAGGCCCATGAACGAAGAAGCAAAGTCCAGACTCCACCCTGAGGGAAAAAGTGAACTTAAGGGAGAAACTAAGACGGAACTTAAGGTGGATTGAAGGGAGCTTCAATCATAGGGTTCATGACCAGAGTCATACTATACCTGGTTAGGAAAATATTTATTTATTGCACTTGACGTGTATAATTGATAGTATACTGACATCGATAACCATTATGAACTTAAAATAAATTAATCTTTACTAAATGTGCACTTTTTTTACTATTAGAAACTACATTTTAGTAATAAAATCTGATGCTAACTTTATAGTTCCAGAAATGTAAAACAGAATTGGCTTCATCAAAAACGCAGGAGTTTGCAATCAAACAAATGTAGAACCGCGTCCATGTGGCTTCTGCTCACATTGTTCAAAAAACCTTTGCTGTTCTTCTAGAAGCTGGAAAGATTTTTTCTGAGATGTAGTTGTCACAAATGCTGCCAGTGTCCTCTGAATGCTGCGAGTAGGTTTCTATAAATAATCTCGAGCATTTTGTCCTTGTGCTATCCTAGGCACTTTAACATTGGGAGTTGGGTCATCTAGACCCACTAGACAGTGCTCTGAACCTTTTTTCTTCAATGATTTGTGATCTTCACTGGTGTCCATGGATTCCATGAAATCTTTCCACCTTTATCCACCTTTGTCATGGTAGGGAGAACACGTCAATGGAAGGGTGGGGTCATCTAAGATAGCACAAGGGTTAAAAGTAGAAGAGCCTCACAGAACATAAAAAATAAAGTTATCCCACTAACAGTATTACTAATCTACATCACAAACTTCAGTTTTTTTTTTTAAATATCTTTCTTTTTTTTTAAATTATATTTTGATCATTTTTTTACTTCCAAAATAGAACCAAATAGGAGAGTTTTTTCTTGTTAAATGTATCCATGTATATGTTTTTCTGTATATATGTATATATATATATAATATGAGATATTTTTCTCTCAGACACCCTATGTTGTTTGTTTTACAACATACTCGATATGAGTTTTAACACTTGAACACTAAACCTTGATGTACTTCCTGCAACAAAAATGAGTAAAAAGCACAGAATACAGTTGATGGCACAGGCTGACGTTTCAAACATCATCACTGTCAGCGTGGCTTCAACAAATGCATTAGATGGTCTCCAAACAGATTCAAACAAGTTCTTTTTTCCTTTTAACAAAAATGTTAAACGTTCCAATCGATAGTATAGTTAACATTGTTTAAGTGTTGGGTCTGTGTAGTTTTTCCAGTTAATTGCTGTCAATTAATTAATACCTTTTAAATTTTTAATAAGCACATATCTATTGTTCATATTTTTTCATTTGAGGCTAAACGTTTTTCAACACTTTTATGAACCAAAGACTGTGATTTGTCAGCTGTGGGTTCATGACACCTTAAAAAAAACCTTAAAAAAGGCTCTGTGGAGGTCAACAGGGGTTCTATTATATTTTCTATGTTCTTGTTATTATGCATTTAATGGATTCTATTTTTGCATGTATATTGCATTGCAGAAATTCCTGCCTTCAGTAGCAGATAACATGTGCCAAGATCACCAGTAGGCCTGTTTTGGACTTTTGGTCTCTGTTTTCTTTCTGTACTGGGGTGTTTATGGAGCCACAACACCTGCAATGCAGACTAGACAAAAACACACCAGTCTAATGACGTATTTTGTATGTTTTCCTTTTTCCCTAATGAATAATAAAATAAAAAAAAGCCTTTTAGCCTTGAGGACAGAGAGAGAGCAGACAGCCAAAAAGCCTAACAGGTTGTGTTTCTCCACCTCTCCCCTTTTGCAAAAGGTATGAAAATTCATGCAGACTCTTGTATTTTCATTTCCCAACTGCACATTTCATTTATGGATGTCCTGAACCATCCGAATCTGCGAAGGCCGGACATTACGGCAAAATTCTGGGATGAAGATGTGAAAATGTGTCTGTCTATTAATTTTGTTGATTAAGAAACAAAAAAAAATCCATTTAAGAAGCATGAAGACCCATTAACCAGACCACACAGATAGTCATATTTGATTGGTGCTGACATGGACGTGGGTTCTTTTTTATCGAAACCAGGGTTCGATTCCCAGGGGGGATTGAAAAGCAAGCAATGGTGAGCAATTAACATCACCCAGTGAGGGCCCTTGGGCAAAACCCTCATCTCTACTATGCCTGTGAATGTACATGAATGATCCTGGTGATGGTCAAAGGGGCCACGCCTCTGTCAGTCTGCCCCAGGGCAGCTGTGGCTACATCAGTAGCTCACCATCACCAAGAATGAATGAGGAGTGAATGAAAAAAGGAAACACTGTAAGCGCTTTGAGCGTCTGGAAAAGCGCAGATAAATCCAATCCATTATTATTATTATTATTGATGCTTCCATGTTTTTTCCCTTTATGACCTCAATGTTCCATCTTCTCATGGCTACCTGCAGCAGGATAAGGCACCATGTCACAAAGCTGGAATCATCTCAGACTGGTTTCTTCAACATTTCCCCAAATGACCCCCACAGTCACCAGATCTCAACCCAACAGATCACCTTTGGGATGTGATAGAACGGGAGATTGGCATCATGGATGTCCAGCCGACAACAACTGTGTGATGTCATCACGTCAACGTGGAGCAAACTCTCAGAGGAATGTTTCCAGTACCTTGTTGAATCGGCCGTTGAGTTGTAGACATTTAAATTGCTGGGTAAACGTTCCAGCAGATGGCGCCATAAATCCATAAAAACATGGTCTTTGCCCCAATCCTTTCCATTGGTTTGGTCTTTATACAGTAGGAGTTACAGTGGGCGGTTTTCCTTCAATCCAGTTCAATAAAAAACACTTTCCTGCCAGAAAAAGGAGTTTGCTAAGGAACGTAGATTTATTCTAGTCCAGTTTCTCACTTGGTGGCAACCCGAGCATGAACTGACCTGGATCTTTTACTAAGTTTCAGTATGGATCTGATTTGTTTGGTGACTCATAGCCAGAAATGTGACATTTTTGGACAACTCCATCAGTTGATAATTTACATTTAAGACATGAAGGTGATCTGTGTGGATCTTATTCAGGTTCTATGTTGTCCGTCTACAATCCCATCTGTTGCTAATAAATAATGAGCGCGTCTTTCCAACGGGATTCATCCTGGTGTCTTTGCAGATCTTCTTCCCATGGCTGAATACTTTCATCTATATCGTGGCTGCAAAGTTAATAAAGTTTTAAGTCAAACGTCCATATTTGCCCTTACCTGCAGCAGGTCGTCATCATCGTCTTCCTCAACAGCTCAGTAGGATAAGCCACAGCAGACCTGACGGTAAAAGAGTGAGGGTTCAAATCCCACTGAGGTGTTTTGTAAAGAAATAGCTCCATGTTAATGAAGTATTCTTATGAGTAGAAGGATGAGGGTTCCAATCTTCCCAAACTGTGAATTAAATAACCTACCATTTTTTTCAGAGTGTAGAACATCTTCACTTCAAATAAGAGACGAGCAGCTGATCTGCTGCAGACAGAACAGCTCAGTGGTAATGACTTGATCCTGTGAGCCGAAAACTGAGGGTTCAATTCCCACGGAATGTCTTTCTAAAAAAGTTTTCAGATCTTTCTAAAGTTTTCCCACAATGTGGAACGTCTTCACCTCATACGAACAACGAGCTGCTACTTCAGTGCAGACATGATGGCTCAGTGGAAAAACATCAGGCCATCAAAGCAAAAGGTTGAAGGTTCAAATCCCATTGAGTATCTTTGTAAATAAGCTAATAGTTTTTCCATAATGTGGAACTTCTTCACCTCATAAGAACGACGAGCTGCTGTTCTGGTCTAGGTAGAATAGCACAGTGGCAGAGAGCAGGTTATTAACAAGTATGAGGGTGCAGGTTCAATTTCCACTTTGTGACAGAGGCAGTAACTTACCTCTGTAAGATAGAAACTTAAAGACTTAAGATAATTAAACAAAGAATATGAAAGAGGAAGTTAGGTGAAACTAGTGCAGGAAGAGAAGATAGGTGAAGAGGTCAGGGAGGAAGGTCAGTGGTGGGTGGGTGGGTGGAGATTGGCCACAAAAGGAGGTCAATAAGAGGAAGAAAAGTAATGTGGCCAGTGGGAGTGGTGAGAAGGAAAGTGAACAGTGCAGTGGTTACATATATTTAGGATAGATTGAAAATATTAGCCAAACACCATTCCTGGTCATCTTTGAAACGGCTCTGTGAGGAAATGTCATTGTGGGTCCCTTAGAGGGAGGGGCTAAATGTGAGAAAGACATCTGGTATCATGGAAGCATTTCATGTCATGCAGAAATAAGGTCAACTCTTCTGAGGAAAACATTTTTCACGCTGATGTTATTATTTTTAGAAAATCAATTTATCAAAATTCATTTCATTGAAATCCTCCTTTAGTTCAGTTTTGAATGAGAGAAATTCCTCCTTTTTGTTTGTGTCTCATTGAAATCTGCAGTTTTGTAGAGACTTTAGAACCAAACTGGCTAAATGAGATTGAACGGCTGCAGCCATGGAGCTGTGAGGAACACTAATCCTGTTCTGGGATGAATGGTTGTGGGTTTCAATCCCTGCTTTCACTGACACTGTGTGCTTGAATTCATTGGTTGAATTTACTAGAGCCCTGGAAATTTCCCATAAGTCTCTGTAAAAACCCAACTGCTCACTAGATTGGCAGATATAGACCAAAACGTTCTGCGTTCTCACTTCAACTAACGGGTGACATCGTGTTTAGCCATGATTTTGATCAGAACTGCTTTTAGTTTCTGATCCTCCAAGATTCTCCTTTTTGCTTTTTTTTCCTCCCACTGGATTTCTTGTCTTTTGACATTTTATGCTAGTTTGAAATTCTTTTTTTTGTTCGTGTCAGAGGGGTTAGACCCAGAACTACAAACATTCAGGGATCCGCTGGAGTGTTTAGCAGTCGCTCCAGAGACAGCAGAAGCCTTTGTTATTGAAATGTTTTCATAAAACGTTCTAAAACCAACAGAAAGACAAATAATGACATAAAACAAGACATTTGAAGCCAACGCATCAGGAAAATAAACACGAGAGGTGAACGTGGACTTGGACTAGAAGCGTCCACTTTGCCATTTGTCCCTGCCTAAAGTCCTTCACATGAGCAGGCCCGCACTCCAAGCCACCAGTATGCATTTAATAAAAACAAAGACAAACCCACAAATAGATTCAAAAGAACACACAGTCATGCAAAAAGGATAAAAGTCAATCTCTATAAAACCCAAATAAAATGCACTGGCAACTGAGCTACAGGCTGTTAATAAAATCTTGGGGTATAGTTGGCACACTTAACTTTGGGAGGGGTGAAGCCCGATCACCCCTCTGCGTCCCCAATGGCGGTGTGTCCGCGTGTGACCACGCCCTCCCACACAGGTGTCCCTCATCCGCCATACGCCAGCCGGAAAGCAATCCCAAACCACCTGCTGATATTCTCATTCTGGATAAGTTATGTTCACACATGCTGATGCAAACCGATTATAAAACGATTTAAAGGTGAAGCAGTTTTATTACAAAGTAATCCATGACCCCGATCTCTTTTGACTACTTAAAGTGTATAAAGGAAAAACGCTGAACCTGCAGTGATGCTTTCCTCTGTTTTGCCACAGGAGTGACTGTTGTGTACAGAACATGGCTGTAAGTTAACATTTCCACTCCGTCTGTGATTGCACCACACTCAAATTCTGCAATTTTAACCTCAGAAACTGTGGAAACGTGTCAAGTCAGCTGACCGCACGTCACTGGACCAGAATTTCCAGGTACATTAGCCCTTGTGCTATCCTATGGGGTCCAGATGACCCAATCCTTACATTGATGTGTTCTCCCTACCATGACAAAGGTGGATAAAGGTGGAGAGGATTTCATGTAATCCATGGACACCAGTGAAGATCACAAATCATTGAAGAAAAAAGGTTTAGTGTACTGTCTTTTGGGGTCCAGATGACCCAACTCCCAATGTTAAAGTGCCTAGGATAGCACAAGGGTTACAAACAGTCAGAGTGGAGTATAGATCTCTTCATGTGATCAGTGATTTCATATGGTATCGTAGTGTGTACAGCCTCCTCTACGCCTCCTTCTTCATCCAAACCTCTGAGGAGCCCACGGATGAATTTAGAGCTGGTCAGCGCTAGGGCTGCAAGGTATGAGGAAAACTCGCAATATGCGATATTAGTGATGAATATTGCAATGACGATATGCGATACATAAACAAATACCATATTATTATTACCATATTAAATATATCATATTTCCATTTTACTGCAAAATTTTAATTTAAATAAGAGTCAAAATACCTTAAATTGTACTCCAAATGACCCTTGTCTAATTAGGAGGGCAACATCTAACATGAAAGCTCCATCTGATTGGTCAACAACGTGAAGGGCTCCATCTGATTGGTCAAATGGGTCAAAAGAGATTTATTCAATTCAATAAACAGTTCAAGTTGCCATAAGATTGTTTAAGCACATTCAAGGTTGACCACTTCTTGCAATTTTTTTTGTCGACTTTTCCGATATGGGTATTGCACATCTTAAAATTGGGATAATTATAAATTTGCGATTTATTGTGCAGGCCTAGTCAGCGCTGTGGTTGACATAGAGTGTAAGTAACTCTCTGAGAGACACATTCACAGGTCAGGTTGGAAATGCTGATGTGTCAGCTGATCCGTACCTTCAGGTAATGCAATAAATGATCTCGAAACAGATTCAAACAAGTTCTTTTTTTCCTTTTAACAAACATGTTATCAAAATCAGAAATACTTTATTGATCGGTGGGAAATTTTTGCGTTACCGTTGCCATAGCAGCAAGGTCATCATAAAAAGAAAAGAGAATAATATAAAAAAAAATGCATGTAAACAAATGAGGTGGTATAATTTCAAAAATATTTACAAACAGTACATGCAAAAATGTCAAAAGTTGTTTGTTACCATGTGAGTTATTGTAAAGTGTAATAGTATTGGGTAGGAAGGATTTCCGGTATTGGACAGTTTTTGGGCGCAGCTGTCTGAGCCTCTTAGAGAAGGAGCTCTGCTGTTTGGCCAGGACAGGGTGGAGGGTGGTCTGGGTTGTCCATAATGGATGAAAGCTTGTTCAGTGAGCTTTGAAGCCAAAGGTTTCCTGTTTGCAGCCCAGTGGGACAAACTGTGGCCTGTCTGTCAGGTAGTCAGTAAGTGATCCAGAAGACAGTTGACGCACCAGCACCCATCAGCCTGATCACCCAGTAAAGAAGGCTGGATGGTGTTGAAGGCACTGGAGAAATCAAAGAAGGTGAGGGAAAAGGCGAGATAACCGAGAGGGAGCAGGGGGAGGTGTGATGAAGGTGGGGGGGAGGAGGCATAGGCATTCAGAGAGCTATACCCACAGAAAAAGGTGAAAAACTCGTTAGCTCTCTCTTTGCTGCCTCTGATGGGTCTGCTTCTCCCCCCCCACATCCTGTGATCCTCTTCATTCCTCCCGTTATCCTGATGGAGTTTGGATTCCAGCTTCCTCCTGTGGGAATCTCTCCCCTTCCTCAGCTGATGCCGTAGTTATTGGTGCTGCACCCTCTTCAGCTCCTCCGGGTCTGAAAGCTCTCTTTTTCCTGTTCAGGAAATTCTTCAGGTCACTACTGCTCCTGGGTTTGTTGTTGGGGAAGCATCGAACAATTCGAGTGGGCACGAGACTTTTCACAAAACTAAATAAATTCCACAATGCAGTCAGTCATGCCGTCAATGTCCTCCCCATGAGGTGTGCAAAGTGCATCCCAGTCCTTGGACCCAAGACAGTCCTGCAGGGCCTGCTCCGTTTCTTGAGTCCACCTCCTCACCGTCTTTTTGCACAGGTTCCCGCAGGGCAACAGGGACATAGTTCTGGATGACGTTCCATTGACAGTACAGTTCGCATTGTTTAAGTGTTGGTCCTGTATAGTTTTTGCAGTTAATCGCTATCAACCTTTAGCCTGTAATAGACACATATCTGTTGATGTATGTTTTTTCATTTTAGGCTAAACCTTTTTCAATGCTATTATGAATCATCATTTCCCTTTATGACCTCAATGTTCCATCTTCTCATGGCTACCTGCAGCAGGATAAGGCACCATGTCACAAAGCTGGAATCATCTCAGACTGGTTTCTTCAACATTTCCTCAAATGGCCCCCACAGTCACCAGATCTCAACCCAACAGATCACCTTTGGGATGTGATAGAACGGGAGATTGGCATCATGGATGTCCAGCCGACAACAACTGTGTGATGTCATCACGTCAACGTGGAGCAAACTCTCAGAGGAATGTTTCCAGTACCTTGTTGAATCGATGCCACAGAGGATTAAGGCAGTTCTGAAGGCAGAAGGGGGGGCCAACTTGCAGCAAGCTGTGTCCAATAAAGTGGCCGTTGAGTTGTAGACATTTAACCCTTGTGCTATCCTAGGAACTTTAACACTGGGAGGTGGGTCATCTAGACCCACTAGACAGTGCGCTGAACTTTTTTTCTTCAATGATTTGTGATCTTCACTGGTGTCCATGGATAACATGAAATCCTCTCCACCTTTTTCCACCTTTGTCATGGTAGGGAGAACATGTCAATGTAAGGGTGGGGGTCATAAAATAGCACAAGGGTTAAATTGCTTGTTGTTTTTAATTATTTATACAAACCAACATAATAACATAAACTATCTAGTTTGTGAACAAGTCCAGATTGTAAGAATGCCCCACAATCACATGTGTACAATCTCCTGATATGTGTTGAGAAGCAGAAGGTGAGGTTAACTGAGAATGTGGGAGAGGCATATCAAGCAGATAAAAGTCAGTGAAAGCGAACCCCTTTGACTGGGTAAACGTTCCAGCAGATGGCGCCATAAATCCATAAAAACATGGTCTTTGCTCCAATCCTTTCCATTGGTTTGGAAAATGGCTTTAACCCTTGTGCTACCCTAGGCACTTTAACATTGGGAGGGTTCAAATCCTCCCAAAGTGTCTTGTAAATAAACTAACAGTCTGGAACGTCTTCACCTCATAAGAACGACGAGCTTCTGTTCTCGTGCATACATGAGGGCTCAGTGGAAAAACATCAGACCATCAAAGACAAAGATTGAGGGTTCAAACCTTGCTAAGTATATCTGTTAAAAAAATTATTTGTGTTTTTCAGACTGTAGTACATCTTCACTTCAAATAAGAGATGAGCAGCTGATCTGCTGCAGACAGAACAGCTCAGTGGTAATGACTTGATCCTGTGAGCAGAAGACTGAGGGTACAATTCCCACTTAACATCTTTCTAAATAAAATAACAGTTTTTTCAGAGTCTGGAACATCTTCACCTCATAAGAACGATTAGCTGCTGTTCTGTTGCAGACATGAGGGCTCAGTGGAAAAACATCAGACTGTCAATGCAATAGGTTGAGGGTTCAAATTCTGCTGTGTGTCTCTGCAAATAAGCTAGTTGTTTTTCCACAATGTAGAACGTCTTCACCTCATAAAAACGACGAGCTGCTGTTCTAGTCTAGGGAGAATAGCACAGTGGTAGAGAGCAGGTTATTAACAAGTATGATGGTGCAGGTTCAATTCCCAACTTGTTACAGAGGCAGTAACTTACCTCTGTAAGATAAAGACTTAAGATATTTGAAGAGAGTATGATAGGATAAATAGAAAATTCAGCAAGAAGTTAGGTGAGGACAGTTCAGGAAGAAAGAGTGTAGACAGGTGAAGAGGTTAGGGAGGAAGGTCAGTGGCAGGTGGGTGGAGATTGGCCACAAAAGGAGGTTAATAAGAGGTTGAAAAGACATGTGGCCAGTCTCCAATGGGAGAGAAGGTAGAGAATGGAAGATATCTCTGTAAGAAAAGGCAAAACCCTCCTTTATGGATAAAGGATATGGACATTATTTCTTTTTTATAAACCACTTCACTTTTCTTCCTTCATGCTGTGCTTTTCTCCTCATCTCCCATTGGAGACTGGCCTCTTGTCTTTTCAACCTCTTATTAACCTCCTTTTGTGGCCAATCTCCACCCACCCGCCACTGACCTTCCTCCCTAACCTCTTCACCTGTCTACACTCTTTCTTCCTGCTGAATTTTCTATTAATCCTTCCATACTCTCTTCAGTTTCTATCTTACAGAGGTAAGTTACTGCCTCTGTAACAAGTTGGGAATTGAACCTGCACTCATCAACTTGTTAATACCCTGTTTTCTACCATTGTGCTATTCTTCCTAGACTAGAACAGAAGCTCGTCGTTCTTATGAGGTGAAGACGTTCTAGACTCTGATAAAACTGTTAGTTTTTTTAGAAAGATGTTCAGTGGGAATTGAACCCTCAGTCTTCTGCTTCCAGGATCAAGTCATTACCAGTGAGCTGTTCTGTCTGCAGCAGATCAGCTGTTCGTCTCTTATTTCAAGTGAAGATGATTTACAGTCTGAAATAAATCTTTGATTTACAAAGATACACAATGGGGTTTGAACCATCAACCTTGTGTCTATGAGTTCAAGTCATTACCACTGAACTGCTTTGTCTGCTTCAGTGCTTCAGCTCATCTCTGATTTAACCCTTGTGCTATCTTAGATGACCCCACTCTTGCTTTGACGTGTTCTCCCTACCATGACAAAGGTGGATAAAGGTGGAAAGATTTCATGTAATCCATAGACACCAGTGAAGATGACAAAACATTGAAGAAAAAAGGTTCAGAGCACTGTCTAGTGGGTCTAGATGACCCAACTCCCAATGTTAAAGTGCCTAGGATAGCACAAGGGTTACGGTGAAGATGTTCTTCACTCTAAAACAACCATTGAGTTTATCAACAAATATCCTTAGTGGGATTTGAACCCTCACCCTTTAGGGTCAGATGTGTTTACACTGAGCCACTCTGTTTGCATCACAGCGGCAGATCGTCGTTCAGATGAAGGGAGGAAACTCAGACATAACCATCATCTACCAGTCATCTTAGTGGCTGTACAGCAGCGTGTGTCCCTGCAGCAGAGCGCAGGTTCAAATCCCAACCACTGACTGAAGCTCTCTGATCCACCATGAAGACACAAAACAAACCAGAAATGTCATCAGATGTTTTCTGCAGGTGAGGAAGATGAAGGTCTGCTGAAGACAATCATTAGATCAACATCCTCCTCTTCATTTCTAAATTCTAAAGATCTTCATCAGTTTAGTGGTTTGCTAGATCTTCATCAGTTTTTCCTTCCTGCTTCTCTGATCCAGAAAGCAGGAAAAGGTTCATCAGTGAAGATGTTTCAACATTTATTTCATACTTTCGTTGGTTTATTTGACAGAAATAAAATATTTATTACAAAGATGTTTATTGAAACAAATAAGAGACAGAGGCTCTCAATAAAACAACAACTTTATTATTCAGTTGGATGCTGGTGTCTGTTGCAGGTTCTGGATGCCGGTCGGATCCGGGCCTTTGCAGAACCCTTGGTGCTGCTGCGGGATCCAGACGGCATCTTCTTCAAGATGGTTCAGCAGACGGGCAAACAGGAAGCTGCAGCTTTACATGAAGCAGCCATACAGGTCAGTTCCACAGGAGACACCTCAGAGGATCCAGCAAAGTTCTGCCAGAACCAAACCGGGCCTTTCCTCCTGCAGGCTTGCAACAGCAGCCAACGTCCCGCCGCGCCGGCCAACAGACACGCAGAGACGGCTCTGTGAAAAAATGTCATAGTGGTTCTTAGAGGGAGGGGCCAAGTGTGAGGAAGAAACCTAGTATATGTAATACAGACAATAATAATACAGACCTGCTCAGTGACGTGCAGTGAGGTTGATGGCTGGTGAGGCACTGACTACTCTGAAGTCAGATTTACCATGATAAAAACTGAATATGTCTCTGCTCATCCAACAGTATTTAACTGGAAATTCTTTGTATCTCAACATTCCTCTTTCAATGACCCTAACACCAACAAATACACAAACATCTGGACAGAGCATCCTTCTGGTATCTGAATAATTCATATTCACAATAAACACATTAAATACATTAAATCTCAGATGTGTGTAGCATAAATCTAATTTTAACCTTCAATAAAAAAATTGATTTACAACTTTTTTTTAATTGCAATGATTGACTTTTTGCATGAAAAACTGATAATTGATGGAATGTTAAAATATTCAAACAAGCATGCTCAGTTAGGTGTGTTTTCCAAACTACATCTCAGAATTTCTTACCTTGCTGCAGTGATGGGATGATGGTCGCAGTGGCATTTCTTGTTTCTAGTAATCCTCTGCAGATCAGGTTTTTATTCAGTTCTCACCTCTCTGAGCAGTTCCTTTAGGTGTCGGTCAGAAAGGACCAATGCCTTGATTTAACGTGTTTCAAGGTAATAAACAGGGAGACACAGACAAATATTGAGAACGTCGACAGCAGCTTGAGAGCTGGTCTTTCACACACGGGTATGTTTCCGTTCTCCAAAAGGTAACAGGGCCTCCTTTCAAAGACATTTCAGCTCAATCATCGTTCGCTCGCTGCCTCAAAATGTGCACTTTGAAAAGCTTCAACTTGTTAATAACGGAGACAATTTGTGTCAGATCAGGAAGAGTTTTTACTTTTCTCTGGGATACCTTGGGTTCTTCTGCCATGAACAGTTTTACTGCTTCCTAAAGCTCATAATAAACATAGTGACTTGCCATTCTGTTCAGTAAAAAAGTAAGAATCTTCCCATTCTTCCAGAAACATCCTGTGTTCATCTTTATACTATGGATGAAGCCATTTTGACTATGAGGGTAACAGTCTGCACGCACTTCAAATGTTTACCTATTTATTCCTGCATTGGTTTAACTCGCGCAAATGATTGGCGGTCACTTGTGTCGGGAGCAGCATCAAAACACACACACTGCCAAATTACTTTTATTTATTTTTAATACCCTCGGATGGATTTGAGTGTGGTTTAAGAGGGAAAAAAACTATGATATGAGGCACAGTATATAGAAAATGTGATGAGACACACAGAGCCGCATGTTTGCCACCCCTGTACTAGATGATCTGCAGGTCAACACCAACCCTCTCTCCTGTTGCAGACGGTTCTCCCTGTGGCTGGGATTGAGGAGCAGCCAGCTCCGGTTGTTCTCCCTCCACCTTCATCTGCCGGCAATGCTGAGGTGATGCGACAGTAGCTGCAGCTTTTTGTGTCTCTGTGGCGCTAACAGCAGTCATAAAGGAAAGCTGCTTCATGTTGTCTCTTCAGCAGCTGCCTGAGTCCTGGCGGGCAGCTCTCACTGCAGAGCAGCAGTGGATCGGGTGTGTACTTTTAACCAGAGCCAACTTTGGGGAGGTCTAGGCTCACCACTGGAACCCTCCCAATCTACAACCAACCTCCCGCATCCCCTGACCTGTTCTGTCTGCAGTCTTCAGCTAACATGTCCCCAGCCTTTGAGTGACAGATCTCTGAAGAATGCTGGGCTGTACAGAACCATCCAGAGGGTCCTGGACATCGACGGCTGGTACCTCATTGCCATGGAGTACCTGGAATGCCGTCGGTGAATGAAAAAGGTCAGAAGGTGGTCACAGTGCATCATAAGGTAGCTGGCTCCTTCCACAGCTACCAATGTCCCGCTGTACTCGCGTACAAGTGAGAAGCGACATTGAGCCGCATGTTAGTTTGTGTGTAAAAATTTGTCTACACATTGGCAGTTTGTGATTGTGTCTATGCAGGCTGTCCTTTGACCATAAGGTCATTGCACAGCTCAGGTGTCGCACGTTGGGCCACAGTGCCAACCGGCTTTACAACACCCTGCGGGAGCAGCACTAAGACTCCTGGATGTAGAGAGCAATCCACTACATTGGCGTCTGCGAGCAGTTCCTGGCCTTGAATAAACATAGTTTCCACCACCTCCACCATTGCCCACTCTTCAGTCACCCGTCTGGCTGCTGACGGTTTACGGCTACGACGTCCTGATGCGACTGGATGAATAAAAGGCCAGGATCACGTCAACCATTGGAACTATCCTAAAAATGGATTTCACCAAGAAGGTTTGGGAATGTTTTTCTCTTGGGGATCCTCAAACAGCAGTATCTCTTTGACGTTTATCTTGTAGGAGTGGGGTCACTTGGTGGTTCGACTTGACATCTGGCACCTGATGAGACACCCTGGACATCCCGTTGATGGATGCTCTCTGCATAGAGGAGGTCTGGAGCACACAGAGGCGGCACCTTAGATGCATCCAAGACTGGCTGGGGGTGCAGCTCTACACTGAGACTGGCAGGCTGACCAAGGCTGGGGTCAGCCTGCCAGTTTACCGCTGTGCAAGAGGCTCCACCTCTCTGGAGTCTTTCCACCTACAGCGGTTCATCCCAGGTAACTGCAGATGCTGTTCAGTTTAACGGAGTAAATGGGTGAACTTTAGACTTTCTTCGCAATTTTCCATCTGTAAACTTAATTGCTGATGTTTACATGGTTCCATCTGGGAAAGTCTGCAAGCCCCAAGTACTTCCAGGCGTTCTTGATAGATGAACTGGTGAGGTGGAACAAGGACCGCGCAGCAATAAAGCAATAAAGACAAAAGAGGCCTGAGTTGTAGATCTGACTTCATATCAACCTACAAAAGTGACCTGAACTCTGTCATCACTGCAGGGGAGCTCATCGGGGTGGAGTTCCTGTACCAGCAGACGGGCAGCGTGCCTCAGGATGTCAGCCTGGACCCTGATGCTCCGGACGAGGCTGATGCTGTCACTGCTCTCCAAGAGGAGGATGAGGGCATCGAGGAGGATGAAGACCCCCGCTATCTCCGGTCCAGTTATCTCCTCTGACACAGTAGCCCGGCATTTTATTCTTACCAAACTGAATAAGCATTGGTTCTTTTCACTCAACTACAAGAGACAACACTTTGTAATTAAACATTATTCAGAGGTCTGCCAATATCCGGTGATCATCAGTCACCAGTCAGATTTTTTTTTTTTTCCCGGTTCCGGGTTAAGGGCAGGGCGCGTGGCATGCCTCTCTGCGAATACAACTATCTTCAAATTACTTAAAAAGTTGATTTTTCTCCAAAAAAGAGAGCTGACCATGCCCCCGAAGAAAACCCAGGAATACGAAGACCTCAAAAAGACTCTTGACATTATTCAAGAAACGCTGAAAAGTTTTATGGAACAAGTGTCGGCTAAGCTAACGCCACTTTGGGAAATGATGGAAGAGTTCCGAAGATTTCGGGCTCAAAACGAGCAGCGAGAAAACCGGGTCGAGATTCTGGAGAAAAGACTGGACGATGTGGAACAGCAAGTAAGGATGAATAATGTCATTCTCACTGGATTACCAATCAAGCCTCGAGCGAAACTGACAGCAGGAGCAAGCACTGCTAATGCTAGCGCTAGCGTAGCTAGCAGTGCTAATACGGAGATCGGTGCAGTGTCTTTGGAGCAGCAAATACATTCATTTCTCACATCTAAAGGGATTTCCCTGGATCTCGAGACCTGCCACCTGCTCCCCAGGAGAAAGGAGACGGATAAACCAGTGATCCTCATCAGGTTTGTGAATCACAAACACAAGCTAGCTTTGATGACCCAAAGGAAACACCTGAAAGGTTCGGCTGCTTATTTGAACGACCATCTGACCAGAAGGAATGCTGAAATCTCAAAACATGCACGGCTTCTCAGGAAGCGTAAGCAGATTGAGAACATTTGGGTTAAAGGCTGCAGGATTTATGTCAAACCGCTCGGTCCAGAGGACCGGTCCAAGGTTCTGGTTGTGAACACCATGAAAGACTTTGAAAAGTGTTTGATCACGGTCGTCTGAAACAACATGGAGCAATAAACCAAAGAGCCAAATAATTTCAATAAATATGACACGTGGATCCCTCACTTTCTCTGTATATCTGACGTAACCTGAATAACAGCAGACTTCTGACCTGCAGACAACTTGACCTCAACTTTCACCGTCGCTGATATCAGCTGAAGATGGATATGGACCTGAATCTAATGTCTGCAGTCATAACATCGAAGAGAACTATTAACTCTGTTTTGAACCCAGACGACGGCTGTTATCAGTAAAAGAAGAAATACCAACCTTGGACAATCGACAGTTAGGGACCCTTTTTATTTTTCCCCTACAGCATTACTTTATTTTAACAAAAAAATACAAAAAAAAATATTAAAAAAAGTAAAACAAATGATTAATCACTTATTGAAAATTGTTAAATTGATAGACTTTTAATGATATTACTTCACTTTCTCCAAAAATTGATTGAAAAATCTTTCCTAATGTAGCATAATTTTGCACGTTTCTAACTTTTGATACTTGATGAAATTTTGCTATGAAAATTCCTGAAACAGTGTTGTGTCTACTTTACTGATATAGTATTATGTTTTATTCATATGAATGGCTTTTATAAGTAACATAATCTGCATATATTTCAGATGACTGATCTGCATTTGCCATGTTGATTTCTAAAATAGTTATTTTTGACATAATACTTAAGTAATTCATCTTTGTCATGTGCTTTATCGATATCTTATGATTCTTAATTCTGTCTGATAAAAGCTAGGAACCGGATATTGATAAATCATGTAATAAAATGGTTATAGTATAACGGCGTTGGATTATATAAGTTCGCTTCCTTCCACCCCCTTTCAAGCAATATTCATTAATATGTCTAATTATCCTAAGTTTGATTAGTTACTGTATGAATGTATAACTGATGATTTTATTGCTGTTGTGTATTATTTCTACTTAATTGCTTGAAATAAACCATTTCAAATCAAATCAAATCAAGAAAGATACACAAACATTTATCGTCTTCTACAAAAGAGAAAACAAAATCTCCTGCTGGAAATATTTTTCATTTTCTGAAATTGTGGATGAAATGTTCAAATCAACAATTGTTGCCTTTCATTGAATTTTACTTTACGGTGGATGAAAACAACAGAAACGATTCAGAACAGCTGGTCACGCAATCAAAACAAACCCAGAGCAAACAAAATCATTTCAGGCTGAGAAACTTTGATTAAATCTTCTCCGATTTTTCTCAAATCCACCAATTAAATGAATAAAGAATTTTATAAAGATTTTGATTATTTTGTAGAATATTAACAAAACAATACATTTAACCAGTGCTAAAAACACAAAAATGATATTTTCCTAAATGTATTTTTTATGTTTTATTTTTTCAGATTATCTAAATTGACTCCAATTTACTTTTGTCTGCTTTTAGTTTTTCTGACACTTTAACTTTTTGGCAAAATACATTATTGTTAACCATTACCAGGTTCCCTCTTATAAATTCTAATGCTTTCTAAAAAAAGAAAAAGTGGTATAGGAAAAAAAAAAGAGGAAGGCTTCACAATTCTGCGTGTCACATTAGTCTGAATGCTGTTTTCTGTCTGCTCAAACTGTCAGTTTGACCCAAATGGTTCTGATCTGACAGGTCCAGTTCCATTCTGAGTCTGTCACTTTCAAAGCATGATGGGAGAAAGAGAAGGCCGTTCTAAAGTCCCACAGGTTTGCTGGGAACACCAGGACAATAAGCTGAGGCCACATCCCATTTCCACCCATCCAGCAGAACTGATGAACCTGGAGTTTCTTTAACCCACAGTTGTTTTGGTTCAGTGGTGGCTCATGGCTGAGCTGCTTTTAAGTCGGTGAAAATAAATCATTTAAGTTCAGTAAATTTGGTCACACTTCACATTTGGTGCCAATATTCTCAGGGTTTTTCTCCTCCTCAGTCTATTTCCAGAAACTATTTGATGCAGTTTAGAGAAGAAAGGCAGAAGTGAATATGAAAATAACTCCCAGCTCCCACTCCTGACCTTCGACCTTCCTGAGCTGACCGCCTTTAGCCTCCAGCTGGAGCAGTGAGGGAATGTCCTTATTCCTTCGTCAACAGTTGGTCGTTCAGAGTAGCCACACTGATCACCAAATATTAGTGGTTTTAACTAAAACAATGTTAGTGCAGCAGCAGTCACTGACTGCAAAGACCATTTTGTTTTCACAGTTGATACTGTAAAATAAAAAAATAAAAAATCCCAAGGCAGTTCTGAAATCATTACGGGATGGCCATACGACCTACAGCTTGGCGGAAATTTCCTTTTTTCGACAACATAACGACAGTTTTAGTTGTACAATTTTGATGAAATTTCACACACATGCCGCCAACTCAAGTTTACAAACACAACAGAAGTTTTATTGAGCTGTGACCTTGGGAAAAGGCTGCCATCTTGAATTTTCACCAAAAAAAGCCCCCTTTACTTACTTACAAATGAAAACTCGTCCTAGGGATTTTTTTCGATTGTCTTCTAACTTCTTGTAACGAAACATTTTGGAATTAGAAGTTGTAGATTTGGAACGACGTGCGTGTGGTGAATACGCAACTGTTGCGATCTTAGCTAGCTCGCACATTTTTTATCAGTGTCGAAAAAATTCAACATGTGATTTCCTGGCTCAAGCTTAATAAAACAACGTAACTTACGATAAGATTGTCATAGGAATGTGGGCTTGGTAAACAACAAACCGTTGCAAAATAATGTGCTGACTGACCATTTTGTGCCACAATGTGATTTCTAAATTTACGCGTTTTTCCACAATATGGAAAATTAACCTTTTTTACCCTCGATTTTCACAAAATTCCACACAAATGCTGCTAGCTTGAGTTTACAAACGTCACAGAAGTTTTGTTGACCTGTGACTTTGGGACAAGGTCGCCATGCAGAATTAAAGAGAAAAGCACCTTTACTTCCAGATACAAACGAAAACTCGTCCTGGGGATTTTTGACTCATAACTTATCAGGCATCAATGGCAAGCTACTGCGGAAAAAATGTTTTAATTAGAAGTTATAGATTTTGAACGGTGTGCGCGTGGCAAGATCGCAAACTGGCGTACTCCTATTACACGTACATTTTTTAACTGAATACTGTAAAAAATGAAATGCATGCATCCATGGCTAGAACTGAACACATTGAAATAAATTGGATGCAAAAATAAAGAATGTGGGCGTGGTTAGCAAACAATCTCCATTGCTAAGGACATCCAAAAATTTACTTTTTTTGATTCATCTTAAACTGGCGATCTGTTCATTTTCGTCGGACGACCAAAACATGAAATGGTTGCTATGAGGATAAAATCAACAGAAAAGCCGCCATTTTGAAAAAAGTGGAGATTCTATCAGCTTCTCACATGTAGCTCTTACCAATATATTCCTCATAGACATTTTTTTGAGTAAGTTGATGATGCTGATCGCAATGCTAGCACTTTTAGCCACATTAGCATAACTATTAAAGTTAGCACAATTAGCATCTTAAGCAATATGTTTTTCCAAGTCAGTTGATGATGCTGATCGCAGTATTAGCACTTTTAGCCACCCTACCTTAACTAGCATAGTTAGCATAATTAGCATCCTAAGCAATACGTCTTTGAGTCAGTTCATGATGCTGATCGCAATGTTAGTACAACTAGCATAGTTAGCATTACTAACATCTTAAGCAATGTGTTTTTCTGAGTCAGTTGACGATGCCGAATGCTAGCACTTTCAGGCACATTAGCTTAAGTAGCATAGTTATCATAATTATCATATGTTAAAATTAACACGTGTCTTTCTTTGATGATGTTGTTCGCAATGTTAGTACAACATAGTTAGCAATATTAGCATCTTAAGCAATGCGTTTTTCTGAGTCAGTTGATACTGATACTTTTAGCCACAACTAGCATAGTTGATATTTGACTTTTTAGTAAATTATTCGCACCTTCGGATCCTCAGACTTTCTGAAAAATGAACAATTTTACTTCAATATATTGATTTTTCCATATCAAACCAGCTCACCAAGATGTGATGAAATGATTCGTCTTCTCTCAACTCGTTTCTGGTTTGTTTTTCTATTATTTACATATAAACATCTGTCTGTTGAGTTTTTCTGGAACTTTTATAATGAACTCCATTAAACATTGTCCAATTTTAGCTGAATGTATCACATTAAAGACTACTTTTTATTTAAATAAGGACACACAGATAGATGAAACTGATTTTAAAAAGAGAAAATGAGGAACGCAGGGGCCATGCTAATCTTCTCTGTATCGTTCCAATTTTAGTATATGCACTAGAGAACTAGTGCAATGAGCCAAAGCCTCCGAGCGCTTTTTAAACCCTCCCCTCTGCCCCTCTTCTTAAGCATGAGGTCTGATCTGAGGAAAGGACGTGGACTTTAAAGGGAGCCACAATGATGAAAAAACACCAAAAAGGATCACTGTTGCTCCCATGAAACAGGATTGTCTCAGGTTCAACCTCTCCATTCAAAGTTGGACTTAAATGCTTCTGATCAGATTAAAATTTGTTTTTTTTTCTGAGTTTGTGAGAGGCTTTTTAGAAGGATTCTGGGAAAAGAAGGGGGGTTTTGTCACGTCAGACAAGCGCGACTGGTTTGCTGGAAGCGCTACAACAAAAGGGTGAGTCAACACCCCCACCAGGACAACCTTTGACCCTTTACCAACCCCCACAGCAGCTTCGACCAACCCCCATGGGCTGGTGGTCACACACAAAGTGGTGCAGAAGCAGGGATCTGTGTGGAGAAAGAGAAAACTGGTCCGATCGGGTCAGGCTGACGTCATTCTGCTGCTGCCTCCAAGCAGGAAGCCAGAGCGACGACTCCCAGCAGAAAAAAAAAAAAAAAAAATCAGCTCAAAAACGAGAGTCCGTGCTTCTGCTTCCAGCAACAGGACCAGCGGAACTCAAATGGACCTAAAATTAAAGAAGAAGAACCCATCAAAGACCAGGATTATACACTTTCATTAGTGTGGACACGATCCTGAGTGACTCGCTTCAGCGTTGAGAAACCTGACAGCCTCTGATCGAAATGAATTCTGACTATTTCTGACTTTTCCTGCTATATGCTGCCTCTGAAATTCTTTAAAAACACGTGAGTATCTGTGCTGTAAAATTCTACTTCACCAGACTGCTACACCCTCAGTGCAAAAAGGAAGCCTACAGGAGATTTTTTGTCCCAACCGCCGTTAGACTATAACAATGACACGACATAAGACTGCTGAAACAGTTGCTATTATTTATTTTTTTATGATGCGTACTTGAACTACTATTTCACTACAATTTTATTCTTACTCTTGCTTATTTGTTTCTCAAACTGTCATGTTTCTTGTTTGGCTGCTGTAACAACAGTTTCCCTCCGTTTCCCTTTGTACAAACAGAGGTTTATACAAATGTACACCTCATGTGTCCGAAGAGTCATAACCCCCTATTGTCACAGTAAAATTTATTTATCTACTTCGAAAATCCTATTTTTAAAGGTCAACACGAAGATAGTCAAATTTAATGCAGAAAATACCTGCTGCAGATCCGCCACATGGTGTCGCTGTTTCACCGCCCCACCTGGAGAGAAAGATTCATTTAATAGAAGCATTAAATCCAATTTTAAAACAAAAAACGGGGGATCTTCGTTCTATTTGTTCTGTGAATTGATTTCTAACATGTTTAATAACTAAAAAAGCAAAGAACTACAAACCAACTAATTTCATTTGCTCAAGAAAACTACAAGATGCAATTAGAAGTTGAAGATGTGAGACCTCCTGTCACCAGTCTGTTCTGTTCTTCCTACAGCTTTATCCACAAACATTTCAGAGCCAAACGTTGGATGTAGTTCCAATGACCCCCACGAACTGTTTATTCTCGTATGTGGTGATGCAGAAAACAACTCCCTGCAGGCATTTTGCTGCCAAGTGAAGCTACAAAGGCAGGCAGGGACTGTCAATAAAGTACACCAAAAACAAACAATCGCAGTTTCCTCAGTAACTTAACATATATAACCTAAAATTCATAGGTACTCATTACTGTTCAAACAAACACCACATAAAACCACAATTTTATTATATGACTGTTTATTTTTATTTTAGAGAGAACCAGCGTACTCAATTAAGTTAACGCAATTTGTAGACGCGTCCTTATCCTACGCTTTGGGACAACTGCTGTAGTCCATAAAAAAAGTTAGCAAATTATCAAATAACTGGATTTTTTTTTCTCCGCCACAGCGCGTCTGTACCGTCCAAACACACATAGAAAATGACGACAAACCACCACAGTCAGCCATAAGAAGCAGTTTATCATTTAATTACTGGAAAGCAATATCGGGCGAAATTAGTGCGTCAGAATCTACTTATTTTTAAATCTGCTATTTTTAGTTTAGAACATAGCACATTAATTAAATCCATGTTTCTGTTTTCTCCAAATAACACATCATCAAACTGTGTTTTCGACATTACGAGCAACACCTTTATCGTTAATCACTCGAGAAAGCGAACTAAAGTGCAGATATCTGAGCGAACGTCATCGCGGCCGTCGTCTTTGGTTTAAAAGGAAAAGTTTTTCACAATTTCTTTGATCTTAACCGCCACGTCTTCTTATTGTCGCCTATGTGACGCTCGAAAGGCAGAATTTTGCTCCTTACCTTCATTTGGACTCCTAGTTCGGTGGAAGTAGGACGGAGAAGCACACAAGTCGAACCGAGAGCGGTTCTGATACGAACCTTTCACGCGAGAGCCCAGCAGGTGTGTTGTCCGAGACATTCAGGGAACGTCCGAAAAATAAACTGTCCTGATAAAGTTCAGGATTTCAGAATAAACAAAAAGGTATACGTAGGATTTTTTTAAATTCTATAAAGGAAAAAAAACTAACAAACATCAACAATAAAATCCATATTAACATTGGTTAATTAATACACGGAAAAAGTAGCTTTTTAAAGACAAAACAAACAAAATGAAAAAGAAAATTTCCCACCTTTACTGAATGCCTGTGAATCTATCAATCGATGATCAAACACGTTCATTTATCCATTTGAATGTACTTTTTGTTAACGTTATAGAAGTGAATCAGTGCCAGTTTACCAGATGTTATTATGTGAAGAGATTCAAGTTGTTTGTTTCTTTAGAAGAATTAGCAGCAGATAATTGTTTTTCTATATAAACATGTGGAAAAATGCTGCACATTCAATAAAATTTGCCCTATTTTATATGTTAGATATCAAAAATGTTTCATTTGATATAAAAAAACTTTGATGTTTGAAGCATTTGACATTTTCTAAATGAAATACCCGCTGTTGATGTATCTTAATTTACTGTCAAACAGTAACTTTATTGTCGGGTTTATTTTTATTTTTTATTGTGTATAATTGAATTTGTTAACAAGAATAAAAAAGTACATTAAACTACAAAATCATGTGTTCTTTTTCTTCTTTCTGATCTTATCAATTTATGTTCTGTAACACTATGGAGTGATACTCCTGCCACCACGTTGCAAAATCTTTATTATTTTCACTTGCAACTTAGAAAGTTTGTGTGCAACGTGGTGGCAAAAAATCACTCCATAATATCTGAGTGTGTGGATGAGTGTGTCTAGACAGGCCCCCCCCTTTTGATTCATGTAATGATAAACCTCTATGAACTAGTTACCTTTTTTTTTGGTAATTCTAACTCCTACTTTGTAGTCATCCTCCAACTTCTTCAAACTCTTTCTTTTTCCCCCTTTTCCTTTATACACCCCATCTCTAACATCCCACTCTCTCCTCAATTCTCATTTCCGTCCGGTTAAAACATTTTTTTTTTGTAAAAATAAAGTTTAGCCTCAAATACAACAGGGGTTTATACAAATGTACACCTCATGTGTCCGAAGATTCACAACCCCCTATTGTCACAGTAACATTTTTACCAATGCAAGAGGTCTCAAGCCTTAATCTGTTTGCACAATTGCTGGATAGGACAAGTTAAAAAAAGCCCCTAAAAATAGTTGACATAGTTTCCATGATGTACAGAAATCCAAATGTTTATTGGGTGTCAATGATTAAGACGCATTCCTATCACATCTAATTAAATAGCCGAACAGACATTTTTAAGGTGGCAAGGAAATTGACGGCAAAGTAATGTCGTTATTTGACGTCCAAATAGTGGACCTAAATTGCACGACGTCCACGATTGGTCTTCGATGTACAGATGGAATGTAGACTGGATCTACTCATCCACGTGACATCCAATTTGTAGGGGTGGGTGACAGAGTCAACTTGAGTTAGCAATGCTAACAGCACTTAAGCTTTGACTAAAACATCCACAAATGAGCATAAAATGAATAAACAATGTAAACAATATCCATTTATTTAGATATATTCTGCATTTGCACAAAGAAGACACCTTTAGACACAGTTTTGGGGGAAATAATTGGATTTAAAATAACTTTAAACTCCTGTTTTGTTGAAATTTAATAAAGCTTAAGAAGCATTTATTTTATTTATTACGGAGAAACAACAAACTATAAATAAATCTATAAATCTTAACAGCTTTTTCACAAAGATTTGCATTAACAGTCAAAAGAAAACACACAAGGAGCAGCTAATAACAAAAACCAAACAATCACAGTGCATTGGTGTGATATATGGCACATGTTCTAGAATGATCTGAAGTACTACACGTTCAAGGGTTTTTACAGGGAGTCGGAACACAGATGAGCGAGTCTCTCTGTTAAGGCATGAAATGAGCCACAAGCTAATGGCAAATCACGGCATATTCACCATTGCACATTCACCCGCTGTTTGGAGCGCAAGAGGAACGCCACGAACACAGACAAGAAAGCACGAGCGCTACGTTACAACAAGTTTTAAAGAAAGCTTTTTTTCTGATTACTGTGAAGATCACAAAAACATAGAGATACAGTCTTTGGTCACAAATATAATGTAGAAATCACAGGAGCTAAAAAATGTAATAGGCAAAATCTTTTGAAAGTAATTTGGATGATTTTGAAAGGAAATTAGAAGAATCTGGGGGAGGGGAGTAAATGATCAAGTAAATGAAATAATTTGACAAAACATTCATGTAACCGTGGTTATTGCCACCTTAGTATTCGTCAGCCAACAGGAGAAGTCTGAAAAAGTAATCTAAGAAAAGCGCATGTGAACATTTCTAATTAAAATTTTAGTATTTAAAATCTGTTTTAATATGACAAAAAAAGAGAAAACCTTGAATAAAGATAACTACAGCTTTTCTCTTACGCCGAATCGCTCCAAACCAATAAAAATGACTTTTGTTTTGTAACATTTTTTGACTGAATGGAGAACTGGACCTAGTGACTGTGACATCACTTGTAGAAAATGCCCTACTATGGAAATGAAGTCAATTCAGTCGCCATTTTTTCTCCACTTGGACGTCACCACGTTGGAACCAGCAACCGTCTGTAGGCTGTGATTGGTCCAAGTCAGTCTGAGTCATCATTTCTATAGCAAACGACCACCACTTGTTTGAAGGCCACACCCCTACCACTTGAAAGCGAGCTCGGGCGAACGTTTGATGAAAGACCACAAATTTTATTGAGGCACCTGTTTGGCCAGTTTTTCACTCGAATGACTTGCAATGCAGATTTATTTTTGGATTCTTGGAGCTAGCGGGTACTTCCGATTTAAAACGCAAAGAAAGAGGATGTCACTCAGTCCAGTTCTCAGAAACAGTCAATGGTGTATTCCCAGTGTTATCCTATTTTTTCATGACATTACTGAATCTGTAGTGTCGCACAACTAAGACAAATATTTAGAAAGGTACATCAACAGGCCTATTGAGACTGATCAAGTTGAAAGAATGAGCTCACAATCAGACTAAGATGTAACTGTAACAAGACGACTTCCTCGCTGATCACCTGCAGGCCCCGTAGATTTGCTCAGCCTGTATACCTCCGTTGGGCAGTAGTGACTAAGGCCCTCAACAATTTGAAATCAACGTTACCAATTTCTCCTAGTTAAAATAAAAAAACGGCTTTAACGATGTAATTCTTCAACTTGTTCGTGAATTTTTCCCTCCAGATCATCTAGTTTTTTTTTGTTTTTGTTTTTTTGTGTAGCTTCCACCCCTTAAACAAAACAAAGGTTTATCACGTTAGACACCTTTATAACTAAATATACTTGGATTCTTTTATAAAAACAAGAAAACAAATATTGCTTTTAAGAGGGAGACAGCTAATTTGGCCTCAAAACAAACTTGTTTGGTAAAGTTTCTAGGTCTGTGATATAAACATACATGTATCTCAACACAGCCTTCCAAGAAACACATAAAAATCCGTACAATTTTCATATATATTTCTTTATCTTACAAATAAAGCGGGTGCTATGCAGCTTATTTTAGCTGAACGATGGCTAATATTACAATTTTTTTCTGCCATTGTAATAAAGTTATAGCATCTTTTAGCTTTCTTTTAAATGATTAAACACCAGATATTTAAATGTATTGACGGGGATACAAAGCATTATAGTAGCTCGGAGAGTTTGTTATTTTTTTCTTCATGTATCAGCGACATCTCCGGGGTTAAAAGGCTAAAGGCTTTTGATCTCTTGTTGAAGTGACAGTAGATTCAATTTACCAACAGCTTTTTGGGCAAGTGTTGTGATTTTTATGAAGGATTGACAGGTTCTGTTTTTCTAGTTGCATTTTTAAAAGGTCATTGGACCGCAACCTGATCTGTCACACATGAGACTCGTCCAGGTCCAAGTCGACCGGGGACAGTGGCAGAGGCAGGCGGCGAGGCGAGCGGCGTGGAGATGAGGAGGACAGCAGGGGCGTGAGGAGCGGGTTTTCTGTGCCGTGATCCTCGCTGAGCTGCAGCTGGGGGTCGCTGCGTGGCAGCAGGGCCGCTGTGTCCTCGTCGCCGGGGCTCTCCCGGAGGATGGACGCTCCCGGCGGGGTCAGCGGGAGAAGGGCGGGAGGAGGTGCCGGTGAAATCGGAGTGGGAGACGAGCTCAACACGGGGAGGGGAGGAGGGGGGATAGGAGAAGAGGTGCGGGACAGAGAGAGTGGGGAAGGGGTGCGTGAGAAGGGCAGTGGGGAGCAGGTTCGGGACGGGGGAGTTGGGGTGGAAGGGCGGGAGATGGAGGGTGGAGGGGAGAGGCTGCTGCGGAGTCCCCACTGCTCTCGCCTCTCTTTGGTGCTCCTGGCTGGAAGGGCCTGTGTCAGAACAAACTGTGATCCTGCAGTTTCTACTTTAGACATTGAAGGAGCAGTTCATACTAAATCGACCATCGTTCTGTCGTCAGAGGCAGGAATGAAAAGTGGATTAAACTGACATCATTTTACCACATTCCTCACCTTTTCTTTACTTAGATTTTTAGCTAAACTTTCGCAGATTCGGACAGGTGGATTGGCAGAATTTTTTTTTACGCCGGATGCCTTTCCTGAAACAACCCTGTATTTTTATCCGGGCTGGGGGACCGGCACAGGGGGACCCAGACTTGGGGCCCGTAGCGCAAAAGGTCTTGCCTATAAGGACCCACACTAGATTAAACTCATTGCACCCCTTGGGAAACAAACCCTGCTTTCCCACACGCCAGTTCCACACCCAGCCAAGTGAGCCATTCAGCTGTTAACTGCCTCCAAAAAAACACATTAATAAAGTTATTAATTATGGTAGATATGCTAATTTCACTTATAGTACCAGGTAGAGGGCTGCATTGGGATCGGATCCCGCCGAGTCCCGCGAGACCAAACACAAATCTCGCAGGAGCGGGTGGTTTGACATTTCCTGCAGGCGGGATTGGGCGGCTAAAAAAAAACACAGCTGGATTAGGGAGGTTGCCTTGCGACATGATGGAGAAGATGTCAATGGATGATGTTGAAAAGAACCGCAAACAAGGTTGCGGGAGCGGGCGGTAATGGTCAGAAATTTGGCGGGCACGTGCGGGATGAAAAAAACAGTCCCGCGCAGGGCTCTAGTACCAGGATTGCGTTCAGCACCATCGACTGTCTCAGATTGCTAAAGATGCTAACTTACGATGCTATGTTAGCTATTCTAATGTGGCTAAAAGCGCTAACATTGCATTAGGATTAGCATTAACATGACCACAGGCAATGTTTAGTTTCTGTCAGGGATGGCCACAGTTTGTCGCCAAATGTCTTTTCTGATGCAACTCTGATTTATATCCGGGCTGGGGACAGGCACAGGGGGATCCAGACTTGTGCCCTTTTGTGGCCACATAGTTTGACGTTAGGGGTTTGCGAAGGACCCACACTGCATTTCTTTTTTATGCCCCTGGGAAGCGAACTCATCTGTCTCAACAAAACCCACCGCTAAAAATGCTAATTATGCTAACAATGTTAATGTTGCTAAGGGTGTTAACATTTTTAGTTCATGTTCTCACCTCAAACTTTTACTAACATTAACTTTTGAAATAGGCTTGTTTAAATACCATAACAATGTATTTAAACAAGTTACTTTATTAAGTTTAAGGATTAACCGTTAAACATTTGCTAATATTTTTTTTCACTGGATTCTGCCAATTTTTCTTGTCTCATTTCTATCACATTTGAGTACAAATTTATTCCAAAAAAGGTGTTAAATGTATCTATTAAAATTCTAAATATTTATTTGAACAGCATGTTGTTAACTGACACCCATGACACACTCATGCGATACAAGTTCTAACTTTAAGTTGATGAAAGTTCAGCAAACATTAGTAAATTTACCTGGGCGTTTGCAGGCCTGTGCAGGTCGGCAGTGACTGTGGCCGAGACAGAAGGAGGAACCTCCAACGTTGGAGACTTGGACAAAGCAGGACCTTTTGGCTCAGCAGGAGCCTCCACCTTGCTGGGAGTTGGAGGTTTGCTGCCCCCAGTGGCCGTCTGCTGCTCTTGATTCTCCGTGAAGGTGACGGACCTCTTCTGATCCGCTTGTGCTGTGGGCAGACGGTGCCTTTGAATAAAGACAGGAACAGCCACAAGCAGCAATGCATCGGATGGAGGAGGCGGGACAAGAAGGGAGGAGGCGGAGGGCTGGGAGAGGGGTGCAAGACAGACATGCAGAGCGCCCTGTTGGGTGAGGTTGCAGATACAAAAGGGGGGCGGGCCGTTGCAGGGTGGAGAGGAAGGGTTTAACGGTTGAGTCTCACCTTCACAGTCCAATAATGTTTCTTTACATGGAAACATAAGGCATGGGACAGAACAAAGTGACAGAGTCAGTCCGGTGAGACGAGCTCCAACCAACAGCATTGGAACAAAGACGGAGGTTGTGAATGGTGGGAGGGTGGTGGCTCAGTTCAAGTCAGCCCACAGACATTTCATTGATTTGTTAATACATTTCAAATATCCACTCGTTTTTTGATCATCGAACCAAAAGTATCATGCCACCAAAAATGGGCGTGATGATAAAGAATATTATTCCACCTTTTGAAATCAGTCTGTCTTTCAAAACCACTGATGTCAGACACTGGAAGATAAAATATTTAATATTTGGCCTCTATAACCTTAAAAAAGTTGAACAGCTTCATGGCTTGAGTTAAAAGAAAAGCTAAAACATCTCTAAAAAAAATAAAAGGTACAGTAGATCAAATTTTTGAAACTGACATTAATAAAAGCCTTTTTTTTTCACTTAAAAAATTATTTTATAAAAAAGACCTTAAACAGACTCTAGTTAATCATATGCAAACATATTGGAGGGAACTGCTGCATATTTCTGGGTTTATGATATTAATAAAAAAACAAATCATTTGTGCATACAAACTGTAACATAAAATGTTATGTGATTTTTAAAATTACAATTCAAATTTATTTCATTATATATTGCAGGTACTAAAGTCCAGAAGTCCAGAACAGCCACATCTGCTAGTATTACTTTTTAGCCTGTGTTTGTTTCAAAATAAAGGAAATATATTACACGTCGAGAATACAAGATCACTGTAGTTTTATTTTGTAAAATATAACTAATAAAATTGAACAAATAATCTTCACCTGGAGAATTTTTTTTTGGTTTCCCTGTTTTTGGAAATCAATAGAAAACACACCAGTTTGACGAAAATGTTGCGTTAAAATGGTAAACACTAATTGTTCAACTTATTATCAATGACTTAAGTTGTGGTCTAACTTAAGGGGGAATTTTTTTAGGTCAGAAACAAATTTTAAATCAACACCTGTCATTTGAGAAAAAATAAGCCCGGCCCCAGCGACTGTGCTGACTGCCGATCAACGAGTTGTAATTGTGTTCTGTTATCACAGCAAAACAAACATTGATTTTTCTACAAAGCATGACCTATTTACCAATTTTCTCAATAAGAACAGCTGTTTCTTTATCTCTCAAGAAAACTGGTTTTTTTTTGACTTAACAAGTTATTAGGCCGTTATTTAGAAAAAACAAGCTTAAACAAAAAACAGACATGGCCGATGACGCCTACCATTCCAAAAATGTCCGTCTTATTGTTGGACAAAGAAAACACTATCTATTGGATATTGAAAACTACTAACTAAACCTTAGTATCCATGATTAAATGGTTACAGAAAAAAATGTTTTGTTTATGTTAAACAAAATTAGTTTTTTAGGGGGGTTTTGTTGTCATTTTTTGAACTACAAACATTGTTTTTGCATAGTGCAGCCCAGTTCCAATTTTCAACAAAAAATGTTCATCTTATGATAAATTTGAGGGATTTTTATATAGAACAACCAGAATTATTAAAAAGAAGAGTTTCCAAGATCTCTTTGAGGATAAAACGTCTGTGCTCTGCTGGATCTGAAGCGCAGGGAAGTTTGTCCTCTAGTTGGCGTACACAGACGACAGCACACACGCCATTACCCATTGGTTTGTTCTTGGGCTGGATGCTCCTGCGTGTTGTCGAGAGTCTGGCTCCAGACCGGCTGCGCGGTTCATTTTTCGGAATGGACAGCAGGGGGCGCCGCAGCTGCAAAAGGTCCAATTAAAATTTCAGAAGCCAGAAATTATTTTACATTGGTATTAAAACACTGAAACGAAAGTAAATTGCTCACATTTTGCTTCTTGTTAAGGAGTTTAAATTAGGGCTGGCTATCACCAATAATTTCCAGAATCGATTTGATTCGATTCAAATAAATTCAATTTGCAATTTGCACTGTTTACAAATTCAAACATATGTGTATAGAAAACAATAATCTATATATGTTTTGAAGATAGTCATTTTAACCTGATAAAGTTAACATAATGTAAAATGTATAGGTGAAATGATAAACCAATGAGATTGTTAACACCATGCAGTGCGTCAAGGTTTCTCAAACAGAGAAGCTCCGACAAAAATGTGCAGTTCACTAACATCGTAAAGGCTGTAAACCGGCTCATATTACAAAAATAAATGTTCTGCTTCTCCTGCAGGGCGTTTCCATTTGGCCACTAGATGGAGCTATAGCGTTACACCTTATTCCAGAAGATTTGAGCTAAAAAAACGGTGCTGTAGACCACAAATTGGTTGTTTCCTAATTCATTCGCCACGCACTATATAGTACACTATATTGTGCGTTCGCCATTTTGTAGTGTTGTCCGAATCTACAATTACAAAATCCAGGGCCCTAGGAATTTCCCTGAAGTCTTTGCGCAAAACCAGTATGCATCGATGCTCATTAGATTGGCGAATATAGACCACAATGCATTGCGTCGAAATAATTTTTGACAAAAAATGTATTTAAATGTATTTTGTAACCCTTGTGTTATCCTGGGCACTTTAACATTGGGAGTGGGGTCATCTAGACCCATTAGACAGTGCGCTGAACCTTTTGTCTTCAATGATTTGTGAACCTCGTGAACTTGGTAGCGACAGACCACAGTATCCTAAAAGCACATTCTTAAACGTGCCACACATGCCCGGTGTGGACAAAGCTTTAAAGATTCATTCTAAAAAAGATGGAAGGAAAACGGAAGCGGTTGCGTATCCACACCTGTCTGAGTCCTCGTTTTCTTCCCAATGGAGGTTGAAGGAGGATGTTCTGTTGACCTGGTTCACTCTGCACACTGGCAACCCTGTCAAATCCAGTCAGATGGACACGGGTGTACAATGCATTCACACACACACACAAACACACACACACAAAACACACACAACACACCGTCGTGAAAAAAAAAAGAGAAACAACACTTCATCCAAAACCGTTTACTTCCTAAATCAATGTTTCATTACAACTTTCGTCTACGATACTCATATTAACTAACTAACTACACAACACACACAATAAACTACAAGACACCCAGTCACAGCGCAGAAACAAAAACAGTGCTGCCATGATTTACACACCGAAAACACAACAGGGTATAATAGGGGCTGGAGTAGCAACACTTTTTAATCTATCAGTCAAAAACAATTGTTCCCTTCCAACCAAGAAAGGCAAATTCCCCATTTCAGTTTTAACAAATAAAATGGGGGAAAAAAAAAACAAAACTGGGGTTGCCACACCAATTCCCCTTTGCCCTGACAGATTGGTATCCACATTTGGGACGGCCAATTTGATCACGAGAAGCCTGGAAGACATGAAACAGTATGAGACACCAATGGGAAAAAGGCTGACTTTGGTGATGACACATCAACTGAAAAGACCCACAGCTAACAGAAGAAAAACAAAGCCTGGTGGGGCCCCTCGTAAGCTTTTTAAAAAATTATTTTAAGGCTCCTGGTTAGGCTACTACAGCAGATGAGCTAGGGAGATGAGGGTCAGTGTGGAGCTCAAAAGAGGGTGAGGTTGGGTTAGGGAGGGGACAGAGACAAGGCACACTGGACCCACACAGAAAGAGGGGGACAGAGGTGGGACAGGGCCGCGACGATTTGATTGGATGTGGATGAGTGATTGACGGCCAATAAGAGGACGCCGTCCTGAGGTGATGCCCCTCCCAGTGGCGGACAGATGCAAGAAATGCACCAACTGGACAGAAAACACAGAGAGGGCCACTGTACCTAGAGAGGTGACCCTCCTGCAGAAGGCCCTGGGATTCATCTAGCACATTGGGTTCGCTGTAAGAAGGGGGAGTGAAGGGAAGGGGGAGAATGGGAGTTCAGGGAGTTTAGTTGAGATTCATGGCCACTCTTAGCTCCTCCCTTCCCGGGTGAAAAGGCTAGACTCTTGTTCCAGTGACAGCTATGAATGATGAAGTAGATCTTTTTTTTTGTTTCAATATTCAGCTGACATTCCTTAATAAAGAACATCATCAATTAACAGAGATATACAGAAAAATATGACTGTGATTGTGTGATGACTGATTGATCAGTAAGAAAAAATACAAACCCGTATGCCGAAAAAGGATTTAAATTGTACACATATTTTGTTAAATGTTCAAATTGTGGGTGGAGCTAAAGGCAAAGAACAAAAGTGGTACAGCGTACCTAACTTTGGGCATAGAAATACAAAAAACTTGTTATCAAAAATCATGTTAGAAATTAAATTTAGGTGAAATCTAAAACACGAAGAGCAATGCATAAGGTATTTTGCTGCCATCTTGGTCAAATATGTGATCTAGCCGTCGAACTGGCCCTGGAACTGGCCAAAATACTCCAGTCAAACAATGACGATAGTGATAGTAATGAGTGGCTATTGGATCTTGTAGCTGAAGATTGATTTGGTTAACAAAATGTTTCAAATTATAATGACCAAAAGCAAATATTTACCAAGAGTTGTGTTCAAAAAGTAAGGGGTTTAGCTATTTTGTGCATCAATTTTTTACTGTTTCTTCAAAGCTTTAAAGTTAGGCATAGACAAGGGAAGGCTGTCCAACAAGAACTATAACCTTTCATTTTCGGACATTACCTTTGACTTGGCAGCATGGTACTACGAGGACCTTCTGGCTGCAATGTTGCTGAGCCGGTGGCGTGGCTGGAGAAACGTCGCTGAGACATCACTCGCGGCAGGAAGGCCTCATGCTCGCTCACAACACTTGGGATGCTAATAGAGTCATCTGGGGGTGAGTCAAATGGAGTGTAACCCTTTAACATTGGAGATGTCACCAGTGACACCTGAATAACACACGGCTTTTGACGTACCATAACTCTTTGATCATTCACATGATCAACGCGAATCCTCTGGTTCTTAGGAATTTTCATAGCAGCTTTGCAAACATGTAACATATTGCTAATGTAAATGGCACAAAGCTGCTATTATCTGCTACAGTAGTAGCTGACTGCGTTGATTGCGTAAGCACTTCACTGCTGTAAAGTGTTGCAAGTGCTTCGTACGTTTATACATAAATGGTTGAAGAGTTACAGGATTTGAAAGAATGTCAAGACAACAATCAAAACGCTCCGAAAGAGGAGCACCCTTACTTTCTTCGTCATCCTCATCAGTGCGGCTGAGAGTGTCCTGTGATGGTTGGCGTGACGGTTGGCTTTCCTGCTCCCAAACTGTACCGGTACCTGTGTTTGAGCGTGACATTGTGGCCAAACTGAGGCGATACGCTGACGTAGAAGTGCCAACTGTACTGATGGAGGTCTTTCCTTGGTACGCTGTTTCAGGGAATAAGATAAAACAGATCAACCAGACATGAATGAAAGCTTGAAGTGATGAAAGCATTTCATTATTGGTTCAAGATTCATTCCTGTGTCTGACCAGAGCCACTGTGCACAGCCTCTTTTAGGATCTTTAGCTCATTGTTGAATTCTGCAAACAGGGAGCTCTTGCACAAAGGTCTTGGGATGAAGCGGCGCTCCAGTTGGTCTGCAATGTGGTGGCGTGCTGTGATCTCTTCTTGAGAATCGGCTGGCTGGGTCAGCAGCTGAAAATGTTTTCAAAAGCCTCAATAAACTGTTTTTGGAAATGATACATGTGGTAGTCAACATTACAGTACTTTACCTTGCACTGAATAAAAGGTCTCAGCAAGACGAAAATAGGGATGCGGGTTCGGACGATAAAGTCTATAAAGTCCCAGAACGCCAATCCGCCCACCTTCCGTAGAGCCATCTCTTTTACCTGCAGGCTCAGACGATACCACTGGTTTCCCAGCGAGCGCTCAAAGCAAACCAGCACCACCTTCAGAGCTGTGGGAGGAGAAAGTGAATGCTACAATTTTGAGAGTGCCAACACACAAAAATACCAAACCCTGGTCTTCAAGGTTCATGTATTTTTGGGGTATTCATGTCCGACTGACAGTTGATTACTGGGATCTGGTGTTTTCAGCCAATAAGAGTTTGAACCCCTTGAGACTGATGATTACATGCTAATTGGGTGGAGCTAGAAATCAAAGAGCGCGGTAGTTCTTGAGGGTCAAGGTAGGGTAGGTTTGTTTTAATGTGTTTGCTTTACCAAGATAAGCAGCCTGGCTGGTGGACTCTGCCAAACCCTCGCGCCGCAAATCCTTCCCTGTGTCACCAGGTGTGGAGCAGTGAGCCGGAGAAGCGTCCAACATGAAGTTCTTGGTGCGTGAGGTGGAGATGATACGTGGAGGCAGAAGGATATTGATGACAGTCTGCAGGAGGAGAAAGATCTCCGGCTGCTCAAGGTGAGGGCTATCTGCAAAAAAAGAATACCCAAACAAAACTTACAGGATATCAGAGAAATAGATTTTGCTTGAGTGCCTTTTTTACTTACCTTTGCTTCCAGATCCAACGGTCAACACAAAGGGAATCAGCAGGTTGAGCAACATTCCCTCTCGGCGCTCTTGGTTAGTGAAAGGAGAGATCACATGACTAAGAGGGAAGTCATCCTTCAAGGCCTACGAAATAAAAAAAAAGTAAAATATTAGTCAAAAATTGTCTTCGTTCAGAGTATATGTTTGTTGAGCTTGGATTTAGGTTTGCCGCACCTGGATCTGAAGGGCAACCAGCCGGACTACAGCTGTGCTGAAAGGAAGAGGAGGAGAGAGGTAGGGGCTCAGGTGGAGAAGAGGCAGCCCGTCCGCCACACTGGAGGGGCCAACAACGCCCATTACCTGTTGAGAAACAGATATTTCTTTAAAAAAAACTTTTTTCCATTTGTACCAGAGATTAACAATGATGTGCACTTGTGTTGGGTCTGATGACAAAAGTTTGTTAAGTACTTAAAATTCCATATGCAAGCTACTTAAACTGACTTTGCTCAAAAACTACTCACATGTACACAATATTTTATGCTTAAACAGCCTTATAGAATTTCAAAGTATTTCATTCACGTTGGGGTGCTTTCATACCAGGTTTACACAGACGTTGATCAGAGAGCGTAGGTGGGGGAGAAAAGAAATGATTGGCTGTCGCTGCAGGGTCAAGCAGATTCCCTCGATTAGATTGCTGGCCGCCTCCCATTCCACCTGCCTCCTAGGAAACACACAGCCGAATGACACCGCATGACAGAAGACAAGTGGGTGAATTTCAAATAAAGGTAAATAAAAAAACAAAAATCAATTTGCCTTTTAAGAAAAAAAAAACGTTGGCATAAGTCAAAATACTCAGTGTGCTCCAAAGTAGAAGGAAGCAATTTACTGACTGTCAAAATCGTGGCTAGTTTGAACAACAAATGTTGCAAAGCTCACAAACAACGGCAGCTAACGTCAGAAAAACACTGGACACAAGTGTTCCCTCTTAGCTAGCTTTCAGGTTCTGGTTTGTATTTTTGGATTTGGTAGTAACGTTTGGGTGGCGTCCTTTTAAAAACACGTAAGTGCCATCTCTTTAAAATTGGATCATGGGGGAGAGATTAATTGCGGTTTGTGCCCGGCTGCACTTATATAACACCAAGTCTTTCATATATCAGAATGGAGCTGTAAAAGAAAAAGCCTGGAGCAAGATTCACAAAATTTCCACCTCTTTAACATTTTGCACCAAGCCTAATCCAACTATGACCACATGTGGTAGTATCGGGTAGTGACAGGCCGGTGTGAACACAAATGCTTAAAGCGCGTCCAAAGCTCCATGTTCAGCGAGTACTTGACATGCCCGGTGCACATCAAAGTGTCCAATCCTTAGCTGGAAGGTCATGAGTTCACATTTTAAAATGGGACCCGATACCTCACTGCTCACCACTTAGCATTATTTGGTTTGATTTGTTGGTCAAACCACTACATGGTTCACAAGCGTGTCAGCTCACTGCTCCCCCAGGGGATAGATCAACAAATGTCACACACTTAGATGTATTACCGCTAATGGGACTTTAACAATGGGATAAGACAACTTTCAAAAATGGTATTAAGCTTTCAGCCGGCGTAGAGGGAACACAACCAGTAATTGGTTATATGTACAAACAAGTCACAAACCCACGTATGCATTTATGTCGTGACAACTGCGCAGAAATACAGCAAAGCAACACTTACAGCACTTACGGTGAAGCACCCCACGAAGGCGGCGTGACAGATCACAGTGCCAAGAAGCCGTCTATCTACTCTACACACCATGGCACTGGCACAGCATGACACACTCACAGGGAATCGGAGAAAAAGGTATTTAACAGACCTGGTGCATAGTGCCTGAGGGCGAGCGCACCTGAGCGTTGGCATCTTGTGGATCTTGTTAAACATCCGATCAAGCCTCTTGAGGATGAGGATGAGAGCCGGTCGGACAGCCTCTGACGACCAGTCGGTGATGGGTAGCATCTCCATGATGTAGCGCCGCAGACCTCGGCTCTCCATGGTAAGGGTGTCGTAGGGCGCCAGCTTAAGCAGAGCGTGAGCAATTTCTGCAAGCCTAAGACACGCATTTTTATGGGAAAAAAGAATGCTTTGCTTTCTTTAGACATGAAATAAACATTTTTGGGTATTCCCAATGTTGTTTAAGGACTTGGTGTAATAAAGTGAAATTCTTTCAGTTAATCTCAAAAATATCAATTACAAGCGGTTTTCATATCATTACCTCATGTGTGACTTTATATCCAGCAGTTCCAAAGCTGTGACCCGGGGTTCGCCAGCAACGTTCTGCAGAATTTTGAGCCGAGGTCCACAGTGTTTGTAAAACTCAGTGCAGATGTTCAACAGCGACTCTCGTGGTCTACGAAATTCCTCTCTGGCGATACGTTCATCCAATTCCTCCCTTGGCATGCCTTGTCCTTCCTCCATCAGGTGGATGTTGTCCCTGGTATTGACTCCTCCTGACAAGGCGTGGTTGGCCGCTGTGCCGCCCTTGTGGCCTTGATCACATCGAGACATCTGGGGCGCAGTCATGGGCCTTTGGAAGATCATTTGATAGAACGAGAAGAACTCAAAAATGAAGGTAAGACACAAAAACAATCGGATGGCGAGACAAACCTGGTAAGCGCCTCTGAGCTGTAGAGGAGAGCTTGCAAAGATGTGGCCAAGGCGGCAATGGCTGCAATTTCGTCTCTGGCAGCTGAAGCGGACTCCATTGTCACTGTGTTGCTCTTTAGTTTCTGAAGGTGGCATGGCACTAATGCTTCCAACACCATCAACATCTGGAGACTGTATTAGGGAAGAAAACGGTGAATGTAATCAATGCTAACGCAGCAGTTTGTTTAAGTCTGCTTGATATCCTTTCTTACCTTCTAAAGGACTCAGGGGCGTAAGCTACCACAGTGACACACAACTTGATTGCCTCGCTGACTGAGAACACCAAGTCTTCATTACCATAGCAGAAATCTACCAAAACAAACGATAGACTTTAGTTTGGTATGATTTATGTACTTCAAGTGCGCATAATAAACTGAGTAAACAACTTTATTTTAATATAATTTTTGTAAGGACAGATATATGAGCTACTAAACCTAAGAAACATCAGACACGATTTTCTAGGCGTGTTTTGGGTACCAGGCATTTCAGGCATCGCAGTGCAATGTTTCCAGAGTTCATGTATCTGAACTTTACTTCAACCAATTAGGGACTCAGTTTTGGCCCATGATGCATTGATGATGTGGTCAGTGGGTGAAGTCCAAAGGCAACATGGAAGATCTGATCGTTCCCTGCCTGAACTTTTTGTTTTTCCTATTTATATAAAGACACATTTTTAAAAAGTCCTTTTATTCTAATTTATTCCCCCTGCTTGGACTATTGCAGTGTGACTGCAAGTCATCAAACTGGATCACAGATATCACTGACGCAGTTCCTACAGTAGATGGTGAACCTCATAATATTGGGAGAATCTCTGAATGATCTCATGAACCCAGACATGGAGATGTGCTTACTGATGTGTTTGTTGACCTCTTCAAAATAAAAAATCTTATTTGTCAACATCATGTGTCTTCCATATAGCTCCCATGTAGCAATACGGCCAAAAATGGTTTGACAGTAGTTTCTTCCACACGCTTTGGGGGCGTCAAGTTTCAAGTGTCAAGCAGCGAAAGAGAGGCAAATGAATCACGTTCGGTGTGAACATAACAGAATATGTTTTAGAAGTAAAATGTGATAATTAAACCTTTTTCCCAACCAACATTCAAGTGTGAACAAGAGACCAATTACCCAAAGAGCGCAGAGGCTTCTCAGCTTTGACCAGCTCAAGAGCGTCCAGACCGTCCTGTGTTTCGCCCTCTAGAGACACTAGTAGGTCAAACAGACACTGTGATGATACTCCTTTGGACAAGCCTGTACTGGTGCTGGTCTGAAAAAAAGTGGGAGATGTTAACGTCTCTTGTGAGCCTCACCAATTATTCAAAATCTTTCCCAGACGATTCCATTCAACAGAAGTCTTACTGTGAATTCCAGCAGTGGGGCCACGCTAGCAAACAGCTGCAGGATGAAAGGTTTTCGATGAAGGATGTAGAACTGCCGACAGCAGAACTCGATGCCCTGACGTAGTAAAGGGTTGCTCTCATAATCAGCGTAGACCTGTCACAGCAACAAAGAGCGCACATTTTCAAAGATCATGGACAAACTTCAACTTTTCCTCTTATCTAGAGCCTAATTTTCAGTTTTACATCTAGAGGATGACACGCACATATATTTAAAACTGGATGAAAAAATAAATGTAGTCAACCAAATATCTAACTAAAATATGACAAAACAGAGTTTACATTTTTGTTGTTGTTTTTCTAATAATGTATGTTTTAGAGTGGTAGATATCCAGCCAAACAAAAAATTCCAGTTTCTCTTGAGAGGATTTTCTGTCTACATCACTGTGTGAAAAATCACATCAAGATTCCCTTGCAAGCGAAAAGATTTTTGTTCGCTAGTGAACCAGTTACCCTGTTCGTATGAGCTTTCCCTGTTCAGATGTGGTTTGGAAAAACTGCTCTGATGGGAATGACCATTAATTAAAACTTCTAGTTCCCATACCGTGTCCTCTACAAAATAATACAACAAAATGCCAGAAGGTCAGTAATATCAAACTCTTGTGTGTACCTGAAGCATGGTAGGCAGGATCCATTGGTAACCACTGAGAGAGAAGAGGTGGTTGAAGTGAACAGCTGTGTTGATGGCGGTGGCGGTGTACTGCCTGAGGAGGGCGCTGTCCTCCGGGTGCAGCAGCAAAGCCCCATTAAAGACATTGAGGAAGAGCATTATCTCGTCCCCCCAGGGATACTCGCTGGGCATGCCCAGAAACATTTCCTCCAGCAGCTTGATCCACAGAACCTTGTGGAGCGTGTCCAAACCAAACAGCTCTTTACCTGTAGAAGTTGTTTAAGCAATTTCATTCACACATGCATCAAAGGCTTCAGTTTTCGCAATTTCACTGTTTGTTTCACCTTGCGGCTCGTTGAACAGCGAGAATTCGGCATCGATGGCAGTCCGTGGAAAGGATGGGAGGCGAAGTAGGTCCTCCTGGAGCAAGGAGACGTGGGACTGCTTGTGTACACTTGGAATGTGTTGAGTCAGGGAGATGAGGAAGAGGACTCGACCCACTTCCTCCAATTTACGAGAAAACACCTTAAGATGGAACGACATAAGTATCTTGATCACTTTAAGATCTTGTTTTTCAAAAGAGTAGATTCTTTTCAACAAAACCTAAAGCTACGGACACACCAGGCATGTGACGAGCAAGTGAATATTGCCCGTGGTGTTCATACTGGACAAGCAGAAAAGGAATTCATTTTTTCTCATGTCCACTAGCTTGTGTCTGCCTTCTACAGTTGGAAGAGGCTGGGTACGAAATGATAAAACGCTACAAATCTTGCAAATCTTTCTCCAGGATTTTTCTTTTACATCTCTTTTCTGACTTGGTGTCATATAATTCTGGCTGGGCACAAACCGCAATTATGACTTTCACCTCCATGATCAATGAACTAAAAGGGACGCCATCCATACATAACTACGAAATCCAAGTCCCTGACTGTTCCAATTTCGACTTGGCGTAACAGTCAACAAGCATGGAGTAGCCGTGCTTTTTGTACCTAGAGCCCAAAAACGGTTATTGAAACTTACGTAGTTTAACGGTGCAGAGCCACTTTTATTTACGCCATAATCAGCTAAATTATTACGTAAGGACTTTAAAGTATTCCATATCAGCCCAAGGCTGCTTTTCTCCACTTCAAAATCAGCTGGAATGACGTAGATTGCATCAACGGTCCAAAGTATTTCTGAAACTCTCGAGTGAATGTGAGAGTTTTTAATGTGGTAGCTCTAAACGTGCATTAATAAGCGATCATATAGACTTTTTATTAAAAGTGGTCGCTTTAATACGTGTTGCATTAAAGTGGTGGTGTCAACGTAGCTTGGCACTTACCTGCTTTTGGATGAGCTCCTGTCCTTTTTCAGGAAGCATGTGAACAAGGTTGAGTTGGGGAGACACTGACCTCCGAAAGGGGTAGATGTCTCTTACATAAGTCTAAAGGAGTGGAACAGTCACTAATTAAGAAAGGTTAAGAAAAACATCTAAAATTGACCCATTTATAAAAGTCTCCCTATTTTATACTTTGGTTTACACATAAATTAAGATCTACCAACCTTTTAATACCAAATGCATTGCAATGAGCAAAAGAAGAATAAATTCTATTCTACCTTTGAATAATGGATGAGGTTCCATCTTTTATCCATGAGGAAGTAGTGTGCAGATCTAGCCTCGGGAATATTAAAGAATTCTAGACATTCCTGTTTGGACAAAGAGAGGAAAACCACAAATTATTTTTTTAAACCCTTGAGCAGTCTTAACATTCTGTTTACCACTTTTTGTCATATGGGTCAAAATTCACCCACCCTCCAAAGCCCCAAAACAAAGCAACTTTAATAAATTGTAAATTTAGCAGAACTGGCGTGTGTGTTTTGGTGTGGGTGTGTGTGTGTGTATGTAGGTGTGCATGAGTAGGTGGCTGCGAGTAGGCATGCAGCTGTGAGCGTAAGTGTGCAGGTGTGTGTGGATGTGTGTAGGAGTGTGGATCTGTGAATTAGAAGGAGTTTTTCTAGTGTTTAATTGGATTTATAATTTTGGGTCAAAATGACCCCCCCCCCCCCCCAGTCCAATCTTAGACCCTAATGGTGACCATAGACAAAAACAAAGTATATATTTTTCAAAAATTATGGAGTGCCTCTGGGAAAAGTCATACACAGGTTGGAAAAGGATAGGTTGCAGTATTTATTCTACAACTAAACATGGTAATGGGTCATTTTTACCCACAAGACTACATAAGGGTAAAACATTAGATCTCATAAGGAATTTAAATTAGAATTCTTCGACGATTATTCACCAAAGTTTGAATGCATTTTGTCAAACAAACATCCTAGCGGTTAACTGCTGCTAAGGTCAGCACGACAGAATTCATTTGAAAGCAATTAATTTTTTTAAGGAAACCAGGGTCATTTTTAGTAAAAACCGAACATTTGACTACACTTTGATTCCATACTCAATAACACTTATTTAGGTCATTAGAAGTCTTTAAAAAAATCTTTAGTCTTACAGTTTTTCTCAGTTGCTTTAGTACAATTCTCAGATCAGAATGAAATTCCCAAAACTATTTGTTCAATCTTCACATCATGATGTCACTTGTGCACATCATATAAGCAGTTTCTCACTTCTTTGAGCAAGTTGCAAATGCTTTGGTACATCCATGCAAATGATTATGTACAATTCTCTGCTCTTTGCTACATTATCAATTGTTTATGTCATGTTGATCAAAATGTATTATATAGTTCACTGTGCAAGAGTCTTACTCCTCAAAACACCTAGTCATTAGTTCATCGTATAAGTCATTAACTGCAAAAATGGTTGACCAAGTTGTCATAATGTGACAAACATATTTCGCTGCATTGCAAGAGAGGATATTCGCTGTGATGTGGATGAGAATTTGTGGCCTAACATACAGGAACGACAAGAGGTGTAGGAAGACCACACCAATTCCTACTGCACTGCCTGTACAGAATATTGTCCTATCTTTTTTTCCCTTTGTGTTACTGTTTGCAGTGGGGTTTTTCTATGTTGGTATCACATGGTCTGTCAACAAATTACAATATGAACAATAAAAGTGTAAATGTGAATCTTGTCCAGTCTCTTGCAATCAAACAAAAAAGGTGTAACTGTCATGGTGTCTGTCAGACTCCTCCCCCTCCAGCTCTGCCAGCTCTGCTCCCTGATTGCCACCAGCTGATGCCACTCACCTCATCTGCCATGCTGTTTAAAAGGAGACTTCACTCATCAGTTCAACGCCAGTTCGTTACCCCTTATGGTGACTAAGCCTGGGCTACAGTTTATCCTCTCATGCTCTTGCTTTCCTCTCAGCCTTGTATTAATCCTTGCTCTCTGCTTCAGGATCATCATCTCACGAGTGACGTCAGCGTTTCCTGCCATTCTGCTGCTCAAAGAAGCCTGAAGACTCCACGGCTCACAAACTGCACTAAGCCCTCCAGCCACTCCATTAGCTGTCCTAAAGTCTGGATTTCCTCCTACTTACCACAACTATCTCTGGAGAAACAATAAATCCGTGTCTTGTCAAAAACACTTACCTGTCATCCTTCTGGTTTCCAGCGTCTGGGTCCTCACGCTAAGAGGAACATGACAGAAACTTACATTTTACAATACAGTTTTTCTCAGTCGCTTTAGTACAATTCTCAGATCAGAATGAAATTCCCAAAACTATTTGTTCAATCTTCACATCGTGATGTCGCTTGTGCACATCATATAAGCAGTTTCTCACTTCTTTGAACAAGTTGCAATTGCTTTGGTACATCCATGCAAATGATTATGTACAATTCTCTGCTCTTTGCTACATTATCAATTGTTATGTTGATCAAAATGTATTATATAGTTCACTGTGCAATAGTCTTACTCTTCAAAACACCTAGTCATTAGTTCATTGTATAAGTCATTAGCTGCAAAATGGTTGACCAAGTTGTCATAATGTGACAAACATATTTCGCTGCATTGCAAGAGAGGATATTCGCTGTGATGAGGATGAGAATTTGTGGCCTAACATACAAGTTTGTGTTACTGTTTGCAGTGGTTTTTTTTCTGTTGGTAAGACATGGTCTGTCAACAAATTACAATATGAACAATAAAAGTGTAAATGTGAATCTTGTCCAGTCTCTTGCGATCAAACAAAAAAGGTGTAATTTACATTTTACAATAATTGTCATCGAAACTTTAGCCATAGTTTAAATCAGAACCTCCCTCTAAAGTGCACAGTTATTTTGACAACATGACTAAGTAATTTGACTGTCTTGTTCGTAGACAATGACACAAGGACTTGACATTCTGATGGCACTGACATGTTCAATGACATAAAGACTTAGTTTTGAGAGATGAACTAAAGATTTTGAGCAAGAAATCCATAGTGTTTTGCTGTTTGTACAAATTGTTTTGAGAAATGCACACACGTATTTGCAAACTTCATTTCTGATCTGAGAATAGTACTAAAGTGACTGAGAAAAACTGTAGTTATGTGTACCCATATAGGTGTTGACCCATCAAGGGTCGTCTGGGTCCATGGAGGGTCATAGAGCGGAGTGCAGGTGTATCTTGCAATTCCCTAAGGGGGGAAGTCATAAAACGGAATGTACCACTGTCTTGCGTGTGGTAACTGAATCTTAAAGTATTTGTAAAGATAATATAAGATGGACGCACATATGACGTATTGCTGATCCTGTCGCATGGTCCCCCTATGTGTTGTTTAAGTGTTCACCTTAAACATTTAATGTTACCTTCAAGAATTCTGCAGTACCAGTTTGGGTCAACACCCTGCATGTGGTTAATGCTTAAGGAAAGGTTTCGGCAGGTGGGGAGGTCCCTGTTCCTGTACCTTTGAAACCTTTTGGGTAGCTTTTCAGTCCAATGGATCCCCCTACCTTCAGCAGAGCTTCAAACTGGGTGTCCTCATGGACAGGCAGCTGGGTGGGGATGTCACATTCATTCTGACCATGTACCACCAGAGTTTTGGTTCCTGCATTTACAAATTGATTTGTTTTTAATACTTGACAGGCTGTGAAGGGATTTAAAAGGCTCTCAAATCACCAAGCTTAAGGTTGCCAACCTGGCATCGATGCAGTAACCAGCAGCTTGACCTCACACTGCTCCTTCTTCATGGTCTGCTTCAAGTCTTTGAAGAAAAGCCCCTCCACGTAGCCAACCACCTCCCACAGGAAGGTCAGTGTGGCTGAGATGGCGTCCATTCCCCACTCACAAGGAGTGCGGACGAAATACATAATCAGACCCACCTAGATCAGAGATTTTAGTTCAGAAAAACCAAACAGCTGCTCGAGTAATTGCAATTTGAAGAAACTATGTCCTCACCAGGTAGTTGAAGAGGATATGAGAGGTCTGTGCAGGAAGATCTCCAATATTGAGCAGCAACTTCCTCAGCATGTAGATCAGCTCATCCTGAAAGCAAATTGTGAATTCTCATGAAGTCAAATCATTTTTCCTAATCACATTTTTACACAATATAAAAAGACAATCACCAGTGAAAATATTTACACTTTTTTTGTACACAAACTAACTGGTAGTGTTGGATTTTGTGTAGGTATGCAGGAGTATGTGTTTAGGTAGGTGTGTGTATGTAAGTGTGTGGTGTTGTGTGTATGTGTTAGGTGTGTGTGTAGGTTTGCATAGGAAATAACTCTGTGTTTGTAGGTGTGTGAGTAGGTGTGTGTGTCTGTGAATTAGAATGCATTTGTGTGGCCTTCTGAACGTTTTTTTCTGGTGTTTAAATGCTTTACTTTTACAACTAAACCTGGTAGTGGGTCACTTTTTTACCTGTAAGACATGTGAAAAGGCTTGTTGGTGTGGGCAGGTGTGTGTGTTGCTGTGTGTATATGCGTGTGTGTAACTGCGAATTAGAGAGAGTTTGTGTGTGGCCTTCAAACTTTTTTTGGTTCTCAAATGCTTTAACATTTAAACGGTCTGTGTTAGATAGATAGATAGATAGATAGATAGATAGATAGATAGATAGATAGATAGATAGATAGATAGATAGATAGATAGATAGATAGATAGATAGATAGATAGATAGATAGATAGATAGATAGATAGATAGATAGATAGATAGATAGATAGATAGATAGATAGATAGATAGATAGATAGATAGATAGATAGATAGAATTTATTCCAGACTCTAAGTCCAAACAATAAAAAGATGTACACAAACCCACTAGACTAAAAATGCACAAAAAGTCAAGAATACACAAGTGTTAGTTTGTGTAGATTCCAAAGTATAAAGAAGTACCAAACCCCCCCTCCCCCCCCCCCAAAAAAAAACTACAACAACAAAAAACTACAGTCCTTTCATTAAACCTACGTTTGATGGCTTTAAAGTCATAAAATGTAAAAACATCGTCCAAAAACAGGATTTCTGAGATGTTTTCTCACCTGTCTGTTGCTAACAGTCAGTTTTTCCAGGAAGTGACGGAGAACCAAAGCTGGATCTTCAATCAGACAGTTCCAGAGGATCTGCTGGGCAACGGCGCTGACTGCAGAAACATTGGAGATGTTTTCACGTAAACTCTGACGTAAAGAAGAATAATCTACTCACATCTCAAATCAAATTATTTTTGGCACCAACCAGCAACGCCATCTTCTCGAACTTCCCCATCTTCCATGAGGTGCACTATAGGTAGGACTGCAGCACAGATGCATGCTGGGAAGACTGCCTGAGGCGGCTGTAACATGTGGTGACTTGGAGTGTGTTCTGTTGTGTTCTCTTCATCTGCAGGAGATACACAAAGTTTTACGTAAAAAAAAAAAACCCAGTTAAAACCGTTGAGTTAAAAGTTCAAGTTGAAACCGTGATACCTTCGGCGCTGGCCATTGAACGGACTGACCACACAGAACCGCGGCGGAAAGAGTAGTTCCTGTGGGAGTTACTGGATGCGCAGGAGGGGCTGACGGACAGACGGCGCGATGCCAGGTTCACCACTTCTTCTGCTGGCGAGATCAAAGCAAAAAAAAGATGCTATTAGGCTGCAGAGCTAGCCTTAAAGAAGTATTTGCCGTATGCTTCTGAAACAACCACATATTTCTGGAAGCAATTTCAGTTCTATTTCCCACAAAAGCATCGCAAAATTTCTGGACAACCATAAAATGTCCTATAAAAATATAAGAGCAGCCAAACACGGGGGCGGTAGTGTAATGGTACGGAGCTTCTTTAATATAGTCGATGAAACCATGATTTCTACGATTCATCTGAAAAGTTCTGAAGGAAAGAAATCCACCCATTGACCACAAGCTCAAAAGCACAGAGGTACTGCATCCAAATGATGGTTGAAATCTAACAGCAAAGAGACTTCCAGAGTTTTCAGTATGCTAGGTACAATTGGCGCTTTACATTCACTTTGATCTTACAGGCACACAGCTGGTTTTTTTTTTAAGGAATGGAAGCGATCCTCTTTTTTTTTATTTTAAAAGTCTTCTCAGGTTGAGTTGCGAACAGCCTGATTATCCGTCTGGCTTCATTGTCTCTTGTGTACCTCTTTAGGTGGCTGCTCAAGGCTTGGAGCCTTTGTTTGGCAGTTTCCAGTGCATCAGGTATGGGCATCTGGCTGTATCTCTTAGGTACTTGCTTTCTCATTATACCTCTTTGAGCCTCTGTCAGCTTACTCACATCCCTCCCGGTTGCCGTGATTTTGGCCTCTAACCGTTGCTTCCATGGTGGGTACTGTAATCTCCCATGGTTGCTCTTATAGCCAAGCATCTCAAAGATTTGAGGAGTTGCTGCCTCGCTCAGCGTATCTGTGGTTGTTGGGGCTGTGTACCCAAGCTCAGGGTTAGAGTCTGGCATAGCCTCCTCTCTGACCTGCTGTTCTGGCTCTCCCGTGGTATTGCAATTGTATTGTACCACTTCAATTCCACACACACACACACACACACACACACACATATATATATATATATATATATATATATATATATATATATATATATATATATATATATATATATATATATATATATATATATATATATATATATATATGGCAGGACTGTCATGCAGGAAACCCCGGTTCGATTCCCAGGGGCGGAATGAACAATATAATGGCAATGGTAAATGGGGGCAATTACCATAACAATGGAAATGGGGCAATTACCATAACAATAGCGAGCAATTAACATCACCCAGTGAGGGTCCTTGGGCAAGACCCTTTACGCTACGGCCTACCTCCCAAACATGAGAGACAATGAACCACATGTCATGCCGGCTCAGACGTCGCCCGGCCAAACAAGGTCTGCGTCAGGTGCTGGGGGACCAGAGCACTCTGATGGAAAGTGGGCTACTGGAACAAGACGGAAATGGACTAGGTGCGAGAACAAGGTTCTGTTAGAATGCTACTACTCAAGTAATCCCAACCAGCGTGGTTACATGCAGAGAATGTGGAATGAATGGATGCTTCGAAACTCACAATCAAGGCTAACTGCCAAACAACTGGTAGCCCAATGCTCGAACATCCACAAGAGGCAACTCCTATCACAACTTGAGATTGAAGCGATACAATACAATGGCAATACCCCGGGAGAGCCAGAACAACAGGTCAGAGAGCAGGCTATACCACACTCCCACAATGAGATTGGGTACACAGCCCCAAAGACCACAGTTACGCTGAGCGAGGCAGCAACTGACCTGAAAGACAAGATCATGTCTAGAATGAACACTTGGCAACCTCGACACCAGCTACAACGGTTAAGTGATGTACCGCCTGAAAGTCTACTGGAAACTGTGAATGAAGCATTGAGGGCAATTCCTACCACAACCATCACAGAAACCAATGAACTGGTTTACACTTCAGCAGCAGTGATCCTTGAGATGCTTGGCTATAAGGGTAACCATGGGAGAAAACAATACCCACCATGGAAGCAACGGTTAGAGGCCAAAATCAAGGCAACTCGGAAGGATGTGAGTAAGCTGACAGAGGCTCAAAGAGGTACAATGAGAAAGCAAGTACCTAAGAGATACAGCCAGATGCCCATACCTGAAGCACTGGAAACTGCCAAACAAAGGCTCCTAGCCTTGAGCAGCCGCAAAGAGGTACACAAGAGACGATGAAGCCAGACGGATAAACAGGCTGTTCGCAACTCAACCTGCGAAAGTGTACGCTCGTGGCAGGGTCAAAACAGCCGAGCAGACCCACCAAGGCTAGAAACTGAACAGTACTGGAAAAGTATATGGGAGAAAGAGACAGCACATAACAGCAATGCCCAGTGGCTGGTCTCTCTGAGAAAAGAACATAGCAACCTCCCCGAACAGAATCCAGTAACCATCACAGTGGCAGACATCCAAGAAAGAGTCTCAGGTATGAAGAACTGGACAGCACCGGGCCCTGACATGATACATGCCTACTGGCTAAAGAAGCTCACAGCACTCCACGAGCGCCTGGCAGCACAAATGAACCAGCTGCTAAGCGATGGGACTCATCCCGAATGGCTAACAGAAGGACGAACGATCCTGATCCAGAAGGATCCCTCAAAGGGTGCAGTCCCATCCAACTACCGGCCAATAACCTGTCTCTCCACAACATGGAAGCTCATGTCAGGCATCATTGCAACCAAGATAAATAGGCACATGGATCAATTCATGAGTAACACACAGAAAGGCATTGGTAGAGACTCCAGAGGAGCGAAACACCAACTCCTGGTTGACAGAACAGTCGCTCAAGACTGCAAGTCACGACACACCAACCTGTGCACAGCCTGGATTGATTACAAGAAAGCCTATGACTCAATGCCACACACGTGGATCACTGAATGCTTGGAGCTGTACAACATCAACAGGACTCTAAGAGCCTTCATAGGAAACTCAATGAAGCTGTGGAAAACCACCCTTGAAGCCAATGGGAAGCCACTTGCACAAGTGTCCATCAAATGTGGGATATACCAAGGTGATGCTCTGTCCCCACTGCTGTTCTGCATAGGTCTGAACCCCCTCAGCCAAATAATCAACAAGACTGGCTATGGATACCGACTCAGAAATGGGGCCAACATCAGTCACCTCCTCTACATGGATGACATCAAGCTATATGCTAAGAGCCAACGTGACATTGACTCCCTGATCCACACCACCAGGATCTACAGTACTGACATTGGGATGTCATTCGGGCTCGAGAAATGCAGCCGGATGGTGACAAAGAGAGGCAAGGTAGTCCACACAGAAGGGGTCTCACTCCCAGAAGGAACAATAGCAGACATCGAGGACAGTTACAAGTACCTCGGAATTCCACAGGCAAATGGCAACCTGGAGCAGGCAACAAGGAAAGCTGCAACAGCTAAATACCTCCAACGAGTAAGGCAGGTCCTGAGAAGCCAGCTCAATGGCAAAAATAAGACCCGGGCAATAAACAGCTACGCACTGCCAGTTATCAGATACCCTGCAGGAATAATAAGATGGCCAAAGGAAGAGGTACAGACCACAGATGTTAAGACACGAAAGCTCCTCACCATGCATGGAGGGTTCCATCCCAAATCCAGCACTCTGAGACTGTATGCTAGCCGCAAGGAAGGAGGCCGAGGACTAGTGAGCGTAGAAGCCACTATCCAGGATGAAACATCCAAGATGCATGAGTACATCAAGCTCAAGGCCCCAACTGACAGTGTGCTCAGTGAATGTCTCAGGCAATGGAGAGCAGAGGAGACAGTGCTGGAGGACAGATCCTCATGGGAGGACAAACCCCTGCATGGGATGTACCACCGGACCATAACTGAAGTGGCTGATATCAAGAAGTCCTACCAATGGCTAGAGAGGGGTGGCCTACAGGACAGCACTGAGGCACTCATCCTGGCAGCTCAGGAACAAGCCCTGAGCACCAGAGCAATAGAGGCTCAGATCTACCACACCAGACAAGACCCCAGGTGTAGGCTGTGCAAAGAGGCACCTGAAACAATCCAGCACATAACTGCAGGGTGTAAGATGCTGGCAGGTAAAGCATACATGGAGCGCCACAATCAAGTGGCTGGAATAATATACAGGAACATGTGTGCAGAATATGGACTGGAAACCCCAAGGTCAAAATGGGAAACACCCCCGAAGGTGGTAGAGAATGAAAGGGCAAAAATCCTGTGGGACTTCCAGATCCAGACTGATAGGATGGTAATGGCGAACCAACCAGACATTGTAGTGGTGGATAAAGAACAGAGGAAAGCCGTTGTGGTGGATGTGGCAGTACCAAGCGATGGGAACATCAGGCAGAAGGAACATGAGAAACTGGAGAAATACCAGGGACTCAGAGAAGAACTGGAGAAAGCATGGAAAATGAAGGTGACAGTGGTGCCTGTGGTAATTGGAGCACTCGGGGCAGTAACCCCCAAGCTGGAGGAGTGGCTACAACAGATACCTGGAAAGACCTCAGACCTCTCAGTCCAGAAAAGCGCAGTGCTAGGAACAGCTAAGATACTGCGCAGAACCCTCAAGCTCCCAGGCCTCTGGTAGAGGACCCGAGCTTGAGTGAGAAACCACCCACGAAAGGGTGAAAGGGGCAAGTTTTTTTTATATCTATATATATATATATATATATATATATATATATATATATATATATATATATATATATATATATAGATAGATAGATAGATAGATAGATAGATAGATAGATAGATAGATAGATAGATAGATAGATAGATAGATAGATAGATAGATAGATAGATAGATAGATAGATAGATAGATAAAAAACGCCCCTCTCACCCTCCGCGGGTGGTTTCTCCTCCAAGCTCGGGTCCTCTACCAGAGGCCTGGGAGCTTGAGGGTCCTGCGCAGTATCTTAGCTGTTCCTAGCACTGCGCTTTTCTGGACTGAGAGGTCTGATTTCTTTCCAGGTATCTGCTGTAGCCACTCCACCAGCTTGGGGGTTACTGCCCCAAGTGCCCCAATTACCACAGGCACCACTGTCACCTTCACTTTCCATGCTTTCTCCAGTTCTTCTCTGAGTCCCTGGTATTTTTCGAGTTTCTCATGTTCCTTCTTTCTGATGTTCCCATCGCTTGGCACTGCCACATCCACCACAACGGCTTTCATCTGTTCTTTATCCACCACTACGATGTCTGGTTGGTTCGCCATTACCATCCTATCAGTCTGGATCTGGAAGTCCCACAGGATCTTTGCCCTCTCATTCTCTACCACCTTCGGAGGTGTTTCCCATTTTGACCTTGGGGTTTCCAGTCCATATTCTGCACACATGTTCCTGTATATTATTCCAGCCACTTGATTGTGGCGCTCCATGTATGCTTTACCTGCCAGCATCTTACATCCTGCAGTTATGTGCTGGATTGTTTCAGGCGCCTCTTTGCACAGCCTACACCTTGGGTCTTGTCTGGTGTGGTAGATCTGAGCCTCTATCGCTCTGGTGCTCAGGGCTTGTTCCTGAGCTGCCAGGATGAGCGCTTCAGTGCTGTCCTGTAGGCCAGCCCTTTCTAGCCATTGGTAGGACTTCTTGATATCAGCCACTTCAGTTATGGTCCGGTGGTACATCCCATGCAGGGGTTTGTCCTCCCATGAGGATCTGTCCTCCAGCACTGTATCCTCCGCTCTCCATTGCCTGAGGCATTCACTGAGCACACTGTCAGTTGGGGCCTTGAGCTTGATGTACTTATGCATCTTGGATGTTTCATCCTGGATAGTGGCTTCTACGCTCACTAGTCCTCGGCCTCCTTCCTTGCGGCTCGCATACAGTCTCAGGGTGCTGGATTTGGGGTGGAACCCTCCATGCATGGTGAGGAGCTTTCGTGTTTTAACATCCGTGGTCTGTATCTCTTCCTTTGGCCATCTTATTATTCCTGCAGGGTATCTGATAACTGGCAGTGCGTAGCTGTTTATTGCCCGGGCCTTATTTTTGCCATTGAGCTGGCTTCTCAGGACTTGCCTCACTTGCTGTTGCAGCTTTCCTTGTTGCCTGCTCAAGGTTGCCATTTGCCTGTGGAATTCCAAGGTACTTGTAGCTGTCCTCAATGTCTGCTATTGTTCCTTCTGGGAGTGAGACCCCTCCTGTGTGGACTACCTTGCCTCTTTTTGTCACCATCCGGCTGCATTTCTCGAGCCCGAATGACATCCCGATGTCAGTACTGTAGATCCTGGTGGTGTGGATCAGGGAGTCAATGTCACGCTCGCTCTTTGCATATAGCTTGATGTCATCCATGTAGAGGAGGTGACTGATGTTGGCCCCATTTCTGAGTCGGTATCCATAGCCAGTCTTGTTGATTATTTGGCTGAGGGGGTTCAGACCTCACCTTGGTATATCCCACATTTGATGGACACTTGTGCAAGTGGCTTCCCATTGGCTTCAAGGGTGGTTTTCCACAGCTTCATTGAGTTTCCTATGAAGGCTCTTAGAGTCCTGTTGATGTTGTACAGCTCCAAGCATTCAGTGATCCATGTGTGTGGCATTGAGTCATAGGCCTTCTTGTAATCAATCCAGGCTGTGCACAGGTTGGTGTGTCGTGACTTGCAGTCTTGAGCGACTGTTCTATATAGGATATACATATATATATATATATATATATATATATATATATATATATATATATATACATATATATATATATATATGCAAAGGAAAGACCTTTTTTATCAAGAGGGGGGCAAATAGATTTGAAGTAAACTGTGTTTGCCCCACCTTCCTCCTCCTGTTCAGGTGGGGGGCTGCATGTGGGCTCGTAGCAGGCCTCCTGGGCCACAGGGATGGCGGTGATGATGCTGGCCTCGCGGCCCAGGCGCCGCTTCTCCTCCTCCTGCTGCAGGTTCTTGAGGATGTGCTCGGCCCGCTGGTGGGAGCGCGACACGGCTCGGGCAGAGAAGGATTTCTAGAACAGCATTGGGGTGGGGGTGTGGGGGGGGGGGGGGGGGGGGGGGGACAAAGGGTATGGAGCTTAAACTCCGGTGGGCTAAACCAGCCTTATGAAGTGACTGGACGACACGTTAATACAGTAACTCTCCTCCAGCCATCTGGCCTCATGCTCTTTTGCCTTCCTGGCCTTTATTAAATGGATGCAATCAGGAAGTTGTGGAAAAATCCATGAATTCAGCCTGGAATTTGGAGACTTTACTGTATTTTGTGAACAGTAAATGCCTCACAGTGCTAACATCCAGCTAAGCTCAACGCATGATATGGAGAACATTCACAGCAAAGTCATTCTCGTCTAATGACCATGCATCAAAGGCACAACACAAACATGTCTGTTGATCCGATGCATGCTGTTAATAACGGGACTTTTCTCTTGCAATCAAAGCAAGTGTTGGAGATTTTTTTTTTTTTTGTGGTGCGAATCTCTGATCAAGATGCAGCCGAACCCACATGACCCATGAAACTCGACTGAGTGGAGATCATTTCCTCTGATCGGAGGTAACAAGATGCATCAGCACAAACATCCGGACAGAAATACCAACTTACTATGGTATGGACTGACTGAATAAATGTGGGGTACTAAAAACAAAGACAGTCGATAGATAAATTATAGAACATGTGTTCTCATTTTTTCATCAAAATCAAGAAAACATATTTTGTCATGGTTTGTACAAAAAAATAAAAGTGGAAAAAAACAAACAAACACCAAAACCAGCCATTTTTTGAGGCCCAAATTTTTAAAGAACACCTTTTGTGTGTCTTCTTTTTAAATGTTATTTTTGTAGTATTTTGTAATCAATTGTAGAACGTAGGAGCTGTTTTGTCTGGATGTAGCTGAACTCTGAGCTTCGACTTACAGACTGGTCCTCGTTGATTGGATCCTGGACACTGCCGGTGTTCTGCGGAACCCATGGGGGGTCGAATATGGGGACACAGGGCATGCCCAGTATTGGAGATGGAAGGGTGAAGTTGATGCTGGGTGGAGGGATCTACATTGACAGATGTACGGAACAAAAGTGAGTCTGAAATGTTCCAGAAAAGTTTGGCAGCTCCAAAGTTAAATCCAACAACAACAACAAAATAGATACAGTTTAAAAATTGATCTATTGTTGGAATTTTTTGTCAGTTACAGACAAATAGATCCATGTACATATATTTCGCCCGAGCGGGTATATGGCGCAAAACTGCATAGATCCTGCTTGCCTTTCTTTTTGCACCACTAATGCCATAGCTTGGGTTTGTGAGGGACTATTAGCTAGCGAGAAAAACAACATAATTATAATTAAAAGACCACTGGGTACGTTTTTAGAATAGATCAATCTACATTTGGGGCATCAAAGCAGGACTGAGCTAACATGCAACCATGTGTACTAGCTGGAAAAAACTATTTATTAACTACAAGTAGAAAAACATCTTTTAGTGTTGCAACGTGGACATTTGTGGCTTATGACCTATATTTGTACAATTATCTGTTTGTTTTTACATTTAGTGAGTGCAGTTTACAGCGTATATTAAAGCTCTATAGTCCAGAAATTGGGTATCTTTAGATTTACAAAAAAAGTAAAGTACTTCAAACAAAAAGGCTATATATAGTAAAGAACTAAACTCATATGTAGTTCCTTAATATAGTATAGAAACTTCCATCAAAGGAATGGGTTTTTTCTGTCAAAACACCGTAACCCTTTGTTACACTATTTAAGTTAAAGTACAAAAAAAACATGTTTTTTACAGCAAAGTGTTTCATACCCTAAAGAAAAAAGAATGAATTTTAAGAAACCTAAAGTTTGTTAACCTCTGATGTCAAATGGACATTTTAGAATTATTGTCAACTGGAGCAGACTCGCTTTTTCAACAAGCCCCTAGTGGCTGTTTGATGAACTACACTTGGTCCCCATTTATTAAGTTTTAAAATGAGCTTTGATGGGAAAACTTTATAGCTGGTCATTAACAGAAAACATAAAATAACATAAAAAATATAACATTAAAGATAGAATAAGTTCCTATATTACAAATGACCAAAACAGAAACACCAAGTATGAATAATAATAGGTAATTTCTTATGTTCTTATGATAAATAATGTTCTATTCTATTATATTCTATTCTATTCTATACGACTGGATCTTACCTTGAAGATCTGCTGGGCTCCCTCCTCCATGCGAGGCCACACTTGGTATCGGAAACGCCACAGTGTGTTAAACTTCAGGATGGAGTTGATGCGCTGGCAGGCCTCCTGGTGCTGGAACTCTGCCATCATCATTTCCGTCACCGCGTCAGGGACCTTCACAGCGCAGAGCAGAAACATGGCCGCTGGATTCAGAGGTGAACCAGAAGGAGAAAAGGAAGCAGGAATGGAAAAAAAGGTCAAATTTGAATCCAGGAAGGTGACAAAATGTCACAAAAAGATGCCTGGCATGTGACTGACCGGCTGCAGCGGCCATGTGTTCATCCACACTCAGCAGGAGCTCCCAGGCCGCAGGCTGGATGTCTCCATACATATCGTCAGTGAGGATGGGCGCGGCCTTGATCAACAGCGATAGAGGAGCTGGAGACAAGCTCATTACCTGAAGAAGATAAGTATTTGAATGATTTGAGAGTTGTTTTTGTAAACTGTCAAATCTACAGTTTGGCATGGTGGAGTGATAGTGATCTGGGTTTGCTTTGCCCATCACTTTCTTTATATCACGAAATCCAGAAAAACTTCACAGGTATAACCCTTTATCATATGCACCTGTACAGAGGTTGACCTGTTGCAGGTTTTTGGGTTTGGGTCATAGAATAGAAGGGAGGCATTCCAAAGAAACGCCAGGTGTGCTTTGCAATTTCCTTGAGCCTTGTGCTGCCACCTTAAGGGACTTCACGAAAATGGAAGGTACCATTGTCGTGCGTGTGGTAAGAGTATCATTAAGTATTATGTATGAATTTTGTCAATTGCACACAGTTTTGACAAAAAGGTGATGCTGCAGTATGGTACCCTAACGACACTCTCTAGTCATTAATAAGATGCGCGTACTGGGTCCTCATGCCTTAGTCACATGCAACCATTAGGGTGCTGTGGGGCACCCTAATGGTTGTTTTGCGCACTTATTAAGTACGAATGATGTTTCCCAAATGTCACAATCTAGTCATTAGTGAGGTAAGCTAACTGGCAACTTATTGATTGCAAGCAAATTCCGCACGTACAGGGTATTCAGGTGATGCATAAGTACCCTCAGAACACCCACACAATGCTCACAAAAACTGTGCTCTGATTTTCTGATTTCCAACTTTCTAATAGCCAGGCTGCATGTAAGGATCACGTACGTATCATGGGAACAGCACTAACAGGATCCTTTAGCAGTACACAGGGTTGGAAAAATGAAAAATCGTACAATTGTGTCGATGTCTTGTATTTCCTACAGGCCCCCTTGAGTGGCCTGTACAAGTCTGCCCATTTTTCGCCCGCAGATAGACTGTAACGGTGCAATTGTGACAAAACTGATACCTGGTTGCGGATGTACTTTAACATTCCTGTGTCCTTCTTCCCCTCCATGTTGGAGTCGGTGGGTCTTCTCTTCATGGATGGAGTCCTCAGGCAGGACTTGTCTGAACACTGGAAGAGAACATTTGCAAAAAGTTTCAGCTCATTCAGTTCTTTTACTTCAAAGGAGACGAGGTGGTTTGAAAATTGACCTCTTTGCTTTTCTTTGGTCGGCCTCCAATGATTCCAGAGGAGGAGCTGTCCTCTCTCAGACTGTCCACACTTTCGCCGTACACCAGCTTGATGGCACGGACCAGACGAGCGCAGGAGCGCCCATGGTGTTGGTAGCAACGGGGGTGGCAGAAGTCAATGTGCGTGCAAATGAAGCTCTGCTGGTTGATCAGAAGGATCATGATCTGTGGAAAAGAGGGAGGTCAGCGAAGAGAAAACAGCATCTGTTGCTTTCGGATGGACAGATGGACCCACATGGAGCCAGGACATGTTGCGGTGGTAATTGTCCTCTGTTCCTCCTGAGCTCGGACCCTCTGGTTCAATACTGGGCTCACTGGCGCTAAAGGGACTTCCTGCAACATGAAACACTTGGAATAAGACAGAAAGTTCACGTCCAAGAATCTGAAACAACCTTTCGTTGTTTTTCTTAACGTTACCGATGTCTGTAACCGTGTCCCGGCTCTGTGTCTGAGACAGCAACCCTTCTTCGTTCTCCGACTCAGAGTCTTGCCTTGACAGCTTGGTGCTCTTGAGGCTTCCCGCCCGGCGGATTGACGACAAGGAGCCTCCCTTTTTTACACGGAAACTTCGGGCCCCCTTGATCTGAAGCAGCCGGGAGCCTCCGATCCGGATCTTTCTAATAGGAGCTGGAAAACAGAATGGAGGAAAAGACAGAGAAAAAAGTGACGAACACAACAGGTCGTTGGTGTCATCCAAGATAAACCAAAAGTTGACCACTGGAACCAAGTTACAAATGGGATTAAGGTCCAGTTGTTTTCCAAGTAAAGTTGGATTTTACAACAAAATGAAGGGCTTGGTTTTATGGAACTTTTCAATGTATGCTTTGTTTCTTAAAGACTCACTACAATGAAAATAGTTTTTTGGGTGTCATTTTTATGACGATAGCGAACATGTATTAAGAGAATTGACCTCAAAATTTCACTTCTAATTAGTTCTTCATTCAAATTGTTGTGAATGAAGAGCAGTCGAAAAAATCTGTTTGTAAATGACTGTATTTGTTTTGTGGATAATGCAATGGGCAGGCATTAAGCTCCTTACTCCGCCCCATTCAAATGCATCCACTTGTAAATGAGTAAATCCATGTACGTCTTTGTTTTCTTCGCCTGAGCTGGCATCTGGGTCAAAACTGTATGGCTGGATAGCTCTAAGCCACTTTAAGCTAACAGGAAAGCATGTAAACAGAGACCTCTCAGCAATGGGGAGGGGAAATGGGACAGAGTTGTTAGGTGCCCATGGTCCCGCCCACAACTCAGAGGTGAATTTCTAATGAACTACTTCAGCTCTGCATAAACAACACAGTTTTTTTTTACTTTTGCCCAAAATTGGCATAACCATAATTACAAGACCACACTAATCATGACAACAGCTGGATACGTTTTTTTCTAAAAACCAACTATGTTGATTTTATCATAGCTCAAAGGTTGTGCCTACTTTAGAGCCGTACCCCTTTGATTGGCAGGTGGGTAGACCCAACAAAGCTTCCAACTTCCAACTGCTGTATTTGAAATGCTGTCCAAGTGGGCATCATTTAGTCTTTTCCTAGGGGTAATGTCAGAGATGATCCGTTCATTCATATTCAGAACCTGCTAAATCCCTTTCGGGAACAAGGGGTCGTTAGAGCCAACCCAGCCATTGTTGGGCAAAGAGGGAGGTCCAACTTGAACTGGTCACTAGTCTGTTGCAGGGCCACACACATCCCCAAACAAATGCACACCTTTGGGCAATTTTGGGAACATGCAAACACCACACGGAAAGGGCCTTCTTGCAGTGCACACTGCTCCAGAGATGATCCATTTAGATATTTACCCTGAGCTTCCTGGGTCTTCTTGTCATCGCAGGTGGTGTCCGACTTTAAAGTGTGGCTACTGCTGTTGAGGGAATCGCGCCCGTCTTCGTCATCGAGGATTCCCGCAAAACTGATCTTCCTCTCGTATCGATGGCGGCCGAGCTCCGGGTCCAAACGCAGCCGACAGCTGTCCAGGTCCTGTAGTTGACACATTTCCATCAGAATCAATTTATCTCACAAGACCAATTTTGTCTACGTGTTCTGTGTTCATGTTCAAATCTAGACTTAAAACATTTCTGTTTAGCCGTGTATATGACTGAAAGGTCCTATCTGCACTTTTCTTTCCTTTCCTTCCTTTATTTTTAAATCAGTTTTCAATTTTTTTTTTTTTTCTTTTCTTTTAAAGTAAATTTTATGTTGATTATTTCTATGATGTATTGTGATTTTAATGCATTCTTCTGTTTTGTGAAGCACCTTGAATTACTTTGTGTATGAATTGTGCTATACAAATAAACTTGCCTTGCCTTACGTGTGTTGGGGGAATAGATGTGATGACTCACCACTAAGGGTTCGGTGCGTGGTCGGGGCAGGCAGGGAAAAGTCTCCCGCAGGAATGTGGTGATTTCCATAAGGAGTTGGCAGGCGGCCATTTTCAGAGCAAAGGGGCAAGCGCACTTTGAGGGATTGACGGTATCTTTGAAAGCAAAATCAATCCACAAAAACAGGAATTAAATGAACATAACAGGAAAAAACTCTTTAAAAAATGTAGAATGTTAAAAGAAACACCATTAAAAAATGTTTATATCAAATGTAGTTTATTTTTTGGAAGAGGGGGTCAAAAACCAGGTCAAAAAACATAAAAAATAGATTATTTTGAACTTTACCTACTTTACCTCCAATTAAATTGAAAGTTATTCAAATTTCTTGCAAATTTTGACTGATAAACCACATAAATAAATTTTCAAGTTTTGTTGAATTTATGCAATATAACAAGTTCTATTTCAATGCATCTGTTTTGGATCTTTGCTTTGATCTCCTGTGGTAGAGTATTCTGTGAGCTTGAGTAAGGGGGTCGCTGATTTGACCTCTGTCAATCACAACCAGGGTGAGATTACAAAGTATGTTTTTGTCGTTTTTTTACATTTTCGTGTCGCAGTTGAAGTGTTCTTATGATGAACATTACAGACAACGTGTGACTGAAACATCATTTTTTTGTCCCGCTGTATATGAACTTTTCAAGTCAATTGCCTATTTTTAAATTAAAGGTACAAAAGTTATTACGAATTGGTCTCATGGCTGAAACGGGATTTGATTTAAACTAGGCCTGCACAATAAATAACAAATTTATCTGTGAAGAATAGTTAGAAACTGCCTTTAACTTTTATTACACTAATGGTTTAAACTTAATTCACTGAGCATGTATTGTCATCTCAAAATTATATTACATTTGTTCTCACAGTTTATTCTCATACTCCCTTTTTCTGTGCATGTGTGATCTGCTGAGCAGGCCTCAGACTTATCTTCACTTTAGCCTTGGAGCTTCTCTCCAGCAGTAACCTGTGGGCGTGATTTTCACACGGGGTCCATCGGACGATCTTCTGAATATGCAAATGCAGGGTTTTTATACCAAACCCATCCCTGAGCTCGTTGGTTCAGACTTTGAATGCATCTTGTTCATCTGTCTGTAACCCTGCGTACAAATCTGGTCTTTGTGCGGAGTAAATCTACAAAAGATAAGTTTTGTCTCTGAGTCATTATTCATTATTTCTGTGTGCAAGAAACTGACGGGGTTACGAACTAATACAATACAGTCCTTTCTAGAGAATCCAGTTTCGTCACATTATCGTTAACGTGATATCAAGCTGTGCAATAGGCATGCCGCAAAAGACGGCCAAAATTTGCAATAAATGGTTACCTTATGTGCTAAAAGAGTCTTATGGCAGCTTGAAGTAATTAAGGAATCAAATAAATGCATTTATGCGTTGTCGACCAATCGGATGTAGCCCTTTTTATGTTAAATGTTCGACTCCTAAATAGATGAGGGTCATTTGGAGTATAATTTCATGTTGTATGTTGACTCTTCTTTAAACTGTTGCAGGGAAAATTATGTTTTTGGTTGTTTTGCTATTTGTTCATGTAACACAAGTTATATCATCATTGCAATTTGTATAACTAATATCGCATGCCCTAATTTAATTGGAGAAACAGTCAAGGTCCTCCAGTGACTCACTATCATTTAAATAGTCTTCCTCCTCGTCTTCCTTCCTCATCCTCCGTTTGGTCTCTTCATCATAAATGTAACCCAGGATGTTGGCAGGACTTTCAGTGTCCGAGTGACACAGTTCGCTGAGTCTCGTTCCGATTGCCTAAGTCCAAGAACAAGTTGAATCAATCTAATCAGGTTGTCGTGGATTTTCATCTAAACGTCAGAACTCACATCTCCCCACTGGCAGAAATGCTTGGCCGCGTTCCACTGTAGCTTTTGGTTTCTCTTGTTGCCCACGATGGGTGATCGACCTCTGGATAGACCTTTCTTGGTGATATTCACATGGTGGCCCTTCATCCACTCTGGCCAGTTTCCACGGTTACAGCGATGCACGAACCTGGCACATTCCAGGAAAAGGGAGGCTCGGGCCACAACTGGTGCTTCCTAAGGGAATTGACGTCAAAGTCAGGGATCACAAATCGTGACTTTCCTACAGTTACATCCTAACTGGAACTCACCAAGTCCAAGGCAGCGGCGAGGATGGACGCGTCAGGTATGGTCCCTGGCTCGCAGCAGTTTAGGAGAAACTGGAAGCGTTTCATTCCTTGTCGAATGGCGCCCAGATTGACCACGTTCTTGTTCTTCATGGCCTCCTGAGTCGCTGCTAGACGCTCCTGAAAACCGTGAGGTCCTGGATGATAAAACCAGGAGAACGTGGAAGAAAACATAATTTTGGTGTCTCACAGTCTATAGATTCTCGTTAAACAAGCATGAAGCCACGTCATCATCCAGTACTTAAAGAATAAATAAAAATAAAAAAAGCCACCAAGGAGCAAACACCCAAGGTCACAAACGATGACAAGAATGGCAGACTTGACAACCAGAGGCGTGAGATCCGAGAAATCGCAGAAAAAACAGCAAGAGTCGCATCTCTTGCTTTTACGGACTCAGACACTGAAGAATACCAACAGACGTCACCACAGAAGAGACAGGGGAAGGGCAGCGCCAACACCGTCATGCTTCAAAGCAGCACAAGATGCACTGAAAGATGGTCTCATCGACTGTAATTCATTAGCTAGTCCTCTTTCAGCTGTTCGATGAAAGGCAGAGGAGCAGCAGAGGAAAAGGGGATGAAAAGTTCAAATGTGTCACGCAAAGGGGAAACAGATAAATGTATCACTGCTAAAGCCTTGTGTGCCATTTCAAGCGCTTTTATAATATTGTACGACATCTCAGGTGTTAAAAGGTTAATTAGGCTAATTTTTTTTCAATGCTATGTTTTATTTATTTGTATGTTTTCGTTGTGTGCCATCACTGCACTGATGTTCATTAACTTCAGCTTTTAAGAACAGGTCATTTCAAAAACTGGGGTCACACAGCGCACAAAGGCTTCAGGAGAGCAGCTGAAGTTCTCTCACGAGAGCCGACATCAAGGGCCCAAACGTTTGGACAGACCACGGAATGAGACACTGCAACACACAGACGGAGGGAGAGCGGGACACAGAGGGACACAGGACGATGGGGCGAGGTGGACGAGGGGGGCCCGCCCGGGGATGGGGGAGGTCTACCATCTTTCTCTTCTGTGTGGTGAAGCTTGGATGGATTCCTCCTGCCAGACCTCCATTTACCGAGCCGCTTGAAGAAATTCTCCTCCTCGTCCCTGCCGTACTCCGGCCCTGCGGCGCCCCCTTCAGACAGCTTCACGGCACTGGTGAACTTGACCTGAAAGTGCAGATTTGTTGGAGTACTGTTTTTGTCCCTGTTTGTTTCATTTTTACCCAAGAAGAGCATTTACAATTATCTACAAAAAAAAAAAGATATTGATTATGTGATTAGTAATATCACATTTTATTCATTTTTGTATACATTATTCTTAAAATAAATAAATCAAATATTAAGTTTTGAGATGATGAATCGTATATATTTAAACTAAAAAATTGTAAAAACAAGTATAATTTATAAAAATGTTATTTATTAAAACACACTCAAAATCAAAAGCATCAACAACCAAAAAAGTCTGCTTTGGTTGTAAAACTGTGTATTTTTCTATTATGCTGTAAAAATGCAATGAACTCATATTTTCATCCTAAAGACCAATTTTTCCTTCAGACCCTTGAAACCACCCATCCTTATTTTGTGAAAACTGAGGGCTGGAGCAGACTGCACTTGTTTCTCGGACCTTCGAACTCTGACGTATGAAGGAAAGCCGATCCACCGAGCTGATGTCAAGCAGGTCCTCCACGCCGTCCGTCAGGCCAGACAGGGAGGAGCGCTTCAGCCAGTTTCCTGAAGGCGCACAGAGACGGGACTTTTTCAGATGGCATACGGCGGCCTCACAGGGCCACAAACGCACCACGCAAGCAGGGCTGTGGCCGCATGTTTGCATGCAGGGCTGCAGTCACAAATGCACAACCAGGACACTTGAGTCACACTCACAGAATAAAGGTCATTCTCTTGGGATTTCAGATTCAAAAAGCACCACATAGAAAGCAATAATTACAAAAGCAGCACGTTTTTTTTTCTATTTTTCTGGTGCTTCTGATCTTGCCTTTCTGTAACGTCTTCAACTCAAGTTTACATGTTTTGATTTTAATATCTATGAAAACTCTTAATGTCCTACTCTGAGGGAAATTGTGTTTTTATGGCATTTGACTCATGATGGAGGTAATTTATTAGGAATATTAAGCTTAAAATTACATCTATGCATATTTCTTTAAGTTGTTGTGAATTCGGAGCAGACGAATAAAGTGCTGTTTTGAAAAAAAGATAAAAAACATGTTAGTCATCAGTGTAGACGTCTTCTTTTTTGTTATCTGAGCTGGCATCCGGCTCAAAACTGGCTGCAATATTGCTCGCCATTTTTGTTGTATCGGTAATGTTAG